>NC_089213.1:7987871-8587871 GCF_963930695.1 Labrus bergylta | reverse complement strand
CAATGCAACTTCCTGTTTAACGATTTTATATATTTAACCAACTCTATTAATAATCAATATCTGCAAGGCTCTTGATGCTCTGTTGCATGTTCTGCAGAGGATCAGTATGGTATCACAATATCAAAAAAAGGGATTTATTGTTATTCTGACTGAGTGAAATAAGGTTCAGGATACTTTATTTCTACCTGTACGTAAATTTGCTTTGAAATCGAATTAGGTCTAACTTGTTGAAGGCGGAATAGAACACTTAGATAATCCGGTTGGAGGTTGAGTTACTCTTACATGTATACACCTCAGTCCTAGGCGTTCAGCACATCCTCCACAGTTCCCATATGTGCCAGGCTTGGACTAGGAAGTAGAACAGCCTGAATGTGTAGAAGAAATCCATAAAGAAAACAAAAGACGAAGGAACCAAAACGGCGAGTGCTAGAGCGAGAAACACACATTTCTAGACAAGCGAGGATACAAAATGAACAGAGCTGTTAAGTTTTCCATGTTTTCATGGTTCGACAGACAATTTGGTGAGTTTTTGGTATGTGTAATGTAATAGGTCGATCAGAAGGTCCAATAATTGCTGAAAGGGGGTGTATCTCTAAGTACCATAGCGACCGCGACGTCAGACATACCTCTGTCAGTAAATCCACCCCCCCCTTACTAGTACTGGGACAAGGACAGTTGTCCAGGTAAATATCCCAATCGACGCAAGTATGCATGTAAACGTGCTGAATGTTGGGAGGAGTGCAAACTGCAGTCTCAAAGCGTGCTCTTAAAAGTTTACATTCTTACTCTTATCAAAAATTGTGCCATCCAATAGCGGACTACCGACTATAGGCCCATGTCGGCCTGAAATGAACGCCTGTATACTCAGGTATACAAGTTATTTGTCCTGGAAGCAGCTTTCTGAGTGCATTTTGACAATCCTTTCAGAGCATCATAGATAAGCAGTCCACATGGAAAGGGTGTCTTTTTATTAAAGTTCAAAATGCACTTTATAGACCACCATTACCAGTGATCTGAGTAACCAGAGTTACAATCTTTATCGGCCTCAGAAATCTCATATTGTTTCACTTTCTGGCTAAACTGAGTTCCTGGAGATAGCAGTATTGGTGGACATTGCATGGGGGTCCTGGATCAGGGCTACTGAAGTGCTGAGGTTTTTTTTTTTTGTTTGTTTGGGTTTTTTTTTTTGTTTTAAATCGATGACCGAGAGTTTCAAAGACTTTTACCATTTCCAAAACTACCCCAGAACCAGACAGAAAAGGACCGTTGGAGTTGACCCACATGGTCTACCAGCTTTGCTTTACACAAAATCACCAACAATAGGCCGATGAAAACATACAATTATCACTATCACACCAACAGTATTGACCTGTAAATATACCACATCTTTTCCATAACCAAAGTAAACTGAAGCTCAATCAGAAGAAGAAAACAAAGAAAGAATCATCACAGCAATTTACATGTCAATCAAGTCAGGCTCCTAAAAACAGAGCACACCCAGTCAAAATGTACATCAACCTTGTTCGTCATGTTGATCCTGTACAGTATTTACACATGTGCAAAGGAATAATACAACAAATCAAAGGGTGAAATCTCTTTCAAACCCCACATCTAGTATTTGTTTGGCAAATGTTTCACACCTCATAAGAAAGCCGTTTGTCTTTCATCCCTATACCCTCTCTTTTCTTGGGGGTTGAGGGAAGAAAACTGGCTAGAAATGACTCTACCCATCATCCTCTGCTCTGATTCGAGCTCTCAGGATATGGGTGACCTACTTTGAGACCAAACTTTATGCTCGATTGTGAACCACAAATACCACATTCTTCAAGCGAAGCAACATTGTCCAAAAGCAGCATTGACTTCCTGCGGCACAGATTTTAAAACTGATCTATGGTATTAATATTCACACCAAAGAGAGGGTTAAATGTGATGCATCTCAAGCACAACTTTGTGGCCAATTGTGTGTTTGGGTGCGACATCACGGAGGCCACTCTAGTGTCTAAAAGGAAGCAGGGACTTTGAGAGATAAGGCAGATATCAATCTCATCAGAACAGCAAATAAAACAAGTAAGCCGTGAGAATTAAAGGCCATCGAGCAGATTCATATTGGCATTGGCAACAAGTCAAACAGAAGCGTAATTTTCTGCCACAGTTTGAAGGCAATGGAATAGCCAGGGTTGTTTGGTTTGTATAGGTGTAGGTTAAACTGCACAACTTAATGTGTGTACGACCTGAAAGGCAAAAAGGGGTCCTGCACACATGATCCTCCGCCAAGCTCTGCAACGACTTAATAGGCTTAGAATTAGCCTGTCGGAAGCATGAAGAAAGGGATTACTGTAAGATCCAGAGCCAAAGGAAACGAGCAGCAGTGACACAGTGAGAGGAGATCAAGTTAAACACAACAGTATTATGTTTCAGAAAAGAAAAAAGAAAAAGAAAGCAGAGATCCTCTGGCTCACGGAGGATTGTGTGTCGAGTGCACTGGTGCCATCTCTCACTTCCTCCCTGAAGGTGAGAGGCACTGCATGCATAAGTAGACTGTTGGCTGACATTGTGTTCGCCTGGTAAACAAATGCAGACGCAGTTATCGCACTGAATCCAGCCTCGCAGAGCGGCTCGATACGACGCAGCAGGTAGTTATCAGGAATAAATAAAAAATAAAAAAACAAGGAAATCAAAGTGCTTTCAGGGAGTTTCAGTGTTCCTCTTCAAATGGACTCGGAGGTGAATATTCATGTCACAGCTCACCCTTCAGGTAATTAAATCTAGGTTTAGGCAAAACGGGGGATTTAGGCTAAGCAGTAGTTTTGTTTTATTATGTGTTTGGAGAAGTCACTTCAACGAGTCGTCTAAATATGGGCAGAACTGTTTTATGGCAGCGTCTTTTGTGTTTTGGATTTCCTAATTCGAGGATAATTCTGGTTTATTTCCAGCTGTCTGTAAAAACCATGCAAGTGAATTTCAGATATAGCATCATCAGAGATCTGCTTTGTCCCAATTCAGGGCTAGCATCCTTCGAATGACCCAGCAGAAAAAAAACAACCCGGCCTTCGTAGACCGCTCAAGCGGAACTGAAATGTTAAATACATTTTGTGATCACAAGTTACTGACCGAATAACAGCCAAATATAAGAAACCACCCAGTGCCGTAAACCAGAATGATCCTGTGGACTTTTTGATCAACTGTTTGAAGTGAATTAAAAATCTAGTGTTTGGTCTTTAAGGCTTTATAAATGACCCGTCTTGGTCGCTTTACATTCTTGTACCCTGGTTATTGGTGTGTCTGAGACCGATCGTCTTATCTGTAAGTCTGAGATGAGCAGACAAGAGAGAAACACCAACCACAAGCACCTGCTGGGAGGACACTTACTGATAAAACGTCCCCTACCCAAAACTACCAACGAAGCAGCTTTAAGAAATACACACAATGTTATCTTCAAGCACCAAAGTTTGGAGATGTTCCCCCTTTCTGTGACTGAAAAACTGACCTTGACTGTATGGAGTTTGTCTACAAATACCCGTCATATTGTGTGATTTAACTACCTGAGTGTGCTGGGCATTTCAGCATTTGATGCTTAAACAGAATCAAATCTTGATGTCAGTGCTGGTGGTCCGGTACCAGAGTAAAGTTTGGAAGTCAGCTTTTCTGTTAAAGCCACGGAAAACTTCAAAACATTCAACACTTAGGAGGTGATTGTGTTCTAATATGGGCCCTTTGGATATATATAAGCTGTAATGATCACAGGATTATGTCTCATATTGCATTTAGTTAGAATAATTAGCACCAAGTCCACAGTGGTATTTGTAGACAAACTGTTTGACTTTCACTTTTAATTGAATCCAGGACTTTTGGGGGTCATTTTGCTCATTCCATCACGCTCGAGTGCTTCTGTAAGGAGGAAGTGGAAGCTGTGATGTGATTAGCCTGAGACTAAGCTGCACTTCGGCGCAGCAGCAGTGAGTTTCACACCTCTCCCCTTCAATATAAAGACACAGCTTGTAGAGGACTGGATGTGCTTGAACAGTGGGTGCAGTTTAAAGGGGAATTCTGGTATTCTTACACCTGGGCCAAATGTTTCTAAATACTTCAGGGTCTGAATGAGGATGGGTACAAAACATTTTGGAATTGCTCCAGTAAAAGGGAGATATTCCAAAACTCTGAGTATCTATCAGTCCTTTATAGTGTTTTCACACATGCACTAAACTCCTGATAATCTGGGTGAACGCAGTGGAATTCTTTACCAGACTATTTCCACATTGCGCAAGGGTGAGCCTAATTGCAAATGCAGCAAAAAAACATTCAGTATAATTCACCACAAGCGTGCAGCTGGGTGATGACGTCTACATCATTCACGGTGCCTTCTAGCATGCATGATCATCATGCATATCATGAAGCTGCTTCACACTCTTCACTGCTCGCCAGTATATTCTTTTCCACTCGGCCATTATAGTGTCCGACGCTGTTGCTTTATCTGTCATCTTAAGACTTCCACAGCGTCTTTTTTAGACGTCTTGAGGCCCTCATCCCTTCCTGAAACTTTATACTACAAAGTATGTGTGCATTAGCAATTCAGGGAGATTTCAGTGGCAGAATATTTTCTGGAGTGCATGTGTAAAAACTGTTTTAGACCCCAAAATAATCAAACATCAGGCAACAGTTGAAAAACAGAATTCCCCTTTAAGAAAAGACAAACAACTGCTATTCTAATTATTGTTCCCTAGTAAAACAAAAAAAACAATATTCCCAAAATGTGATCTTCTAGATTAACATTAACCGATGAGATGTGTACATGTGCTTGATCAGCTCAGTCTGTGGGGCCGTTTGCTGGTTCATCACGTGTCCCAGTCCAGCTCTCTGCAGGCGATACGGACCAGTCTGAGCTCCAGTTCGAAGGCGTCGGGCCGTTCCTGAGGGTTGGCCGACAGCATCTCCCTGATCAGCTGCTTCATGTGGCTGTTCATGCTCTTTTTCCTCGCGGGGATCAGCAGCTCCATCTTTGGGTTCTCTAGCAGGGCCTCCCCAAGAGGAACAATCTCTGAACCCTGCTGCACGTAGCTCCCCAGCAGCTCCTTCTGAGTCTCCACGTCCACAAAGGTGATGCGCTCCACCATGGCCCAGATGATCACTCCCAGAGCAAAGATATCTGCCTTGGCGGTGTAGTGTCCCTCCCAGACCTCAGGGGCCATGTAGAAGTCTGTTCCGCAGGCCGTGGACAGGAAGCACTTGTTGACACTTGCCGGCTCCTCTGGGTTGAGCCCGGAGGTGGAGCACACCTTACTCAGGCCAAAGTCGGCCACTTTGAGGGTGGGCTCGCAGGAGCCGGCCGGCGAGCAGGCCTGGGAGATGAGGATGTTGTCCGGTTTGAGGTCGCGGTGTATGATCTGGTTGCGGTGCAGGAAGGCCAGGGCGCTGCCCAGCTGCAGCATGAAGCTGGTGTTGATCTTGCGGCTGGGTTTGCGGGACAGCAGGTAGGCGTTCATGTCGCCTCCGTCACAGAAATCGGTGACGAACCACAGGTAGTAGGCACAGCAGGGGTCGAATGTGATCTCTCCCTTCAGAGACGTCTCGACCAGCTGCAGTAGAAACACAGAAGAAGAAAAGCTAAGTCAAAACGATACTAGTGATGTTCAAAATCAGTTGCCAAATAGCTACACGCTTCAAGATACCATCCGTCCACTGTGCTGATTTACATCCAGGTAGTAGAGCAGTATGGCAGTACAGCCACCAGAGCTACAACCACGGCTAGTTGTGGAATTGTGGGACTGAATCAATTATAAAATAAATAATTTAGCCAACTTCTTTACAGCCGTCACAGTGTTTAACAGAAAATACTGTCCACAGCTAAAAGGAGGCCACTGAACAAACTGATGAACATCTGTATAAACCGAGGGTAAAAGCTAATGTAATAACTCTACAGATTAAGTAGTATATCTCTTATGTCTGGTCTAGTTTTTATCATTACTGGCACAATGAGAAACAGCTCTGCATTGTAGGGAGAAGAAAATGTCACTCAGAACCTAACGAGCCCGGTTGCTCTGGCTTTGTATTCATCACGTTGTCAGCTATCTTTCTTTAAGGCCATTTTTTTTTTAATCAGAGCCAAGTGAGAGGCCTCTCATCTTTAATGTCTGCTGCAGGAAGTCAGTTCATTTCATCTCTTTTTGACAGCAGACCACAAACCTGCAAGCATCATCCTTCTCGTGTTAAATTGAAATTCATTTGGGATGTATCCCCAGAGTTTGATAGATGATGTTTTACATGTAATATAGAAAAGCAACAGGTTACAGGTTAATAAAGAATAATGTCGAAGAGAAGTCACTTCAGAGTAATTTCATTTTTCTTGCAGCCTAAAAATTTAAAAAATGAAACAGCTAAAATATTAAAATATTTATAGTTAAAATAAATTAAAAGTACATAAAATAATAAATAAAAATAAAAGTTAAAAGCTGGGGGGGTGAAAGCACTTTAAGTATTCTTCCCACGTGGCATCAAGAAAGTAATGAAGTATTGACATTTGTGAACTCTAGTCTGAACACACCTAAAGAGATCTATTAAGTCTTATGATAAGAGATGAAGGGAATTGAAAACAGGTGATGTACAATCACTAAAAGTAGAAAAATATTAGTGGAAATTAACGAGCTGAAGGCATCTTCCTTTAAGTCAACCTGGAAGAGCAAAAAAATGCAGTTCCTCAGGTGTCCACTTGAGGCTAAATGCAAACACCAAGCAATTTCCATCAGGTCTCATGTTTAAATCCAATTTTTACATGTTAACAGTAGTTTAAAAAAAAAAAAAAAAAAAAAACAGGTTTGGTATCAAAGGCTATTCCTATAGCTTCTTGTTTGTGTACAGGACATACATTTTTTTTAAGGCTCACCATTTTTAGTTTTTATTGGATATAAGAGTGTTTGCATACATTTTGCATAATCAGGGGCGTGCGTGTCTGGTTTGGCTACCAGGTGGGGGCGTTTGAAGCTGTTTGCCAGGAGGCATAAGAGCTGCCTTGGCTTTCACCTCTTTGTCTGTTATCAGACGATCAAAGGTAAGGTAAAGATAACATCCATAAGGGTGACTGCCATCGCTTCAAGAATTCTCTTCAGCAACTAATGGGTGACTTCACTCGCCTTTTTCAGAGTGTGATTCCACAAAGAAGCTCTGCCGCCATCATGTCTTTTGTACATTCTGATATAATTCCGCAACAGCGTATTATTGGTGACCCAGTCTGAATTCACATTGCATTATGGCTTTATGGAAGCAGGACATTTAGAGAAACAGCGGGAGATCCAAATGCACACATAGAGCGCTGTTTTGGCTGGCCATGCAGATCCGGTCTCGCCCCTGCAACGCCTCTTTTACTATCTCTAACGGCGGCACAGAGCTGACATCACTTCGTCCCCCTTTACTCCTTTGTGACATTCATAGTGAAGGTGAGACGTCACAGGGGAGTACATATACTGCCTAAAACAGGCAGAGTGAATAAGGCTACAGAGACTACGTCCATCTTTTCTACAGTCTATCGTCTGTTTAAAAAGCAAGAGCTGGAGGTAATTTAAAAAAAAAGGTCTGTAATCACTTATAGTAGTATATACGTTAGTAAGTCTGTGATGAAGGCAGAGGAAAAGATTTTGATGTTACTAATGAGATCAGTCAGTCAGAGTAAGTCTGAGGGTTTGCATTGTTCATTTTAGTGAGAACCCTTCTATAACAAAGAAAAAAAATGGCAGAAGCAGTTAAAATTATAAGTCAGAGAAATGCAAGATGAAAGTAATTTTGTCAGCAGATGAAACCCTGCATGGAAGCTAACAATGTAAACTGCTTTACAGACAACACATGTGCTCTGAATATGTTTTGTAGGCAAATCCTAGTGGAAGCCCCGCTGTAAACAAATGGCTGCAAATTGTTTGACAAGCCGGCAGCCGAAGAATCCACCGCCCAAAAAGAATGGATGCAAATTATCCCACAGTTGGTGCGGTCAGATAATTCTGCCCCATTATCATGTGTTCTTCTGAAGGCACGTACTGGAACATTACAGCGCAATAAAAAAAGAGCTGGAATAAAAGGGATTCTGGGAAAGTATCCAATGCTAGCGCTGCAGAAAGCTGAATGAACGGTGTGACAATAGCCCAGCGTGCCGCTGAGAGACTATAATCAGGCACCAGCAGAGCGCCTGTGTCCCTGCCGTCAGACAGCGGGGAGGTACTGCGACATGACAGGCAGCAGACAGGTTGACTGGGGAGGGGAGGGGAGGCCCCCTACCTCAACCTGACAACACGTTCATGTGACTGTGGGGCCGCAGAACCATCCAGAAACATCCAGCTCTTCTGCTAATTCACAACAGCAGCTCACACAAAGGAAGACAAACCAGGCTTTACCAACAACTTTATGATGATATTCTGCACCGCCAAAATGTCAATCTTTGACCACTTTAGAGCATGGTTGTTACGACACCAGGATTTTAAACTTTGATATGATATAAATCAACAACACCTGTTTCTATACCACTGCAACAAAATATAAAGTAACAGAAACCCGACATTGTGTAATTCAAAAGGTAGAGGTGAAGCTTGTCAAAATTTTAACTTGGATACTTTTTGATGATCGTTTCAAAAATACCGAGGTCATCATTAATGATCATCCTATGCAGTCGTATACTTTGAAACAGAAATGTTTAGTACTCCATGCAGTGTCCCATTAAAGGAGCAATATGTAATTCTGACACAGAGTGTTTAAAATTGGTTCGGCTGTACAAATTCAAGACATTGGACAGAGCCAAATCCAGATTACTGTTAAACTGCAGCAGACCTCCCCTGTCCCCCACACCCCATTACATTGAACTCTGCATCCTCACCTCCAGGTAGAGCGGGGAGCTGGAGCCGTGGTTCATCCTCTGCGCTAGCTGGTCCCGCTGCAGGATACACTCCTCCAGGTGGATGACGTTTGGGTGCTGGCTTTGTATGCTGCTGAGGGCCCAGAACTCCCGCAGGGCCAGCTCCACATTCTCTGGAGAGTGGCAGCGGATCTTCTTCACCGCCACCCGGGCCCCTGTGCGCTTCACCACCGCCTCATAGACCACGCCGTAACTGCCGCGGCCCACCTCCTGGATCAGCTCGTACTTCGGCTGGCTGCTTACCATCCTAGTCCTCACTGTGGACAGAGAGCCAGTGGGTTATTTTTCTATTGATTTCAAATCTTAGTTACAACAAAAGTCAGGCAAACTCCTTCCCACTGTCTTATCAGCACATTGGCAAACCTTCAGTAGAGAAGCTATGCTAATTAGTTGTGCAGTTTAGACATGCAGTGCTCGCTCTCTCTCTCTCTCTCTCTTTCGCTTGCAGAAGCTCTGCATCATTACCGTCATTTAAACATCAGAGGGTTTTTCCTCCTCAAACATGTGGAATCGAAAAGTGTCAAAGTATAGAATCATTTTGGGCGCCAGTGGTCTGGTGGTTGGTGGGTGTGCCTCATGTGCGGGGGCTTTAGTCCTTAGGGCAGGCGGCCCAAGTTCAGGTCCAACCTGTTGCTCCTTTCCCGCATGTCGTTCCCCCTCTCTCTCTCTCTCTCTCTCTCTGTCCTTTATTTCCGACACTATCCACTGTCCTATCAGAAGACATCGGCCAAAAGTAAATCTTAGGGGGGAAAAGTATTGCACATTTTTGACAACATTATAACGGATATGGTTTGAAATTTGCTGCTTTTCTTTGGCCTGGTAATCTTCTTGCCAGGCTTCAAACTTAGAGACACTGGTGCTACCAACCTTCTCAGTGAGTTGCACTAGCTTATGATTTGATTTGTTCACTTCTTTCCTAGATGAGCATGTATTTATTTTTTTAATTGACTGATTGCTTAAATAAGCACGGTATTAATCAGTGACCTTCGATGATAATCAGTTGTCTTGTTTTCAATGCAGAGGAAAGCGCCGACAGACTCATCTCCACTTGATATCAAACTTGTAAACTAAAGGTGCGGCAGGAGGCAGCTATAAACTGGCCACATTCGACCTTTGCTCCTTCATTGTTTGGGATTTAAATTTTGTGAATGGGCATTCCTCCTCTGCTACGTTGTAAGGATAATTGAACTTGACGACCGTTTCATTCTCCCCCTTTGAGCGATATTTTGGTGCCCCAGTGCATCAGGGCCTGAAATTCATTTTTTTCGTAATGGGGAGGAATTCCCCCCAAATGCTTCACACAGGAGGGAGTCAGGGGGGTTGGTACTTGAAAGCTAATTTATTAGCTTTTCCTTGTCCATTGTTTTTCCTTCAGGTCCAAATGAGCATAAAAACTTGCCTAAATGATAACCTCCCAAATGAAACAGTGTCATTTCTGAGACCTTTCTGATCCTGACCTTAGTAGAGTTACTAATGTCTGGTTTTATTATTCACAATATTATAATGACCATTTCTCTCAGTGAAGGAATTAGTAGTCTCAAACAACATTAGACAAATTAAGCAAGGATGGGAACCCAACAGTGTGTTTAATGATAACAAAGGCAGTGATGTCAATCAGACAGCTCACATAAAGTGTCAAAAATGGTGCTGTAACAAGTCTACATTAACGTTTGGATAACCTAGGGGTGCCGGGAGCCTAGCGGGTATGTTGTGCGCCCCCTGTACAGAGGCTATTGTCACAGCGACCCTGTGTTTGAAAACACGTAAAACTGTGAGGAAAACAAACTCCTCCAAACTGTTAACATCCCTTCTATGCAAAGAATTTTTGGCAAAGCTAATTTCAGCCTCTATAATCTCTCATCTTGTTAAAATAAGCCGTTAGACAGCTTCATTTTTTTAAACTAGGTTAGATGGTTGATAGATTAGCTAATCTCACAAAAATGCCACCACATGAAAATGTTGTTTTGCAGACTCTCAAAGAATGTTTCCCATTTGTTCCCAATCTGCAGCCCTGATTGGAGATCCCCCTAGAAAGCTCACTTTATTCACCATTTACTGCCATATTTCCCAACCACGACATCATTTACACATTATGTCTGAGAAACACATGTTTCCGTAAAATTCCCCTGGCCGGTTATCAAACTCCCAAACAAACCCCAGATATAATCGCCATGATTTTTTTCTCATGGGTGTAACTGAACCAAACAGATTATGCTGCTCACAAACACTGCCCTCTTGACTGAAAAGCAGAGACCAAAGGGTACATGATCTTGTATTTATGTTAAACTGTGTTATTGTTGTTTTATGCAAACATTTTTTTCGATATATACACAACAGCATCTCTTCTTGTTCCCCTTACTATTTATTATAACGGCATGAGACAAGAGGTCGCCAGGCTGCAGCTATACCTGACTCCTCGGCTAGACTTCACCAGAAGACACCAAATGAAATGTCTCTCGTATCCTTTTTATTGGAGTTACATAAACCTGATATACCTGCAACACCAGAAAACAGGGCCAGCACTACAACAACTGGGTGTTTTCATTAAAAGGATTTCATAATGGGGCTAATGGTGTTCAAACAAATTGGAAAATTAGATTTAACCATGCAAGAAAAACAAATAAATCATTTCTGAGCATCACTTCATCAGACTGATATTTACTGATTATTTGCATAGAAAATCTGTTGAGTTTAGACAAAAAAATTGCCATCATGCAGTAATTGACTAATGAAGTGATTTACTGGTCCCAAATTCAAATGCAGTTATTGAGTTTTTGATGGTAAACCATGGATAATAGTAACAAAAAAATCCCATATTTAGCAGATAGGAACAAATACTTGTGAGATATATTCTTGACAATAAACTTGTCAACAAATCATTTTCTGTTAAATAACTTGTTTTTAGCCTGCAACAAACTCTTTCATCCAGATTGCAATCTTTGGCTGCTCACAGTTAACTGAAAGTCTTCCCTCACGCCTGCAACGCTCCCTAGCACTGGGGATGATTATCGCAAAGAGACTCATTCTGACAAGTTCGATAAAGAAATTCTTGGCAATCTGGGACCCATTTCTTGCCCATTTGGACAAAGCTGATGTGGGTTGAAAGCTCACCTTGTTACCACCACAGACCTCTTCTTATAGACTTGATACACAGCCTATTTGGGTTTTACTGAGTGACTGGCAGCTATGCAAGAAATTTCTGTTTACTTTTCACTTGTTTTTTTAATCACCAAATTTTTTAATGTACATGTCTGAGCCGGGTTTGTTTGTTTGAGTTCCTGTATGTCCTTGTATTATTTGTATTATGAACAAAAAGATAAAAACTACAAATAAAATATTGAAAATAAATAACTTGTTTTTACTGTTCCAGCTTCACTTCCAATGACGATTAATGGTTTTAACACCAGGCAAACAAAGTGTTAGGAGTTAATTAGGTTTATATTTAACATTCAAATGAGCTTAACGTCAACAAAAACATAAATAATGACCAATTAAATAACACATTTGTAATATGACTCATCTAATTATTTAGAAAAAAAAAAAACATTTAGCAAGTCCCATTATTTCAACAACAAAACTATTACCTTTAAACAGAACATATTATCTTAAAGGTGTAAACCAACCATAAATTGACAGGTGTCAAAACACTGTCACCTGTGTGTGTAAACAACCTTTACATAGACAGATTATAAAACTTAAAAAGAAATGTGAAGGAGGCAGAAAGGTCAGAAAAGAAGGCAGAGGAGATGATAAATAATGTATCTCCACAAAGTCGGAAAGGGGTGGAGGGGAGGGGGAGCTGACAAGAGATGCAGATAGCCAGCAATGCTAACAGGCTAATTAGGGATCCAGCAGTCTGATTGGCTAACAGGCTAACAGCTATGTGGCCTTGGACAGCGCCAGCTAACGTGAGCTAATCACGTTAACACCAGCTAACAAAGAGTGCAGCTCCTCACAGCACAAAACCGCATGCACGTCTCCGTCTTTAGCTTTTTATAAATCAATCATAAACCGAAACAAGTCCACTGAAACTGTCCCATCGCCGCAGGGAGGGAGGGGGGAGGGGGGGCAAAGAGGAGGCGTGCATGTTAAGCACAGGGTATTGACAGTTTATTGTCCCGTATGTGTGTGTGTAAGTGTGTGTGGCATCCAAATAGCCTCATTCCCAACAGCACACACACACACACACACACACACACACACACATACACACCTGCGAGACAAGTAGGTAAGTAGCCTCAGCAGGCAGACAATAGTCTACATGTAGAAAAGGCTTTCTGAGCTGAGCTGTAAGTTGTCATGGTGTCAGTCTCACCTTCGGGTCGTCTCTCTGGGGTCTCATTTGTTGTCTTCTTCCTCACTCTCCCTGGCAGCCATTACCGCCGCACGCGTTCTGCTGCTCCTCTCGCGCAAGTCAGAACGAGGAGGTTTTTTTTATTTTTTTTTATCAAACACTGTGCCGTGAGTGAGCGCGTGCAGCTTGCTGTGCTGTGCGGTGCGGCGCGGTGCGGCGCAGAGGTGGGACGACCGCTCACGATGAGACGACTTCCGGCTTGTGCGTTTCAAAGTAAAGCTCTTCGTTTCATAAGAGAAGTCACTGTCATCAAGATTGTTGGAAACAGTCAAACTTTATTGACCGTGGGGGGGGGGGGGGATGTGATGAAGGTTAAAATTTGCTAAAAATGTGATGAAGGTTAAAATTTGCTAAAAATGTGATGAAGGTTAAAATTTGCTAAAAATGTGATGAAGGTTAAAATTTGCTCCACTTCTACAAAAAGAAGTGGAGCAATAGATAGATTACCTGCTGCAATTGCACTTTATAACTTTATAACGACTCCCCTTTAAGTAAGGACAGAAGACATTTCAACTTTTAAACTTTAGCCTGAGTTGCATATATCATATATCAAACTGTATTGTGGGCTCATGTTTTTTGTATGGGTGGGATATGTACGTATATATGTGTTGTGTTGTGTGTTTGTATGTATGCTGGTTGCTGGAACACCTAAATTTCCCTGCTGGGATGAATAAAGTATATCTTATCTTATCTTTATCTTAAAGCGAAGCAAAGCAACCAAATCTTTAAAAAAAAAAAAAAAAAAGCAAACACAGAGGGACACAATATAGCACGAATATAGACAACGCAAAATAACAAGAACAACAATAATGATGGGAAACATGGGCTCTACAAGTATGAATAGGAAATGTGAATGTTAATACCTGAGTATTTCACTGTTGAGATATTGCAGAGTGTTGCATCGTGGAGGAAAAAAAAGGAACCTGTTGGGTCAGTATTGCATAACTTTAAGGCTATTATTAGATCAGTTTATTGTCATTTCCACAGGAATAGGAGGTACGATGCAATTTGTGTGCATTGCTCCTAGAGTCAGCTCTAAAAAAAAAGGACAAGTCCAAAGGTAGAAGAGCAATATTAAAGTTAAGAGAGAAGAAAAATAAATTAATTCAGTGGCTCTTAGCTGGTCGGTCGAGACCCATAAGTGGGTTGTCCTGTCATTCCAGTGGCGAAGCTGCGGTTCAGGGGAAAGAGTGGATTATCCAAATGTCAGAAGGCTGCAGTTTGATTCCCAGCTCCTCTAATGAGAATGTCTCTCTGGAAGACAAATTTGTCTCACTGGTTTGACTTAGTCTGTGAAGGGTTTGTTTAGCATTGAGTGTTTAGAGTTATTATGTGGAATATAACTGCAGTGTGTACTTACACTGTTATCAGTCTCTCAGTAATGTGCATAAATGCATACATGAATGCATACATTAAAGGGGACATATTATGGAAAATCCACTTTTACAGTGTTTTTTGAACATATATCTGGGTAACCTGAGTGTCTACCGACCCACAAAATGTGAAATAAACCCATCCAGTCCTTTGTTTGTGGTCTGCATAAGTCTTACAACACAGACAAAATGCTCCTTTTCAAATTTGCTCTCCTAGTGATGTCACAGTGGGATTCTGGTAAAAAAAAAAAAAAAAAAAAAAAAAATCCCCTCCCCTCCTGTGTTGTCTCCAGCGGCAATGTTTATCCCAGGGGGCACAACAACGAGTTGCCATGGAAGCTCAAAGCTGAACTCGTCTGCACACCCTGCATGCGAAAGAGAGGGGCAGGGTGAGGGCGGGGGGGCTCATTGCATTTAAAGAGACACACACACCATAATGGAGCATTCTGAGAGAGCTGGTTTATACAGGGTCCTTTTTAATGTGTTACAGCTAGCGATGATGTAAATTTGGTATCCACTCATAGGGAAATATTTTACAGTAGAGTTCAATACAAGAAACCAGGTCAATGAAACACAGACTTCTCCATGTTAAATCTTTTATTTCCCGTTGTATTGCTGCACAAATTACCTCAGTAGCAGGATAAGAGTCAAGCAAAGTAAAGATCAATATTTAAAGACTTAATCACAGGTTTGAAAACAGTAACAGTTTATTCAGTACAACCCTGAGTAATGGCAATGTCAACATGAACATGCTTAATACATACATTCACTGTCTCCACGTTTGTGGTGAAAGTGTGCAGACTAATATGTTGGGTATGTCTGCTCTGGTAGGTAAAGCTATAGTTACTGTTTAAAGAACGCAAATGAACGCCTTATTTTTCCGCTCCTTTGTCACTCTCTTATTCCAGAAAACAAGGCCAAGGGAAAAAAAAAAGCATCTCTTTGGTCGACAGGATGTCTTGTTAAATGAGCAGCAACAACAGGCATAAAGATAGAAGACATTCTGTGAGGTAGCACTCAGCACATTAAAAGGTGATATTTAAAAAAGCAATAATCAATATTTGAACGAATAAGTCATGAAACAACACATACAGGACGGGCTGTTTTCAAGCTGTCCAACATCACACCTGAGGTAGACTTGTATAGATTTTTGACAAGACCGGTTCTGTCTTGTTCACACGTAAGAAGCAATACGAACTACAAGACACGAGACAAACCACTGGGACTGAGCTAAATTAGACTGTTATACATGGTAGATTAGACCTCATTGTGCTGTAGCACGGTGAGCATTACGGTCAACTCAAGCACATAATAATGGCTTAATGATCCTTAATGATGATCAATGCCAATCCTTTTAAACATTCTCTGGGCTGTGCAATCGTTTGGCTCACACTCTAGTCACCTTTAACTCAAAACAGCTCATCTATTCCTCTACTTACTAACATGCAGACACATCATAATTATTTTATACATGTGGAAAAAAAACACTGAAATATATATACAATAAAAAATAACATCATGGTGACTTTTAAAACATAGTTCCATGATTGCTTTGCTAGTTAGATTCTAACTTAAGTTTTATCATTGTTTGGTTGCACAACAGCGATATAAGGTTCATCTTAACTAGTAGAGCATAATGTCCAAACTAACAAAAATGTTGTTGCAGATGTTTTCATGTATACTGCAGCCAATCAGTGAAAAGCGTTTTTTGAATGCAGTGTTCATTACAGTTCTGCCTCAATTGTCTCAGAACAGACTAACTGCTGTTAAAAGACAAACAGCAACAGAACATCTAAATAAAATAACACAAAGTGTAATTATTAGCTGATAACAACTGCTTCAATCTAAATCTACAGCTAGTGTAAAATAACAGTGACATGGGAAACAACAGTGAGGTTACAAAGTCATGATACATTTCTAAGGGATGTTATATTCCAGAGAATGTAATCCCTCTGCTTATCCTTGTCCTCCTAGTTGACCCACCTTTTCAAACAATAAACCATGACAACAGAATTTACAGATAAATTTACATCTACTAGGAGCCAAGTGTAAGATTTAAGTTATAATTAATGCCTCCATTGCAACTATCTCAGCTGATGCAACTCATCAAATGTAAGAAGAGCGTAAACTACGTCGTATGTTGGAACTAGTGTTTAATCTAGGCTACGTTTGTATTTAGGCATCGCTGGTGCAACCTGGTGCATGTTTTTGATTTCTTAACTTACCTGGTCTGTCTAGCATCTTCTGAAAGTTTCATACATTCGCTGCATTTGTCAGAAAGTCACGACAGCATGCAACTCCTCCATAACATTAATCTTTTACATTTCTGTTGTGTGACTAAAATATGTTGTAAAAGGGCTTTTTGCAATTTTAACAGAGCCAGCATGGTCATATTAAGCCCCAAGATTTACATCTGGACCATTTCCAAGTGGAGTAAATAAAAAGTGTATTAGAAAATGTCCTTGAATAAACAGACACTACAAAGGCAGAAAACTAAACGCACACTGTTCTCAGTTAGCTAGCTAACTAGCTCTGTTGCTAAAGGTTCTCATCATGTATAGGCTAGGGGACTACATGTTTAGGCTACATAAAAAGGGTTAGGGTTAGGGTAGCCTAACCCTAACCATAACCCTACCCTGACCCCAAAGCCTGAAATTTAAAAAAATTCTGAAGCTTAGATCCTGGTTTATACTTCTGCGTATAATCTATGCTACAGCTACGTCGTAGTGGCCTTCGACAAAGTTGCCAACTCCATCATGAGCACTTTACTTGTGCATTGATGTGTCTGAATAGCGCCGCAATACTCTGCCTAAAAACACCAGTTGCGGTTTGATTTTCTATGCTAGTTATCCACCAGTTTCTCGTTCAGCTGCATTCTCCGCTTGTTTGTCTACGGAGAAATAAAACATAGTGTATAATGTTGGATGTGGAGCTGATAAAAAGTATTCAATTGTTTTTCCTTCTGCAGAATTTTAAATATGGCAGCAATACCAGAAATGTTGTAAATGTTGTAAATGCTGGAAATACAATGCTTCCCAGTGGACCAATCACGGGGCCTGGTGACTGTTAGGCTATGTCGGCTTCTGCATAGGTATCAGGGCTATGCTAACCCTAAGTATCTGCTACGTAGATTCAATGCGGAAGTATAAATCAGTATGCTGGCTATAGTCGGTTGGATTTCATTGGGTTGGAAAGGAACAAACACATTTGGGCTTTATGTTAGCAACCTATATCATCGAAACTGTTCATCCACCTAAATTATTTCCCCAAATTTTAAAAGTTTTCATTGTTGTCAAAGGAGAGTGAAAGCTACGCTGCTCTAGCCGTTTAGCGAGTTACCTCATGGCTAAAACCATTTGGTTGTCATGGAGTAGGCGGTGTGCATGTTTAGGCAACATAAACGCAACTTCACCCTTTCCAAATAACTCAGCTAAAAAGACGCCTGCTGCTTTCCTCTGCAGTTAGTGGTTCATGTCGGGGAATAAACGTTTCTGCATGTTGATGCTAAATATCACATTGTTCAGTGATCAGTTATTCACAGGATATATAAAAGCAGAAAGTGAACACTACAAAGAAATGCAATGCACATTAGGCTAAAAGCTACGGTAAAGGTGTTAAGAGTGGTCCCTATAAGTCATATAAGGATGCCATTAATTGATAACACATTGGCTCATTTGGCAGTCAAAGCCCTGAGTCTTCAGGAATCCCCTGGAGAGTAAATAAGTTAAACATCTAAACATCCTATAGAAAAAACTATGTCACTAAAGTTCTCCCTGAGTTCGAAATGAAGTCTCTGTCAAATCCACACAGGCTGAGGTCACTGAGAAAGTACATGCACCAAACACTGAAGGAGGTGTGCTTGTCATTGCAGTAAAACACAAAAAAAAAGATTCAGAAGATACAAAGATATTTCAGAACAATGGCACAGGATCAGAAGAAAACTGTTAAAGTTGTCAAAAGTTCAGTTTGCCCTTCAGGGAGAACATCTTTGAATAAATAGTTCATATAAAAAAGATTATGTCTTTACAGTCAACCCTTTCCCTCGGTTTCACCTTCAGCTTTCAAGTACGACAGCTGAGTGAACATTGTGTAAAACATCCCTGATATGTGTGAACATTCACTTTAGATTAAATGTGTTTTTGCAGATAAAGTCTGCCTTACAATCAATACTGGTCTTTGCATAAAAATTCAACTAGTGAAATGGCAACTCGGTTATTAAGACATAAACTTCACCCTGCTGGAGTAGAGTAATGTTCACATGGTGCATGTATACAGAAATGTTATTGTTTCAAATGCAATGAGGTGTTTCAAAGCAGCTTGTATTAACCTCATTGGTCAGTGGAGGTTATGGCACTTATATTGTTATTATACTTTAACTACACTACCTGAAAACTGTTTCCGATAAAAGGAAAGACTCAGGGTATGTTGTTTTCTTACATTCAAAGTTTGGTTTGCTCACTATGTCATATGGCCTGATAATGATATGCGCTAATTTTGATCAACTATTAACAAGTGTATAGGTTCTTTGAGAGAAAAGGTGTTAATATTTTGAGATTTTATGATAATTAATTGGGTTAGTGTTGATTTTACAAATGTATTTGAAATGTGTATAAAGTTTAGAGAGGCACAGGACCGGTCAGATCAGTCCCAACAGCGACTTGATATCTGTAGCTACTTTATGGCTAGATCTACAGTAAGTCTGATTGTTTTCTTTTTCAAGCCAAGACACTTATCCAAGGCAAACAGACACAATATAAAGTGAAATAAAAGCTTCCAATGCGGACGTAAGCGTACATCCTAAAAGAAGGGATGGCTGTTTTTTTCTGGTTCGATAAATAAGACCTGATGAAGCTCTTCTGTGAGCGGCGTTCCTGTGGAAACATCTCAGTTTTCAGAGAAGGTGGCCTGGCTTTGCTCCTCTTCCTCGTCGCCCCGTGAGGAAGCTGTTCCCTGAGAGCCTGAAGACAAACGGAGCTGCTGCTGCTGCTGCTGCTGTGCTTTGACGGGACAGTTGGCCACCATGTGGGAAACACTCTGACAGCAATGGCACTTTTTGGGCTGAGGGGGCAGTTGACACTCTTTGGCGTGGTGGCCAGGTTCTCCACAGTTGTAGCATCTAAAATGAACAGAAGAAGAAGAAAAAATAACTTTTCTATCAGTTAGGTATAATTTCAATCATTATCCTTAACACATACAGAGGGTACAATACTCAAATCCACACATCATTTTGACCAAATACAATGATGTGTGGACTATCTAGCGTCTATCGAACCGCTAATTTTGTAAATCCTGAACCATATCCTCAAACAGTTGTGTGTATGATGCTACACACAAGGTACCCCTTAGTGTACTTACGCGCAAGGTAACGTGTTAAGCATCTGTCCCTTCAATCTCTATTTCAAGAGACTAGCTTTAAGTTCTCATTTACCTTTAGTTTTAAGGTATCTCTAGTAAGTAGACTTTACAAACAGTTTGAAGAACCTTCAGTGTGTGTTTAAGGGACCCTTTAATGTCTGTTTAAAGTACATTTACATGTGTCACAATCTTTGAATCATATTTTATAATCTTTTTTAAGACTCCTTTTAGCATCTATTCAACTGAACTCTATCGTTTTAGTTTCAAGGTACCCTCTCTAGTAAATATTTCAAGGTACACTTAAATGTTTTCTTTTTATGTGGACCTATAAGAGCTGGTTGAAGGAAACTGTTTTTAGGGACTCTCAAGCATTTTCAATCAAGTTTGGCAACTTTTTCAAGTTACCCTATAGAGCCCATTTTAAAGTACCCTTCTGTTGTATCTTTAAAATGGTATTTGGATTCTGTTAAAAGGTTCCATGTGGAGTTTTATTTTGATGTATACATTCGTATTCCAAGGTTGCCTGTAACGACTAGGTTACCCTTCAGTATCTGTTATAGGTAACTTTTGACATCTGTTTTAATGTACCCTTTGGTATCTGTGTCCTAAATATCAGGGCCCAGGTCTAAGAAAGGGATACACTTGTTACCTGTTCTTTGTGAATGGTACCTCATTTATTAGGCTTCAGTGTTTAGTATATTATAGTAGCTGTTCATTAGGATTGGATGAATACTAACCATATCAGTATTCAACATTTAGGCAGATTTTTGGAAAAGTACAAAAAAGATTTAAAACCCTGTCTGTGTTTGGTGTAATGATTAAATGTCACCACTAGAGAGCAGCACACTCAAGCTTTACTGTCACCAGGCATCCACATTACCCAGAGTCCCAGTGCTGAGCAGCTGTCAGGGGATTTAGCAGAACTGATCTCTGTCCCTGGAGGGATTTGGTGAGGAATATTCGGACAGAAACCTAAAACACTTTTTGTTGTTCTTTTCATAAAAAAATAAAAAGACTGAACCCCAGGTCTGCAGAGGTACAAAATCCACCTGCACTGTAATAATACAATAATAATAATACAATCTTAGCAAATCTAAAGGTCTAATTTCCAGTCATTCCATTACACTTATTTGAAGACATAAAATGTAAAAAAAAAAATAGGCTCGTATTGTTTGTATTAAGTAAGAATATCTGCTCATACAGCAAGCATTGCATTTAAGTTTGCATTTGATTGTCTTGAAATGTGATTTTCTGATTCAGATATAATACATTAATTCAACACTTTTCAATTCAGGACTTATTTTTTTTCTTTTTGTATCTTGTAAATAGGATGTTTATCTTGACTAGTGGGTGAATGAGGCCTTCAATAAGTGAAAAAAGATTAAAAAAGATTCAGAGCGACTGAAACTTCGTGATTTTTTCCAAGAAATTGGTGATGCCTAGCAAGAGGAGTGTGCAGGATTTGATCTTTTCAATGGGACTAAAGTTAGACAAATGGACTTGTAACATTTTGAGTTTTTGGAGTGTGCCCTCAAAAATGTGCTGCTCTACATTGCTGTTAAATGAATCGTTATCTCCTCAGTAGTTTAACATCTGAATGTGACTGCAGGATTCTGTGCAAATATCTTAATAAACAAGACTGATATGGAAATGTGAAACTGTCAACGCAGGTTATAAACTTCATTTAAGTGCAATGTCAACAAATCTGTTGAACATACATGTGTAATAATATGATCAAGGTATTAAAAAAGCAAAGGGTGATCAGGTTAAATGATCAAGTAGCTGTTCCTGCCTTAACAAGCTGCTACAGTTCCAAACAAATGGCTTCTGTTTGATTGTGGAGGTAGATGTGGATTTATCAGTAAATCTATGCTGAGAAAGCTAATGATCAGTAGCTAAGTGAAATCCTGTTGGTGAATTAATTAGGGCGGGATAAATAAGGCTAGCGTGACACAAAGAGACACTGGCCACTTAAACAGGCAGTTAAAAAAAACATTGATTTCATGTATACGGACAATCTGGTTTTCTGCAGGCTCAAGCTTTTTTTTTCCTTTACTCTCCATCTGGAGGCAAAGACGTGAATACACCGAGTGTGGAGCAGCAGTGGAGGAAACACTGTTGTAAAATTATTATATTAAATCTTAGACTGCATGAGAATGATTGTATTCTTTGTCACCGAGGTAAACTAGACAAGATATCTTTTGAAGGAAAGCATGAAGTGTGACTTGAAAAACTGAACAACCTGCGTTACTGTTAGCTTTTAAGCATCTATGTCGCTTTCTGTCCATCTCCCAAATACTTCACAACTTACTACCTCCTCTGTTTGCGGCCCTTTGGTTCTTACTAAAAACCAACCATGTCACATTTTTTTAAAGCAGCTTAAACTTGCTAGTCAATCACACCAAAATATTTAAAATTACGCCCTGATTGAAAAATCCTGCATCTACCTGTTAGCAAGCAATTTACAAGAATAGAAACAGGCGACAACCTCCTGCATTGGAAAATGAAGCCAATGGGGAAGTGCAAAAAACCTGCAGTTCATCAAGTGTCCACTTGAGGCTGGCTGAAGAGGAGCAGGAAGTCACATGCACACCCAATTGAAAAGAATGCACATTTTTACAGCCTGGTTCTGGTCTGATTAGCTCAAATATTTACCGACACACACCATACAAGGGGTTAATTCTTTAATAACTCATCAGTTTTGATTTTATGAAGAATAAGAGTCTGGTTTTGTTTTCGGATGCGTTTTTCAAATCTGTAATCTGATCCAATGCACACAAACCTTGCACAATAAGTCTGTAAGTTTGTTTTTCTATTCATTGCAAAAAATAATAGCAATGAAAATTTAGAACGTAAAAACAGACGAAGTCAGTGTGCAAAGACCTTTATGCATAATAAGGGCTGAAGCTGATCTGACTGACAGGCGGGCGTGTTGTAGCTGTTTGTCCAGAGGCTTAAAACCAGCCTCAGTTCAAGGTCTAAGCCTGGTGTTACATTGACTGAAAGTTAGGTCGAGACAGCATTTCCACTAAGGCGACCCCCTTCAGTAGCAAATGGTTGACGCCACTCAGGCTTCATCCATGTTTATTTACAGTGTCTGGGTAGTGATGTATTTTCAGCCGTGGATTAATCCACACTTGGTGCTCTATTTGGGGCAGTAGTTATGAGTTATCATTGCCCACAGTGTGTTGTGTTCATTGTAAATAGAGAAGATGTCAGCCAGCGCTACAGTGAGACAATGGAGCTCTATGACAAAGAAGAAGATATATCATACGTTACATAATACAATACAGTCATTGTTGTTTTAGTTGTTTTGACTTTGCTGAAAATTGTAAAAAGTGAACGATCTCAAACATATTTTCAAGCTTATAGGTGATGTAATTCAGGCCTCACGGCTAACCACCACTTCTGTACTCTCTCTCCCACCCCCCCACCCCCCCCCCCCCCCAGGCCTGAGTATTGATCAGCGTGGACACGAGCGCGGCAGAGGGAGCTCCTTTGTTTCAATACTGCTGTGACCTCTGAACGCTGACCCCCCTGCTCCCTTGCCGCCCTTCCTCCCACCACATCCCATTGTTGCTATGGCGATGGCGACCTCTGACCTCCTTCAGGCACCTACATCTGTTATCAGTTAAACGTGTAGGATCCTTTTTTTCCCTCTGAATACGACGTTTTATGTTTGAGGAACATGTGAATGCAATCAAACTTTTAGTGGGTACTTAAGGACAGGAAGTCTTTGGATTATTTTTATCACTGCCCTGCATGATTAATGGAGATCGACCTAATCAAATCCTTTCACATTAATATGTTTGTCAGACATCAATGGCCCACAATTCTGCAAATCGAAGTCTTTTCCTCTCAACTCAAACGCTCCTGAAGAAAAAAGAAGGTTAAAAAGTTAGCATGCAATCAAAACGCATAAAAAAAAACGGTAGGTGTGGGATTAATTTGTGCTCTGACGGCTATGATAAGTAAGTAAACTCATATTTATAAGATCATGTCAAATAAAAACCTCACTTTAAACCCTCTAAACAAGCTTAGAGGGAAAACAGAGCACAGTCAGTACTATTGGTTTCCTCATTTTCAGCCTTTTCATTTGTGTTGAGATGATCAAAATTGAGATGAAGCTACACGGTGCTCGACACAGAGGCCCACAAAAAAAGGAGCGTGGGGGGTCGTGAAAACCTGAAGAGATTAAATAATCTATTGATCAGCTCGGCCATCTGCTGCACTAAAAGACAACCTTCAGTCAGAAGAGCACCTTTTCTTAGAGAAAGTGAAAAAAAGAGCTTTTGTCCAACATAGGATAAGAAGATTTCACAAAATGAAAAATGCAAAAATATCTTCCTAATGAGGATAATAATAACGACAAAAATATAATATGTCCAATGTCAATATACTGAAGAGTAAAGATTGTGAAAAGAGAGTAACATTAAGATTGCCACTTGAAGTCAAACTCCGTCTGGATTTGTTGTTCTCAGCTCTGTGTTCACATGGACCGGACAGCGCTTCCTTTAGCTCATTTATGTTTTGCCCAGAAGTGCAAACATGTTTCAAACATGTTTTTTTTTACGAGTGAACCTGTCCCCCTCCACCCATTTTCCCTGAAACCACGTTGGGGAAGAGAGACAGGCGCCTGGTCAGTAAGGGGCCCCCGAGGGCCGACAAACTTTAAACCATAGCAGTGGCTCAAAATGTTTAAAGTTCTCATTGACAGTTGAAAACCTCGGCTAACTTCTGCTTACATTTTGCAATTTTTAACCCAGATTATTTATAACACAACAGTGATGAATGCTAGTTGGAGGGCCCCCCCCCCCCCCCCCCGTGAATTTTTGGCTAGAGCCCCAACAGACTCCAGAATTGCCACTGCACACAGGGACGATGTGTCTATTGGTATGACAGTGTCAGAACTGAAGGAGAAGCAAAAGACTTTCCAAACTGTAGAGAAGATTTTCTTTGTTCTAAATAGGCTGAATCAACTTTGAGATGTATATTGTAACGTGAAATTGATGGCAGAATCTTGTTTTTAGATATAGTTCATTAGCGTCGTCTGCTGCTCTCACAGTAAAACAGAGCGGGAGCAGCAGGGGAAGTGTGGAGAAAAGAGGGGAGGGGGGAGCTGAGGGATGAAGGAGGTGTGAAAGGAGCATTGTGTAGGGCTGAATATCTGCTCTGAAAGTCGGTAGTAAACTGCACTTACCTGTCACTCTTGGAGCGTCTCTTCTGAGAGCTCTTCGGTCGCCTCTCGCTGCCCAGACATGGAGCTCCATTCGGTCCAGTGACCAGCAAAGACTCGAGACCTTTGGATGATTTCTTGAAGGTGAACACGACGGGCTCGCCCTCTCGGAGGCTGCGGAAGCCCTCCATGTGCAGTTTGCTCTGCGGATGACAGAGAGTGAGGTGAAAGGGGTTTACCAGGTCCAGTGAGACATGCTCAGGAAAGTGCTAGCCAGCTGACTGATGTAAGAATTTAAAGGGCTTGGTCTGAACATTTTCTCAGGGAATAAACTTCACCTTACAATTGAAAAACGACTTTACATTGCTAGCTCGGCAACAAACAGCAGACAGACACAGTGGGAGAACAAAGCTGGTAAATGAGGCATTTAGCAGCCAGATAATTCCCTCAGGATTTTTTGGAAACCAAAAATAGAACTAAAATAGAGAAAATTGGTGCTGGCATTTATTTGGTTGACACAAATTGGTCAAAATGAATGACTTGCTCCATATGGAGGCAGAAACAAGTGCTTGCTAAAGATATTTGTCATATCAACTAAAAAATTGGTATATACCGTAGGTGCACCCGCCTATAGCAGCTACGACGCGTGCCCCATGAAGACTGGGGTTTGAATCTGTTCTATCCAATAAAGGCAAAATCGACCCAAAAATTGAAATTTGCCAAGAACAGTTGTTAAGGGAATGAAGCCGATTACACTCAACGTTTGAAATCAGCCTATTCCGATTTTCTAAAGTATAAAACAAACGTGCAGTTTACTGAGAAAACAAACTACTCACAGTAGATTATCTGCATGAGTTTCACATTTAAATAAACATTAGAGAATCTTTAGTTTAACCATCAAAATCCAATCCTGTGGACAACCCTAAGAAACATCAACGCTCTTAAACACCCCTCCCCCTCATGTCTCCAACCAAATCAAACCATCCTCACCCAAACCCGTCTTCTGCTTCCTCCTCACCATCTACATGCAGTCAACACACGCTCTCTAAAACAACAAGCCCTCTTTTTAGCAAAGGAGGATGGTGAAATAGCACAAGGAGTCGATTCCTAACTACCAGAAATAAGAGGTGGTAAGAATATATGAATCCCAACAGAGGAAATCTACAATATTGATCCCTTGACTAATTGGCTTTCCAATGGAGATGGTAATATAAGGAAGAGTGAAATAACCAACAGTCACACCTCAGCAAACAACCTTCTCTTTTTAAACAACTTTATACACTTCAAGAAAATATATAATACAACTTTTTCTGAACAGCTCACTTACCAATTTTTCAATTGAAAATCTGACACATTTTTATCACAGATTACAAGATTTTGGAAAGAATGAGTATCTTCTAAGGTCAATATTTACACACAAATAGATTTTTTACTGAGATTTTTGCCCATCATGCTCCTGGTGAAAATTTACTTTAGTAAAAAAAACTACAATGCAGAAACAGAAGCAGTTTTCTGCCACAGCTGCCCTTGTGTGTGACTGTAAATATGAATGGTAGAAGCCTGAGTGACATCACGCATTGGTTCCTGAAGGGCTGTTTTTTGGAAGCCCATCCATGGCGGTTGCCATATTGGAAATGCTGACTTTGGGTCAACAATAACAACAGACAAAGAGCTGGAGCTGAGGCGGGTCTTAAGTCTTCACAAATCGGGTTAATTATAAAGAAAAATCAGTTTCTGAACAGTGTGAGCCGATAAAGACATTAACTAAAAAAAGCAAAATCATTTTTTGTACCAGGTTGTAAACATGTGAATTTCTGCTGTTGAACAGGACATTTCATTATGGGATGTGTATGTGACTTCTTGGGATCCTGGAGCCAGTCTCAAGCGGAATCTCGAGGAACTGCAGTTTTTCCACTTCCTCATTGGCTTTGTTTGTTTTAACACCTGAGATTGCCGCTTGGTTTTCAACAGTGACTTACAAATTAAATGCTAGCTATGTTAGTATTTGAAGGAAGTGAGCCGCTAGCAAGGCATTTCCTTCCATTTCAAACTAACACCCCGTCCTAACAACAACCAAGAGTGAAAGCATGGCATCACAATCAATGAGGACAAAGACAGCGTTCTTCCTCTGAGTCTCCTCCATGACTACGAAGGCTTGGTCCTTCAAAGGATGCTACCCACCAAAGGAAACACAGCTATTGATAGACTTTTTGGCTAGCCGTCGGGGCCGCCGCAACACAAGACCGGCCTGTCGGCATGAGCCATTATCAGCTTTCTCCGTAGAGCCTGTTAGCATAGCTTCCAAGCAATATGACAGACGTTAAGTTCCGACTCTGGGAGTGAGTTCCCACCCACTGATCTGTGATTGGTCTGTCGCTTCAGTGGTCAAAAATATGAGGAACTAGCGTTGTAGTTTCACCCCGCTAACCGCAACAGCTTCCAGTGATGCAAAAATCATCATTTTGCATCACTGGAAGCTCCTTTTCAGACTTAGAAATACAAAGATTTCCCATCTCAGGGGAAAATGAGGACGGGATGCACGACCATTCAAAAATACTACCAGGTTTCTAATGATACAAAGCTCAACGCAAATGAGTGAAGTATCCCTTTAATGAACGTTTTCTTGTTACTTCAGATTATATAAGTGCCTGAAGCTGTTCTCAGATCAAAGCAAAATTTATGAGAGAGACATATTTCCGGGACGTGGATGGACCAAGCGGTTTTGTCACGCCCCGTGTATGGAGACAAAATTACTTTGAACAACCGATTTTAAAGATTTGATCCAATCTGGTATCTCCAATCCGATCAGATCAATTTTGTGCAACAAGAACCGGGCACTATGCCTTGTTCCGTGCTTTAACCTCCTTCACCACATTGAGTGAAGTGCTCCTAATTTGCGGTCTCATCGGCACACTCGTCACTCATTGGATATATTAGAAAATATCTAACTTTTAACGATGCGTTTTGACATCATTTCGCTGATTGTGAAACCTCTTTAAACCCCCCTTATATGCACTGCTAGTTTTAAAATGAGGCGGGGTTAAACCTGTCTTCAGTGACCTTTTTAAATTCCACGTAGAGATCTACTTCTGTCAACCATGAATGTCAATGAATGCAACACCATGAGAACTAAAATGAATCCGTGAGCATAATTAGAAAGGCATTAACACAGACATCTTTGAGAGATATCGTGCAGCAGGTAAAATCTGCATCAACAATTTGCAGGAGGCTGTGATGGCAGGTCAAGCAGTTATAAACACTTTGCCTTCAGATAAGCTTCCCATCTGATTCAACAAAGTCCCGAAACTCGTGTGCACAGCGCCCTCATCCCTCCTCTTTCATCTGATGATTTACAGCGACACTGCAACCAGTAACCTGAGAGGTTCTTCTCCTGAAACACTTCACATGGGAGGTGGGACAGAAACTGAGGGTTGGGTGGGCTCCATAAAGCTTTAATGACTTTATAACAGGAAGCAGAGCTGGATGGGGGGGGGGGGGTTAAAGGAGTGAGTCTCGTTTCCTCTGCATTAGCCTCTAACCTCTTAAAATAGAAAAGTAAGAGCGCTAACCACCCAGTAAATATGTTTTTAAGTTTTTCTTGACAGAATGTGGCATGCAAAGAAAGGTATGTTTACGTGTAAACATACCTGATCTTATTTATGCAGGTTAAAGTAGTGCATGAACAGCCGTCATTTGAATACACATAAAGCATTCAGCCTGTGGTCATCTAAGAGTATTTTATGTGCACTTTTCAGAAGGTTTGGTTGGGTTTTCAAACTTCACCAGGTACCATGGGTGCATGGAGAGGAAACGCTAGAAGAGGTCAAAAGGCTCCAGCAACACTTGTAAGTACATCTACTTTATTAACTTTTTATCAAGAGGAGGTCAGAATATTTTAGGACTAAAGTAAGAATTAAGCAAGAAAGACTGCAGACAGCATAATCTGTAATATTTCGCTATTATCGAATTTCCCTCAGGGATTAATAAAGTATTTCTGATACTGATTCTGATTTGCAAAAGTTTTGAACGTTTGTTTTTAAGAAGAAACTCTTTCACAATCAGAGTCAACACTATACAAAAGGCCTATTTGTTCATATTTACATGTTACAAGTTGTGCATAATATAGTGATCCATTGTATGACACTTTTTGTTTTTTACTTTGAGAAGAGTTCAGACGCACAGATCAGATAGTCTTCACGGTAATGGCACCCAGTTGTTTAAACTCAGATAAGCCCAACGATGTGCAGGAATAGGTCTATCAAACAGTACACACGTTTGTTACATTTCCTTGGGCGTCCTCATTAAATCGAACCTGGCAGCAGCAGCAGCAGCAATGTCTCACCTGGTGCACGAACACGTCGAGCGGCTCCTCCAGCGGAGCTCCGTCCCTGCTGCTCATGGAGAGGAAGCCGAAGCCCATCCGCACGTTGAACCACTTACAGACCCCGCTGCCCCGGGCCACAACCTCCTCCTCCCCCTCCTCCTCCTCCTCTCCCTGCACCCATCCTCCTGGACAACACACACAGACACAGAGAGATAGTGATGGTCACTGCTGGATCAATCAGTTGCGCTGCGTAAAGGACCAAGAACCCCAAAAAGCAATGAAATTGAAAATCCCAACTAAGCATTCTGCTCATTGTTTGGCATCAAATATGATATATACATTGAACTCGTAAATTTTGTCAGTTTAACCACAATTTTCTTGATTCTTTTCTCAAAATTCCCTTTGTCAAAAAAAAAGAAAAGAAAAAAGGTAATAACTTTTTGATAGGGGTTTTTAAGAAACCTTTAACAAGTTAAAACAGCACAAAAGTTGTTTTCCTTCCTCGTCGCTTGTTTGTTGTCTACCTGTGAAGCTCTGGCTCGAAGCAGAGCCCATCCCCTCCGCTCTCCGCTGCTTTTAAGTGTCCCTCACACCTCCATCCTACCTCCACATCAACAAAAACACACCTTCCCCCAGATATCCACAGGACATGTTTCTGAATAAATAACACCCAGCTTCCCTCAGAGAGTAGAGAGAAGACAATGCAAGAGGACGAAAAGCCAGTCCTTCCTCTTTTATATGCAATCTTCTCTCTCTCTCTCTCTCTCTCTCTCTCTCTCTCTCTCTCTCAAAGCGTCTGCAGAGGAGCTTTTCATACCTTCTGCCATGGTCCGAGGTGTCCACACAGCCTCCTGCAACAACTGCACAAAATATCAGATTAAATGAGATGCTTGCATGCTGAACATCCCGTGCACGAGCTCTCCCTGTGTGACAGTTAAAATCCTCCTGGAGAAAGAAAGCGTTGTGTCCTCTTCCTGCTCACGTCTTCACAATATGCAGAGGATCGAACCCCAGTGACCTCCTACCTCCAGTAACCCCCCAATGAACGCACGCACGTACACACACACACACACGCGAGATCACCTTTTCGGTCAAGGTGACGCGATTTCCAATAACGAATTAATCACACATGACCAACCAGATAGGGAGCCTAAACAAGTGATAAAGGAACCAATCAGAGCTTTGGACGATACTTGCACCCAAGAGCAAAGGGAGATAACTCCGCCCACTGTCACTCTCCACACGCACACTCTCACGCACGTCACACAAACACACAGCAACACACATGTTAGGCATTCTGTTATACCTCAGATAAAAAAAATCCTCCAAGACACACACAACTGCAAATATTTAAAAGAACCACATTATCTAATGCATTTTCTTTAATACATTTTGCAGTAAAATCTGCACACTCTCACATCTTGAAACTTAAAAGAGAAGAACAGAAGTAAGATCATGAGATGTTTTTGGTCAAATGATTGTAAAAAGTGAGAAATGAAGGGCTCATTTGATGGTGCCACAATCAGACATGAAATAAAAAGAACCAATGTCAACCAATTTGTGAGACGAAAATGATAAACTACGACAAATAAACAATATATAAAAAAGGAAGTGTACACACATCACTTATGTGCAGGGCAGTGCCACAGCAGACTGAGGAAGCGGAAATGCACACACACACACTCGCTCGAATGCCTCAAAAAGGTTTTATTCATCACAATCACACCATTTGGGTCCGACATCTTCTTGGTGTTTTTTATTTCACCGTTCAAACTGTTCATTTATATAGTCTGGTGAAGTGAAAAAATCCAATCCAACAAGCAAACAAAACCTAGAGGAGCAGGAGAAAGCAGGATATGGAAGGATCTCTGCTGCACAAATACCTTGTGATCAGAGCATTTTAGTGCTGTTTCATCGCTTACCCAGCTTTATTTTTTTAAGTAATGTGGTTTGATTCGTAAAAATAACTTCGAGCATCATATATCTAACAAACCACCATAAATCAGTGTATAAAACTTTTAGACATCATTTTGATCACCAAGCTGCCGTCTCAGAGGAAACAATACAGTGCTTCATTTCTGTCTTCTTTTAAATAATCACAGATTAGTAGTTGACATTTAGACACCAGGTGTTTTTCTCCCTCTACCTGGTCTCTTCAGGGTGTATCATATTGGTTACAGATAGAATAACGCTTCTTGTATTGTCTCTTTGCTGAGGTGAATCATGTCCACCTGTTAAAGTGGGAATAAGAAAAAACATACGGTGGCCGGTTTGAGTCGTTCACTCACACTCATTAATAGGTAAATAACCCCTCTCAAGCTGCTGTAGTGGACCACAAACCTGCTCTCATTACTGCTGAGTCATGCAGCTTCCTGTAATGCCACACACACACACACACTCACACACACAGATATGAGCACACACACAGGCACACAAACACGCACACACACACTTGCACACTCACAGCTGAGTGAATGACCTGAAGCCAGCAGCTTTTCTGACTTCCTGTTTGCAAGTGAAGCTGAATGTCTTCATATTTTGCATGTGTATGTGAATTTTTTTCCTCTGTGTGTGTGTGTGTGTGTGTGCACGCGTGTGTGTGTGTGCATGTGCGTGTGTGCGTGTGAGGTTTAGCCAAATAAAAACCAAATGACTCCCTCCATTCATGCGTTTAATGGTGCAGCAGGAGGCTCTCTGAAAGACCGTGGAAATGGAAAAGCCCACCGGCTGCTGCACAACAGCAGAGACCACCCTAAGGTGACCCGGGTCACCCATAAGGGATTGTGAGAACAAAGCACGGCACACGCTCATTCAGTCCTCATCACTAAGTAAAAACACAAACACTCGAACCCTCAAACACAAAAACACAAAAACACACTCACTATAGAGGCGGTGACGTCACTTTTTTAGAAAGTGTGCCTCAATTGGGAATATTACAGCACCAGCAGTTAAAAGTACAGCATTTATGTTGTGTTTGTGTTGACGTGGTGGTTTTAGACACTCTTTGGTACTAACTGCTTGGATCAGTATGTGTTGCATGGGGGGGGCAATAAGCAGCAGCCCCATGGGGAGCCTGTCAGCTCACCTTTCACCTCCACTCCACAGGGAAATAAATCAATACAGCGGATCAATAACAAATCTATAATGTGCTGCCATGTTGTGACAGATATCCCTCCCACAACAAGCCTCTGGGCACTGAAGGCTGCTGCGGACCACCGCGGGGGGAAAACAGGAAACAATGACACTCCAAAGCCTTGTTTGTTTGTCAAAAGTCTGTTGAAGCAACATGACAAGGTTTGAAGCACTCGTGGCTTTGGCTGCTATCAAGAAGAATGAAAAATATGAATTTCATCAGATGTTGTATATCTAAATTATATTGTGGTTGATTGTTATATGTTTATAGTATCTTTGAAATGTCTGTATTTTATCTCAGTGGTCTTATTGTCTCCTGTATGGACCTGTGTATTACACAGCTGGGATGTACACACCACCAGATGGCTGCAATGCAAACAGGACTAATGTAATTCCTCTTATACGGACATAAAAGGTACAGTATAGACTGTATAGAAAAAGTAGAAATAGCTTCCATGACTAACTCACTTTGTTTTGGACTACTGTGTTGAAGCCCTGTGTTTAGCATTTGGTTGTTACCATCTTATTTTTTTTTTAAATTTGAGGCAGAACTGAACCATATTTGGATCAGAGGGCGGAGCTGGGCAGCATGTTTCAGGTTATTCACAGTAGTTGTGATATAAAAGCTGCAACCTTTAAGAAACCAGGAGGAGTCAAATACTTTGTTTTCATTGCCAACAAAACGTGTCACAGTCCCTCTCGTGTTACATCTTTCTGCCTGTGGATTTCTTTCGTTTAATTTCAGACATTCGAGTGTAAAGGGAGCTCGGTTTTCACCTCCACCTTGCCCTCTGTCTTCTTCCCTCTCTTCACCCTTGCCTTACATGTACATTCAAAATTGCCTGCCTGCAATCAAGCACTCAGCAGCTTCAAAAAAAAAAAAAAGCTGCTGACTGTCAGTTGCTGCCACATAGTTGTACAATTCAGGGTTTGTTTCTTTCACATGTCCAGCTCAAGTTTAGTTTTCTTGCCATCCTTAAGCTCGCGACACACATTTTCATATCCTCACTTTATAACATGGGAGGCCACAGACTCAAGGAGTGTCCAACAGATTCTTAACATTAGGACCCACCAAATGCACACTAGACTGTTTGGCCACAAACTTGTGTTTGTAGTAAGATTTCACAGACACAAGATCTCACAAACTTGCGTAACGTTTCACAGACAGAAGGACATAATGTGTCAGAGAGCATTTTCTGCAGAGATGTGTTTGTGTGATAGAGTCAAAACAAGCTACAGTTTCTCCGTAATCAGGCAACATGTCACCAAGTGCAACAGTGTGACTAACTGATGTGTTTTTAATGGACAACAATGGAGCTCTATGGTACAGGTGTATCAGGCTTTGAATGTGAGGTTATGTAATTCTTTAGGCTTTTGGTGAGAATATTACAAAAAACAGAATATATCCAAATCATTGTAATTACTTATTTTATTTGTTTATTTAACAGGGACACATGGAATGAACATTTCTTCATATATTAAATACAAAGTAGATCCCATGCATACAGGTTCATAGCCTTGGCTAATTTGCCTTTCCTGGCTCAATTGAAACAGAATCATTAGACCGAAAGAAATACAGAAACAGTGAGACCAAATATACTGTAGACATTATTACCTCAGTACAAATAAGAGACTAAATAAGACAGAAAGAAAGAAAGAAAGAAAGTGCACATAAATGTTTTTTCTGGCCTTATTCAGACAGACGCATTTTATTAAAGATGTGGAGAAATAATTAAAAAAGGTGTAGGTGGATTACAGATGATGCTCTATTCATGTATAAATTCCTCTGTAGCCTCCGACACACAAAGGTTTCAGAGAACCGTTTCAGCACCAGGGACAGCTCTTCTAACACTGCAAGGGCTTGCTCCGTGGTATTTCTGCCATTTTATGCCCTATAGTTAATTTACCTTGTTAGGTATTTACCTTGTTAGGTTTAATTGAATTTGTTAGGTTGCCGAGCAGAACAGCATTCAATTTATCCCTCAGGAAAATGTTTTTGCCTTTTGTCCTTTTTGGCCTTTATCTGTTAGTACACCAGCTCCTCATGTGTGTCCACTGAACGACACCAAACAATAAGATGTTGGGCATTCAGAGAAGATTTGGCAAGTTTTTTTTTATGGGCGCAACCCACATACTCAGCATATACCCACATACCCATTTAAAAGGGAAATAAACAGGCTTTCCAGCTGTATAAGATTTATTGCCAAGAAGCATTGTTACAACAAAGAAATAATCTACCAAACACATTGTAGGTATCAACTGAATGAAGCCGTAGCTTGACGCTCCCAGAACTCCTCTCTTAAGTAATTTTCATCCAAAAAATCCACGGGACCAAATGATCAAAGTTGAAATGTTTACTTAAACATAAATAAACAAAAAACAGATACAGGTTAGTCCAAAACTATACAAAAAGAGAGATGAGGAGAGAGAGAGAGAGGTCAAAAGACTGTGTGGCTCCACTCTCTACTAGTCCGAACTGAGCCCAATTAAGTCCACAAGCCCCTCCCCCTCCCAGATCCAATGAACAAAAAGTATTACATGCATCCATAAATTTAACATGATGAGCAATAAGGCTCCTACACACAGATTTCCTTACTTTTTGTGCAACGTTTATTAGATTAACCGTTACATACAGAGTAACCAAAGTCATACAATAACACAGTTTAACTTTTCTATTGAGGCAGCATCTGAAGCAGCTACTCCAAAACATTTTGTACTTCTTATTTATTGACACACATGAAAAAAATGGTCCCAAGTTTCATCATACCAGAATTTCTTCAAGTGAAATGGATGATTACAGTTGTATTTGTTCTTTATTTGTCCTTTTTTTCCCTCTGACTATCTAACTCTTTTCTTTACTTAGTTTAAAACACACTGCTGCGTTTTGCTGAGCTTTATAAATGGTTCTGGAAGTTCAGAAATATCTACATGTATGTTGTCTACTGTGTGATGAGTCTTCTTTAAAAGGCAGAGTCACCATCTATTGGTGAGAAATGGACGTGCAGTCTGTCCAGGGATAATAGTCTTCTCTGAATGACTGTGGGAAGATAATGACGAGCCTCAGTGCACTCTTTGAGACCACAACTATATCTCTCAGATGTACATGTAATCCAAAACACTGCTCTCTGACCACCACACAAACAGAGCTCTTGTAAAAAAAAAATATTCATTTTTTTTGTAATGTGGATCATCGTTCAAAGCAGACACATCAGGGATTGAGCTCTCACTGGGACCATCCAAGCTAAACATGTTTGTAGTCATACTACATGTAATGCTGAAAACATGTTTTAAGTGGACTTGTACCGAAGTAAAGTTAATTTATTTATACAGCACTTCACAGAAGACGAAGAAGAAGAAGAAGAAGACGATGATATACTTAATTAATCCTGTGAGGGGGAAATTAAATTGTATACTCTGTTATTGAGACATGCTACACACATTGAAAATGTTGATGTTGTAGCAGCTGTGTTGAAATACACAGCTGCTACAAATAATTTAAGATTTAGCCAAAAGCGTGCGCAAAGATATATGTTATAAGGCTGCTTTTAAAAGAAGACAAGGTTGTAGCAGATCTTAATTCAAATTCCAGACAGTTGGACCACAGTGACCGATTTTTTAAAAAAAATATCAGTATCAGTAAATAACAACAGGCTGTATGACGGGTCAGTAGTGCCACAATGAAGCTCGAAGGTAAGATAAGTGTGTAAACCCCAAAGTCAGCTTTTGTGGCATATTTATCTTAATCTTAATCTTATCTGAGTAAGACAGAAAAGGTCACATTAAAATCTTTACGCTATTAAATCATTTTTTTTCCTCCCACTCACTTTCATTAGCGAGCTAATTATGAATTAATATTGGGCATAGACATTGCTAACTAAGCATTTGCATCCCCACACTATGTATATATTTTTTTTTTTTACCGGGCTGTAAACACGTTATTTCTGCTGTAATACATATGTGAATTGAACTTCCAGGGCTTTTGCAGAAAGCCTCAAATTGTCACTTGACACCGGAAGTGGCCACTTGGGCATTAATCACCCCTCATACACAACAGAGCTTTCCGGATTGGGGATAATCCTGTCTCCCTCTCTCTCTCTTTTGGTCGCACCACAAAAAAAAAAAAAAATGTGTCATTCTCTCTTCTGACACGAGCATTCATTAAAAAACATGTTCATGTAATGTAAGGTAGAGCAGGAACAGCTTTCCAAGAAACCGATGTGATCCCTCCTTACGAAAGATGGGGTGACAGGAGAGGCGGGCAACAGCTCGACGGCGAAACGAGGCGCAGGCGAACAGTGAGTAAGCTTTAAGGTGGAGAAACAAAGGCTACCCTACACTTGCTTCATTTGCGATTTTGAAAGCTGCGGGCAGACCCGATTCTGTGTTCTGACGAGACATGAGACAACTGAGGAGAGGTGTCATCGGGCTTCCACTTTTCTCTCCAAGAGGAAAGGATGGAGGAGAAATAAAAAAGCGTCATGGCTGTTCCAAGGCGAGCAGGAGGCGGTGTGTGGAGCAGTGTAGTGCGTGATTCCCTCAGGTCGTGGTGATGGACGTGAGGTGAGAGTGTTTTTGGTTATTTAACAGCCGCTGCAGTGACTGAACGCGTTTTATTTGACCTGCTCGACGCTGATTCCTGCTGATAGACGATGCCTACATTCACGGGCTGGCATTAAGAGGACCCGTGCCCTCCCTCCCTCTCCCCCCCCCCACTGGCTTCTGTTTCTCTGCAACAGCAGCACCACGGACAGCGACAATGACTCGGCTCCGCAGGAAAGCTCTAGTGGCACTTTTCCTCTTCACCCTCTTCATTTTCGGGGCCATGATGGGGCTCAGGACGCTGAAACCGAGCGACGGCTTCTCGGACCTGGCCCCCGGCATGGACTTCATCGGGGAGAGGTCCGAGAGGAGGCGGCCAGATGTGAACGACGTGGTGGTGTCTCCGGGCCAGTTCCACATGGGCAGCAGCGACACAAAGGTGGTGTTCACCAAGTCAGACCGAGATTACAGCATATTCTACGATGTTCACATCTTCTACTACCTGTGGTATGGCTCTCCCGGCATGGACAACAAGTACATCCACTGGGACCACGTGCTGGTGCCTCACTGGGACCCTAAGATTGCAGCCAGTCATGCCCAAGGAAGGCACACACCCCCAGAAGACATTGCCTCAAGTTTTTACCCCGAACTGGGACCCTACAGCTCAAGGGACCCAAAGGTGTTGGAGTCTCACATGTCCCAGATAGAAGAAGCTGCAGCAGGTAACTAATCCTCCAACACGGGCTCTTTGATGCTTGTTGCCCATGCTGGTAGTTTTGACATCAAAATATAGCCCCTGATTGCATTGCACCATTTCTTTTTCTTTCTTTTTTTTACCTATGATGCAATCAACAAATGCTGTTTCAAAAGCGTCCCCAGACTACAACAGCACTCCAGATTAAGAAGTAAAGAAACATTTATTTATCCACCTTAAAAAGTGGACAAGTTAAAAGCAAAAAAAAAAAAAAAAAAGGTCTAAAAATACTGAAACCATCATATGTTACAAGTTACTTACATGTGTTGCTTTTCAGTGGAAGAACGCAAAAACATGAATCCACATGAACAGAATCAGAAATCGTTTGTACTAATTGGCCTGTGGTGTGATGTGAAATCTCATAAAGTTGTTGAAAGTGGGCATAGTTTTAGGTCACAGTATATGCCTTGTGTGTTGTAGGGGTGCTGGTGTTGTCGTGGTATCCCCCCGGGGTGGCAGACGACCACGGGGAGCCCACTGAGGACCTGGTTCCTGCTGTCATGGACGCTGCCCACAGGCACAGCATCAAGGTAACTGGTGAGACAACCGGTATGTTTTTACCTTTCTGATGATTTACTGAATGAATGACTTATCAGTGGTGGTTGTGGAAGATCAAATGTTAAAACTGTGAACGCTGAATCAGGCTGAATCTGAAAACGTCCTCATTTCATTGGTTGGTTATGGTATCAGAAAGCTGTATGGATTCATCTCAGTTATTACATGACACTATACGTTGGCTGAGGCCGAGCAGTAGTAGTGTTTTATTGAAAATGACATCTTATTCAAAGCATTGAGATAAATTCATGATGCAATTTTTTTTTTTAATCAAATATGTCAAAGTGTTAACTTCGGTACCACAGGTTAATAATGCAATAGATAATGGAATACGGCTTATTCATTACCAAACCAGTTCAGGGCACGGAAGACCGCAGCTGGATTGCATTAGGCTGCTTTTAAAAAATATTTTATGGGGTGCCGGTGGAGCAGCGGTTAGTGCGTGCGAAGGCTGTAGGCTGCTCAGCTTGGAATCCGATCTGTGGCTCCTTTCCCACATGTCATTCCCCCCTCTCTATCTCTCTCCCTGATTTCCGACTCTATTCACTGCCCTATCTCCCCTAAAAATAAATCTTAGAAAAAGAAAACGGAAATTGCACATTTTTGACAACATTATAACATTATGACATTTTGCTGCTTTTCTAGCACTCAATATAACGTCTGATTTGTTAGTCTGAGGCATGAGGACACTTAATAGGTTTTTAAAAAATATGGTTTTGATTGGGTTAAAACAAGATAACCATAAACATGGAAAATAACGCGTTGAAAAATGTTCAAATACTTAATTTTTATTGCCTTTTTCTGCCACATCTCCAACTTTTTGAAGTATACAGTAATGAACAGTATGGTGTCACATATCTGAAGTTTCTTCTGATCATTTATCAGTGTTGCTTTGCTAGCGCCTATTAAGTAAACACGGCCTAGCTAACAGCTACCTGTACAGCAGGTTGGACTATCTTATGGTGCTTTCACACTCGCACCAAACTCCTGAAAACTTCCTGAAAATTTTCAGGTTGAGCTGCATGTGTGAACACAAACAGCATTTTTTCACTCTGACTATACCCTCAGTTTCCCCGTGAGGTCTGAGGGAGCTGATGTGTGAATGCGTCTGGTAATATTTAGAAAAATGTAACGCAAAGGAAGTGGAAGGGGGTGATGACATTCATATCCTGCTACCGACGCACGACCATAAACTGTATGTGTGCATGTGGTGCAGTCTCCATGCAAGTATCTTCTGTGAACATGTCGAACTACACGTAGCACTGATATACTTGGATTTTAAAAGTAAAAATTGTCATCATAGCCTTTGACTCTACTGTTTGGTCTGCCACTTCTGCGTCGCTCTTCTTCTGTCATTTGTTGCCTCCTGAGATCCCCGACAACCCTCCTTGTCTGACAGGGAAAGTCTCCTGCTGTGAGGGACATCTGTGTGAACAAGCAAGCAAGGAAGATTTTCAGGAGCAGTCTGTCTGAGCAGAATTTTTCTAAAAAACTTCACACTGCATGTCAGTCTCAACATAACGGACTTACTGACCAGCTGTAACACTCGAAAGTCAACGACACTGGTTATAACATCCTCATCTCATATGATCTAATACCAGTGTTATTATGAAAATAGAGTTCTTGATTGTCACTTAAAACATGCATATTAAAAATGTAGGCGGAGCTTAGCTGAATCCAGAACAACTTTGCTCTCCAGAAATCTGAAGTCCCTGAACGTACAGTATGTCCACTCTTATTCATTACACAACGCTCCACAGTGCTCCAAAACAATCAATCAATCAATCAATCAATCAATTTTTATTTGTATAGCGTCAACTCATAACAAGTGTTATCTCGAGACACAGTCTTCTTAAACACAAGAAGACTTGACAATTTGTCCTTCAATCCTTTGTTTCAATAAAAAAAAAAGGCAGCACAGCTTAGACAGTTTCACTTTTGCCGTTCTGTAAATTTTGCTTTGAAAACTCTGGTGTGACACATCCTTAAGACTCTTTTGTGTCCAGTTGAGAAAAAGTGTGTCATGCACTGAACTGAAACTGCAGCATGTCTTGCAGCCGCATTGCATTCTGGTCCAGTGAGGCTCCTGACAGTGCAGAAATGTTTACCTACCCATTGGGCCCTAGTTCCATCTTCAATTCTGATGCCCTGACCTCGAAAATCTGACATTTACAGTAACACGGACGCTGCAGAGGGATGAAAATGTTCTGCTTTAATTTCCTGTTTCAGCTATTTTTACAGAGTGGAAGTGCTTTAGGGTAGATTTTCTATTTCAATGCTCCGCTCTATCTAACAGAGTCACATCTACTTTAGCACGGAGGGGGTCTGACACCATAAGATGCTGAAGGTGCTCGAGACAGCAGCGGAAAAACGAGCTGAGCGAAGACTGTAGATTCAGCATTAAGAGGGCAGAAGAGCTTTCATGCTCCTTATATGGAAGTCTTAAGAGTGAGAACTGGGTCTCTGTGTGTCTCTGTCAGACTAACACAACCGTGTGTGTCTCTCAGCTGACCCAAAGGCTAACGCTCCGGTGTTTCAGTGCACCAGAGCTGCCGCTGCTGACAAAACACAGGCTGAAGTTTGTGTGTGTGTGCACTCGTGTGTGTGTGTGTGTGTATGTGTGTTGCATTTTCTCAGCAAATGTTGTATATGAGTGCCTTGTGTGTCATTTCATGAAGTGCTTTGGCAGAAATAAAGAGCAACATGAGTTCTAGAGAGGGATCATTGTTCCACTCGTGTTACAAACGGGGCGACAGAGGCAGATCTATAATCAGTGTTAGTGCTCCATCCTCATTAATTAAGAATAGATTGACCCTGTTTGCTCACTGAAATGTGGATGTCAGGATGTGAGCTGCAAACAAGAGGAGAGAGATTAAACCCTTAAAGCCCCGTTTCCACCAAGCGGTCCGGTTTGGTTCAGTTCGGTAAGGTAAACCCTTAACTTGCTTGCGTTTCGACAGCCAACCGTACCCTATTATTTGTTAAACAGAGTGTAAGCCAGATGGAGATAGCCGTGTCAGCTATGTAATAGTGGGACATCATAGCAGCCCAACACAGTGTAGCCCGCTATTAATTAAGTTAAACGTTCAAGAAAAAAAGGGACACAGAAAACAAACAGGATCCTTCAGGGCTGGATTGGTACCCGTGGCACCCCAACAGAAGGGTACCAAAAAAGTAGGACGGTACAGATCCCTTGTTTTGGTACCATTCCCAACTTTTGAAGGTGAAAACGCTGATAAATGGGCACCGTACCTAACCGAACTGAACCAGTTTCCACTTGGTGGAAATGGGGCTCTAAGTTGAGTATAAAAGTAGAGACGTTCCACTTTCCTTTGTTTTACCGAAACCAATGAAACAACCTGAAACTGCAAACTGGAAAATGCTGAGTACCAATCTGACACCAGTTGTTTAAATGAACAAAAAAATTACTGCAGGACCAAGCGGCAACCTCCAATGTTGAAAAATGAATTTGGAAGTGCAAAATCCTGCAGTCCGTCGAGGGTCCACTGACATATGTGACATACTTACCAAATTCGGAAATGTTGTCAGACATTTAGAAAAAAATCTGAGCGTGTCATAAAAACAGGAGTAGCCCTGTATTGGGGTTGTATTTGTCCACAGGGAATTCATTTTAGCCTTTACAGAGCTCCTTCCGGCTGCAGACTGAAGCAATCAAATGTCAGAACTTTTTGTACTTTTTTATCTTTTCCTTAAACCAAATTGCATGCGCTGACTGTATTTCACAGATCTTTTGTAACTGTTTTGCTTCCGCACTTTTAAAATGTGTCATCTCAGTTTACATAATAAGCTGATTTAATGTTGCATGCGCTGACATGATGATGTAACATCGCTTCAGGTTAGTGTTTGTCATCGTCTGAAGAAAAGCCAAACGTTGGTGAAAACGTTTCAGGAGGCTGTTTTTTTGCAGCCGCAGCATCTTCCCACCTGAGACCCCGGAGTGTAAATATGAGAATGTGTCTTCACTGAACCACGGGGGAGGTGGGGTGGGGGGGGAGGTGGGGGGGGGGCTGAGGGAACAAAACACTTTTCATCTGCATCCATCCGAGCTTTAACAGGACCAGATTGCGCAGCGTCTTACCTCGCTGGCCTTTCATGATTTCCAAGCAAGTCGAGACGGCTGACGAGCTCAAGCCTGAGTGCCAAACATTGCCACGTTACCATGGAAACTGTTTGGGAAGACCTTGCAGCCTCTTTTGAAAAAAAAAAAAAAAAAAATGGAGTGGGCGTCGAGCACTCTGTGTTTGTGGCTCCACAGCTCCGTCAATGCTTTACTGTGTGCGGCTGCGCTGCAGTAGAACCGTTCTTCCCTTTGTGACACACAAAGCGTGCCACAGTTTGTCCTGCATGACAGAGAGCATCCGCCACTCGGCTTTCAGCTCCTGTTACAGAGCACAACACAGGACTGTCAGTGAGACTGGGGTCATTTTATGTTCATTGTCTTTGAACTGCAACTAAAAAAAGTGGCAGATTTAGGTGAGGGGAATAGATGTCTTTCTGTGTTACCTGAATTTACAAACTCATAACATGACAACAGGTGAACCCCCGAGGGGATTGTGAGCATCTGCTTCACTTCTTTTCTCCTCGTTTCCCCTCCCTCACAACTTCTTTTCCAGAAGTCCTCACCGTCCAGCAGGCCGAAACTTCTGTTCAGTTTGTTACTCTGTCTGCTTCTATCTTTAAACAAGACGAAGAGGACTCCTTTACCTTCCTTATTGTCTGTTCATTTCCTTTTAAATCTGATCGAGATCAAGCAAAACTAAAAAATGAAGCATGTGAAAGTACCACAACTGCAGTTCCTTGAATGGCCACATGGGGCTGTCTCCCAAAGTGAGTTAATCCAATATAGAGCCCCATGTTAAGCGGCCACCTTCGCAGCACGATGATCATTTTTAAAGACAGCCGTTGGTCTCTATGGATCGGTTCTCAAATTTTTACAACTGTACAGAGGATTTTTTTAAATATAATTTACACATTTACAAATTATAATAAGTACATTAAGGCTTAAAGTAAGCCGTCTGTTCCACCTCAGCTAATTCAGAATAACACCCTGTTAGGACTGCTGTGTCAACCCGTAATAATTACGCCCCTGTGACGTTTCAAATCAATGTGAATGTTGCGTAGGGGTAATGGGGGGACAAAGTGAACCCCCTCTGTACCGTCTGCGGAGGCAGAAACAGTGCCATTACAGACAGTAAACAGTGTGTGTGTGTGCAAGCCTGACTGTGTGTGTATGTGCGTGTGTCCAGCTGCGCCGTGTTTCACAGACTGGGACAATGATATTACCCCGTCACAAAATCAATATGAATGTACAAAGACGTGATGACGGCTCAGCTTAGTAACTGCACTTGGGCTAAAGAATTCAGCCTCTCGAAGCTTTGGGATAAATAACAACCTTTTTCATCAAATCATTTGTCTTGCTTTTCAGTTTAATGATCGCTAAGAATGGCAACGGCCAAAAATGTCAATGTTAAGTCTGAAAAACAGCAGTTGTTAAACCAATTGTTGACATCCAGGTGGTTTTATCCACTTATTGAATGCAGTCTATGCAATATTCTTGCTGTGATTCCGCCGTAATATTTACGTATCTGCTCAAAAATGTGCAGTTCCTGCAGCTGAGCAAGAAGCAGAGTGAGTGCAGCACTGCTCTTCAACCAACCCTGTGCTTCACAGACAGAGAGGCCAAATAATGAGTGGAGTCCATGGACTACTAATTAAATCCTGCATTCATTCTGCCTGTCCATCAAAACAAACAACACACTGGAATAATGAGCACGCTCTGTTTGAAAATCACTGCACAACCCTCTTTCTTTTCAGGTTTTTGAGTATTTATACTGTCAGGATGTTGTTAACGTCTGTGTTCAAATGTTTTTTGTTTTTTTTTGTGCCCAGGTGGCCTTTCACATCCAGCCGTACAAAGGACGGACGGACCAGAGCATGCATGACAACATCAAATACATTATTGACAAGTAAGTTTCTTCTTCTGCGCTTCCACTTTCCTCTGTGCCGGATTTGTTTTCCAAAAGGTCAAGCTCTGCTCTCCGCATCGTTCGGCTGCTGACGTTAGAAGTCCAGAGATGTGGTGAAACATGAAGTCTGGTGGGGGAAAACGAGGAAGGTGGTTGTTAAATATAGATGTCTCTCCCTTCTAATCCGGCTGTAAGAGATCAGCAGGTAGAATTTAGCCTGATTTAAAGTAGTGTGAGTGTGTCAGAAAGAGAGCCCTACACTTTTTCTACCTCGGAACATTTAAAGAGGACATATTATACTTATTTTCCACCTTTTCAAACAGTCCCCTGTGGTCTAAATGAAACATCTGTGCTGTGCTTTGGTCAAAATATAACATGAATCAAGCACCAGAGGAGGTTTGTGACCCTGTATAAACCAGCTCTCTCAGAACGCTCCGTTTTGGTGTGTGTGTCTCTTTAAATGCAATGAGCCCCCTCTGAGTTTTCTAGTTAGACATCACTCCTCTGTAGCGAGGATACAATGGCGGACCTGCACAAAGGTTTTTCTCTAGGCTGGAGGTGGAGACCATAGGTGGAGATACCAGGGGAGGGGAGGGGATTTTTTTTACTAGAATCCCACTGTGACATCACAAGTAGAGCAAATTTGAATGTGTTGTAAGACTTGTGCAGACCACAAACAAAGGACTGGATGGGTTTATTTCACATTTTGTGCACTCAGGTTACCCAAATATAAGTTCAAAAACACTAGAAGAGGATTTTCCATTGTATGTCCCTTTTAATGATCTTCAGCTAGAGAGAGGTATAAAATGTATTCGCTATAACAGAGAGACTAAAGCCTGTGAGGCTTATCAGATAGTGTTTCATCATATAAGATATTCATTGGAAAAAGAAGCCCATGATCTCTCACTGTGACCGGGAACAAGAATAAAGAGCCTCGGTGATTCTGTGTTTATAGTCACACAAGACTGGAGTCAAATCAAAGCGCAGGCTAGAGAGCCGCGAGCTGAATCGGATTCCTGGATTTTATGTTGCTGCCAATATTTTTAGAAACCCGCTGTGCTCACAATCTGTATGAGATGAAACAATGTTTGGGCTGAGAGGAAAATAAATCATAGCCCTGCTAAAGCACAAATAGTATCTGAAGCTGTTTTGACATATGTACTTGTAAAGAATTCTAGATAATTTCGGGAGGACTGCCCCTGAAAACCTCCTGATCTGCTTGTTTCACATATGAACCTCACAGCGGGAGTCTATCACTGGCGGACAAGAGGAAATTCATTCTTTGTTGCGTTACAAAGTTTAACAAGAGAACAACTTGTGTAATGCCCTATTGCCAAATCCTAATCCTAATCCAATGTTCCTGACACCCTGAGGTGGCATCAGATGAGGTCAATCCAAACTTGTTTAAAAAAAAAACTAAAAAAAACTTTCAATAGGTATTTACATTTCATTTAATAGACAAATCTGATATAAATATAAAAGCGTGGTCTTACTTAAATATTCCAATAGTCACTTGTTTTCTGAACACAGCCAAAAACAAATTTTTACAAAATTGACCTACCGTTAAACTGAATGACTTACTCCTAACTGTGTCTTTAAGTGCCCGGAAGGCTGAACGAGGTTGTTGTGGTCGTGACTATTCAATAACAAGGAAGCATGTCATGAAAAATAACCTGCTTTATCCTGCTGAATAATAATAATATGCTCCTGATTGGTCGATAGGAAAAGTGGTCTTACATAAAGGGTCAAATCAGCATGTTTTTGACCTTTCAAGTAAATTTGTGTTTATGCAGCCTACATTAGGCATAATTTTATTTTTGGATAAATAAATGATGACGCTCAGACACTCAAAATATCTGATATCAAGATTATCTACTGAGAGACAGTGATGCCCTCTGTTTTGTATATTGCAACAGTTTGAAATCCTGCCTTTCTTTTCCTTTTCCTCAGGTATGGAAAACATGGCGCCTTCTACAGATTCAGGTCCAGCACAGGGCAAGTCTTGCCTCTGTTTTATGTCTATGACTCGTACCTGACGCCACCAGAGTCCTGGGCGGAGATGCTGACCGCTAAAGGCTCCCACAGCATCAGAGGCACACCTTACGACGGCGTTTTCGTCGCCCTTATCGTCGAAGAGCGCCACAAACACGACATCCAAGCGAGCGGCTTTGATGGCATTTACACCTACTTCGCCTCCAACGGCTTCTCTTTTGGCTCATCACACCAAAACTGGAAAGCCGTTAAGGCCTTCTGCGACGCGAACAATCTGCTTTTTATTCCCAGTGTTGGTCCAGGTTACGTGGACACGGCTGTTCGACCGTGGAACAATCACAACACGAGGAACCGGGTCAACGGGCGCTACTACGAGACGTCCTTGCAGGCAGCGCTGTCTGTCAGACCAGAAATAGTCACCATCACTTCTTTTAACCAATGGCATGAAGGTACACAAATCGAGAAGGCTGTACCCAAGAAAACGGTGACCCGTTTGTATCTGGACTACCAGCCTAACCAACCGGATCACTATTTAGAGCTCACGCGTCAGTGGGCCGAGAACTTTAACAAGGAGAAGGACAAGTGGCTAATGTAGACTTGGCTTTATTTTTGCGAGTATTATGCACTCTTAAAGACTTTGCTGTTCATCCATCTCTGTGTTTTTCTTCTACTCTGATCTCTTGTGAGAAGAATTTCCTTAAATGTTCACTCTACCCTGTGCTGTTTCTATCACTAACATTTTTTTTGTACAGGTTGATAATGTCACTGATGTGTTGAAGCTGCGAGGTCAAAATGAGAGACAGCCAATCATCTATTCCTGCTAACAACTCTGTTTGCAACTTTAAGAAAGTCGAGCTTTGTACAGTAACTTTGGTCTGAAGGGTTTTTTCTTACTTTCTTATGATGAAAGATTGTTCTTTCCTGTATTTCTTTGAGGACCAATTAAAAAGTGTGTCTGTTTACTGTTGGTGAATCAGTGGTGTCCATCCATAATAACATATCCTCCCAAGAAATGTTAAGAATAGGCTAGTAACGATAATTTGCTATACAATTCCATAAATAAGGGACAATTCAAATCAATGAGAGAAAAAATATATTGCAGTACTTGCTTTTAACCAGCAGAGGGTATTTTACTTCTGGCTTCTCTTGTTTGACTTAAGTAACTGAAGAAGAGAGGAGAAAAGACAAGGCAGTAGGAGATTTTGAGGTTGAGAATTTGGCTTTTTAAAGGCGCGGGTGTAAAGGCGAGGTACAGTAAGCAGATTAACAGACCACGATCTGATAATGTGTACGCATGTGTCCTGGGCCACATGTAGGGGAGTCCACTCCCCTATATCCATGTGAGTGATCATGGTGATAAAAGACCACACAGTCTACGTCATAAAAACAGTCTTTATAGTAATACAGAACCTCTCAGTAGATAATCTTGATATCAGATATTTTGAGTGTCTGAGCGTCTTCATTTATTTATCCAAAAATAAAATGATGCCTAATGTAGGCTGCATAAACACAACTTTACTTGAAAGGTCAAAAACATGCTGATTTGACCCTTTATGTAATAAACAACAGATAAAAAGGAGGCTACTTCATTCAGTTTTTTTTTTTAACATGTTCCTTCAAACACTGACCCACTAAAGAAAAACTAATCATTCAACTTTCAGATATCACAAAGATTACAAACCTTAGTTGTTGCATTTTATTAGCAAATTGTACTTTTACAAAGTCATGAATGAAATGCTGTTTTTTTGTGTTTCTGATCATTCAGGCTACATGGCAGTATGGCTGTCATATAGAAACATGCAGAAGCAGTTTCATTTCAATGATTAAGTGTGTTAATCCGCTGCAGAACGGTATTATATATACCTACAAGCGCTAAACTTAAATAAAAATATTTTGTTACCAAATGAAACTATATAAATTATTATCTATAAAATAATAATGTTTCCGCCCGGTTTCGAACCGGGGACCTTTCGCGTGTGAGGCGAACGTGATAACCACTACACTACGGAAACGGATGAAAAAGAAGTGCTTACGTCACCGCTCATATAAAAACCACAGCGCATGCGCAGGGTGGGACACTACTTTTTTTTAATTTATTTTACTAGTTGTACGCGTGGCTCGGACACAGAAAGATGCGTTTTCAAAAACGACCCCTTTTGCATCCTTTGTCACTCAAAAATTGACTTCATGAACTCGAAAAAGAATAAATGCTGCACATGTCAATCCATGTGTTGAAGAAACAACAAACAAATATATAACACGAAAACATTTACGGTCTTACTACAGTATGCATTTCTGTGGTTATTCACAGCGCCACCCAGTGATACGAAAACAGGCTCTAACAGGCTTAGTTATGTGAGGATATGAATATTTTGCATCACGCCTAATTACATTTGAAAAGGCAACTGTAGACACAAAGTTTAGATCATTTTACGACCAAATGTCCGGCAAAAAAAACAACAAGATTTTCTGGTACATTTACACAGAGACATGTGCAGTCAGTCACAGTCAAAAACAGGTGTTTCTCCCTTTTCCCAACAGACTAAACATAGTGGGGAAAACAAAGGTGAAAAGCCCTGCAAGAAATCAAGAGACTATTAAAAACAACGTTTCAGACCTCTGAAGCCTTGAATTGATTTATTATAAAATGATTTTTTTTCTTTTCATATTCACACAATTGATTCAGCCAACAAATATGAAAAATGGTAAATTGACTTGAGCTTGTATATCACTTGAGTTATCAGACTACTCAAAGCGCTTTGACACCACATGGTCACAACAACCCATTGACAAACTGATGGCAGAGGTTTCTAGGTAAAGCGTCCTTCTGTATTAAGTAATCCCATTCTTACACATTCACATACTGCCAACTAAGCAGCGGGAGCAATTTGGGATTAAGTGTCTTGCCCATATATTTACAAGTCTATGGTCTTGCCCAAGGTCACATCGGACATGTTGCTGCAGGAGCTGGGGATCGAACCCCCAACCTACTCTACCAACAGAGCCCTCAGCTGCAAATGAGCTTTTAGCTTTTAAAGATTTCCTCAAATGCCAAGCAAGGTAAGGTTGTCACACTTTGGAACAGTTCGCCTCTGGACATTAGACAGGCTTGTTCTGTTGAGGTATTTAAATCAAAGTTAAAGACCCATCTGTTTACTGTTAGGAGTCATCATTTCTCTTTATGTTTTTTTCCTGAGAGTCTAAGTGTGTTATTAATTGTTTTTGGTTTTTTTAAATGTTTTTTTTAAACTGTATTGCTTTGTACAGCACTTCGATTTAAAGCACTTTATAAATACATTCATTATTATTATTATATTTATTACCAAATTATTTATTTGATAGCTGATGGCAGAGTACTGTAGGCCTTTACATGTGACATCGTTGGCATGATCGTTCCCTTGTAGTGTCTTGTAGCGCACTGCAACATTTTCCAACTTTGATAGAGCATCAGTAATTAAAAATGAAGTTCAATTCACCCCAAACACACTACAAGTCATTTGCATGTTTTGCCTCACTGTGGGCACCTTTGACCAACAGGCATGGAGTTGAACATGCCTTTACTGAATTGGCATCATGTACTGGAGACAAGCTCTGCATAATATGTCAAGAGGGCCCTTACTATAATGTACCAGAAGACATTTGTGAGGCTGTTATGACACAAGTGATGTGTCCGAGAAGTTACCGCATTCATATTCATATTCAAGGTCACCCAACCCCTTTCGCCCGGAGCCCATACCACTTACATAACCAGGATTAGAACAGTGCACACTACAAGTAGAAAAGGTCAGTGATACAACAGCACACATCTTCTCAGGAGAGACTATTACTACTGAACAGCAGAGAGGAAATGTAGGCTGCAGTGTGGACGCTAATGTTTTGATTTGGGTTTCAATGATTTGTCTATTAGCTGAACGAGTTAAACCTGCAGTCTGTTTGAACCTGTTTGAACTGTGAATACATGATGATCATTGGCTTTAAGTAAATATATTGCACTGTTGAATATGAACATATACAGTACACTGCACTCACTGGTCATTATTCACCTGCACGATTCTTCTCTTAAGAAGCATGTTTAACTTCATTGCTCTTCACGATGCTCTGTACTGTGCTGTCTTTGAACGGGTGCAGCTTCTGCATGGCTCAGTGTGGCTGGAGTATCTTTGTTTGTCGCTTGAGCTGTGAAATTTGAACATGTCTGTTTTCTTCTTTTTTTTTTAAAGGGTAAATATATTGGCTATGTATGCCTTTATTTTAGAGAAAGGACTGTGGATAGGGACAGAACTCATGGGAGAGGGAGAGAGGAGAATAACATGCTGAGAAGGAGCCACAGGTCGGATTTGGAGGACTGTATGAATAATACCAAGTTCATGTTGAATAAAAGTTAGATATGTATATATATATATAGATATGAGACATATATGGAATTTATAATGTTTCATACAATCTTTGAGACCTTCCTTGTGTTGTCTTTTCTTTTTTTTTTTCTTTTTTTAATTGATTTTCATGCCTTTCAACACAGGGTCTTACATTTAACATTTTACCAACCAAAAATGATAACATAATACAGTTTTCGACTCATTATGCATGAATCAAGAGTGAGACATTGCAGCATGTTTAAAGTGCAGTAGTGATGTATTATTTAAAGACAGTCCATAGCAGCTCTGAACATCTTTTTTCTTTTCTTTTTCGGGTGATGGAGGCTATGGCTCAGGGAAAGAAGCTGTTCCTCATCTGTTACAACATCATCAACAGGTTGTACAGACCTTCCTTGTCTTAAATTTTGTTATTCAAATCAGGACTATAAGTCTGCACAGCCGAACAGTTATGGATACAAGGGCTCCATCTGGTGGAGTTTACGAGCCTCTTAGAGAAAAACGCTCTCTGATAATCTGTCGGCCTGTCTGTGATACAACCTTCATGCTGCTGGATGAAGAGGACAGATTGTTCTTTCTCTCATGTAGCACCCAAAACGGTTTCTACATCCAGACTGAGCTCATCAAATAAATTAAAAAATTATATTTATGGACATTTTAGTAAATTAAATCGAGTTAACTACAACCTCCTTTAGCTGTGACCGTTTGATAATTATATTCCACTCTAGTTATTAATGTATTGAAATAATTAATTACATTTACTCAACAAATACATTCTAATCTATAGAGATTTAAAAACAAATTATGGATCGAGTATTCTTAGCTAATCATATACTACAACTCATTATTCTCAAATTGTGCACAAAGAGAGTGTTGCTGCTGCAGTGGGAATATCCATCTACCTATTAACCATACTGTCATGGGGGGGCCGGAGTCGATCCCAGCTGTCATTGGGTGAGAGGCGGGTTATACCCTGGACTGTACGCCGGTCAATCACAGGGCCTGACATATAGAGACAGACAACCAGCCACACTCACATTCACCCCAACAGGCAATTTAAAGTCACCAATGAACCTAACGAGCATGTCTTTGGACTGTGGGAGGAAGATAGAGAGAACCCACACATGCACGGGGAGAACATGCAAACTTCCACTCAGAGAGGCTCCTGTCTGAGGATTTGAAACCAGCAACCTCCTTGCTGTGAGAAAATAGCACTAACCACTGCACCACCATGCAATAACGTTAAATAAATAATAATAATAATTAAAAAAAAAAAAAACACTGTGCCTGCTCCCCTTTTTTTTTGGTCCACCTCAAACATCTAGTTTAACAAGCAGCTTAAATATTCATGAATAAGTTTTAAAGGTGACCTAATCCACATTTAAAGGCTTCATATGCGATTTTTTGAACCAGCAGATGTCGCCCTTGAGCACCAGCATGCAACCAAAACAACTAGCTAGTGATCTTTATTATCAACATATCTTCACACTGCAATGTAAATTTACCCGAAATGACCGTGATCTAGAAACTCTGTGACATTCAATTAAGCAGTGAGTACAGTATGTTATTCTTCTTTTCTCTAGTCCCTCAATTAAACAACTTTTATATGTGAGGGGATGAGGCCTCCCGGCAATGTAAACAAACAAACAAATTCTCAGAGGATGTGTTTGTTTTTTATTACATTTAAGTGTGAAAAATCGCATATTAAGCCTTTAAGAGCCATTCTGCTGAGTAAAGGTCCCTGCACTGTCATACTCACTATCAACTGAGCGTATAGTCCTGCGAAACAATTATAAGCAGGTGACTCCAGCAGTCTGTTGTATGAAGTGAGGTGTCCATTATCAGGAATTCGTGGCTGACTTGGAGGCCTGAACCGTCCGACACGCAGCCTCTGCAAAGTATTTATCAAATCATTTGCAATATATCACATATATCAAAAGTTAATGGCAACGCATGGAAAACCTTCAGCCAATCAGACTCGAGTATTCACGCAGAGCATGGTATAATTCCTGAAGGACACCTCGTCGGGCATTATCCCTTACATAAGAAACACTAAATGTCACCTTTTCTGAGTGTTAACGGTTTTTAGTTTTGGCATCAACTCTTTGATTTCTGTGAAAACCTTAAAGCTCGTCTTCTCTTTTACAATGTCTCTTTGTCTTTAGCACATTTTCATGTCTTCTTAAAACTCCCTAAATGTCTTACATGTCACAGGTTTTTTACTATAGTCATAAAAATAAGGTTTACGATATGTTATGATTTTCCCCGTCTGTCAAATGTTTGAGCTCTGTCAGCAGAAAACCATCACATTCTATGTTTCTGTTGCTCAATGTGTAGTGTCACTACAGTAATTAAGCAACTGTAGATATTCTCATGACCAGAAATACAGCTGCGCTCTCCATGTTTAAATTTACTAGTCAAGTGTTTATTACAACCATAAAGATCTGCAGTAAAGCAGCCCACAGAAAGACAGGTAAAATATGCTCACGAGGCTACAGAGACGCTAAATCACAGCACTCAACACACTCATAGAAATCCTGGTAGAGACCAGAGTCACAGCACGGCCGAGCAAACAGACCACAAAGACAAACAGCGCTGTGACAAAAAGGACTCCGTTTATTATAATGATCAATGGATGCCACATTACAAAGTTATCAAAGGGAGGGAGGGGGGGAGCGGGAAAACACAGCTACTTACATATAAAAAGAAACATGGGTGATAAAAAAATTAGAGCAAATCTTAAAGGACGCGTTTCTTGGGTGGAAGTTGGGTGGTTTTAAAGCAGGCCTTGTCTCTTCAGATCCTCGTAGGTCTTCTTGTTGACCACGTTTCCACTCGAGTCTTCGTACTCCTCCTGAAAAATCAACGAAGATAAACGATGAGCATGTTTGACGAGATTAGAAAGAAGGAGGGCTTTCTCACTGAAGGTGTTTCAACACCTGCTGAGATTGTAAAGTTCCTTATTTTAATTCATTAATAGTATAGGCCTTACTTTCTACAGCTGGATGAGAAGATAGGCAAGTCCAGCAATTAAAAACAAACTTGGTACTGCAGTCCAAATTCTAAACATTGTAGAGAGCCGTCCCCCCCCGCCCGCCCCCTCCTCTCTAGATCCGATGCGTACGCAGTTCACCATGTTGGGGACATTGAAGCTTCAGTGTTTAGCCAGATCTGCATCCGTCTGTAAACCTTTCTGCGTTCTAACCTCTCTCCATTTTTCAAAAGCATCTCCATTATGGATCCTAGTTTGAGTCTGAGTTTATTAGAAACATGCAGAGGCTTTTTAGGTCGGATAGAGTCAGATCTATCTGAACCAGTTCTCTAGCCCGCTTCCATCGCTGCAACACCTGTTGGTTTGACCTGATAACTGCTCTCATATATGGCAAACCGAGGGGCGTCCAAAACAGCTGTGTGGGGGGGATGTCTTAAAAGCGCCTACCTTCTCTGGTCCAAACAAATAAAGTTAGAAGGAGGACATACTGGCTGCTGCACTGTTCTCAGAGAAGCCAGCACTTCAACAGAGCATGTTTCCTTAATGTCTGATCATATAGTAAGATCAATTTTTGATTTGATTCAGTAAATATCTTACAGATTGCTCCTTTAAGTAAGAACAAAAGAGAATCCATAGTGTTTGTTGTGATTGCTTTGTATCTCTTGTCTTGTCAACAGCTTGGTACTTTATATAATGCAGTTTAATACAAAATATATGTATTCAATTAAATTATACTTCTGAGTTATTATTAAAGCCTTGCTTTGAAGCAGTATTTTATTTCCCATGTTTGTCCTGATTCCTTGTGGACTCACCTCTGTGTCCGGCTGCCATCGCTCCAACGCCTTCTGGGACTTCAGTTTCGCCCACACTGGAGGAATGAAAAAAAAAAAGAAAAAAAACGGCACATTAAACCAACTTCAATAATACTTTTAAAAGCAGAAGGTCATTAGAGGCTTCAGACTCTTACAAGAGACGGCGTCCTCGATCTGTGTGACGTTGGCGAAGTGAGCCGTGTTAGGGATTCCCAGACACCTCATACCGTGAGCGTGCCTCCACTCCTGCAGAACAACAACACAGAAAAAACACTTCAGCTGCAGGAAATCCACCGTAGCATCATAAACAATGAAGCATGCTGAGAAAAAAAAAAAAGCTGTGTACTGTAAAAAGTAAAAAGGCCTCAATGATAGCAAAGTCCTTGATGTTAAAATAACAACAACAACAACAACATACGGCAAAGTGTCTCTGGAAGGCTTTGGGTCCCCTGTAGGTGTAGTTTCCACAGATCTCACAGTTGTAGTTGATGTTCAGCCCGTGGAGTTTATAGAGCCAGTATGGAATGGGCTGAAAGGATGAAAACAGACATGAGTTCACACAAAATGTTTAAATCAGACAAGGAAATACAAATTAGCAGAACTCCCTCACCAGCAAACACAAAATGATTCATCCAAACGTCCTCTACCGAGACTGAACTGTACAACAGCTCTGTGATTAGCAGAGCCACCCTGGTCACATGACGACCCTTCCCGACCTCTCTCACCCCCTCCACCACTTCTTCCTGTTACGTCCATCAGGCAGACGCTACAAAGCTCCACTGGCCCCGGAGAAAAACATCTCCAAAAAAAATCCTTCATTCCCTCTGCAATAACCTCCATGAACAATATAAAATATACACTGGACAATTGATAAGAACTGTCAAACATCACTTCCTGTTCGCCAAAAGACCACACCCCCCATTCAGGTGAAAAAAAGTTCTGACAATGTATTAGAGGTAGATAAGAAAACACAGGTAGCAACGCGATTAGACACTAAAACTTGCCAGTTTCAGTCATCATTACGAACACAGAATCATGACCTTATTAGGTCAGTTCAGTATTTGCTGTTTGGTTTTGGTTTTTTTGCTGCATCTTTGCACGCGGATCAGAGCAGGAGCAACAGCCTCACAGGGTGTACACTTTACACAGAGTGTGAAAACGAGCCCTCCGTGTTCACAGGTTGAGAAGTTTTTAAGGAGAGCAGAATTATTCAGAGTTCTCCTCCCCAAAACGAACAAACCTGACGATTAAAACCAGTGAAACAATCCATACATCAGGTTCATGTTGAAGTCAGCGCTTCTCGGACCCTCCTCCAAAACCTCACTTTTAATTTCTATGATAAAAAAAAAAAGCCTGTTGGCGGTCTGAGAAAGAAGTTCTCTGCAACGCTGACCTACAGAGGCAAAGCTTTGTGTTGAACCGCCAAATCTTATTTCACCAACAAAATGCTGAGTCACCCCGCAGCCCTCCGCTCAACAGCGTCAGTTTTAATCTAATTTAAGGATGAAACGAGTCTGATGTATAGTGCATGAGGTCCAGTGATTTGATTTTGCACAGACGGATTAAAATGTCTAGATCAAACCGGCGGATGCAGATAAATCATGACTTCTAATCCTGGAATTAGTCGAGCTCATAAATCACTGAATCAAGGGGATGTGATGGTGTCGCAGATTTTTAGCGGGTGTGAAGTTACTCTCAAAAACACCACATGCGACCACATGGTAACCATGGTTTTATTTTATTTTGAATCTTTATTTTATTAAAAGGCATGTCATTATGCTTCCCACCTTGGGGGGTTTTGAAAAAGCTGGAACAGTTTTCTGTGCAACAAAATAAAAAGAAGTATCAATCGATAAGGTATACATAGTGAATAAAGCTTTTTCATTACTACCGTCTTCTCGGCCTGTGTGTAAAAAGTGAATTTCACCTTTAGGAGCGACAAATCAGCCTGATTCTATTATTTCCTTAAGAGTGTCCTCACTGCTCGTGAGCAACGTAGTGAGTAGCAGCGCGACGGCCAGCTTTACTGGCCCTGTTTGTATTTTCCTCTCAGTCACTCGCGTAGAGAGACGAGGAAGGAGGGGGTTCTACACGGCACTGACACTCGTTTTTCTCACTCAACAGAGCTCGGTGGCTCATCTTACAAAGGGGAGATAACGGTGCATGAATATTATGCACAGCCGTGATGAAAATGTTGAGCTTTGACTTGTGTCGGCACCGAAGAAAAACTTTTTCCCAGCTCACCGCGAGCCGCTGGGTGTTGTGGTTTGAGTAAATCATCAATAAAAAGCACCACACTTCGGTTTGTCCTCCTTCAATACAAAAGAACTTGATGTCATATGTTTGCAAGGGTAAACTGAAAGAACTCAATATTTAACGGATTCAGTGTGGACAGCCAGCGTGCGGTCATGCGTGACGCGATGCCATATATAACGCTCACGTTCTGTTAGGACACGGTGTAATAAAGCAGATTTGACCTCTTATCTCATCTCTATGACTTTTCTATGTAATTTGAACTTTTCTTCTTGCAGAGTTTAAAAAGTGTTGAGATTGAAGTCAACACACGACTGCATTTTGAGTTCATTCATCTTTCAATGAATCACGCATCGAATGATGTCACACAGTACAGCGTTTCTTCCATAAAGATGCCTTTGGACGCTTTGACATGGGACGGCAGAATAAACTCATTTTCAGTGCTGATGTGATTCATGCAGGATCACTGGGACGTTTAGCAGTAACAGCGCTGTCATACAGAACATTCACATGCAGTGTGTTAGTCCGACTAATCCTGGACGTTTAAAATGCTTGTAAACATTTTAGCCCGGCTGAAATTGTATTTAATTTAATATTTCAAAGTCAGGCCAACACACCTAGATAATGGGGTTGGAAAGCGATTTACTCCTTCATGTCGACAACTCAATTTGACCCAAACTGGACAAGGCATTCTGAGCATGCTCCACAGTCCCTGCGCCGGGCTACATCAGCAGAAGTCGCTCTGACGCCTGGCTCCAAAGATCACCTTTTCTTTTTGCTGGCTTGTTAGATTCTCAGTAACGTTTCCTCAAATTGTACTTAAAAGTTTGATCAGCTTCATTTGATCAAAAACACATCATTTAAATATTTGAAGCATAACCAATCAGACGACTAAAAAGCCTTTTGTCATTTGACTTGTTTTCACAGAGCAGTGTCTCCTCACCTTGCCGTCCCAGCCCAGCGGCAGGTTCTTGGGGTTGTAGATGATCTCGTTGTCTTCGTCTTCGCTCTCGCTCTCACTGAGCTGCTCCTCCTCCTCTTCCTCGCGCTCCTCCCCGGTCCGGGCCTGTTTCCTCTGCACGTTCTCATGAGTCAGCTGCCTTTGCTCCTGTGAACCCCCGACAACACAAAAAGAGTAGTCATTAGATCTATTCCACTTTTCTCAAACTGTCGTCTCTAACCCTTCATTTATGAACCTGGCAGCAGAGGTAACCCCATGAGTTACTGACTTACCCCGAGGATCTCCACGTATTCATAGACCTGAGACTCCAGGAAGCCAATTTCCTTGTTACGCTCTACATCTCTGCAAAAGGTGATGGATGGAAAAGGTTATGAATTATACAACGAAGCCTATCATAAGACACTGTCAGCTTGAAATTTAAACACCCACTTACTTTTTAGGGCCTTTGGCTTTGGGATTCTTGGCAAAAAGAGACGGGTCGAGTGATTCCAGGGACTTTCCTTTTGTGCTGAAGAGTCTCTGAGCCCTCTCCTCCAGTGTCCTGTCAGCACACACACACACACACGCAAACAAACTCAGTCAATATAGTGTTCCGCTATAGAAGATTAAGAAACTAAATATTGTGCTTTTTGACAGGTCTACGGCCTTTCTGTGACAGAAAACTGAGCAAAGTAGTGAAGTGTCTCCAAAGGGTATCGAGCTCATTAAAGGAGGTAACCTTACGTCTCTGGTTTGGTAATTATTCAATTGTCTTTGATGTTTTTTTTCTTTCTGGGATGCAAAAAAAACCCAACATCCTCACCCTCCACATTTAAGTCCTAGAGCCATGAGGGCAGACTTCAATCTGTCCAGACCCAAGGAGGCCAACTCCTGTGGAAAAGCATTAGAACAGACACATCAGTATGAATAAGATCCCGGAGCGTTAAAATGAAATGATCAATCTAAATATTTAAGAGTTTTACCTCCCAAGAGGAGAAGGCAGAGAGGTCCAGATGAGCTCCAGCATGCGTCAAAGCACTGCTCGTTTCTTTCTAAAAAAAGGTGAACAAAGAACAGGTCTGATAAGAACAAAGACTAGAACACCAGAAACCATCATCACATATAAAGAACAGTGAGGAGAACTTACAGGCCAGCCGGGAAAATTCCCAATCTCCCATTTTTTCTCAAAGTCCGACAGCACTTTGCCGTAGAGCTCGTTCTGGTCCAGCAGAGGTTTGACCCGGTCTGTGTAGTCCTGCAGATACTCCAACAGCATCTCCAAATACCTGCGCACACACGGCCGACACATCACGTTTGTTTGACAGCAGAGTGCAGCCACAATCTACACATTTATGCCGATTATCACTCAGAACATCAGCCTGATTGATTAGTTTCCTCGTCTTTACAGTTGAAATTAAAAAGGATTGAAAGCTCAGTGGTAAATGGAGTGAATATGATGGACCTACTTTTTGTATTCAGCGTTCTTCCTGTCCTTGGGGATGTCAAACAGCTGGTCGAATGAAGACAGGTAAGCGATGTACTCGAGTTTCTGCAGGGAAAGAAAAGAGATCACGGTTTAAAAAGTGTTGGAGGAGCAGCGGTAGAAATGATAAAGACTTTAAAGGATCGTTACCTCAGCTCCCTTCAGGTTGATGAACTTCAGGTAGCAGTCGTGGAGGTCCAGGTAGCGGCCGTATCCTTCCTCGTCAGAGAACTCCACCAGGTCTGTGAAAGAGAACAGATATCACTCAATGATCTGTCACACCAGGCAAACTCGAGTTCATATTTGAATAAGGTTAGAACCTACTCTGAGCCTCCTCAGTGGGGTTTTCTCTGGCCTTCATCAGCTCCTCGAACTCCGCAGACATGGGAATGGAAATCTACAGGAAACACACGGCAGTGCATTGTTACTGTTCAGGTTTTTAAGGGTTTAATAAGTGCAACCATTAGAAGTGTAAAGGGTAACTACCTCATTTGGGTGCTTCCTGTGAAACTCCTTTATCTGTTTCAGTCTGTTGTAGAACTCTGCAAACTCGTTTGGTCCTGAGATGGCAGCAAGTTCGTCCCTCCTCATTCTGTCAGGAAGATGAAACATTTGAAGAGAACAACAACAACTAAAAACATCTAACGATTTTCTACGAGTAACGTTCTCCTTCTGTCATTAAAAGGATCATTAAAACACATCTGGATTTAAGGCAGAGCTACTCACCCATCTTTGTCTTCATAGGAGTCTCGGAGGTTTGCGCTCACATCCATATATCTCTGTGAAAAGACAAACAGACTGTTAAAGATGTCCATACAACTTAGAAATACACCACCAGTCAAAAGTTTGGACACACAACAGAAACAGTATTATCAATAAAACAGTATATTACTATAATATAGTTACTGTGAGCTGTTTCTAGGGCACACCTACTAATAAAAGAATTTGTCTTTCTTTTTTACTAGTTTCCACATTTTAGAATAGTAAATATTAAAAACAATAAAACTTTTGTTTTGGAAATCAAGGCATGCATGCATAGGCATCAACTTCACTATTTCTATTTAAATAAGAAACACATGTCAAGCATTTAAGCAGAAGCCTTTACATCAGAATGTCTTAAAGATAATGAGGTGCATTTCAATCAGCTGTGTCCAAACTTTTAACTTGTGTTATTGAGTTCTCTCTCTCTCGCTCTCTTGACATCTTTTTTCCATCCTTTAAAATCTAACAAGCAGCTTTTTAAATCTGCATTCTGGGGCTTGTTGCTCTCTTAAAAGCAGAGCACAAAACATCCGACTGCTGGCTGTATTATGACTGCAAGTATCACAACACTTAATGTGCCTGAACCATTTAAGAAACTCAGACAAGAAGATACGAACAATATAGAGACAGACTTGACCTACATGTGTAATGCTTTAAGGGCAGTTCATTTATGTATAAGAAAAATATAAAAAAAACACTCATGCACTTTAACTTATGTCAATACTGTCCATTTACTACTCTGTTTTTGCACATTTACATTTTATCTTTCATATTTAATTTATTACCATCTACAACTCTGTTTTTGCACATTTACATTCAATCTGCCATATTTAATCTTCATATTAAAACTAGTAATGTTTAGTTAAATCCTGGTTGTATATATTCACATTCTTATTTTTGATATCTTTTAGTACTTATTTACTTTGTAGTTAATATTACATTGTGTTTAGATTTGCTAACATTGTGTGTTTTTTACTCATATTGTGTGTTTGGATAACCTGCTGCTGTAACGCCACAATTTCCCAGTTTGGGATCAATAAAGTCATTCTATTCTATTTTATTCTATAACATTAAGTTTAGTGTAGATATCTTCGAGCGACACTTTCCTGAGGTCAGCTACAACATTTGAGGAAATACAAGTCTAAACTTTAAATGACTAAATAACAGAAAACAACTTTTAAAAAAGGTGTGGATAAGTCAGCCGGTTAACTATAGTTAAGTGTCACCATAGCAACGTTAACGTTCTAATAACCATAGCAACGTTAACGTTCTAAAAACCATAGCAACGTTAACGTTCTAATAACCAATACTAACGCTGCAGAGTAAATATTAGCAGTGAAAAAACAAACAAAACAATCTTTCTCACATCCAGCATCGCTCTTGTTCGGTGGTCAGAGTTGATTTGATCCCTCAGCTGTCGGAAAAAAAGAAAATAAATCAAGGTCAGAGTGAGTAAACTTCCAGATGTTTTAATTCTGCGTTCTCCTGATTAGCATTGATGCTAACGCTAGCGCGAAAAGCGAACAAGCTCACCGTGGACTTCTTGTGTAACATTTCTTTCGTCTTCGCGTCCATCAGCCGCTCTTTCTCTTCGTGGTAGCGACGCTGCTGCTCTAAAATAGTCTCCATTGTTTTTAAATGTGTGTGTTAAATTCACTAAAGACAAGACACGGGGGTTTAAAATACCCGTCTTTATCAAAGTGAAGCGGTAAACCACCGAGTCGGTTACGTTTGTTTTCAATGGCGCATGTTGAGCAGCGACGCGTCCGCCACTGCCCCCGTCGTAAGGGAAACATCGAGTCAGTCAAAGGTTCCGCGTCATTGACTTGATCGAAAAGACGGACAATCATTTTCTGATGGTGTGAATTTGTGAGTATTTAAGAGAAATGTGATTTAGTGACACCATCTGGATGTTTTCTTTATTTATTTTTTTAGAAGACGCACCAAATGTTTAGGGGGTACAACATGATGTTTCATAAATCTACTGATCAGTTCAACTACAGAAGTAGTCCTAATGTTTGAAAATAACTGTGGAAAAATCTATTTATATATTGATATAATCTAGTGTATCCCCTTGCCGTCAGAGCTCAGGTCACCACAGCACAGAACTCATGAACTCCACTGCTGTAAATATCACTAAGTGTCTTGGAGTGCCTAGACTGTAAATCACTTACTTCAGGGAAATAACTCGTGGAATCAGACTGCACACTTCTTTTTTTTTTTTTTAAAGCAAGATTAATTTGGCAGTCCTCTTTCTTTTTTTGCACTTCCTTTGTAGTCTACAGTATCATCAAAGCCATGCCTCAGAGAGCACACACTTTGCGCGGACTCGCGTGGGAGCGGGAGCGCGCACGGAGGCGGATTGATTTGTCAAGCTGCCGTGAACAAAAAGAAACAATCGGAACTGACGATTATCTGCCTGACGATAAAAGACTGATTTAAATGCATAATCAAAACAGACAGGATAAATAGGCAAAACAGGACATGGTTCGACACTGTTTTTCAGAGTCATTTTTTTTCTCTCCTCTAATAAATAAATAAATAAATAGACGCTTTCAAAAAGGAAAAAGAGATACATTAGTAAATTTATACTTTCTATTCAAAATGATGGATTATAAGATTGTCAGTCAATTCTCTCTTTGTTAGCTCACTTGAAGTTATTCATGACTTCTGGGGGCAAAACGTAAGATATACAGTATTTACAAACATTTACATGATTTAATCTTAGATTTAAATACATGTTTTTAATTCATGCAGTGCAATCACCATATGCATTACTTAGCCAAGGTTTATTCTGCATATAGAAAAGGTATACATAGATTAGTTTTAATATATTTTGTGTCGTTATAAGTGTAATGTATTTTTATTATAGTTATTTTAATTTTATTAAACACTTTTTCTCTACTCTAAATATTTGGCAGATGCAAGTAATGCATCACTTTTCATCAATGATCAAACATCTTCTTGAAATAAGTTTAGAAGTGATGAGCCTTCTGAGATAAATAAAGAATCCCGAAAAGTAAAAGAACAAAAAAAAACTTGTGTGTGCAAGATTATTATTATTTTTTTTTTTTTCTGTAGATAAACGTGAGAAATAACATATTCTTAAACAAGAGAGACTGTAGATCATTTTTCCAAGTGTCACATTGCCCATGCTTCTTTTGAAATTGAAGAGATTTATTATAATAATTATTATAAATATGTTACTGCTGGTGTTTTTTTTTTCTTTCTACCATGCATTCATGTAGCCTTTTGTTCTCTTTTTTTTTTGTATTTAAAAGTTTGATCGTAGCTGAAATTTAAAGACATTAAAACAATCTTTAAAAAAAAGAAAAGAAAAAAGAAATCGGGGCTTTTATTTTGTGTCTCATAACCGGAAACGACGCATGTGTCATCAGTGAGCTCGACGGTCGCGGTTTGGCACATTCTCCAGCAGCAGTCAAAGCAACGGACGGAGAGCAGCGGACACCCAGTGTGACGGATTACGGACTGTACAGTGGACATTATCTCAAATTTCTCCTGCAGCCCAGCGTCCAGCCTGCTTGTAAAGGTGAGTCAGCCTTATTCTTCTCCGAAAAAATCCAACTCTACGTGAAAAATACACGTTATCCTGTGGAGGAAGGGGGCGGCGGTGGTGGTGTTGGGGAAGAGAGAGAGAGAGAGGAGAGGGGAGGGGGGGCATCCATTCTTTCTTTTGTGCTGGAGCAGAAACCCAGTGGTCAGTTTGAAAAGCTCCCGAACTGGATACTCTTTATTATCGCCTGAGTGTTTTAGCTGAGCTTCATCTCTGTGTTTCTACATCAGGGTACCGAGGCTGTCTTGCTGTTAACCCCCCCCCCCCCTGCTGAGAGGTGGTAAACCCGGTCTGGGGTGGTGGGTGCCCGGGGTGCTCCTTGACATCCGTGCCTTACGTGGTACCGATTTACCAGAACCCCGTCCACAACATCAACACTTTTAAGAAGATCTCCCTTAAACTGCGTGTTCACACCTGAAATTGACATCGTTAATGTGCCTTTAAGACCCTTTAATACTCGCTGTTTATTTCGGCGTTCACCCTTTTTCACCAACCAGCTCTTACATCCAAGAGATTCAAACTTTTTAGACTGATTTTTAAACATCTTGAGAGTGTGTTTTTGTTCCAGTGTTATCGCTGAAAACAATCAACAACGATCAGATCTGGAGACTTTGTTTACGTCACAGGAATAAACAATAAGTCAGAACAATGAATGGAACCTAAATGAAGCCAAATGATGACAAACAAACAAAGAACAAACTCACAATTAAATGGAAAAAAAAAACAAAAAAAGCATCCAATGACACAGAAGGATAACACAAAGATACAGCCTGCAGTTTCGTAGGCCTATCCATCCATTTAATTGAGATCTATTATTTTCCCATTTAAATATCTCTCATTTCAACTATTTAAGTCTAGATCGGTGGATAGTACCACAGTCACCTCTGTTTATAGCTCACCCAGAATCTGTTACCTGGAAGACAATTCACCTCTTTGAATCTCTTTGAACGTGGACTTGTTCCCAAAAGTCTTGTTGCAATGCCAGAGAGCGTGCTTTAATGTGAGCAGCGAGTACTGACATTTCAGACAATCTGCTGTGATTTTTTTTTTTTTAAGTCCTAATCTAATCTACATTATTCAAAACACTGTCTGGAAAGAGTTAGGATTTTGAACCGAGTCTTACTTTGTCATTGCTTCACTAGTTTGTTTTGGATTCAGCATTTTCCTGTTCCATTGGTTTTTTTTGGGTTTTTTTTAAACTCTGTTAATGTTTAAATCTTTCTCTGAAATATTCCTGAATGCTGACGAAAGTGTAACCTGTCACAGAATCTTGAGGCTGAGAGGCTTCACGAACGAGTCCAGATATTGTAACTCAGAGCGGTTTACAAAGGCAGCATGCTGGAACGAGGGAGACCAAACTTTTGGATCGTATCTTCAGAATCTCCGCACTTGTGTCTGAATGCCCTTTATGTATCCACAACGACCTCAGAGTTCACGGTTTATGTGCTCACACTGTTCAACCCGATTGTCTGACACGACCTGAGAGCTCACACTGTACGAGTTAAAATCAGGACAGAGCTTTCACAATTGACAATTGAAACCTCCCAGACACAGAGGTTGAAGTAGTAATTTTGTGTATTTCAGTTGTCTCATATATGCACGGCTCAATAAGGTTACACACGCCGGCCAAAATGTTCTCTCTCTCTCTCTCTCTCTCTCTCTCTCTCTCTCTCTCTCTCTCTCTCTCACACACACACTCAGCATCAAGCTGAACACAACCTTGCTAGCAGCTAAATCATAACAATCGTTCCCTGTCAGCTGGAGGTCTGAAGACGGTTCCTGTTCCTGATGAGGAGGGGTAAGACAGATTTAAACTGGGCGTGCCTGCTGTTGTCATGGCGATTTCAGACGTCGTGATTTTTGTGCAGGCACAATCCGGAAGAAGAAAAGTCCTGAACTTGGGGGCATCAGCTCGTGCCTCTGCTCTCACTGGGCGAGTGTGTGCAGTCGTATGACGCATGATGAGGATCATCCGACCGGTCAGGAGGAGCAGCTGATCGAACGACGCACGACTGACGGCGCAAATCGGGGCTGAAAATCTGCTGTACGACTCAAAAAACAAAAAAGAAATCGGGTCTAGATCGGCCTGAAGTCGTGCACTGTACTCCGGGCTTTACCTGCCAGATGAGTTGTGTGAATCTGACAAGTTGAATCAAAAGGATGCGCTCCGACAGTGGGTTCTCCTAAAGGTGTGATTTCAACAGTCTGTGTTGATAATACTGGCTGAGGTGTTTTGACAGTTTCACACCTGAAGGAGGAGAACAACACAAACCCAATCTCCATGATCTTCTGCTTTGCCTGCAACTTTAAATTCAGTCCCCCCCCCCCCCCCCCCCCCCGCCTCAATGACCCTTACCTTTTTATAATCTCTATATAATCTCACCACTAAATGCAGTTAATTGCATCAGATAGCCCGTGTGCAGCCGGCTGTTTGTCTAATGTCAGGAGCCGATTCAGCGTGCCAAATCTGCTGTCGTGTTTATCGAACAATCTGTCCATTCTTCTGTCGAATCTGACGTTCATTTCATCATGCAGCAAAACAAAATAGAAAAAAAGCATGTCTGCACATTTATTCAACTGTATCATACATTTTTCATGGCGGCGCGGAGAATGTAAATAGAGGCATTCACCTTGAGCTATTCATACACACACTCGCTCACACACACACACACAGATGGAGAGATAGATGGAGGGATTGGATTTAGTGAACATGACCTTGTAGCTGTCTTTTCATTATTGAGACTCGAGGCTTCAGACCAGCAGACGTTCGACTCGACGGATTCTGAGCATGAGTGCTAAAAGATTGGCGCTCTGTATTTACCCTTTTTTACCCGCTGTGGCTCAGAATAGAGCGCTGCAGGGCAATACAGAGTTACTGCTTTGGGAGAAGAGATAACTATCATTTCTTCGTCTACTTATTTGACAAATCTATTCTGTATTGAACTGATTACGTTTTGACTTGTTGTCAAAACCACTTTTTTTTTTAAAGGTCTCCTCTTTGTAAAGCTCCTCATTTTACTCTATTGTCTCGGTCGAAGACAAAGAGGACACGGTATTTCATTCCACATCATGACTACTTATGGGCTCGCTCAATCACCCCGTCTGACACTGGGTGTTGAAGAAAGATTAAACATCATTCCCCCTCCCGAGAGGAGTGCAATCATCTTGAGCCGTTATCAAACATGCACTCCTGAAAATGTTGAGACAATTCCAGACAGACTGGCCCCCCCCGGAAATCTTCCTGAGTGTCTTGTTCACACATGCTCCTCAGTCCTCTCAGCGGGAGACTTTCCATGTAAGACAGGAGAAGGGAGGGAGGGACGTCATGATGTTGAAAGGACGCGCTAAGATGGGGCCTGTTCACAGTACAGACAAATGAGAGGAGAAACACAATGAAGTAGTTTTAATTATGTGCACATGAAGAGCTCACTGGTTGGGTAATGTAAGCGTTATCACCCCCTCCCACTCGCTCCCAGGTTTTGAACCAATGGACTCATTGTCAAAGCGTGTCATCCTCAGGTTTTCAAAGCAGACTCTCTTTTAGGTCAGAGTCATGTTGGGCTTCTGTTTGAACCCTTTCACTGCTCACTACAGTGGACGGCTGTTCAGATGCTGTTTTCTGCCAAATGCATCACTTTGACGGGATAGTTTCTCTTCTTTTTTCTTTTTTTAAAGTTGATTTTGGGGCTTTATGCCTAGATTTAAGGACAGGACAGTGGATAGAGTCAGAAATCAGAGAGAGTGGGGAACAACATGTTGGAAAGAAGCCACAGGTTGGATTTGAACCCGGGCTGCCCACTCTCGAGGACTATAGCCTCAGTACATTGGGTGAATTGATTTATTTATTATTAAACTATAACGTGAAGGTTTTTCTTCATTACTTTCTGCGAGTTGTTCGGTCGGTTTCAGTCAGTGTTTTTCCAATAATACTGTTCTCCCATTCAATCAGAATCAGAATCAGAATCGGGTTTTATTGCCATGTACATTTACACATACAAGGAATTTGACTTGGTGTATTGGTGCTAAACAATTAACAAGGAAATAACGCAGAACTAGCAACAACTTAAATAATACAGTATAAGAAGCTATTACAATATATAAAATATAATAAAAAAATATAAAAAAAATAAATAAAGTAAAAAACACAAAATGTGCAATGTAGGATGAGTGTAGTGGACTATGAGTGTATGTAACCTACTTAAATGTCTGCGGTTGTGCTGCTCTGTCAGCATCCAGGCAAACACTGTGGAGGTACTTCGATCTAAGCCATCAGGTTTTCTTCAAGTAAACAAAACAGGAGAACTCCAAAACTCCGAGACGTCAAATTTAAGACACTCAAAATGACTCCCTCCACCCCAGTGGACAGGTGCACAGTGTACTCCGTCGAAAAACAATAGCAGCGCATTTGAAACGGATCAGAGCGTAGTGGTGCTGCTTTACACGCTCCACGGAAGGACTGCGGCGCTCGCTGTGGAAACACAATCATTGACTTGAGTGGCAGCGAATGGTAGTCCGCTGGCGGAGTATGTGGAAACTAGGGGGTACAGTTCAAAATCACCCCCTCCCCCCGGACTCCATGACCGTTATCAGGTCTCACCACATCCAGACACATACGCTGAAACACACACACCTAATGCCGTTGATGCATGTAGTGAGTCATGCATTAAATTCTAATATCTTTTTTAAAGCTTTGAATTAGATTTTGACATAAACACAATCACCCTAACTAGAAACACATCATTCAAAAGCTAGACTTTCCAAGAATCCAGAGTGGTGGTTTTCTCTTCTTTCCCTTCAGCAGTTTAAATTCAGTCTCCCTACAGACTGTGTGCTCCTTTGTTCTCCTTCCTGTACCGTGTGTATATACTGTATGTCTGTATTCACTCTGAGCGGGAGCAGTTATCCTCCTAAGCCTGCAGAGTCAACGTCTGCACCAATTACACGCTTTATACATTCAACATCCTTCCCCCAGAATCACTGTAGCCTCGAGCGCTCCCATAAACAAAGCATAATGTGGCTCCATGCGTTTAACACAACATGTGATGCTTCGACGATCGCCTCTAACGTGAAAACTGCCCTTCTTCTTCTCATTGGCCGCCTCTGCGGTGACTTTGAATACCACTGTTGGTCCGACGAGCAAAACGCAGAGGGCTCGGAAAAACTGTGAATCCCCTTTTTTTTTCACTTTCTATTTTCAAATTTTATAGTGAGAACAACAAACGCTGCTGATTCAGAAAACAGGCAGCAGTTTGATTCATCATGAGAGGGATTTAATGAAGCTCAGAATGTAACAGGATTTTTGAATTAAAGTCAAAACCGTCCAAGGAGTGGAGAATTATTAGAGCTGGCCTGATATGAGATTATTGGTATCCATTAACGATTTGGCCGTCCATGGAGAATATTAGAGCCAGGATAAAAATAGACTTTGAAAATAGAGGACGGTGGGCTGAAATGAGGATGGTACAGAAGTAAGCAAAAGGCTGCCATTAAAAAAGACTCTATTAAAGAGTTTTTAACATGATAATACCAGTCCACCTATTCCAGTCTGTTCAGATGTGATGCTCCTCTTCCTGTGCTGCACACAGTGCTGAGAGCAGGGATAGGTTAAGGAGCTGTTTGGAGTCACTTTAATCAGAGGAATATAAAGGACAGGGCTGGACGATATATTGTTGTAACATCCCAAATGTGATGTTGGCATGCTCTACTCAAAATCGGACTTAGTCTCAAGATCACTTTCAATGTTACAATTCACTTAGCAGAGGCGCTTTTATCCAAGGCGACGTACCGCCGCCTACACTTTTTGAAGGTCTTTGTCTCGTCTGCGAATCGAAAGATCGAGAGCATTTGTATTTTGGTCTTGTCTCAGACTGGGCAGACTCAGGATTTTGAATCAAGAACACCAGTGATAGGCTATTTTTGATAAGAGGCCGCAACCTTCCCAGTGTTACAGTCTAAGTGAGGGACACGCCCGCTGCACACAAGATGATGATTTTTCAGTGATATTTTTATGGTCTTGGTCTTGGTCTTGGTCTCACCCTGCCTTGGTCTTTGTCTTGATTCGGTCTCGATCCCTAAATGTCTTGGTCTTGCCTCGGTCTCAGCGCACTCTGGTCTTGGTCTTGGTTGGTGAGGTCTTGACTACAACACAATGCACAATAGTTGTTTGATGCAAACCAAAATCGCTAGTTTTCTTGTTGCCATGGCGAATCTTCAATTAAAGCCTGTCTGATGTCACCATCAGCAGTCAGAGAATTGACACCTGTGCGTGCAGCGTCTGTGTATCCTCTGTGTGTAAAACTGTACAGGCTGCAGGCGATGCTGCTGCCGACACAGATCTATACATAGGCATGACGCTCGAGGGCGCTCAAGACGGTGAGCTTCCATTTCATTAGACGTTACGCTCACAGAGGTGGTCCTGTAGATTTTTCGAACATTGTTAGTTGAGTCTGTCTTTGTGTATTCAGGTTGTATGTATAACGCTAAGTATGTGATTGTTTTGTTGCAGTGTCAGCATGTCCAGTGAGGTGCAGCCGAGGCCGGACGACAGCCCCAACACCAGTGGGGGCAGCTCGGACGCCGAGCAGAGGGAGGCGCCTCCACCGGAGCAGCCGGGCCCCGAGCAGCGGGACCAGACCCAACCCAAGAAGAAGGAGGCCAAGATCTCCAGCAAGACCGCCGCCAAGCTCTCCACCAGCGCCAAGAGGTAAATCTGCTTTTACTCTTGTGTCCCTGATGGAGCTGTTGAAGTGCTCATCCATTATTTACTCATTGAGTGGATTTATTTCTCCTTCTTTGGAGCTACACGTCCTCACTGCCGAGCTGTGTTGTGGCTTTTCAAGAGATCATCAGTCAATCAAAGCAGAGCATGGCTGAAACTGCCACTTGATAAATTGTTTCCTAAGCAGCATTAAAATAACAATTCAGTTTCTGATGGATCATTTGAGTCATTTATGTGGACCAAAAGACTCATCGTTCTTTGGTTCCAGCTCCACAGATGTGACAACGTGCTGCTTTTATCTGTTTTCTTTCAGTGTAATTGAACGCTTCTCCGTTCTGCACTGTCGCCCTGCAGGGCTCTGTTGAATTATAATGCAGAGGTTGTTTCCTTTATAGCAGTTAATCAATACGATGGAAAAATATGGGGAAAAATAATCAATGATGAAAATAGTCATTCATTACTTTGCTAATGAGGTTTGATTTTTTTTTTTGAGAGTGGAACTATTTTCTTTGTTGAATCAGCCGCAGACTTGTGTTTACATGTTTCTTAAAGCAGCTCTTTCTGTGCACTAGGCCAACTTTCCACCCCGACACCACACACACAGAGCTGCTTCATTCTGACATTCATTCATTTTCTTCCTTAATTGAATCTGTTGATGTCAAAAGTCCTAGTTAATCACGCAGCTGCTCATAAACACAGTTCTTCTCATCACATTTGATCAGTTGTACATTAAACACAGAACCAGACAGCACAGATCATATCACATACAATCTTTTTTTTTTTTTTACATTCATTTCATGTCAAAGGAAAAAAAAAAAACATGACCATGACTTGTTTGTGAAAACAAAGTGTGGCTGCCTCTTATGTAATAATCCAACCAGATCACTGGGTTGATCATCTAAGAAGGGTTGCAAAATATTGTGAAAGAGGTTGTCATTATTCTTTAATTTAGCACTCATGGGGTTCCATTAGGGAAAACCTTCCAACGCTTCTCTGTATCATAGCACCGTTTTGACCGGAGGAACTTCCCCCAGAACTTTTTGAAGAACTACATGTGTGTTGACCGAATCTACCAGGGTATCCATTTAGTTCTAGGGTAAATAATCTACCCCGAAATAAGACCCTTTCCAACGCTCGATGGAGTCAGTGGATCCTTTTTGCAATGTAATACAGAACGATGAAAAACAACACAAGCTGAACCTCCTCTGTGCCAACGGGCTAACTGTGGGGTCGCACTGATAATGACGCTGGCCTGGCCTTCAAACTTATATTGCGTCATCTTTATGGCCTTCCACTTTTTCTTACCGCCACCTATCGGACTGGCAGCGTAGTGCAGTTACATTTATTGCTTCCGTATGTCTTTGGCCTGATTTGCATGATCTTCCGGGGAATTTAGGCAGCGGTCCAAATGCTGACAACATGGGCCACAGGATCAGATCAGTTCCTCAAAGAGAAACCCCAAGAACTACCGTATATACTTCCTGGGACCAATGGTTTTAAAAGTGGCTGTAGTGTGACTGGTGGAGTCTTCTCCTGAATCCACTGGAACAGAAGCGACTGCTTGCAGTTTGAATGTAGGCAGATTTTTTTTTAATCGCCTGCAGGTTCAGTAGCTTGCAGTGGGTGATGTTGACAGGCTGCATTTCCTGTCATGACGCCGCATGTCTGTGACATAGCTTTAGAAAGATTCTAGAATACCTCTCTTTGCTTTTTATTCTTGTGTATTGGTCACACGAGTACATAGGACCAACCTACTTTTCTGATGAAATGAAAGTGTGTCTTCTACACTGGATTTAAGGGTAGTTACTTTTGCATGTAACAAACTGGCCTGGACATATTTTGGCTTTCTGGCTAAAAAGTACATTTTAGAGCATGCACACTAATAAGTGGACTTCGGTTCTTCTTGGTTGATGATTTACTTTGTCAACTTTTAGGGGAAAAGTCACTTCACCCTTTAAGCAGTTCTTACAGAATACTGAGACATTTAGTCTTTATCTAATAATTTATCTAAACTCTTCTTTTTACATAAAAAAATGTTACTATAAGTTAAAGATGTTCAGCGGTAGAGTTGGTCGTCTCCCAACTGGAAGGTCAGGGGTTCCATCCCCAGCTCCTGCAGCTACATGTCTGATGTGTCCTTGGGCAAGACACTTAACCCCAAGTTGCTCCCGCTGCTTCATCTGCGGCGTATGAATGGGGTTAGTTACTTCTGATGGTCACTTTACACAGCAGCCTCTGCCATCAGTGTGTGAATGTGTAAGTGTGACCTGCGGTGTAAAAAGTGCTTTGAGTAGTCAGAAGACAAAAAAAAGCGCCTACACAAGCTCAAGTCCATTTACCACTTATCTGCTTTCTCTCACCTGGTAAACTTTTTGCATGACAGTCAGATTGCCAGCTTTAAAAAAACCCAGCGTACCCAGATCCCAAAGTCTGATGTTAGAAAAGAGTGAGTGGACACGTTTTTCAGATGCTGTTCCAACATCTGACGAGCAATATGACTGTGTGTGTGCTGACATGTAAAATTTAGAAATCACAATAATGGAGTAATTCTGGTGTTTTCAATATTAACCACCTGATCACACTGGAGCATATAGCCAGGACTGTAACTGCCATCTATTACTGCACGCCTTCCCGTGTAATTCATCTGTACCAAGTATTTCTGAGTGAAAAAAACAACAACCTTAAATGACTCACTGAGGGATCTGATTTGTACCAACCCACCCAGCAATGACCTCTTATCAGCAGAGATGGGTGCAACATAAAAAAAAAAACCGAGAGCCTTGAGGGTAACTACTTTATGGGAAGGTTGACAGGCGCTGTGTTATTTAGTCGCTCTCAGTGCTTCTTCCTGTAATAAATCATCAGCCGCCCCACACAGAAGCCGGAGCTGCTGTTCTCCATCACAAAATCTTTGCTCGGGTGATATCGACTTATTAGCATTAGTCGATGCATGCAGAATGTAATAGTTTACCGTGTGTTGTGTCTCAATGGATTATCAAATGCAATGAGCTGCGGAGCATCACAGAAAGCAGGTGTTTTTTGGGGGAAAGAGGCCGTGCACGAGCGAGACGAACTCGCAGTATATAATCAGAGCTGTTTCCCTTTGGATTCCCCCGGCCTTGTTCATCGCTGCGCTCTCTCTCTCTCTCTCTCTCTCTCTCTCTCTCTCTCTCTCTCTCTCTCTCTCTCTCTCTCTCTCTCTCTCTCTCTCTCTCTCTCTCTCTCTCTCTCTCTCTCTCTCTAACAGGTCCCCAGCTTCAGCAGACAGAATGTGCCACCTCAGGAAATACTGCAGATAAAATTACACAGCACGCACTCAGGCTGAGGATGACTCCAAAAACCGTGGAGATTGTATTACAGGCTCCTTTGCAAATATGCCTTCCCCCCCCCCCCCCACACTGCTTCCTAGAGTGAGTCGCGTGCAGTCATTTCCCCACAGAGGGGAGTTAAAAGGAAAATCCCCTGTTGGATAATCCCAGCATGTTATGTATCATCAACCTGCGATGTACTCTTCATTCCAGGAACTCTTTCATGATGATGGAGAGTTGTAATAGACATCTTTGTGCAGACATTCCTTAAGCCGGCCTTGTGTTCAGCGGCCGATTCCTCTTTTTTTTTTTTAAATTACCCACAGTACTCGCAAAGCTCTCGTAAGGGAGCAGCAGGAGTTTTTACTTTAAAGCTTGTTTTTATTTTGTACACAAGAAGGCTGATGTTCAGACTCTGCACACAGTGGAACATTATGCCATTAGCAGCCTCCCACTCACCCAGTGGAAGCTTATTGTACCCATGATGTCTGATCATTTGGACCTTTTTAGTTGATAGAGTCACAGACGAGGAATTCTCAAGGAGAGACTTGTCAGACATCTCTGAGAGAGAACTGAGGATGCTGCAAGTCTATAGACAACTGGTTCCCAACCTGTGGTCCTGTCCCCCGTATAGGGGCGGCAATGATCTCAGGGAGGGTGCAAGGGCTAAATGGGATTGTATAGTCTTCAGACTACTCAAAGCGCTTTACACTGCAGGTCACACCTACACATTCACACACTGATGCAGGAGGCTGTTATGTAAAGTGACTAAGTGATTAGAAGTAACTAACACCATTCATACACATCCATACGCTGCTGTGTCTTGCCCAAGGACACATCTGGCATGTAGCTGCAGGAGGTGGGGATCGAACCCCAGACCTTCCGGTTGAGAGGCGACTGACTCTACCGCAACCGCCCTGTCTCTCTCTGAGGATGTCCAAATTAGATTCTCCCCAGGATGTCAGAAATGATAGGCGGGGGCGATGCTTTATCTGGTAAAGCAGGTTGAAGCTCTTTAAAGAATTTAAATCACACTGAATTTGACGGATTTCCCTTACATCTACTATTTCAGCATCTTTGATAAAACACATTTCCTTCAATCATCTAGAGATGAAGTGGAATGTCATGTAGGCTGACGTCGCGTCGCACTGTTAGTATTGCCCTTCCATTTATTACTGTGTCGATGGTGAAACAATAAATCATGTCAACATCGACTGCTTGTCTTTCTGCTCGCTCTCTCCTGCAGGAGCAGATTATTTTCATGTCCCAGATAACAAACAGCTGTGAGAACATGCACTATGATCAATACGAGTTGTCAATTATTTCTTTATCTCTCTCTCTCTTGTTTTGGGTTTTTTACAACCCTGAATAAATTGAGAGTTAAAGCAGTTTAACAAGAATCAAGGGGAATGGAAACAAAGAACCTCGATTTAGACGATGAACTCTTTACCTCAAGGGCTATTTAATGTCCGGCTTTAATCACATTTCATCATCTTCATTTGGAAGTTGCAATCTTGAGAGTAAAACAATTTGATTTGTTTTGTCACTTTATGATCTGGGTTGACTGCAGGGAAGCTCCATGGTGTGCTTTCTGCTTTCTCTGACTTTTCTTATCACAGTTCACATTAAAAGCCTTAAAACAGGAGTGTAATTGTGCTTTCAAATTACCCGGAGGGTTCACGTCCAGTGAGTGGTAGGGGGTTGTGATGTGTATTACCTGGGATTAGTGCACAACCAAAGACTGTATGCATGGGGCCGCTACGATCTCCATGCATGTACTTAAACCGCAGCATTATGTTTAATCTATTCCAGTATGTTCTTCTACACTTTTAAGTTTAGATTTTGATTCTGTCCGACTACACATACCATTGATATAGAGACAAATATTCTCATTATAGCATCCTGTAGTGGAAAAAATGCAGCTGTTTGCATTCACATATACAGCTCCTCCGGGAAATATCCGGAGGAGTTTTTCAGGAGATTTCTGCAAGTGTGAAAGCCCTACATGTCATGTTTTGCCTCAGGAGACCCCCTGCTCTCCCCTCTCCCATTCAACAGGGATAGTCTCCGACTGTGAGGCGGTTGTGTGAACAACCCGATCAGGAGGATTTCAGGGGCAGTCCTCATGAAATTCTGAGTGCTTATGTGAAAACGGCTTCAGTATGTCAGATGTGTGTTTCTCTGCATTGATGAATAACAGCTGCATTTATAGCTGACTTAATGGTTGTAAAGTGTAGCATCTGGAGCCTCATAGGCACATCTCCGCATGGAATTCTTCTGGAATTCTTCTTAACCGCGGAGAAATTTGACCTCTCCATGGTGTGTTCATTAAACCCGTTCTGAAGTGCCCGGTGTGGAAATGCTCCCAGCAGCCTCCTGTAAGCGTGAGGGGTGAGACCGAGCCGATTGGCAAGGAAAAATTCATTAACCTTCATACATCAGATATGATTCCTCTATCCGACATGCTCTATTGACATCAATATCAATTCACGCTTGTCTGGATTCTAAAAAAAAAAAAAAAGAAAAAATCCCTGTGTTGATCTTGTGTGACAGCACTGATTCCTGTATCCAGTCACATCGCTCAGAGGCTCATTAGAAAATCAATGATGCATTCAGTGCGTACACTTAGATTGATTTCACATGCAAGATTTATACAACTGTCTGTGTTTTGTGTGTGTGATTGTAACACAGATCTTCCCCTCTCGTTTCAGGATCCAGAAGGAGCTAGCAGAGATAACCTTGGACCCGCCGCCAAATTGCAGGTAGGAGCCTGTTGATTGTGTGTTTTTAAAGGGCTCTTTGCTGTGACCCCTGAGGCATTCTGTGTGTGTGTGTGTGTGTGTGTGTGTGTGTGTGTGTGTGTGTGTGTTTGAGCCTGTGTGAGCAGCGTGAATGGATTGTGGCGGCTCAGTGAGTCACATGAAAAGCATAGGTGGATTATTGTGTGTTTTCACCTCTGTTTGCTCAGGCTGAAGTGCAATGAATGGACCTTGTAAGCAGTCTGAAGCGTGAATCAGACTCATAAAGAACAAATAAATATCTGTGCGATTGACCCGATTGGCAGTGTTTTCCATTAGCAGCACTGTAGCAGCAGTGTTGTGTTTGCTCACACTCCCCGAGGCTGGTAAAGGCACTCTCTCTCTCTCTCTCGCTCTCTCTCTCTCGCTCTCTCTGCTGCAGCTCGACTGGTTTGCATGGTTTGTTTTTTCTCCCAAAATCAGAGCGTGGGGAAAGACCGGGGTGCTGCACGCTCCTGCCAATCAAGATCTGAGTAAGAGCTTTCATTGTGTGCGGTTTGCATTGAGTCAGCGGTTTGCTATTCTTCTTAAACTGATGTCTTTTGGGATAAACATTGGAGGGCGAGGGGAAGGCATTGCAGGCAGCAGGTCACTGCAGTCCAGGCATTTCCTGCAGGGGCTGAGAAAGCAGGGAAACTCACTGATGTGAGGCTCACAAATGTTGGCCACAGCCCGGATTACTCACTCAAGAGTTTTTTATTTTTGCCTGAAACCCCTAAACTTGGATGCACCAATAAAGTATTTGTTCTTCCTGCACCAATCCTGATACACCAGCTCATTTTCCTTGATATTAAAAAGTCAATTTGTTAAGCTAATGTGGATCACAGAGACTTATTTTAGCATATTTTACCATAAGAAGTATGCAAATTGCTCCAGGAGATTTCTACAGCCTACAGCTGCAAAACGGGCTGTAATCGCTGCAAGGTAATCCTTAGAGGCGATGCACCCTATCAAAATTGGTGAATGTTTTTTTTTTTTTGTCACTGACAGACTCAGATTGTTACGTTATACGTTTCTTACAACACAGAAAAATACCTTTTTTAATGGTTGCTTTTTATAACCAAAAACAGTTCCCATAGGAAAAACTGTCGTTTCACTCAGCAGAATGTGGGAGTTGCTGGTCCACCGCTGCCTGAAGAAGCTAGTTTATATGTATAAATTATGGCTGCAAATGGTTGGTTTTGATCAGTCACAATATTTCTGTAACACAAACTAACCAATCAAGTTAGTGGTGGAGAAAAAAAACCACCTTGTGGTGAGAGGTTAAAGGCCGGGTTTGTCATTTTCAAAAATGAGCATGATTTTGAAAGTAGCATTCCCTCAGTGCTCCGTCTGCTTTATGTGGATTGTGGTGTCTTTGAAGAAAGAAAGAATCTTTAAGATCAGACAACTGGAGCAAAATCAATAGTTTGGTACTTGGTAGTCATTGAGAGACCAAAATATGTGAAAATAGGGCAACGGTTAAAAAATACTGTAATCCTCCTTCCTGTATGCACGGAGATATTAATTCACCATTAAACCTTGAAGGCGTGTGCAAAAATGTAAACTAAGTGAGTCAGAAATTCTGTTAGATTTTCACCCGTAGTCTGACCTTCGGGTAGATACATAATCATGTTTAACGTGTCTTATAATGTTTACAGTATGTGATGCAGGATTACTGGTGTGGCATGCATACCGTTCAGAGCGCTCTGAGCTCCAGTGATGAACAATGAGCAGTCTCTCTATGCTATATTCATACATCTTCTGTTTCTGTAACAGCTGAGGTGTGCCTGCATGCGTGTGTACTGTGTATGGATGTGATTTTTCTTTGTACTGGGGACAATCCTTGTCAAGGAAAATTCAGCATGGACACTTTGGAACGGAGAGGTCGGGGATTTCACAGCTTCATTTTTGTCAGATTGTAGAAAGAAATCTTTTCTTTGCAACATTATAAATTCTCTTTTCTCTTCTGTTATCTATTTTTTGACAAATGCTCCGTGTCCTACTATGACTGAACATTTGGAGAGGTGTTAAAAAGCCATTTCCTCTTTTGAAAAGTTTGCATTGTGCAGACAGCTACATGACTGAAGGTTGAGCCTTCCACCTGTCACAACAGAACAATTTGTCAGCTGGCTGCTTGCTGTTTAAACTCACAGCCTCTGAAGTCTTTAAGCCCGGTGAGGAATGACAGAAAATAACCTGTTTTTTTTTTTATGAAGGTACTATCTGTCACAGTCGCAGTCGGTTTGTCGGATCTTAAGAGACAAGGCTAATCTGTCTGAAGCAGGCCATTATGTTTCCTGACAAAGGGCCAAACAGCAGAGGGGGAAAAGGAAATTTCACGGCTAGACGTTTGTGTTGAAAATGACATTCTGCTGCAAAAGAGAAGATTCCTTGGAAGAACGTCCGCACTGAAAGGAGCCCTCATGACGAATGGATCGAGCTCGGCTGCAGTCAGGAGTCCTCAGCCATGAGTGGAAAAAGTTAGGACCAGGCTGCTTGAGCGTATTTCAGCGTCGGGCAGAGGAGTGAAACGAGCCGGCGGAGTCCCAGCGCTACTTGAAATGTAGATTTTCTGTATTCACATGCACCCTTGGGGTATTTGGGGCACTCTAACAGATTTAGCCCCCCCCCCCCAGAAAGAAATAGGCTGTCACATCCCGGTGTTTGATTCAGCCTGCGTGTTTTACCACAACAATCCCGATTCAGCCTGTTCTTTTGTGCCGTTACCAAAGCACAACCGCACATTGTGAGCTGCTGAGATAAATTCATTTTACAGTACGTCCACACACACACACACACACACACACACACACACACACACACGGTCTGTTTGAACAAAAGGCTCCTCGTCTCCCGGCCCCTTTCTTCACCTGCTAATTGATCTGACAGTGTTAAATAGGCTGTGTTCTCTGAAAGACATCAGATGTGTGGGGTTATGAACGGACGCTGTGATGCAGCTCATTACCCCACAGGATTCAGCTCTTCTTCTTCTTCTTCTCCTCTTCTTTTTTTTTTTTTTTTACCACCATCATACCAGAATAAAAGCGCAGCTCATGATCACAGCCGCTCCTACAAACACCCTCTCTGGCTCGATTTCTGCAGAAATAGACGCAGCGAGACTTTAAAATTCCTCCTGGGAGTGAACATTTAAAAAAAACACCTTTTAACTTTTTACTGAGACATCGAGCCTCGTTTCAGAGATCACTTGGCTTCATTTTAAAAGGACTTAGCAGGTTTTTTTTGGGGGTTTTTTTGGAGCCATATGAGGAAAATGTTCTTCATTCTTTTTAATCATCTTTGTCACCCTGCCAGAAAGTAATTAATTGAATGTGACAGGCGCTCTAGAAGGGTATGTAAATAGCCCCCCACACCAGACACGTTATATTAGCCTGCATGGTGCTTCACCGGCCTTCATGGCTGTGCGTGTGTGTTAGCATGTGTGTGTTTTTTTCAATAATTACCATATCCTTTCATGATAGTCCTGGCAGCGTTTTGATAAGAATCCCCCATCGGCTGAGGGGAAACAATGAGTGGATTCCAGGGGGGAATTGGCCACGCTCTCTCTCTCTCTCTCTCTCTCTCTCTCTCTCTCTCTCCCTCTTAATCCCGGCATGGTCCAAAGGCATAACTTTTCCATCGAGTATCGGTGAAGATCTTCAGAAATAAAAGCAATAAAGCAGAAGGTATCGCTGCGGAATGGGTTGAATGACAGGAATGGGAATTAATTTATGACTTATCGGGTTGTAGATATGATTGACTCAAACACGTCTCAGATTTCATTGGCTGCGGGATAGCGATGGTTCACTTTGTCATCATCATTGACACCCAGCTGTGTAAAGAGGTAGTGAGCAATTTAATTATGTAATAGTAAACATTCAAATGTAATTTTTGAATAATCCCAAAACTGCTCACCAATTCAAGTTACTAGTTCAAATTTGATTGCTTTGTACCCAACCCTGTAAGAAATTCATTCAAATATTCGGTCTTTGCCGTACCCTCCGGTGTTTCCCCGGCGACGATAAACATGTTGTGTCTGTCATGGCGGCTGCCACAATAGGCACGGGCTGTTACAGCTGCAATATTACAGTTTTCTCTGACAACTGTTGGAAAAATAATAGGCAATGAAATATATACATTCTACATATAACACCTTTAACAGCACATTTCTTTGTAACTATTATTTGAAACATTAAATCCACATGCTTGTTTTGTGCACTTTTACACGTCATCATCATATCAATGAATCTATACATTAGCACACAGCATCATGTCCAGCTCGTGCAGCTGCACACGGCTATGATTGCTCCAGCGTGATAACTGGTGTAACGTACGGACAAAAGCCTGAGCTGTGAGCAGCTGTGATCAGAGTCGATGCTGCGTTCACTGTCCTCTGTGTGTCCACAGCACAGCTGAGGCAGAATGCGGCGTTCACATTCATTTCACGCTTCTGCAGCTTCTCATGTTTTTTTTTTAAACATCAAAACTGAAGATGATCTGCAGCCATGATGCTCTCCTCGTTTGTTTGTTCGTTTGAGCTTCAGCTTCTTCACGTTTGATTTTAACCTCAGGGCCAAAGTTCAGACCCTTTAAAGACAGACCCTTTAGTAGTTCAGTGGTTCTCAACTGGTCTAGCCTCAGGACCCACCAAAAAATCCTTTATGAAAAACTGGGCAGTTCGGACCTCAGACAGTACAAAACATGTGGCATAATGAAATTTGAAGCAAAACAGACATTTGCAAAAGGCGCTAAAACAACTTTTTGACACATTTTTTTCCAGGCACACAATCGTGATCCACTGAAAACAGCACTGTGACCCTCTTTGGGGCCCCGACCCACCAGCTGAGAAACCCATGCTTTAGTTCTTTTGTTTATAACTCTCCCACACTTAATAAGTAAATGAGCAACACAGACTCTTCATATTGGGGCTTCAGCCAGCATTTAGCTGTCTGAAAGATAGACGTGTTGCTTCTGTCCCTTTATCTCTTGAATGTCAGGGTAACGTTGAAGTAACTGGTCATGTGAAGTGGTTCAAGCAGACAGTTTCAGGTCTGTTAGTCCAGCCCTGCAGCATCCCAGCAAGCTACGCTCGCTGTAGCGGTGGTCCTGTCAGATAAAAGGGAGGAGGTCCAGTTTGTTATCAGGAAACATCCCGGCATGTGGGCACAGCAGCTGTTCAGCCAGCGACTCACTGCTCAGACTAAAAGATGCATTTTGTTCATAAACAGTCACACTGAGAGGATGCAGGATACTGTTTGGAAACGTCAAAACGGCTGCTGGAAATAGAAATATAACCTCTATTAATTGAAGGCAATTAAAAACTCAAATATGTGCAAGTATATATGCTGCATGTGGTTCATTGTGCTGGGACTTTTCTTATCTGATGAGAAATACCTAAATTTTCTCAATAAGTATCTTTAAAATGTGAAACTGTTTTTTTAGGGGAAAATGCACAAGCTGAAATGAAAATAAACGTTTCTTAATGTGGAATATGCAGCAATAGTACATACTCAGAAGGCCTTACAAATAATCTTGCTAAAGTATTTGTGATATTTGATTTTATGTTAAGAGACATAGTGTGGTCTCTGTAGAAATTCACGTCCAGCAGGTTATTCATTGGCCTTCTATTTCCACTGCGGCTTCCAATAAGTGACACACAGTAGTGGAGAAAAATAACGTCTCTCTGATGTCAGCTGCAACACATGAGCTCGACTGGCTGCTCTGCATGCTCACTCAGCAATCTGAGAACAACTGCTGGTGTTTTTCAGTGCGACCAGCCTTTGATATCCAATGCCAGTCTGTCTTTACCTGGTAATAAAAGTGAATCTGTGCTGTGCCTCATCAGGGAACTTTGCAAAAACAACGAGGGTGCATTTTAAAGAGGAAAGTGTCTGGTATCAGCAGCCTCTTTGTGTGCTTCATCCCTACAGTACACATCATTATTATTCTGCCATTTAGATCTGATCAGGTGAGAGCAGTAATGTGGGTTTTTGAAAAAATGGCTTCCAAACAACTATCAGCATAAAATCAAACATTGTAGCGTTGGCAACTGGTCAATAATGTTCCAAGCCGACTTACTTCAAAGTCTGTAGAACAGAAATTTTAATTATGTTTAGCCAAACACTCTAAAGGTAAGACAATTGTCAGCTGGCAGTCTTTGATCCTCCTTGCAGGCAAACATCCTCACGACTGTGGTTACACATTGCCCCGATATGCCAGTTTAACCTGACAACCTACATACAACACTATCTCCATTTTCTAGATCAGAGTACTGCCAAACTGCGCTTCTCCTGATGCTATCTGTTCACTCTGCTTGTTTACATCCTGGTTGTAGAGCAGGCAGAGCATGCTCAACAAGGCAGCTGCATTGCATTTTCAGCATAACATTGACATGACTGACATCGAACGCCAAAATATTAGATATATTAGAGAAGATTTGGAAAGTTTTTCATGGGCGCCACCCACATACTCAGCTCTGCTGCTTATCCCACAAATACATGTTGCTTACAAATGTGGCCCCATTTAAAAGGGACATAAACAGGCTTTCCTACGGTATAAGATTTATTGCCAAGAAGCATTGTTACAACAAAGATATAATCTACCAAACAAAAATGTCCTTACTTTTTGTGCCATTTTTAGTAATTCTGGTGCCGACTAGCAAGGGTGATGGCGTTTTGGGAACATCTTCCTTTATTTTAAACAACGTCGACTGAAAGTGAGCGGCTCACTGAAGATGGGGCTTAGCAACGTTGAATAACAGTTTGTTTGAAACTGAAATTGCTGCAACACAGAAATATGCAGGCATGTAGACATTAAGACCGGCAATCTCCATATGATTTTAGCGCTGAGGGGAAGCTAACTGCTGCTAGCAACAAACTAGCAGCATCAAGCTTACTGTCCTTTGCCGTTTCAGTAAATTTTACCGATTGGACCAAAGGCAGCTGTTGTAGCCTGTAGCCGCTAAATACAGTAACCTCTGCAGAAAGTGTTTGTCAGGTTCATGGCAGAGTTAAAGACAAGCATCATTCTTTGTTTGTTAGCATGCCAGACTAACAGTAGCAGATATATATTCTCTTGCCATCATATCAGCTCAAGGTTACATTTCATGACACGTCTTCACTGTTATCGTCAAGGACGCTGAACCCGCTCGCCTTCCCTCCGCTCATGTGTGTATGTGTGTGTAATAATAGAAAGCAGTCATGCTGTCATTGCTGTTCGAAACCACACAGTTGACTGTCACTCGATTGCTGCTGTCAAAGAAAATGATGTGATGATTTATTCATGTCACTGTTTATTTTTAGCCGAGGGGCTCCCACAACAAATATTTGATACTCCTGTATGAGCCCACCTGTGCTGTTTGTTGTAGATTCTCTCTATTCAAGGAAATATTAATGCTGATTTATCTTTATAACATTGCGTTCATCCAGCAGAGAGATTCAAAAGTAACACTTGTCTTTCTATACACGACTGCATTTGCATTAAAGATGAGGATTATTTTATCAGTTAATCTGGATAAGATTCATTGATTAGTTCTTTCCTCTTTTAAAAAAGCTGTTACATGGTCAGTGTTACCCAAGACCATGATAAAGAATGTCAAAGAACTGTTTTTTTGACAACCCCAAGATAGTCAAAGACGACGAAAGAAATCAGGAAAATCAGAGAAGTGTTAATTAAATAAAAAGATCAAGTGTACCTTTAAATCTCCTTGTTGCTGTAATATTGACGTTATACAACTTTCCCATCTAAACAAAACGTTCAGTCCCTGGTGCCCCTCGCTCGCCCCCGTCAATAAGAAACTGTCCCACGGAGCGCCCCCTACAGGCCTGGAGCGCTTCTCTTGAAATGGCTGGATTTGCAGATTTTCGTGTCATTTTTTCGTATTTCCAGCGTGTTTGATGTTTTTGCATTTTTTTTCTGCTTTTTGCACCATGCTTGTTATATTTGCAGCGTGTTTCAGCCGTTGCATTGGTTTTGCAATTTGCAACTTTTCTGAATTTGCTGCACATTTTTCTTAATATGTTGTTTCGGCCTTTGCTGAGCACTTGCACCTGTCGGCCACAGTAGTTTCATGCAGTTAAAAATGATTGACTGTTTTGGAAATACTCAACCGCAAATCCTTTTTTTTTGGGGGGGGAACTGATCCAGAAATTCCTGGAATTTGGGGCTTAGTAAACATGCCAAAAACCTGGGTAAGGAAAAAGATGAAAGAATGTCTGACAATGTCTCAAGTAATAAAGTTGGTGTTTTTTTACATGATAAATTAGAGAAAGAACCCCAAAGTAAGATATCCTGACTTCAGACACAGAGTGATCTGGACACAAGCACAGACAAACACAGCCTTCATTATGCCTCTGTCAGAGATTACGTGGCTGTATATCTAATGGAACATTTACTTCAGTACGGAGGCTGCTGAGAGCCACTTTGTTCTCCTGTGAAATACAGGAGATATACAAAAGCTGACTGCACACAAGCTGGAGATATCTGATCTGTCAAATCACTGCAGCTATAACGATGCTGCTACAGGGGAATGGGGGGGGGTAAAAGAGTTTTCAGAAATCATTGTCTTTTACATGCACAGATTGTTTGGGAAAGAAAAAGTGAAGAGTGAAACAGGACGTTGAGCTGAGAGTAACACAGAGAGAGAGAGAGAGAGAGAGAGAGAGAGAGAGAGAGAGAGACTCACCCATCTGCTGCAGAGAGGAAACAGAGGAGGGCCTTAAAGATTTCTGCAGACCCCCTGCAGGGAGACGCCACTATGGAAATACTAATTATTCCTCATCCCAGCAGCCATCGCCGCTCTCTTTCTGACTCAATGTGAAACTCTTTTTCATCTTTCCACTCTTTGCAGCTCTTTACTCAAGCAAGAGTGATTATACCTGCATGTCATTTCAGCCTTTTAGAATATTTTTCTTGTCTTGTTTCCTCTTAGAGGGACTCATACCATGAATGCATTTGACCAAATGATGTCTTCTTATTTTTACTGGTAGTTATTATATCTTAAGTATCTACAGCAAAATGTAGGACAGGTATTTATCTGCACTTTGAGGTGTATACGTTGCATTTGAGAGCTAATGTAAGGCCCTAGCGTTTAATTCTGGTATTTTTAACCTGGACTCCATTGTTTCATGTATTTGGGGTATAAATGAAGACAACATTTTAAAGTTTCATCGTCAGATTGCTTCAGCCTGCAGGGGGCAAACGTAATGGGAAAGGTAATCCCTGCAGGCACGTGTACCTGATAGAATAACGCCAATTTAGATTGCTTGTTTTTTTTCTTGCCACTGACAGACTCAGATTGTTGTCTTACCTATAAGAGAACATTTCAAAGAGCATCTCTACAGAGATGGACAAACAGTCGATACAATACTGTCTTCAAAGCCACAAGACTTACGTCAACAAAGACCACCTGTCCTTAATCTGGAGCTTTTTGTGCCTTTTTCAAGGGCACCTCGGCTGTGCTCAGGAAGTGAACTGGCACCTCTCCAGCTACCAGGCCACATTCCAGTCTTGGTCCGCATCGGGACTTGAACCGGCGATTGCCTGTTCCCAACCCAAGTCCCTACAACCTGAGTTACTGCCAACCCTAACTAACACACTAACTCACCCAAAAAAAAGGGTTAAGCCAAGTGTTTGAAAGAAATGGGCAGAATATTTCATGCCAGCCCTAAAGTAAAACTTCGGGTTGAGCTGATGTGGGAACACAGTAGGAAATATTCAGGGAATTTCCCAGCAGCATGCAGGCTGGTGTGATAGTGTTTTTTTTGTCATACAACTGATTTGAACCCTCTGCACAAAGTGAAGTAGCTCCTTCTTTTATTATGCTTGCAAATATGTCCAATAACACATAGCATTGGTCCTTTTTATGTCATGTCCTACCTCCTCTGACCCATTCTTTCCACTTTTAAATGTATTAGTCTGAAAGATCCAAATATGTAGGACCTTGGTTTAAAGTACAGGAAGTCCTCCTGTGTTTATAAACGGTGTAAAGGTCACTTATCCACTCCTGCAGGGAGTCGCATCTATTTTTCAAACAGCGTATACATCCTGCAGCTTTTGCATGAAACACTTTAGTTCAGTGCACATATCGTGCCATCAGAAAACAGCAGGGGAATGAGTATGTGTGAAGGGGATATATATATATGTGACCTGAGCTGCTGGTCTAGAATATCACTGCAGTCTGTGATCAAACTCACAACAAGAGCCTGTCCTTGTAGGATGGAGGGTATTCTAAATCACAGCATACTGTGGCTGCAAATAGCATTTCTTTTTTGTAGGCTGCAGTTTTTTTTATCTGAGATTTTATCCCAAGAATCAAAAAGAAGTTTAAATAATTGGATGTGTTCAGAGAGGATCCACATATTGACTTTGTGCTGTAACTGATTCCACACCACTTTCTCCTCGCCTCGTCTTCTTCCTTCATCCTCGCTCATTTCCCCCCCCTCTCTCTCTCTCATCTGCAGTTAGCTACAGCTGACTAAGCCTGTCTCTGCAGTGGTCTGTGTGTGTGTGTGTGTGTGTGTGTGTGTGTGTGTGTGTGTGTGTGTGTGTGTGTGTGTGTGTGTGTGTGTGTGTGTGTGTGTGTGTGTGTGTGTGTGTGTGTGTGTGTGTGTGTGTGTGTGTGTGTGTGTGTGTGTGTGTGTGTGTGTGTGTGTGTGTGTGTGTGTGTGTGTGTGTGTGTGTGTGTGTGTGTGTGTGTGTGTGAGTGAATGAGGTCATCATCAGTGTGCATGTATCAGCGATGCACATGGTGTCTCTGTGTTGGATGAATGATTAGCCTCTCATTAGATATGCTGTTCTGTTTCTGTAGAGGAAGAGCTGCAGTCAGCGCCGCTCAGTCTCTCCCTGAAACACACACAGGCAGTTACATATTCTCTGAATCACACACACACACGCACACATGCACACAAATTCAAACAGAACTCACAAATATTTGTACCGCTTCCTCTCCTGCATGCGCTTAAAGAGGAAACTTCATTCATGTCAGATACACAGAGACACACTTTCACTTCCTGAGTATCACACATCAGCACTAGATTGATACATCGAGGTGTAATAAGTCTTTCACGACAGGTTTACATTTCGTCCACCTCAGATAAGATGGTTTCTCCCCGAGTGCAGCTGCATGCCCACAGAATGAAAGTCATTCGTTTTATTTCTGAGTTATTTTTCCTTTCATAAAAATCACTTTTTCAAGGGTAAAAAAGCTTTTAGAGAGTCTTGAGTTGAGGTGATGTTGGGCAGCTTTACCACCTCGGGATGGTGTAAATTAGGGATCCTATGGTGAGGCCATTTTCACCAGACTGCATCCCTGAATCAGTGTTATAAGCTCTTCTGTTTTTGGATATGAGACGCCCCAGGCTTGAACTGTGTTTTTTTTCTTCACTCTCAGGTTAAAATAGTTAAACTTTCAACTTTTTTTAATTTTTTTTTGCTAGATTAAGGCTGTAGTATCAAAGACTGTAAATATTAATGAATGAAGCGTGAGTGACATCATCCATCTGTTGCTGCAGGGGGCTCTGGAGGCTCATCAGCAGCAGCCGCCACGCTGGAAATCCTGTATCAGACTAACTTTCAGTCAACCTAACGACAGGCTGAGAGCTGGAGCTGAGGCCGGTTTTTGTGTGGGACATATTTGTCCCATTTGTCGATTAACAGAAGTTAATGGAAGTTATTTTAGAGACGATTGGGGAGGAGATGCAACACTCAAAATCACCGCATTAGAAAAAGTGTTTTTCACTGAGTGGTCGCATGAAGTTAAAAAGCCTTTAGGTGGCTTCTTTTAAAGTTTTTCCACCTGGCTATTTGGTCTCTTCGATGTTTTGAAGAATGATGTGGTTATTTTCTGTTGCTGATTAAAGAAGTACAATTAGAAAACTGTATTCTTCCCCAGCAGGGGAACTCGTTTGCCACCCGGTCAATTCATACGCACAACTAACAATGTCAACGGTACAATCACGGCAAGTAAATAAATATCAAACAACATTGAAACCATTTGAGACATAATTTACAGCCATGAACCAGAGCGGCGACTAAAAATGTTTATTGTCTCACTGCTGCTGGAGCAAAGGACCTTTCACTAGAACAGGCATCACTCACAGAAGAGGCTTGTGAGTACATATTAATTTAACATTTTCTTATAGTCAACAAATCTTTAGAGAAAATCTCAAGAGAAACTGAATTATTCTGTCTCTAAAAACATCCTGATACCACTTCCATGTGCCTCAGTTGTTCCACTGCTTCCTCATGAAGTTAAACATTTTTAAATTTTAAAGTAATTCCTTTTTGGTCAAAGCTGCTCAAACAGGAGGGAATGTTGCATTTTTTTGGGGGGGGCGGGGGAGGTATTTTCTGTGTGAGGTTAATCCACATTTGGTGCTCTATTTATTATGTGGGGCAGCAGGAAGGTGCATGTGGGACTGAAACAAAACATGTGTGTGTTGATTTTAGGTTGTAAAAGTCTTCAAGCAAATACAGGTAAAGTATTTGCAATCAGCGTTTCCAGATGATTTTGCCAATCAATTAAAGCAGATGAATAAATCTGAATGATAGAGCTGCAGAGCTCTGTAAATGTTGATGCCATTTGTGGTTTGGGGGCCACAGCTGCTCTGCTGAAAGTTGCTCAGGTGCAGCAGTGGAGGCATGAACGAGTGCTTCTGTATAAACATGAACCAGGAAGCGGCTGCAGAACAGAGCTCAGATAAACCTCGCTGTTTAAACACGGTGTAAAATCTGAGGTTAGACCTCCGCAGCCCTGCATCCGTCCTGATGAGACCTGAACCACCCCAAACATAATCAAGGAAGTGTGAGTGTGTGTGTGGCTGGTTAGTAGCGTATAGTCCCCTGTGATCACAGAGATAAAGCGGACAGCCGACACAGTCCCAGCCTTCTCTTTATCTGCCTGTGTTGTTACAGCTTAACTCGACCAACCAGCAGTGACGGGGGGGCTGGGGGGGGGGGGGGGGTTTAAGGTGAGACACCAGTCTTGCTGCTTCCTCGAGGCTGACACTGTCACAGAAACGTGTGGCCTCAGGAAAGCCTGGCAGACACACACTGCCGTTGACAAGACAAACACATTTGTTGCTTTTCTGGTTTTCACTGGCATTTTGATTTCTTTGATCTGTGTAACATTTCTGTCTTTTTCACGTTCAGTATACTCGCAGCTTTGTTCCTTGGACTCGTGTTTGACCACTCAGCTTTATCTCTCACAGCTGGTTTGTTTTCCTGCCATCATTCATCTTGGAACGATTTTTCACAGATCCAGCTTTCAGAAGCTGTAAATATGCACTTCAAAAAAGGCTTGTCAAAAAGAGTCTTTACTTTGATGCTCTTCTTTTTTTCCCTTACATTTGATATCACTGAACATCCAAAGCTCAGTTTAATGATGAGAAAAGAGCGAGGCCCAGAGCGGCTCCTTTGCAGATAGTAACACTACACTTTAAGTGGATTATGGCAGATAAGTAAGTGGGACTATTACAAGTTAATACATTATTTTTTTGTCAGGAAAATCCTATTAGTAAGCCTTTTTCTTTTGACAGTACGCTGTAGTGGCTGCTGCATTATTTTCCTGGACTCCTGGAAAGCTGGGGGGGGGGAGGGGGGCGAATTTCTCACATATGGACTGGGATGTACATATTAGTGCGTTAGCTTGATGCTAACACATACTTGCAATTGTCGCTAACGAGCTAACAGGATGAGCATTGCGAGAAACAATATTTTACTTAAGTAAAATAAAAAGGATCTAATCTACTTCAGTTAATTAGTGTTCGGGTAGAACCGACGGTTTAGCATCTATTTACTGTTAGCGGTGTGTTAAAGTTTATTGGAAGGGGAAAAAAAACAGTGAACCAATCATATTAGAGGAAAAAAAAAAAACATGAGCACAATACCAATTCGCTTCCAATGAAAGTGGGCGCAGAGAACTTCACCCCGAGGGAAACTTGAGACAAACCAATAAGAGAGAAGCCTCAAGTCGCCTGAAGGGCAAAAGTTTAAGGACATGAATTAAGTTTATGTATTCACACAGAGATGAACCAGTACGATATGGAACCAATTCTTAATGAATGCTGACAGACTGCCAAGCATGTCACATTATGTACCGGTAATTGATTCATGTTTGACATGTTTAAGAAGACTTTCTTCTCTCAATGATTGCAGGGTGCTGTGCCTCATGGGCCCCTTTATAACAAACCGCTACAGGCAGTTTGTCAACTATAGGTATATGTGCTCTTTGACCTTTTCTATACCAGTACGGTGTCCAGTTCAGAAATTAAAATCAAGATTATTGGCTGTGTAAGAGTTCATTTTTTGTTGCCATAGGATCAGAACGGAAATCATTCAAATGTACTATTTGCTTGTATCGCATTAAAGTCTGAAGGCCTGTTATTGTGACAATCTTGTTTTAAATATGACCATCTGCTGCCCCCATAAGAGCCAATGTTTCCACCAGGAACTGGGAACCTTTGGAGGAACTTTTGCACACAGCAAGCTTGGTCTTAAAACATTTCATAGACGTCGTTTTACCCTTTAAAAAGTCCCTCAGGGTGTAAAATCTTTGTGAGTTCAGGTGCTGATGGGCTTTTATGTTGAGGACTGATTCTTCAAGAGTTGCAAACAGTGACCAGTAATGGTTTGCTTTGCGTGGCTTTATCGTTGTTGTATAGTTGAAACAGTAATCTTTTCTGGCTGTTCGGCCTTACCTTTCTGGGTCTTAGACTGTGTTTGATATGCATGTTCCTTTACAAGCTTCAGCAGTTTTATAGATTATTAAACTAGTATTCATCTTTTTATCTTTGGCTTTACAAAAGACAAAAGATATATTTGTTTTTTCAGGAATTGAAAGCTATTTTTAAATGGAGTTATTCAGTGTAAAAGGCTGTGAGGGGGTTTACCAGATTTGATTAAAGTGCACAGAGAAGAGAGAGAGTGAGGAGAAGAAGGACTTGAAAGAGGAGAATTAACATTGTGGTTTAGGACTGGGACTCAGTGTTTCTGTAAAAATCTTCTGCAGTGGGTAGATTTTGGACTCCGACCATGAATCTGTATTCTTTAACTGGTTCAGAGTCTGTTGGTCTGCTCCCATGGAGCTCCCACAGCTCCCACTTGGTCCTCTCTGTTTATTTTCCGTTTCTCATACTCAGCCAATGCCTCTCTAAACTGCAGTGCTGCTGAATCAATAGCGCAGTGAGAGCCAGGCTACACCCACAGGCTCTACTGAAGCATGCACTTCACAGCCGCCTTAAAAATCATCCCATAATGTGTTTCAGTCGGCAGACAACGCCGTGGCAGGCGTGGGAATGATGTATTTTTCATCACTGGGGGATTGTGCTCAAAATCTTCCCTTCTCTCTGCCTCTCAGGCTGCTCTGATCCCTCTCTGCTGCCTATCTGAAAGGTATCTGCAGCTCTTATCATCAACCATCGTGGAGTATTTTCATTCACTCAGTCGCCTCAGCTGTCCTCGCTGCGCACACGTCTGCCCTTGATAAGATTAATTAAGCGCTCAGTGCAAAGAGAGTCGGAGTTTCAAGGTAGTTGGACTGCAGCAAGCCGGCTGTAGGTCACCTGCACGCCATCTGCAGCATGATGGAGCCTGTGGGAGCTATTCACGCTACTGGCCTTCTTGTCCTGATACCAGTCATAGCCCTGGCAATGCCCCTAGATACCGTTAATCAAAGAGCGTGTTTCAACAGAGGCCGGGGGGAGGGGGGAGGTGGGGGAATGGCAGATCCCCAAACCCGACCTGATCATCCTCCACGCAGTAAATCTCTGGTTAATTGTCTCCATGCATGCCTCAGTTGGTTTTCCAGCCGATGTGGCTGTTGAATTCTTAATGTGCCCTTTTGTGGTCCGCTTTCAACAGCTATCACCTTCAAGCCTCGGATCTTAATGGGGGGTGTCTCCACATTTATTTTCATGGCAGTTCAGCAGGGAAAATGCTGTTTTAAGGCTGAGCTAATGGATCAGCGTAAATCATCTCTGGGTGGATCCTGCCTGAATCCCCACTGCGCTGAGAGGACATGTAACCATACTTCCTTGCAGGGGTGAGGGGGGGTGAGCGCCTGCCTGAGGCCGAGGGCTGTGTGGGTAAACAGTGAAATCTTGGAACCAGGACAAGTGGTTCAAATGCAGAGCAAGGCTACAGTGAGGTTTCATTACGGTTTTGGCGGGGGGCTTTGCGCGGACAGCCAGGCCTGTGCCACCGGCACACATGCAGAGCTTCCTGCCAAGGTTTTGATTTCACTCAGGTGATGAATCACCAGTAGCTGGCACCGTAGGGAGGGGGGCAGTGCCAGGACACTGTGGTCTTGTGTCCAAAATACTAATGCCATGTTTCCACTGCAGGAAGTTTCCAAAGGGACTAAAAGACTTTCAAGAAATGTAGTGCTCTGACACCACAGAGGTCAGGGTCTTGAGTTACTATATTTCCAAAAAGTTCCTGCCTACTGGGTTCATACCTTCTCAAAGTACAGGTATTTAAGGGGTGGGGTGCATGGTTGCTCTCACAATTTATTTTCTAATAAATCAGCCAAATACTTTATGCTTACACTTTTTGCAGATCATTGGTTTTTGTATAGAAATTATGCTTAAAATGATCATCTTAAAGGAACCTTTTGAAAAGTGGTTCCTGGGACTTAAGGTTCAGGGTACTTTCTAATGATACATAATTCCTGGGACTTAAGTTGAAATAACTTCCTTGTACTTACTTTTAAAAAGTAGTGACAGGAAGTGTAACTTTGTGGCATTTCCTTTTAACGTGAGGTGTCTGGGATTTAGAGTTCCAGTGTATTGTTTTTAAGGGAATCAGTCCTAAAACTGTACCTATGAGAAAAACAAGATGTTTACTATGACTCGAACATACTCAATTTGCAAGAACGACGTCAGTGAACCTACAGTCTGTTATCAAAGTTATTTTGTCTTGACTGTATTCTCACTTTCTACCATGATGCACCACCCAGTATCAGCGACCCAATCAACACATCCTTAGAAAGTGTTCAAATGTTCTCGCACTTTGGAGGCAGAAGAAGCATTATTGCTAGAGATTAAACTGAAGTCTAAATTCAGGTATAAACTTAGCACATTAGTTATCAAGGCTTTTATATAATGTTCCATATTCATGAATCTGATTAACAAGTCAGCTAATTCAGTTTCATCTGAACCATTAAGTGAATGTTGTAACCCTTTGATGGCTCAGGTGTGAATGCTGTCACTTCAGCTGCTATAGTATAATATGACATTTCAGTATAATTGAGTTATTTTCCAACCACTTCAACTCATTTGAACACATTTCTCACTTATTTGTGCTCATACACAAGGAAAGTTCAAGCACCATCCGTTGAGAATTAGCCAATTAAATGTGATTTCATTCACAAGTGGGGTCTTTGTAATATAGCAATAAGTAAGGTCTTTTACCTGCTCTTTTGTAATGTTAACAGACAAAGAGTAAGGTATTTTACCTGCTTTTTGTAAAGTGTCTTGAGATAACACTTGTTATGAGTTGACGCTATACAAAATAAATTTAATTGAATTGAAGTTTAAAGTGTCACAGCGGTTGGTGTGCAGGGGGCTGTGGTCCTCCAAGCGGGCTGCCCAGGTTTGTATCCGACCTGTGACTCCTATCAACTGTCCTATCGCCCCAATAAAGGCACAAAAAGCCCCCCCCCCCCCCCCCCCAAAAAAAAAAGAATAATGATGTAACTTGAGATCATAAAACCTAGCGCTAAATCGTCCATTGATGCAGAGAACTGCAAAATATCGTGCTGGTACTTTGGTCGCACTCCCCCCCCCCCCCCCAAAAGGCTGATCTCTTAATAGTCAGAAGAACAGTCTTGACGAGTTCTTCCCGGGTGGTGCGAGGGAACACAGGATGAAGGACAGAGTGAATTATAGATAGACTGAATGTTTCTGGCGGTGAGTGATTGCAGTCTATGGAGCCCATCTCAATAGAGGAGTGACGTAAAATCAATGAGCAGAGTGCAACCTAATCAATGTTGCCATGATGACTGCAGGGAGGGCGCTGAGCGATTGTTTCATTCGGTTAGCCTGCGAGGTCACCCTGTGTTTCCTCTCATACACCCTCTGCTCTCAGGCTCAGTGTGCTGTGGGTTTCTTTATACAAATGTAATACTGCAGCACCGTATTTGCTCAACATGATTCTTTTTGGCAACCCTCACCCCCATGCCTCCTCCCCCCCCCTCATTTAATTTTGTCTCAACAGAGAATGTGTTCATTTCTGTGAGAGTGCATTGCTGAGAGAGCAGCTAACGAGACTTTCACTCACAAAGGCGAGCTGAGTCGGCAGGTCTCTGTGACCTTGGTGTATGTGTGTAAGTGTGTGTGTGTGTGCTCTCTGGAGAACCATGTAATGGCAGGGCCAGGTCTTGTAGGAAGGCCAGAGGAAGAGACTGATATATTATTGAAGCGTTATTTGACTTGGTCCCCAGACTTCATCTTGTGTAGATAATAATAGCTACACTTCCCTTGGAGTGGTGCTTACATGGCATCAGACGTATATTACAGGCGGGAGAAAGTGGAGTGTGTGCAGAGGTTAATGAAATCAGAGGAAAGAATAAAGCACAGAATGTCAGTTTTAGTACTTTTCAAAGTGTCTGAGGTCACTGTGACACATATTTAAGTTTTGAACTAACTTCTCTAAAACCTCTTCAAACTTTCAGCACTCTTGTGAATCCACACTTCAAATCACACATCCAAACACTGACAAAAGCTGTCCTCTGAATTTTAAAGAGGATATTTTATGCTCTTTCCAGCTCCACTTTTATTCTGGGATTGGACTGGAGCACAGCTCTGCATGATTCACAGGGCAAAGAAGTCAGCGCAAAACAAACTGATGTTTCTTATTCTGGCACTCTCTAAAGCCCTTCGGTCCAGCCCCTCTCTGAAAACAAGCCGTTTTGAGTTGCACTCACAATCGTCTGGGAGCGCTGCATGAAACCAAAGCCGTTTTTTAACGCATCCATGGGGGTTCAGAAGGCGGGACATGACATCAGAAGATCAGTGCGGAAATGGCTCATGAAGCAACAGAGTCCTGACGATATGATGCAGTCATGCAGCGGTTGCATTAGATTGCTTAGGAGTTAAACTCATGTAAAGCCTCTTCTTTGTACCGCACAGTCAGTTTATAAATTCAATGACTGCATGAGGAAATAAGTTATCTCCCTCTTATTGTCCGTGTCTGTTTGCTCCACACCACGGTCGGATCGACAGCTGCTTTCATATCATGCCTCCATGAGTGGAATCAAACTGGAAAAAGCGCCACAGTTCATTTGAGCTGCGCTGAACAGGTTTGATGTGAAGCACTCACAGTGTCAACACTTTGACTGGCTGTCTATCCTGCACGCTCCACATGTCAGTCACTGGGATGAGCTGTCACAGGTACATCATGCCACCAGCTGTTAGAAGTTTCAGCAGCGTTTCCAGAAACCTTCAGCAAACCAATACAACCCATCAAGTCTTTATTATTGGTAATGCGGACTCTGTGTGTGGTCCTTAATTACAGATCCATGGTATGCAGCAGAACACAGATACCTTCTAATCACAATTATAAAGGTTCATTTAGTGTTATTTATGCAAGGGAGTTTTGCACAAAAACGATGATAAAAAAAATGTCTATTGATGAATTGTAATAATTATCATGATACATAGTTTGATAAGTCTGCCTTTTGAAAAATGTCTTAGTGAGGAAGGAAGCCTGAAGAAAACCAGAGGGCTCACACACTGAACATTGTTAGAATACACTTCATTAAGGTACTGTTAGGTGGGGGTGTTTCTGCTGTAAATGTTCAATGATAAAAATCGTAAAACAGACTGTAGATTATCTTAGAATTTATCCGGCTGAGCTCAGACGAAATTTCAGTACACAAATGGCTCATGCTAACAGTCTTGCTCATATTCTGTTGGAATTCATTTCCTTTTTGGATACACTTCTAATGGGATGGAAAGAAGATAAACCTTCACTGGTAAATGTCAGACGTATACATTTCTTCAACCTCAGTAAATCATAGTTCAATCATAGCATTGCATAGAAATCCTTTAAAATGTTAAGACATACATTTTTCCCTTGAGGTTATTTTATTGCCTGTGCAGTTGTTTCAAAAGCATAATTCAATTATTGGTTTCTGAAATTGAGGACATTTTTCCCCGTGTTTCGACCCTACAGCTGTATCATATTGTCTTCATCCACAGAAGCTCAGGTTTCAAGGAATTAAATCATTTAATGTGATGGCTCAAAGATCCCGAAGCAGGAGGAGAATAGCTGTATGCAACACTGTCATGTAGTCTGGATTTTCTACCTCCAGGCTAATTTGAAGGGGAAACTCCAGGGTCAGAGGTTAATGTTGCCTCATGGTGAGACTGACCTGATGAGGCCACAAAGCCCACCCTGTTTGTTCTTTTTTTCAGGGTCTCATTGTATGACTGGAACATGTGGATATTTTAAAGGGGGACTCCATGAAGCATTCATGGCAGAAAATCAGTTTCTTTGTCATGAGATCTTCTTCTAGGCCTTTTGCAAAGTTGTATAACGTCCAGACGGAGCTAAGACTGAAAAATGTGCAGATCGATCCCTAGCTGTTGAAGTTTCCTCGGGTAAGACACTGAGCCCAAAGTCGCCCCTGATGCCTTCAATGTGCATGGCACCTCCATTAGTGTGTAAGGGTGAAGCTTTAAAGCCTATGTAGTTGTGAAATTAAGTTACAGCATGCATTACTGTTGCATTGCTGTTAGATCCATTTAAGGCAGTGCTTCTAAAACTGAGGGGTAGAAACTATGTAATGAACATACACCACATAATCTGTACATTTCTTCAACTTTCACATTTCTCTACAAAAACAACATAGTTTCTACAGGGGCGGAACGGCTACAAGGAGGGGCAGGAGCGTGGCCGAATGGGTGGCCTCGGCTCCCCTTGAAATCTGCTTTACACCTCAGGAATAGGAGCCAACTGAGTGTTTATATGTCACAGGTGAACAGGAAACGAGGACATAGGTGGTGGGAACATACGGTTCTTACCGTAACACAACATAACGCAAGTAGGTTATTTAACATAACAAAAGAACGACAACCAACAGTATAATCTCGGAAATAACAACTCACCATATCATCATCACGGTTTGTCTGCTTAATATGTGACAATAAACTGTATTATCAGAAAGTAATTTAATTTTGGATATTTGTTTATTTTTTACATGTCAAGAACTTTCCATACACCTATGCAAGTGACTAAAAGCGAAATAAGAAATTTGGACATTAGATAGTCACTACATCAGGAATCATACCAAACAAATGTTTCCTCCTCCAAGGGAGTGGGCATGACAGAAAAAAGTTTAAAAACCACTTTTCTAAGATAATCTAAAGCATTGGTTCTCAACTCGTCTAGCCTCAGGACCCATCACCAACTCCTCCGTGGAAAATCAGAACCCAAATTTCTGATATTTTTCAACCAATCAGCAGTTTGGACCTCAGTCAGTACAAAACATGTAGCAGAAGCAAGAAACTGAACAAAAGAAACATGTTTAAAAAGTGCTTCGCAGACTTTTTTTCCATCCAAACATTCGTGGCCCATTGAAAATGGCTCACTTGACTACCCCTGAGACATATCAGATAGTGTTAGAGGTCAGACTTTATTGGGCCAAAAAATGCTTAGAGCAAGACATTACACATAACATAATGTTTCATTATTATGTGGTAAGTAGAGAGAGTTTTTATTGGTCCCATCTTGGATCAGGCTCACAGTCATGGCTGGAATCTGGTCATCCAGCGGACTGAAGCAGAGTTAAAATGTATCCGCTTGTCCCACAGAGATGAAGTTTACTGTCAGTGTCAGATTGTTTTGTCTGAAGATAAAGAACAGGCTGTGTTTGTGTTCAGTTGGCTTCCTGTCACTCCTCGAGTTCTGCAGTATTATTCCAAGTGTAAGTGTAAGCTCTCACCTCGAGCGCCGTCTCAACACTTCCACTCAAAGCCTTTTATTGCTCGTAGCATAGAGCCTGAAAGGTGGAAGCCGAGCTGAATAAATTCTAAACACAAGCTTCACCTCTGTGCAGAGCTCACTGTGGTGATGCTGGATTTAGTTCCCCGTCAACACAATGCTACCTTCACACTCCGCTTCATAATCTCCATCCTCTCTGCAGTGTACAACTTTATGCACTCAGTTTTTAAGAACAAGATCAAAGAACTTTTACTGAAGATATTTTGCAAAAGATGAAAGAGTTCTTTTAGATAAAACGACTGAAGGTAGGAACATTACACTGGAACTGTTTGATTTTTACATGGACCACAACTGAGGGCGCGGTCACACTGGCCATCCGTACCGTGCCCAAGCACTCTTCAACCCTAAAGTCCAGTTCGTTAGGCCAGTGTGACCGCTCCGTGGCTTCCTTGGCTTTTGCACACTTCGGGAGAGGTGTGCTTCGGCACGGTACACTGAGCACAAGCACACGGGTACACAACGCTGACAGCCTTCATTATGGAGAAATCCAGAGTTTCATGGGTGTATCTGACTAAAATTACACAATATAAGACACAAAGTAGCTGTAAATGTTCTCTGTGTTGTTTTCTGGTGTGCGGGGGGGCAATTGTGCTTGAGTACGGCACGGTACAGATGGCCAGTGTGACCGTGCCCTGAGAGACCATGAGGAGCAACTGGATATTCCCTCCTCTGAAAGGTCTGACTTTCAGAAGCAGATTCAGCAAATGGAGCTACAGCATATTTATCATCAGGATCTTAAAGTACTTTTTACAAATCAAAGCAACTTTGTCCTTGGGAGAGAAAAAAACACGTGTGAGTGATTGCAGCCAATTTCTGATTCTTATAAATTACTTAAACAGTCCTATAACAGGGCGGCTGTGGCTCAGTTGGTAGAGTCAGTTCTCTCTCAACCTGAAGGTCAGGGGTTCAATCCCCAGCTCCTGCAGCCACACGTCCGATGTGTCCTTGGGCTGGACACTTCACCCCAAGTTGCTCCTGCTGCTTCGTCAGTGATATATGAATGTGTATGAATGGGATTAGTTACTACTGCTGGAATCTTTCCATAGCAGCCTCTACCATCGGTGTGTGAATGTGTAGGTGTGACCTGCGGTGTAAAAGTGCTTTTGAGTAGTCTGAAACTAGAAAAGTCCATTTACCATTTAACATACAGACGGAGTTTATATGGATGAATGTTGTTGAAGTTGAAGGTAAAGGATGGCTCAGGATGTTGCGGATGTAGAGTAAATGTGATTACAGGTAATGCTCTCCGGAGACGTTACATAATTTTTAAGCTTAGCTAAGAGACAACCAGTCCCTGTGTTTGAGGTCATACGACCCTGATTTGTGATTTGTGATGCTCGCTCGTTCATATGCCTGCTCACTCACCATAAAAAGGTTTTTATTCCATTACAATCACAGCGTTACGACCAGAGATGATCATTTCTGGAGGAAAGGAAGGATAAACTGTTGTGTTTTTTAACTGCCTTCCTGCGCCTACAGGATGTGCGTATAATAACCACCTACTTCTTTCGCCTTTCATACCCACCAAGCCAATCATCTCCAAACCTTTATCCATTCTTAGTCTTGTTTCCTCTTCCTAGTCTCCATCATATTTCTCTCTCTCTCTCTCTCTGTTTTTTCATAATATGCTGTATTTCCTCTCAGCCAGTGGAGGAAGGTTAATGAATGACCATTTCTTGACTGTAATGGGAGCCATTAATGGCTACAGCGGCGGTAAAGGTTATCATAAACACATTTGCCTCCCTTTAGTGGCTGAATGTGTGAGAAGATGAGGGAGAAATGAGTCACATCCAACCTTATCATTTGCTGAAATTATAACTGTGGGTGCAACATTATAGGTTGCACGGGGGAAATATTCCTGACTGTTACAGAAAAACACAAGCAAGTCATTCATCAAGTCAACAGAATGATTTCATGTTTTTACAGCAAAACTCGTAATATATGGTTTAAAGGTTTCTACACAGCCCAGGGTATGGTTGGACATTTTTGTTTCTATTTGTTTCTATTTATTTCAGTTTCTATTTATTGGTTGTTACTTTTAACTGTCTGTATCTTCAAGGACCAGCATGTATTTATCTCTACATTTCCAGAACTATAAACCATCATTGGATGAGATGGTTCTTCATTTGGCAGATCAGACAGATCAGTTTTATTTGTGTAGCATTTCATACACTGAGGTGAGTCAAGGTGCTTTACAGAGTGATGAAAAAGAACAGATTTACAATTAAAAAGTGTGGGAATAAAATATAAAAAAATGAGTTTGAATCCATTAAAAAAAATCAGAAGTGCGTATAGTTCAACGGATTAATTAAAATTGTGTTTTGAAATAAATTTGCAGCCATCAGAGGGTAGAGAAAGGCAATGAAAGTAACTAATGCATTCATACACATTCATACTCCGCAATTTTATGCATGGGGGGGGGTTGTATGAAATATGCGGCCTTGCCTAGTTAGGCTGTGTTGTACCAAATTATTGTGACCAAACAACTTTGATCTTCTATGTAAAAGATGCATTCATAAAGACAAGTCATGAGGCAGTTGAGGAACGATTAGCTTTGCTGCTCTGCACTGTCAGTGCTCACTATCACGGCAAATCATGCACAAAGTCTGAACGGCCTAATTCATTTCCAACGGCTTTATATTGATGCAAATTTCACTTCTTATTTGAGGCGTCATTAGAACGAGCATGCTGGGAGTGTATTAGATTCAGCGCCTGCCCATGAGCTGTCACTAACATTTAGGAAGTCATCCGCGTCTCAATTCCTTTCATATGATCTTGTCGGCTAATTCAATAGCTTAATGTTTGTTGATTTGTCCCTGGAGGACCTTTTCTTTTTTTTCAGCGATTATGAGCCATAACGTGAGATGAATTTCTAATTTTATTGGCCTTTATGTTTCGTCCATTATAACCTAAAAGTTGTCAGGTGAGTCGAGCGACGCGCTGTTGTGTCTGCCTGTACTGCTGCTGTTGTTTCCATGGAAATCCCTTTTTGTGACACTAAAATGCGCACACACACATGCACAGAATCACTGCGGTGATGTCATGTTGCCAGGCAACGTGTTGAAGACAATGGGGACGAGTAATTGGTTTAGTGCTGATTCAAAGGGTTAGAGGGTGTTAGAGTTACACCAGGGTCGACCTCCCTCGTCTCAGCCCTCCTGTTGCCTCCACTCGTCACCTTTGCACCCGGTGAACTTGAGCTTTGTGGATGTAAAGCTGAACCGAGTGAAGAGGGACAAAGGCCTGCGCAAGCCAACACTTAGCCCTTTTAGCTCAAGCAACAAAGGAATCAAAAGAGCTTTTATCTCAAGGGGATTTAATCCCTTCTCTTCTTCCAGGAGCTTTTTTTTTTTTTTTATCATGGCTCATTTCCAGTGAGTCTACCCTTCATTAAAAGAACTGATGTGTTGATGCTGGTTAGTGTTTGCTAATTAGGCTTTAAAATCCTACTAGCTGGCAAAGAACAACCCCCAGAGATTTATAGTTTAATTATACCAGCTAGCTGCTTGTTGTCAGTCAATACCTGCATCCCTCTCAGTCTCTCAGTGAGATCTGGCAGAAATCCTCCGTCCTGAAAGCTGAGTGAGAGCTTTGTAGTTTCATTGATTAAATTAATTTATAAAGGTGTATTAGACTCCAGAAGAAACTCAATGAAGGCGGAGGTTCAGTCATGAAACACGGGGCTAAAATGATCAGCAATCTTGACGTATAGGTAGTTAGTTGTAAGTGTTGTCAAGCTCCACCTGAGCCGTTTTCACAAATGCACTCCGGGAAAATATCTCAATAATTTCAAGAGGACTGCTATGGATATTCTCCTGACCTGGCTGTTCTTCAGTCGGGAGGTATCCTGAGGTAAGACGTGACGCAAAAAAAAAAATGTGCTGGCTCGAGCTGAATTGAATATCCTGCAGCATTCTCACATCAGCCCACTTAGACCTGCTGTGGAAAAACTACTGGGGGTCTTGTAGGAGAATCTCCGAGTGAAGTCTGAGAGAAAAATCCTGCTCCTCCTGGAAACATCCTGAGTTTTTCAAGAGATTTCTATAAGTGTGAAAGCCCTATAAAGGTCCTTACACCTGAGGCCGATGGTTGGCAATTTGTTCAAGTAAGGCCATCAGAGAGGATGAATTGCTCTAGTTTTATTGTGTTTGGTCGACCATTGGCTCTAGATGGTCATTTTCTGTGACTTGATTGAGCATGTTGAATTGGCAGTCGTACTCATCAGTGAAAGGAAGTGAGTGATTGGCTGGTCAGCAAAGGGAGTCAGCACAGCACAAACCAGAATTGAGGAGCAGAGGAGTCAGGAAATGACTAATCCTTTCTTCTTCCACAAGTTAAACACCATGGGAGGACAAGCCTTGAGTCGTTTGCACCCTGCTAGTGTGGAGTGGTGAGAGCTGAGCAAATAGGCTCTTATGTGATTGAAAGCCCCGGGCCCTTTGGGAGAGATGGTTTCAGACAAATGGGTTCTTTTATAATGCTATGGGAGGGCCTTGAAGTGTGTCATGGGAATATATTTGAGTCCGTGTTTTGCTGTATCATTTGTCGGGAGGTTTTAATCCAGTTTGTACTCTGGAATGGGAGAGGGGATTAGTGAGTGAGCAGACGTAATGCTGGTTTGTCTGGTTTCATTTTCTGCCTTCTTCTCCTCTTTGGTCCAGCCTCTGACTGCAGCAAACAGGAGCTGAGCCTGACAACTTCCTGCTGGTCTGTCTGTTCGAATCTTGTCCTACAAGATTATATATACTCCGTTATGAATCACCTCTGCCCTGCCTGTCATAGAGCACTCTGTGATCATGATCGGTTAAATCTTACTCAGTGAAACTGTTGAATTCTGGGAGAAGCACAGGGACCTCGTTTCCTCTCGCTAGTTCTATTAAGAGAGATTTCCTGTCTGTTTACCTACAATACCAGCTTTTTACACCTAAGACCGTTTTGGCTTTTGGTCACTTCATATCTCCTCTAAGGTTTGGATCACTGAAAATCAATGCCATAAGTTCAAAACATTTGTCTATTGGGTTGTTTTATGGTTCAACTACAATAGTTCCCACAGGATGAAACACCCCCACTAAAGAAATCTATGAGGCCTGAACTCAACTAAGAATCAGATAAGGCTTTAATATCAAACTTCATTTGTTGGCCTTTTTGTTTAACAGTTCAGCTTCACTTTAAACTCCTTGCTGTGCTACTTTTCTGTCAGGTTTTATTTGTAAAATGCTGGTTAAGGTTTGATTTGTGAAATGTATATTAATCAGAGTTTCCGTAAGTGCCTGCTGTCAGCGAGGCATTGAAATATTTCCAGCAGATTCCTTTTCGTGTTTGTGCTTCAAGTTTCCCTTTAAGGCAGCTCAGCTTCAAGTCCAAACTGAAGATGATGGTAGACATTGATTTATTTTTCTTGTGAAACTACTTATTAGGTCTGCTGTTTGTTTTTGGTGTGGTTAGCTAGTCCTTAGTTTATAGTTATCTTTTTTTGGGGGATGGAAAACATTGTTATTTGGTTTGCTGAGTGTGGCTAACGTTAGCCGTGCTAGCACCCACATCCTTCGCTCCTCCAGTTTGACTTGACACAGCCTACAAAGATCTTTATCTCCATTATTTAGATAAAAAAAAAAAAAAAAAACTGCCACACACGCTGCTCCAAAGAGATGTTATCCGTCCGTTCGCTGTGCTTGTTTACATCCAGGTTGTAGAGCTGAGAGATTTAATCATTCAGTCAGCTAAACAAACACACCCCCATAGTTTAAACAAACAACCTCAGTAACAAACAACATCTACATGTCTGCATCATCTTATTCCTGTCAATGGTTCTGTCTCTCTCTGTGTGTGAGCCGTATCTCTTTATTTACCTGTTTGTATTAGCTTTGTGTGGTGTGGCCTCGCTCACTCCCTGGTGAGTCACTGACATTTGTGCAGTGCCTTGAGCGTAGCAACATGGCTTAGGTACGTCCTACAATATTAACAGTGTGTGTGTGTGTGTGTGTGTGTGTGTGTGTGTGTTGAGTGTGAAGTGTAAAAGGCATCAAGAACGCACTGTAAGCAAACAACACTGAGAGCTCTGTTTTGTTTCTTTAAACCCTGAAGGGAGAAAGATTCTGTGAAAGAGATGGTTTTGGATACTTGACAACGGAAAACTTTGAAGACAACATTCAGACTTGCTTTACCCGGCTGTGGCTCAGCTGGTAGAGTCGGTCGTCTCTCAACCGGACGGTCCGGTCAGGGGTCCGATCCCCCAGCTCCTGCAGCCACATGACACTTGGAGCGGCGCTTCAACCCAAGTTGCTCCTGCTGCTTCGTCAGCAGTGTATGAATGTGTATGAATGAGATGATATACTTCTGATGGTCACTTTAATAGCAACCTCCTCCATGAGTGTGTGAATGGATGGGTGTAACCTGCGGTGTAACAGCGGGTTGTCCTTTTTCTTTCTCGCTACAAATATAGGAAAGTGCTTGCATTCAGTTGTGACAGTCTTGAGAATTTTATGTATTTAAACAGATTTTTTTTTATTTCTCATAACTCCCTGCCTACTGGAATAATGAACATCTCTTTATCAGCGAAAGGGAAACGTTTTTTTTTTCTTTGTTTTTTGTGGAATTGCAGCAACCCCAAGTCCCCCACAAGCCCCTGCCTCTAAAACTGTTGCTTTATATGACTCGACAGAGCTGGACAGTCGGGGCTCCTCTCTGTCACTCAGCCTCATTAGTTGAATTGATTAGCTAAAGCAATCATTGATACACCCGCAGGGGGAAATGATAAATGATGCCAATGAAAGCAGAGGTCACAGAGGCAGAGCTTGTTTAAGAGAGACTGCTGCTGTGAACTCAAATCAAGGGGAGCTTGTTGGAACCAACGTTGCCGGAATACTGGCCTGAAGACATTTCACGGGATTTTCAAAGTCACAGACAAATTTCCAAAGACGGAATGAAATCATGAGAGTTGATCTCCATCGTTTGGTGTACAGTGGTCATAAAACTCGGTCAGAGCTGTCTCAAGACTTTCTTTTTCTCGTCTTGACATTACGATAAAATCAAACATGTTAAATATTATTCCAGGTCTTTCGTCTTGTCATATGCAAACTGTGTTGTTCAGTGATGTGACGTTTGGAGAGGGCAGGAAGGAGGGCAGGAAGGAGGGCAGGAAGGAGGGCAGGAAGGAGGGCAGGAAGGAGGGCAGGAATTGCTGCGGACATACCATCCTCAGCGCTGTATCAGTCTCGTCTCAGTCTAACATGACTGGTTGGACCAGACCAGGTTATATAGCTTTGTTGTTAGCCTTATTTGGCGACCACTTTTTTTCTCTCTCAATAACAAACAATTATCAGCCAATCACTGCAAAAGAAGGGATGAAGGTTATGAGACAGCACTGTGTGTCCTTGAAGAGATCTCGGTCCTTCGCGGTTCTGTTGTGTGTTTGTCGGCCTGAGGAGAGAGAGAGATGAGGATGATGAGCAGAACACGGGATGATGAAGCTCAGTACACTTGCTCATCAGTTTGTCCTTTAGCTCATTGTGTGTTTGAGCGCTTTGTTTGAACTGCAAACAGTCCTGTTTGTGCAGCCCCCCCCCTCCTCCCCCTTCCCTGTAAACATGTGTGTGTGTGTGTGTGTGTGTGTGTGTGTGTGTGTGTGTGTGTGTGTGTGTGTGTGTGTGTGTGTGTGTGTGTGTGTGTGTGTGTGTGTGTGTGTGTGTGTGTGTGTGTGTGTGTGTGTGTGTGTGTGTGTGTGTGTGTGTGTGTGTGTGTGTGTGTGTGTGTGTGTGTGTGTGTGTGTGTGTGTGCAGCAGTGGAATGCTGCTCAGCTGCTCTCGACATGGCACAGAGATTTTAGAAGATGTTTATTTTGCCTGGCTTCTTAGAGATGAGAGTCGGTCCCAATCAGGCTGTGTTCAGTCCTGAATGAGGAAACTAAACCTCTGGATTGGACCGGGACCAGGAGGATTCACTTTACAGTCATTTCCTAAATATTGTTAGCGCACAAAAGCTCTAGAACAACCACTTTGAGCAAGAAACTAAAACTGCTGGTGACAGATTCTTTGCTTTAAGGTGTTGCTTTTTCCATTTTTAACTTCTGAAGGTGTCTAAGGTAGGAACTCATGAACAGCCTGCCTGCAGGAGAAATGAATTTACTCTTTGCAACAAAAAGATGTAAAAGATGGGGGTGGCCCTGCTACTGTATTTGGCTGACATGCACAAGTGAGCCTCCAGAGCTACAGCGCCAGCTAGCGGGCAGCTGCTTAGACACCACATTTGATCCTCATTGCGGGCCGGAATTGATGAAGTATTCATAACTTATTGAATCAGTTTATAAGTGTTGGTTAGGGCGGGTGAAAACTTGAAACATTTAGTCTACTAACTGTGCCCACTCCTAGTTACAATATTTTCCCAGGTTTACCAAAATTGTCCTTAAAACTTACTTTAGGCCCTGAGTCCACCAAGCGTTTTTTTTTTTTTCCGGGGGTAGAAAAGCGCTGGCTGTGCGCTCTGGAAGGCTTGTGCGCTGAGAACAATAGCGCTGCACGTGCATGTTTGTCTCTTATGACAACAGTGACTTACAAACGTCAGCTGTTGCTGTTGCTTTTTCCTGAATGTTTTACATTTGAGATCGTTTTCTCCCTTTCAGTATGTGCATAAAACGGAGGCTGTTTGCCCTCCTACTTAGTCTGGACACGGAGCAAGGAGGATGTATGAATTGCATTGTGTGAAATGGACGAGTGTAAGCATTTAAAGAGTTTTGTTTTATTTACACAAATATTTTTGACTCTTGTTGGGTTTTTTTTTATGAAAGACCAAAAAAAACAAAAAAAAAACGTCCATTCATTCATTCATTCATGTGGATACAGGGCACGATCCATAGGAGACAAAAATACTGGGAATATCGTACATTTTGAAAAGAGTGCCGGTGACGTCTACAGCGCTCGGAGTTGCCGCACAAAAAAAGCCAGCTGCCTGCTGCTGCAAACACTCACCTCATTTGAAAGTGGAAAAATACACTGGGGCTCATAAAAAATGTCTAGGTAAACACATGGCCTAACTTATGAGCCTCTGTTGTCTTCATAACAGAAGCATGAGTCGATATCCAAACGTCAACATTTTAAATTCAGTCCTCTTGTGACTTAATCCTCAAAGTGTCAGGAAACGCGTGTGGAGGAAAGTGAAAGAGCAACACAACAACTGCTGTGGAGTTGCCTTTGAGTGGGACACTGAGCCTCCAGCTGCTGTGATTGGGTCTGAATGCATAGCAGGGAGTATGTGTGAAAGAGTGCTCGACTTTTTCCCCGCTAAATAAATGTTTATAAAAGCAGTCTGACATGTTCACCACCCTGGGTTACTAAGTATTCTGCTGTTTCTCTGTGAAGTCCTAACAAGCTGTCACAGGACATTACGGCTACAGTTTCAGCCACGACTGACAAACACCCACTCAGTTTAAACATTAGTCACATTCAGCGTTTCTGTGCTGAAGCAGAGACTTTTTTTTTTTTATTTCTGTTCGCTGAGCTCTTCTCCGTGGCCCTGGGCGAGGAAACGCAGCAGATTCCACCCCTCCGTATCCACCAGTGAAAGTTCCTGTTTTCATGAAGCCCTGTGTTTGTATTTGTGTTTGTGTGTGTGTGTGTGTGTGCCGTGTCGGAGTAAAAAATAGCTTTCAGGAAGAGCGACAAAAGAGGGAAGAACTGGTGAAAGTCGGTCTAAGATGGAGGGGTCGGGGACCCGAGCAGTGATATAAAAGTGTTGGATGGCACTGCAGTCGATGGTGAGAAAAAGACTATATTGAATTTCTACAGTCTTCCAAAAATAAGATCTACGCTTGAATTCCTGGAAGAAATGTGCAATAAAAAGTGTGCAGCCATAAGCAGCAAATGCACAATCCCTGCAAGTATTATGTGATGCAAAAGACCATATTGTCCCGTTCACATATTGAACTACTGTATGTTGTACCTGAAGCACAACCTCATTTATTCATTTGTCAATACGTCTTTGTACTTTAATATTGATTCTGTTACAACATAATATAGATGCCCCAATCTGTGTATTTACAATTCAATTTTGCAGGAAGCACAACCTGAAATTCTGGTTTACTGGTTACTCAGAGATATGCTGCTCACACTCACGAGCCCGAAATACACACATGCACAAACAGGACCAATATGGACATGCGTTAACGGAGTGATGACAGAGTGAGGCGGCTGCACATGAAAGAGCGTTAAGAGCAGTTGGTGGTTCAGTGCCTCGCTCAATTGCACATGGACAGTACTCTGGAAGTGGCCTGGCACCTTTCCAGCAACCACACCATCTTCCATGCACCGGGACTTTAACCGGCAACCCTCTGGTTCTCAACCCGAGTCCCATACAGACTGAGCTTCTGCTGCCCTAAAGCATACTCTGAGGCAGGAGAAAGTCAGAGTGAAAAGTTCTTCTGTTTGCGTTCACACATGCAGCTTTTTTTTTTTTTTTTAGGCCCGCGAGCGTGAACAAGCCGCCTTAGTGTTGTATCTCGCTGTGGGGAGTTTAGAATACTTGAATTGTGCTGCTGTTTTTTGTCGCCACACATCCAGCTTTACAGTAGACTGTAGTTTGCTCAGGAACAAATTATGCATGACTGAGGAGTTTGTTTGAGAGCAAACTCCTCACTTTACTCTGACCTATGACATTTAACTGTGTGTGATGCAGAGTGGGGATGTAGAGTTCTAATGGAACCAGTCATCTTTTCTTATTTTAAAGATTTATTGTTGGGCTTACAACCTCCCTTAATGGGCTTTAAAATTAACAAGTTGACCTACTCACTCACTGTCGTCCATGTGTTCATTCGTGGCCTTAACTTTTTATTTTTCCAGTGGTCACTGTTAGGCTGCATGAAGGAGTCACAGTTGTGAGGGAGCGAGAGGAAGCAGCCTCATCTTAATTATAGTCGTCCTCCAGCGGGAGTGCTGCAGGCTCATTATTAATGTCTTCAGTGTGGAAATTGACACCGTGGGAAATAGCCGGATCCATCATCCCCATTTCAGCTCTCATTATAAGCAGCACTTATTTTCCTCTGCTTCACATTTGGATTCTAAAAGATAACTTCCCAGTTATTAAATATTAACACAGTGATGTTGCCATGCTTTAATAGCAGTGGAGACCGAGGTGACTCGTGGAGGTTTGTTTTCTCCATCATTCTGACAGACTCAGGCAGAAGATATTGATCCCCTCTCTTCTGGATCCTGAATGCCGTCTCCCTGCCGGAGCGAGCAGTACCAGGCTGCAGGAACAGAACAAAGAGGCGGTGCTGGCGGGACTTAAAATATTTCCAGATGCTGCAGGCTGAACTGTGGGAACTCTACGGGGAGAACACCAGGGATTGGTGGACCTAAAGAGGCCTGGAGAGCATTTTCAAACATCTGCTTTTAAATATGATTTGACAAATGGCTTGATTTTCGAGGCCAACACTGGTAGTTTGTGGATTTGGCTCACCAACAGTTGCTCTTACATGCTGGTTTCCATTAACATGAACAGAACACAGACTTGACTTTGTGGATTCTCTCAAAGGGAAGAAGGGAAGAGGGAAATTGATCTTTCTATTTGGTCTTACACAGGGAAACTATTATTAGCAGCATTTATCGACCTGAGCTTGCCTTACGCCCAATAATTGATGGCATTGGAAAAAACGTTCCAATGTTTCCAAGCAATTAGGATTTGAATTTTCCCCCTGAATACTATGACTGCACACACTCTCACCGTGAGAGCATTCCCCGCTGGGACAGATAGACAGACAGCGTCCAATCAGAAGCATCAGAATCAGAAATACTTTATTAATCCCAGGGGGAAATTTGTTAAATCAGTCCAAATCACAGTGGCATCAGCAGGCATGCCTGTTTAATCTGTTTTCCTTTTTCTCCGAACCTGAAATGAACATTGGCAGAAATATCTGCGGACTCTCAGCTGGCATATCTTTTAATATCTATCTGTGAGTAAGCTTGTGTTTATCGCTGAGGTTGTGTGTGTGAGATAGAGAGTCGGAGTGTTTCTGCCAGTGTGTATTTGAGCCATGGGTAGAAAGACAAGTGAAATCAACCTCCATGTTTTGGAGTTTTCTATTGTATCAATTGTGTGTGCTCCGTCCTGATTTAACTCGCACACTGTGTGAGCTCTCTGGTTGTGCCCGACAGACAGGTCGTACAGAGTGAGCACACAAGTCATGGAGCGTGGCCGTGTGTAATAAACGATATTAAACGTCGCTCAGTGTACGCTGCCAATTCACCACTATTTTTCTACAATCGCAAAGAGTGCACCAGTCTTAAGAGAGAGAGCAGCAGTAGTCTTTTTTTTAATTTCTCAGGGCTGTAAATGCTGATGATACTCAGGTCGTGCTGCCGCCTCATGAAGTTGCAAAAGATCAGTTTGTATCTTTTACAGACAGAGAGAAAGACCAGAGTAAACAATCGTATTTGTGCAATTCAGACACTGCAAATGTTTGCTTGTAATTTTTTGGTAATAAAAAAAGAAGAAGAATTCGGGGCGACTGTGAGCTAAGCGTTTTGGTCATGCGCTGCATACAGAGGCTTTAGTTCTTGAGTTGCCTGAGATTGACTCCAACCCTCAGCTCTTTGCCACGTTTCATTTCCCACTCTCTTCTGATTTCCTTCACTCCCACTGAAACAAGAAATTATCCAATACCGGGTACTTTGGACCTCTGTTTTTGTTGCTCTAAAACTTGTTGATGTTGTTCAAGTTCAAGTAGTATTGCATCAAAACTCTGGCATTGTAACAACCTTAATAATCCTAACAAACACACATAAAATGTTTGAAGCATTGAGGTTAAGTACTTGAGTGACTGGAGCTGTTGTGATAATGAAAGATTAATATCTTCACCGTATCGAGGTTGAACCCCATCTGTCATTGCTGCTCTGCAACCGTCAGCCCCTGACGCACAAGCGTAGATTTCTGCACGGAGTCAGATCGGGGCGCCGCCTCCCGCTGAGCAGAGCGATTTACGGTTCCCTCCCGTCCTCCCATCGGCCCCATCGCGCGATCGCTCTCCGGACTATTTTTATCCGAGCAGGGAAACATGCCGGCATCTTTTCCTCCGGCCCGCTCCCCTAATTCCTCTCTGTGTCCAAACACACGCTGACAAAAAATAGGTCTGCAGAGGCCTGGTGCTTTACAACAGGCTGCTGTTTCACATGAGCGACTCCACTCAGGCTCTCATCTTACATTTATGTGCCTCACTCTCTCTCTCTTTCACACACACACACACACACACACACACACACACACACACACACACACACACACACACACACACACACACACTTCCTCTCTTCCTTCCTCTGCCTTTATCTGTGTGTGTAAATGATGAAAGTAAAAGTAATACAAGGAACCAACAGGGGCATCTGGCTTAATTCCAATAGAAAATGGAATTGGATTAGAGCCTCTTTTTCTCGCAGCTGTGTGCATGCCTGTCTGTTTGTGTGTGTGTGTGTGTGTGTGTGTGTGTGTATGTGTGTGTGTGTGTGTGTGTGTGTGTGTGTGTGTGTGTGTGCGCGCGCGCGCATGTGTTTTTGTAGCGAGAATAAAGGTAACAATGGAGCTCGGCAGCAGCCAGCTGCCCAGCGGTGAATCGCTGATGAAGACCGAGGAAACAGAGCTGCTGCTGCTCAACACCTTCCTGTTTATGAGTGTGAGTGTGTGTGTGTGTGTGTGTGTAGTGTGTGTGTAGTGTGTGTAGTGTGTAGGTCGGTGTGTGTTTCATGCTTGCCTTCACATCCCAGACAGATCAGTCATCCACATGACACTGATCATACTCATCATTTTTCCCGGCCTACACGCGCAGTCTTTGTAACACACACTGGAGCATAATCTTCTAATGGATAAGAGGCTGAAACAGCAGCTCTGTGCGGCTGATTGAACAGCTGATAATCTCTCACTTTATTTATTCTCTCCCTCACCGCCGCACACTGAATCCAGTTGCACCATTAGAAGGTACACTTTCCTCGCTGCTCTTAAATTACATTTCTCCTCTCTCTTTTTTTTTTACTTCACAGTGCCGGTCCTAAAGGAGACAACATCTACGAGTGGAGGTCGACCATCCTGGGCCCTCCAGGCTCCGTGTACGAGGGAGGGGTCTTCTTCTTGGATATCGCCTTCACACCAGACTACCCCTTCAAACCACCCAAGGTGAGTGAGAGAGTGAGTGAGTGAGTGAGCGAGAGAGTGATGCCCTATAGTTATTCAGCCCAGCCCCCCTCCCTCCACACGCGCTCCTTCACCCACAGCTCTGAACAATGTCACCATTGTCCCGACAGTCAGCTTTCCACACAGTTGTCTCACAACAATGACTTGTTTAAGGCTCGTTCACCTCCAGCACGGTGACAGAATAATGGCCGACAGCAGCACTGAAGCTGCTCTGATGATGAATGATTGGCCCGCACTTTTTATTGTTGCCGTTACACAAACAGTGTTTAATAAAATAATAAAAATCATGCGGAAAATGTGAGATAGAAAAACCTTTTTTTTCCAGCAATATTTAAAAAAGATATTTAAGGTCCTGTCTGGAACTTTCTGTTATTGTGAATTTTGGCGCCCCCCCCCTATGGACAGACTGTACAGCTTTTGTCTTTGCTGATCTTGCCTTGTACATGTGGAAGTAGTGTTTTGAACAGAAAATCTCAGTCTGTTTTATGTTGCCAGTCAAAGGAATCACTCACTGTGAATCTTTGCTGCAGAAAATGTAAAAACAAAAGTGTGTTTCTGCAGCATGTTGTCAACGATTGTTCATCAGCTCATCTGGCACCTGTACCCCGCCGCAGCAGTTTTAGACATTGTAATTAATGAAGAAGTAGTTACCAGTCTTCTTGATGATGATCTAATTTACCTTTGTAGCTCTTACAGAGGCATCAGTATTTGTTTTATTCTGTTGTGTGAATAGCAGAAATCTCCTCACGGGAGCTTTAAAAACACATGACGAGAAATAAATGAGAAGAAAGCTTTGAAAACAATGAGAGAATAAATATTTACAAATGTTAAATGAGCGGATAACTACTGTTTTAATGCTTTAATGTTTTAATTATAGGGAAATTCTATTGTTTTGGATGTTGCTCTACAACCAGGATGTAAACAAGGACAGTGAACGGAAACAGGTGTGATCTAAAAACAAATTTAAAAAAAAATGTTTGCAGGCTGTGTCAGGTTAAACTTGCATATCAACCAAAGCAACCGTAACCACAGGTAGCACAGGTGTGTGGATGATAACTCGCAGGGAGGACAGAGACTGGCTGTGCTATCACTGCTGCTAGCATTAGCCATACCAAATTACATTGTTAACCGCAGAAAATGTTAAATATATTGTTCTCAATCCTGCCTACTTTCTTGGTGTTGTTTTACCTTTAATCTTGTATTTTTAGTCTGAATTTAATATCTGTTTAACCGACTAGGAAATGAGTCTGCTGGGAACATCAATAATGTTAACACAGAAACAGTTTTTATAACAGAAGACTCCTTCTTCTTCTTCTTCCCCTGCACACACTATCCAGTATGGAATCTGGTGCTGTTTTTGCCTCATCCTCTGCAGTTTTGTTCCGTGGACTTTGCAACATGAGCTTTAAGCATACCTGAACTCGAGTGTCTGCATCTTTGTATTGCACACAACCTGTCAAAAATGTGCTGCTGTAAGCTCAACAGTGGAGTTTACAAAAGGTATGTTTCTTTGCTTGCAGCGAGCGGTGAGTGATTTGAGCGGAGCAGTATGAAATGTGAGTTGAGCTCAGAGCAATATGGAGCGTATCAGCCTGAAACGGCTTTGAGCGGTGGAGCGGAGGGAACAAACAGCTCTGTGAGTGAGAGAAGCGGATATTCTCACATCTCCACTCCGCTCACAGGCTCTGCTGAAGATGTAAGATTGATGCAACATTATCACGCTAAGAGTTGTGCCAACTTTCATCAGTCAACCCTCTAAATCTCCCCCTAAGTGGTGCGTAAGGACCATCATTGTGTCGATAAAATCAAATGATTTAGTTGCTTGTCTCAAGCTAAACCCACAGACTATAAAAAAACAGTTTATATAGTCTCTGCATTTCCAAAGCTATAATGCAAAAGAACCTAAAACAGCTTTTTTTTTTGCAAATGGCCAGCAGTGGGTGTCTCAACTGGTTGCTAAAAAAGTTCCCATTGGGGAATGTGTCAGAGGTGATTTAATTTTGGGTTTGTGTGGGGTTGAGTCAAAATAAACTACAAGTGTGTGTTCATCATGGTGATGATGAAGGAACACTTCAGCCCGTGCCTCAGCGTGGATTGCTCATGTGTTATTAAAGAACAACAATGGAGCCCTATGACACAAAGGAGGAAGATGAAATAGTCTTTGATGCAAACACAATACTCGTCAGAATGAAACATTCATTGTTGTTGTGTTTTTTTTTTTAGCTGCAAAAAAGGAAGAAAAATCCAGAATATCACACGACTTCTCCTTCAACTGATTCTCGTTATTATGTCTCCTTCTGTCATACATGCTGCTCGGGTTCCGCATTTGGCTGTCCTCCAGTGAGGCTGTGGGTTTGTGGGTAAATGTGTTTGTGTGTGTGTTTGCATGTGTGTTCTGCTGATGCAAGTGTGTGTCAGTATTTACACAGTAGACTGGCTGACAGTGGTTGCCACCTCCCTCCCTCCCTCCCTCTCTCTCTCTCCCTCTCTCGGTTTGAGTCCTGCTTCTGATTTTGCCCCGGGTTCTGGTTTCATGTCCCTCAAAAATACTCACAGGCTAACCTCCATCAACTATTTACAGACACATGTTGTAAAAAAAATAAACAGAAAAAGTAAACCAGGAACTATTTAAAGACATCCATGCGTGTCCTGTTTACTGTAAATGTTGACCATTCAGACCAATAAGCTGAAAATGTGGTCGAGATTTGTCAAGACAGCACAAATAATTCAGGTTGTTTCAACACCAACACAATAAACTCCGGCCCTGAGGCAGATACAAATTGATCCCCAAGCGCTTTATCTAGGAGTGTTTGTCCGACTTGGGGGAATTCCATTAAGTACAATTTCAGCAATTTCAGTCAAGCTAACACAATAAATAGACTTTTTGTTTTTTTACATCATGTAAAAGTGCTGACTCTCTTTAAAGCCACCAGACAAAGCGGCAACTTCCAGTGATGAACAATAACGCCAATGCAGACGTGCAAAATCCTGCAGTTCGTTGTGGTTTCCACTTGAAGCTGGCTTCAGGAGCCCCAGAAGTCACATACACACCACAGCCAGAAAAGTCGTTTTTACAGCCTAAATTAACATGTTTACAGCCTGTTTTTTTAATTATGTATTTGTTTTGATTTAGAGAACAACACGTGTTATCCATAGTTAGGAACGTAGCTGACATGATTGACAGGTGGGCGTGATGTAACGGTTTGTCAAGAGGCTTAAAACCCGCCTTAACTCCAGCTCTCAGCCTGTCGTTAGGTTGACTCAAAGTTAGACTGAGACAGGATTTCCAGCATGGTGGCTGCTGCTGATGAGCCTCCAGAGCCCCCTGCAGGAACAGATGGGGGAATGTCACTCAGGCTTCGTCCATTCTTATTAACAGTCTACGCACCAGACTACATTAACTTAAATGGTCTTTTTAACTTGCAGGAGGAGCTGCTGCTCGAACTCAGATACAAGAAGCTAACCAACCGAGTCAGTGGCATAGAAACAGATATTTATATCAATATTAATGGTAATTAATGTTAATCAGTGATTAAAAAAGAGAAGAAAACAATCGGATTTTCATTATTTTTATTGGTAGTCATTTTTACTCTCAGTATTCACATTCTGATTGAAACTTATGACAGTAATGGGACCTATAACTGAACAGTTACGGGGGGAAATGAAAGTGAAAATAGAATATTATTATTATTATTATATATTATTGTTTCAGCTTTGTGTGTATAATCTGCAGCCTGGTCCGAATCATGACTCCCCCCCCTCCTCCCCGACCGGCCCCTCTCTCCTGGCAGTCCACGCTGAGGGGGAAACTGAGCTCGTCTAAACTCTTGGCCTCCTGCTGTCATGTTTTTCCAGACTGGCTGTGAGCCGTGCCATCCAGCAGCTCACCGGCTCACAGCCACCGAGCCGACAGCTGCAGCTGCTCAGTCCGCTGGCTCACGGCTAATGTGAGGACGATGAGGCCAGTTAAAGACGGCCGCTGATTCTCTTAGATAGAGAGTCAAGGTGAAAAGGACGAGGAGGCGGAGTAGTCTGAGATGTAACAGAACTATTCCCTCTATCAAAGCATATTTCATCCTGGATTTGAGCTGAACTCTTTTGCATATTTATCTTGCTCTGCGTGACATCCTTCTCATTCGCAAACTTTGTGAAATAAAAGCTGTTTCAAGTTTAGTAAAAAGTCAAGCTTCGGCAGACGATCAGCACTTTAACGATCCCAACCTCTCTACTCTTTCTCTTTTAAAAGAATATGCCATGACTGCCTTTTAATAGAATTATCAGTCAATTTGAATGCTTTTAATCTCCTTTATTCAGAATGAAAGTGAAACATAGTCCGTGTAAATTAAGAGAAAAAGGTCCTGATAGCTCTGTCGCAGATAAACCAGCTAAAACATCTTCATAATCGTTGGCAAGACCATGACTTGTATCTTCTGTCAGAGATTTTTGGACATTATAAGTGGATCAAATTACAGAGGGGATTATTTTACTTTTTTCAACAAGCTCGTTCTGCAGACCGTCAAAGCTGGATGTAGAATTGTAGCAGCTTCAGCTCGAGGCCGTGGTTTTTGTTTTTGTCTCTTATTTTTGTTCACGAGTGTTACTGCTCTTCAAAAGTCGTTTTCACATGTGCTGAAACATATGATCGCATGTGAATGATGTACACAGGAAGCTTAGCGCTGATGTGCTATGGGAGAAGCCTGCTGATGTTTTTTGATCACATTTGATATTAGATTTTTCCTTAAAGTATTATTTATAGCAGATTTTTTTCAAAGTGTAAGGCATGCCTCCCTTAAAGGGTGTAGGGGGGGGGGGGGGGGGCTAGAGGACTTCTGAGGAGGCACAGTGTGAGAAAAAATAAGTCATCATATGTTGCTTCCACACATGCACAAAACTTGCTACAAAATGCAAACAGCCACATTTTTTCACTCCCAACTTAACCCAAAATTTTTCCTGGGGTGGATGCAAGATTAGACCTTTTGTAACGCAGAGGAAGCAGCGTTATCTATTAGCATCAGCTGTGATCGGATTACAGACAGATAATGAATGAGACCACACAGACGGGCCAAGGATCCCCTTCATCGGCTGCCAACACTAGCATGCCACCGCTAACCCATCTGAGCCGAGGTGTAAGAACAGGAGAGGAGGGACGCGTCCCATCACCCCTCAAACGCCCCGTCTCTGCATTTTATTTCACGTCACTGAATGTGTCCTCTTTGTCGCTCTATCTAAGTAAGACCAGCGGCGAGGAATGAGGGCAGAGCGCGACTGTTGTTTGTCTCATTTAAGAAAGAGACGCGAAGGGAGGAACGGAGACTTAATGAGAGGATAAATTACGGGAGGAACAAAGGAGGGCAAACAAAGGAGGGCAAGCTGCAGTCACAAAGGAAGCAGAAGCATGCCTGGACTTCCTCTCCTCGTCAGCCTTTGTTTCAAGAAGAGCAGAGGTCAAGGTCACTCCTTAATGAGCTTGTGCTGCTTGTGTTGCTGTTACCCTGTCAACATTTTCAATACTTCAGTACTTCTTGATTCCACCGGGTCTATAATGACATCCCAGCTGTCATTGGATGAGAGGCGGGGTTACACCCTGGACTCTTCACCAGTCAATTACAGAGAGACAACCACTCACCTTCAACTCCGGCTAATTTAGAGTCACTAATTAACCTAACGAGCATGTCTTTGGACTGTGGGAGGAAGCCGGAGTACCAAGAGAGAACCCACACATGCACGGGGGAGAACGTGCAACTCCACACAGAGAGGCTCCTGTCAGACGGGGATTCCAACCTCCTCACTGTGAGGGAACAGCGCGACTGCACCAGTGTCAGCTCTTCAGTCATGTCTTTAACCAGAAGCTGCTGCGAGCCAAAGAGAGCGAGCACTGTCTAAATTGCAAACATCATGCACTGACAACGTTTCTGTGCACAATCGATGTTCTCTGGTATTTAGTCCCTTCTGTAAATGACTGCTGTGCCAGCTCACGTGTGTAATGTCGTCAGAGCAATGGATTGGTTTTAGACATTTTCAGCTTGTCACAGTTGCCCTCTCGTCGAAGTGGAGGACGCTGATGAATGTAAACAACAGCGTGACTGGTTGGTGGAGGCATTGAGTCAAATTCTGCTGTTATAAGAATCACCCCGAGGATATTGTCAATCTCAAGTCAATGTCTTTCTTCGTCGACTTAAAACCTAACAGTTAAATTTTTCAAATGTATCGCTCTAACTGTCTTTGTTTTGTGTGTGTGTGTTCAGGTGACGTTTCGCACGAGGATCTACCACTGTAACATCAACAGCCAGGGGGTGATCTGTCTGGACATCCTGAAGGACAACTGGAGTCCTGCTCTCACCATCTCCAAGGTCCTGCTGTCCATCTGCTCCCTGCTCACTGACTGCAACCCTGGTGAGAGCTGCAGCACACACACACACACACACACACACACACACACACACACACACACACACACACACACACCACTTCTCACCGTCATTTTGCCCTCCAATTTGAGCCATGACAGCTTGACTGACACGTCTTTTCTGTGTGGATAATGTACGTAGAAGTGTGTCATTTTTGCGGTTTGAGTCATGCTCTTTGTGCAGAGCAGCAGACGGTGCAGCTTACAGAGAGGGAAACGCTCCTGTAACCTTTTTAAACACAGACTGTCTGTAACGTCACTTGCTTCAGTTATGTGTGAAAAATAACGTCTTCTTGAGTTTTATAATTTGGCCCTGTTTCAATGTTCTGTACTGGATTTACTTAAAAATCCTCAAAAGATTGTTTTAAAATTGACTTGATGTTCTGTAGATGGTGTCTTATATGAATTGGTGCATTTTCCTATAAGTTTTAAATGTATGGGATATGCCTATTGATAGATAGATAGACAGGAACTTTATTAATCCCTTGGGAAGGTTCCCTCAGGAAATTCAGATTCCAGCAGCAGGTAACACCAAAGGATAGAACAGCACACAGATACAAAAAATAATCCACTGAAACACGTCAGACATTGAATAAAGGCGGCATCACCCAAAGGTGCAAATCAATGGTGCTAGGCAGACGCGGTGTGGTGTGGACACGTGTCACACAACTTATCCCTGCTGTTTTAAAAAAAAGCCTGTGGATGCAGGGGTTTGGATTGGGGACCGGAGGGGACTGGTAGCTGGAGAGGTGCCAGTTCACTTCCTGAGCACTGCCGAGGTGCCCTTGAGCAAGGCTCCTTCTCTGACGCTCCTTCATCTGCACTTGTGCAGCGCCCCACTCTGACATCTCACCTCAGGATCCTGTTGTGGATGTGTGTGTGTTTCAGAGTATGTGTGTGCACAGAGGCTTCTGCTTTGTCAACAGGCAAGGCAGGCAAACTGCTCGGGGCCCCCCGGCCACTTAGGGGCCCCCCGAGGTCTGACAAACTTTAAATCACAAGCAGTAGCACAAAATGCGCAAATTTTGCAATGACAGTAGGAAACCTCCCCAATGGGGCCCCATCTAACCGCGCTTACTCTCATTGCCCCGCTTAGCATCTCATGTATTACTCCCGTGAAAACCAAAATTTGTCAATGAAAATCACTGAAGGATGATGAAGAGAAATGATCTGTCTGGGAGTAAAATAAGTTGTTGGGGGGGGGGGGGGGGGGGGGGGGCTCTCAATACATTTTACCTAGGGCCCCAACAGACTCGAGAATTGCCACTGTGTGTGTAGCATGTCTCAAGAGCAGATTGTAAAAGTGAATTTCCCCTTGAGGGATTAATAAAGGATGTCTTTCCAACATTCAGTTGTTAACCTGCAGTGAAATATTCACGAGTCGACATGAAGGAAAGTAAAACATTGAAGGCCACTGGAGTCGTTGAACTCCTTTTCCCTCCATTGTGAAGGGAAACACATTTTACTGATTGAACCTGAAAGGAATCTGTCTTTCAAATAAAAAAGGTTGAAATAAATAATTAAAGCTTCTACTTCTGAATGTTGAAAAGTAGTGCAGTTTGAATGTATTAACCTTGTCCCATTGTATTCTTTAATGTGATGACTCAAATAGCATACAACCTTAAAGCAGTGTATTAGTGTCAGAGACAAAGTGTGAGGGCTATAAACGTTCTTCTTCTGCTGACGGGATTCAGTGCCTGCAGGTTCTCTCTCTGTGTGTCTCTAAGAGAAGCTCTGTTTGAGGGAATGTACCACACTTTAAGATGCTCGTCGTCTTAAGTGTTCTGACTGTTGATAATTATAATTTCTTGTTTGTTGAATTACCAACCCATTCCTCCGTATGTGCAGCGTTACGTCTCCGCTGTGGTGTTGTTCCTGTGTAACCCACCGGGTCCTTTTCTGAAGTGTAAGCATAGCTGAGTGAAGCCATGAGCAGCTGCACTTAGGGGTTCATAAGATCCCAGGAGATCTTCAAGGTCACACAGGAATAGAGAGAACCACTTACAAACAACAGGTTACTGCCTTTACGAGGTTGATTTGCTGCTCATTTTAGGCTTTTATTTATTTATTTATTTTAAGATTTATTTTTGGGCTTTTTGTGCCTTCATTGTAGAGACAGGACAGTGGATAGAGTCGGAAATCACTCTCATCGCCCAGCTAAGCGTTGCAGCATTACTGCTGTGAAAACCAAAGTTTGTCAATGAAAGTCAACAAAGAAGAACGGAGAGGAATTCTCTGTCTATAGGAGAGAAAGAAGAAACAAGCAGCAAGAGGAAGAGGAGTAAACATCGGGACACTGTGGCAGACATAATAGTGAGAAACGCTGGTTTGAGGGCCCTGCAAGTGATTTTCGCTGAGAGCCCCAACAGACTCTAAAATTGGCACTGAACATGCAAATTGACTAGAGAGACACCTCTGGAATCTACCAGTCACATAGAGACCGTGTGGGTGTAAAACAAACCTACAGTGGGTTAAACAACGAGCAGATCAAAAACTCATTTTTCCATATGATGGTTCCAAAACACCAAGCTCTCTCAAAATGTGTTAAAGGAAATTAAAGACTTGTGTTTTTAAAAAAAATGTCCCCGTTTGTTGTCATGGGATACAGTGTTTTTTCGTTTCTCTTTTCATGTTCTTATTTTGCGTCAGTTGGTTTCCCCCCGTGGAGCACCTTGGGCTGCATGTTTGTCAGGAAATTGTTATTTTAATGAACTTGACTTGGATGCAAATGAATGGTAATGGGATATTTTTTGCCCAGGAGTGGTTGTGTGGATGGAGATCAGGTTCTAAACGTTGCTAAAACATGAATCTGCAGAAAGATCAACTTCATATAACAGACACTCTCTTTTTTTTTTCTCTGCCTTTTAAAAAAGATGATTTCAGACGTCCATTTGAAGCATACTGGGGCCTTTCTAAAGCAAACATAACAGTCTCCTCTTTTATTCCCATCCCTTATACAAGCTCAGTGTGGAAACCATCATTTACATAACATTTGCATCCCCCCCCCCCTCCCCGTCTTACAATGATGTTCTGTAACAGTGAGCCGGAGTATTCCTGCTCCCTTCATTGCAGTCAAATCAATATTTAACCAGGCCTGGCTGGCTCTAAACACAACCCTGTAAACAGCTGACACCGGTCAACGAGGAGACATTTTTAAAGCTAATTGGATCCATAATGGTTCAGTTTACCAGCACAGCAAAGAAACGAGAGGTGAGGGAATTCAATCTGTCTTTTATGTGACCAGTAAAACCAGCCCCCTTTTCCAGTTCAACATGTCCTACGTTAGCAACGTGATTAATGTGTGTTGATGTGAGGTTTTAAATTGAGCGAGCAGAGGTGGTGAAAGCTGTTAAAAAAGAAAGTCCAATATCAGAGAGAGAGAGAGAGAGAGAGAAGTGAGAAATGTGCCAGAGAGACTTAAAAAGGGCGGCAGAATGACAGGTGGTTTCAGAGTTGAATAAAGATGGTAAACAGAAGAGAACGAGCGATAGTGAGGATGGTGAAGTCCTCTGATGATAGCTCGTGGCCTCTCTGTGGGGAACGCTCTTTGATAAACCTCACGTCGGATATTCTCCCTCCGTGGGCGAAAAAAAAAAAACGAGAATAGCTTTTCCTCTCCTCTTCTTCCTCCACGTTTTTCAGATGCAGGCGAGAGATGAAATGAACCGATTCCTTTAAAGTGCGATACAAAGGAGGCTTGATTGACACCCCCCGTCGCTGCCAAAATATAGAATAAAATAAAAAAAATGGCCACCTCTCCTTTCTGTTACCCACGCACTTTCTGCCTCTTGCCTCATCAAAATCAGTCCGCCCGCTGCACTTTTCTCCACTTGTTTAAGTTTTTTTTTTTTGGTTTTTTTTGCACCCAGTCTCGAGAGCTGAATGTGGGAACCCTAAAAATATCCTTCCACCTCCCTCCGTCTGAAGTCGCTCCTTCCCATGCAGGCGGAGATCATTGGCATGTGGCTCATTAAAGGGAGGGAGGACGATGGAATGACAGTTAATCAACCCTCCCCGAGGCCGCCGTCATGCCGCACCGAGCCCTGCACATCGTCCCACAGGCACATTTCTACCTCAGGCGACCCAGCAGTCACATTCCTTGTCAGAGTGTATCTCAGGCTCAAATCCAGCCCTGGGCCTCTGTCTGGTGTCAACCCTTTTTTCCTCTCTGTCTTTTCCTGTGAAACGTCCAAAAAAGTCATCTTAAATTTTTTAACAAAGCCAGAGGGATTCCTCATCCTGCCGCTGTCTGCTGTCTGCTGTCTGCACCGCCTCGTATATCTGACTGAGATGTGCGGCTATCCGGCCAGTCTTTTATAATAAAAGTGTCGGCTTTTTTCCCTCCGTAGCTTCAGAGGGTGTCAGTTTGTCAAACCTGTAATAACACAAACCTCAGCGCGCCTGAAAGGACGGCTTTGCTATCTGGATTGATATCAGAATGTGTGAGATAAAAACAGTTTATGTCCTCTGCCGCCCCGTAGTGCGCTCTCTGCTCTGATCTGAAAACAAGTAAACAAACCCTGAAAAAGGAGCTGAGATTGCTTTAAAATGACTCCAAACTACTCGCGCAGCATTTTCTGTCCCTGGGATTGCACTGTGTTGCTCCAACTGTTCCGATATTTGTCTCTTGATCTTCTGGATTTTTTCAACAGCAACCAAAAAAAAAAACTCTACATCCCCAATCCATTGAAAACAATCATTGTAAAGGCTCAGTGAGCTACTAATCCACTTCTTTCTCCCAGCATCCAACAGGCTGTTTTTATAAATGCACATCTCTGTACATCCAAAGTAACTGTGAGCAAATGTTGAGGTCTTATAGGCAGAGAGGTTTGTAAAATACGGCTCCAATCAAGTCTCCTCTAGTTTATTGTTGAGTATTATGCAACTGTCTTACTGTCCCCCTACACTCATTTTTTTTGTATCCTCTAGCACTTTTTCACACTTTTGCAACTATTAAAAAAAAAAAAAGAATAGTCCAACAACGGCAAAAACGCTGCAACAGTCCAAACAATTTCTGTTGGGACCATCAGGCTGAGAAATGGCCATCTGTGTTTCTGGGTTGGTGTACTTGCAGTTGCATGTATGAATTTCTACATATTGCTTCACTTTTTTTTTTTTTTTTTCTTCTTTTTTTTTCATCTTCAGCAGCTTCCGTCATTGCATTTGTTTTCATTTTGCACGTTTTTGAATCCAGGGACCTGTTCTTCACGTGGAAGAACATTTTCAAGGGTTTGCACTTGTTGGCCGTCAACAATACACCATAGATACTGCTCAAGTAATGTGAAGTCTTACATGTGGAACAGAACCTTTTCTGCAGCTTCAAATCCGACCTTTTTTTTTTTTTAGCTCTAGTCTGGAAAGGACAGTCTTTTAGTTTTAGCACAGACTGGTAAAACAAGGGAAGCATGACACGAAGTCACCTTAGGCTTGTGAAAGATTTCCTGAATCGTCGCGTCAGTCACATCAGAAGTGAGATTCTTCCAGCTGCAGGCCAACGCGCTGTGATATGTGTGGATCCATTCATCCATAAATATGAGTATAAGCCTGTAAAAACCCCCATCATTGAAACCCTGTCAGGGATTAGAGCGGAGGGCTGTTTGTGTTGCTTGCTCAGCCGAGCTCAACGCACCGCTCCGTCAACGTGGCCGAGCCCCCGCAGGAGCAGAGCTGTGTGTGTGTGTGTGTGTGTGTGTGTGTGTGTGTGTGTGTGTGTGTGTGTGTGTGTGTGTGTGTGTGTGTGTGTGTGTGTGTGTGTGTGTGTGTGTGTGTGTGTGTGTGTGTTCCTCTCTATGTCACCTCACTGAGAAATTGACCAGCAGGATGAGTCGAGCATCAGCGTGATCAATGGAGGAGCCGGTGGGGATTCATAACGGAGGCTGTTTACTGACCGTACGGGTTTGAATCAACAGACACGACGGCTGCTGCTGCTGCTGCTGCTGCTGGACCAGCTATGATCACCTGTAATTTACAGCAGCGAGCACATTTTACAGAGCTGTCGATGAAAGCGGCTGTCGATAAAAGCGGCTGTCGGCGGCGCTGTCCGTCACACGCTACAAGCTTCACTCCGCAGCTGGAGCTCCATTTGTTTGACGTACGGCTTTCCTGTGGTTTCTCATAGGTTCTAATAAAAATTCCCATGCATGCTGATGAGCAGAGGTGCTCGTCGGCAGGTTTTCTGCACCGTTTTAGGCTCTGATGCGCTGCGTCAGGTAATTGGATGTCAAACAGCGTGACTGGGAACTGTGTAAACATGCTCTGTGTCCTTATACATAAAATATGACTGTCACAGATGTGGATTTCTAAAGGCTGAAATAGCATCCCCCCTCCCCCTCCCTCCGTCACACAATCGGATGTTTACATTAAAATGAACCCTGAAAACGTTCAGTGTCTCTAAAACAGTCTGTTCTCTTTGGATGGTACGAGTTTCTACATAAAAGTAGAAAAATCGAATAAGGGTACATGAAGAAAACAAACTGTTTCTTATCTATAACAGACACATTGAAAACGTCTCTGCCCTCTCCCTAGTTGCACCAAGACTCTGGAGAAATCTGCCAATTACATTTTAGAACACCAGATTCTTGAGTGCTTTAAAAACGCCTCAGGGCTCTTTTTATTCCCTTCGTATGCAGCTGAAAGCCAACTTGGACGTGATTTGCATCTTACCTTCTTTGATGTTTGAAGTCTTCATCTCTCTGCTTGTGTGTCTGTCTTTTGTAGGCTTGTTCACACTTGCACAAATCGCCTGACAAACTTTTCAGGGTGAGTTTCTCCTGCGACCCCCACGAGTAATATTTCTGCAGAAAGTCAGAGTGAGCTGATGTGAGAACGCAGCAGGATATAATCAGGAGAATTCCCCTCCATTGAGTCGGGGGGGGGAGGGGGGGGAGTGGTGATCGTATGCATGCAACCGGTACGATCTCTGTGCACAGGATTAAACTTCTGCACTCAGTTTTCTGTTCCTCAGTGTGTTCTTCTCCGCTCTTCTGTTGATATCCTGAATCCAGGAACACCTTTTTAAAAAGTGTAAAGAAACAAACGTCTAGAAACGCTGATGTTTTTTTGTCTTTCTGTGTTGACAGCTGACCCTCTGGTTGGAAGCATCGCCACACAGTACCTGACCAACAGAGCCGAGCACGACAGGATAGCCAAACAGTGGACCAAACGCTACGCCACATAGACCTGCACGCCTCCTCCTGGACCCCTCTGCCTACCTTACACACACACACACACACACACACACACACACACACACACACACACCCACACACACATACACCACCACCATATACCCCTTTCTCCTAAATCTATGGAAGCACACCCGCTCCTGTCATCCACCCCGCCCCCGCCCTGCCCCGCCCGCCCGCAGAAATGAACTGTTATTTGTTCCATGCTGACTTGAAAAGCTTCTTTTTTATACAAAGAGTCTATTGGGATCGTATTTTCCAATACACTGAATGTTGATATGGTCATGAAAAGCTTTAATACTGTTATTGTTCTCGTCGATTTGTTGTTCTTCTTATTGTCGTTGCATTGTTTATAACATCGTCGCCACCCTCGTCGTATTATTCCCGTTTTATGTGATGGTTTTCCCGTGAAAGCGCTCGGACACGAGCGAGTGCGTTTCTTTGTTTTCATTTTCTTCTCAGCTCATGGTCGATATTAGTGCATGGCATCAGGATGTGTGTTCATGCAGTGGACATGTAGTCATGGTATTATTTCCGGCATGGAGTGAGCCCATCACCATGTATGACGATAGTGGTAGTTTGCTGTACATTTAATGCCTTGTGAGAAAACATACTCATTGAATACTCGATTAAACACTGGCTGTAATGTGATACTCTCTGTCTCTATTCCTTTAGTGTGACTCTGTGTGTGTGTGAGAGAGAGAGGTTAGAGTGTGTGATTACAGCGTGTGCAGGCCCCTCGCTCGGGACCACTTCCTGTTAGAAATGACGGTTCACCACAGAGAGCGGAGAGATGAGATTGTGAAAGTGATGTTGTGTGACCTCTAATTCTCTTGTGACTTGAATGAGGGCTACTCGTACAAGAGAGATATCTCATCTACTTGAATAACTGAACACTCATTTCGTTTTTTCATGATGAATGGGAGTTAAAAAAAAAAAAAAGAAAATAAATGTTTAAGACACTGGAAATCCTGCAGGGGATGTGAAGAACCAACCATGCAATGAGGTCGTTCACATTGCAGACACATCTGGAGGGGTGACTACAGCCGACGGCGTTGTCAGCCCCTTTGTCTTTAAGTGGAAAAAGAAAAGAAGAGGCGGAGGCGACAAATAAGGAGAAACCGCTCAAACGGGTGAAAGCATGGATACTAACAGTGGCGTGCTCAAGGGGCTTTCCTGAACCTGCGTCGAGAGCTGGAGATGAATGAAACCAACAGCCAATCAGAGAGATCCCTCTGATCGACCGCTGACGCAGATTCTACTACATGTCAAATCGGCCAAAAAAAAAAAAAGGCCGACGGGTGGCGACGGAGCTGGACACGCTTGCAAAAAGTAGGGCGGCGACCTCTCACCGACAGGTCCAACTAGGACCGGCAGCCGACGATCTCCTTGGTGAATCAGGGCCTTAAAGGTGCATGTGTGAACAAGCAACCGACATCTTCTGCACATTTTCTCGAAATTTTCAGGGGGGCATAGATGAAATGATGATGAAAGATGGCAATTTAAATTCAACAGTTTGAAGAATTGACAGATGAAAATAACACTGTCAATCAAAACAGAAAACGTCTTTTAACAGCTATTATATGAGAGGCGGCACGGCTGTAATCATGTTCTTACTCATCAGCCAGGTAACAGTGGATAAAGCTACAAAATAATCCAACAAACATGCCTGCCTGTATTTTATTGGCGAACTGCCGGACACTGTTTCAAAGTTTTTTGATGCGCTGGAGGGTCCTTTGTTTTTTTTCTGATCCCTCTGTGTTGCCCCCCTGCCGTCCTCACACAGGGGTCTAATGGAGGTGAATAAGGAGGCTTTGTTTTGTCACGCTGGGCTGTTGTGTCTCCAATACGTGCCCTCTGGCTTTTGAGAACAGCATGACTTTATCTCTCTACATCCTGTTCTGCTGTTCCATAATGGGCTTTAGACTTCATAGAGTGTAAAGAAAACATTTCCTGCATCATCACACCTCCAGTACCGGCCTGTAGACGCTGAACGGAGGGCTTCATCTCTTCTCGTGCTGCTTAATCCAAATGCTGCTCCTGCTCTCTGCACGACACAAAGGCACCTCGATTTGTCCGTTCAGGTGAACGCTTTCTGCTCTGATGGTCTTGACTTTAATGCTTTGATGCCCCTGTTAGCTAAGGACGTGGTCAAGCATCAGCAGGACTGTGTGAAAAAAAAAAAAAAGACGTGTTGCTCTTCCAAGGTCACAACTCGGAGAGCTCTGGTTTTTGTTGCCTCTTCATTTTATTTCCAAAACTAAAGTCGATTCAGAGTTGAATTTAATGAAAGATGTCTTACTGTTACACGTCTGTTTTTTTTGGTTTTTTTTGCACATTTATCCTCATTGTACCCATTATTTTGATTTTGAAAGCCACGCCCCCTCACTTACATGCACTCTGAGTGTGGGCTAGTGCATGCATGGGGTAGAGAGCGAGCAGGGAGACAGGGAGGCGCCTGATTGGTTCATCAGATTGGTACCTCATGGCAGACATTGGTTGAAGTTTTTACAGGCTTACAAACTGCTACAGATGACGGATTTTCTTTGTTCCTTTTTCAGAGAACATGAGTTATTAATGTCTGTCAGGACCTAAAGACAATTTCAACCAGAATCTTAAAAAGTGGATCTGGAGAACCCTGCCTTTAACTAAGCGCGCACTCACACTAGGCAATCCGTACCGTGCCCAAGCACTTTTTAACCCCTAAAATCCAGTTCATCTCACTGGTGTGAGTGCTCTTCCTTGGCTCTGGCACGCCTGGAGGAAGTAAAGTAGTCAAGTTCTCCATGTTGTAATCTGTAGTACGGACGTGGATCCCTTATTTTTTCTCTCTCTCGAGTACGCCTGTTTTGTCAATGTAAGCACGCATCATGATCACATAGAGCCATGCATGTGTTGCATTACGACGTTATGTACTGATGGAACCGTTCTCAGGCCCGGTTAGCCCTGAAGAAGAGTGAGTGCAGGCCAGCGGGGGAATGGGGAGGGGGGGGGGGGGCAATTGTGCTAAAGCGCGGTACGGGAAATCTTTGCATAGTGTGAGTGTGCCCTAAAAAGCTGAGAAAATTAGCTTTGTAACTTGCTCTAAAAAAAAAAGTGTTTCCTGAATCATCCTATAGGACCAGAGAGATGTGTCTTTAAATTATTATATAACCATACAATATCCATTCTTACATCAAGCTGTATTTGACCTTTTCTCACATTTATTTGACACTCTCCTCTAATTGTCCAACCCTGATGTGTTGGTAATGAATTAGAAATGTCCTAAAGAGCACAACTCTCCTGATTGCTCGCTCATAACTTCAGTTCAAATGGCACATTTCCTCAGTCTGCAGCTTTGAGCCGAAGCACTAAGTGGCAATACATTTCAAACACCATTCCCCTCAAAGGAAAGCAGCGCAGACATTATGTCAAGCTCACCTCGTGTGGACGGAACAGTCCAGGTTTAATGTGCTGCAGGTTTGCATGAAAGCAGCTGGACTGTTAACTGCAGACATGAAAGCCTGAGCGTGAACTCCTACACACCCTGATTTCAGGGGAAATAGTCTTCCATAGAAACAGGAGTTATTACTGGAGATTGAGGGGCTTATACAAGAACCGTTTAGAGCCGTGCACTCCGGGAGCATTTCAAGAGAATTTCAGGAGCGCTGCCCTCGAAATCCTGCTGATGTTGTTGTGCACACATGCACCTCACAGCGGAGACAATCACATCAGAGACTATCCAGGTTGTTCTCCTGAGGCGAGATGTAAAAGAACGACATGGAAATGGAGGACGAAGCAACAGTCAGCTGTACGATTCTATAATAAGAATGTTTGCCTTCATATCAATGCTATGTGTAGCTCCACAGATTCACAATATCAATCAAAGCTTGCTGCTTTTTTTTTTTTGCCTGTGGTGTGTTTGTGACTTTCAGGGTTCCTGGAGCCAGCCTCAAGCGGACACTCGACAAACTTCAGGATTTTGCACTTCCTCATGGCTTAATCTATCCAGACTGGAGGTTGCAGCTTGAAAGCATCACAGGACCTGCAATGAATTCTCCTTGAGTCAATTTTTTTCCCCCCGAGCGATTCCTACATTTCTCAGAATGCCTCTTGCGACAGGAACAGGAAAGGAGAGTTGAGTGTGCCGCAAAAAGTAGCTGTTGTTTGCGTGTGTGTTTGTGTATTTATGAGAGTGTGTTTGTGTTTTGTGTGATGCAGCCTCAGTGTGTATGAAAACAGAATCCACCAGAGAACAAACTCACACTTGTTGATGTTTCTTTTCACAGCAGACGTGTCCGCCTCGCTCTGAGCAGCAGACAAAGCTTTTCTGTGGTTTTTTTTTTTTTTTTTTTTTTTAACGCTCGGAGTACGTTGCAAAACCAGCAAAGTGGAGCAACAGTGGCAGAGTTAATTATGGTTGACACATTGGGAGGGGGAGGGGGGGAATCGTCCTCCCTTTGACCCCCCCCCCCACCTCCACCTACCCCTCACACTCTGTGGTGGGAGGGAGAGGGAAAAGGCAGAAGTCACTGATGCATAGAAAGTGATGCAACATTTGCAATGAGAGGTTAGTGATCAATAGGACTGAGAAGGCCAAAGTTAGAGTCAATAAAAAAGTGGCTGGTCTGCAGAATGTTTATTTTATATACACTTTATATTACCAAAAATTAACACTAATGGTGCAATAACGTAAAAAATAAAATAGAATAAAAAACGCTGAACATGTAATCCATGAATAAGCTAATTTAAAGAAAGAGATTATATCTAAAATGTTCACACTGCATACATTTAAGAAGAAAAGCTTTATCGGTCTGTAAAGTTTTCCACACTAAAGGAACTCAAAATGTTGCTCAGTATTTGAAGTGGTGGATTAAACTTCAGTGACCTCAGTGAAAGTTGTAATGGTCTTTGGGTACCAATTACAAAATATACAGATTTATTTCCACAGTTCTCGCACAAAAAAAAAAAAAAATGAAAATGAGTAAGAGCTGGTTGAAAGCGCTCTGCCGTTTGTCTCTGAAGATGCGTTTGACTTCAGGAGAGTTAGCCGAGTGCTCCAAAAATGTGACAAAAGTGTGAATCTGTAACTCTTGCAAAGCCACTTTGTTTAACATTAATTTAACCAACAGCCCATTTCACATGCCAGGCCACTTCAGCGTGCGGCATAATGGCCTTTTAAAACTGTCACTCTACTCTGCCCTTGTTTTAGGTAGGATAGATAGAAGTTAAACATTCACTTTCAATAATTAATATTAACAAGCAGGCGAGAGTATCCAAGGCAGCAGGGATGTAAATAAGCAGGAGGAAAGTCTTAAGTGGCAGTGAGGTTAGAGTAAGTAAATTAAGTCTTCACATTAAGACAGGTCTGGGTTAAAGGGCTTTCTTTCCTGATAATGGGCTTAAATAAATGCTTCTAGCTTGTGATTCTTTTTAAAACGTAATTTCTGTCTTTTTTTTTTTTAAATGTTGTCGTCTCTTTGACAATTCTTCGGCGTCACCCTCTCACACAGACTCTGTTCAAAGACAAGAACGAGATGAATGTAGATGACAATGTCAGGGACGCCTGTCTGCTGCTGGACCAACACTTCCGGCGAGAGGAGGCACGCGCCCAGCGACAGCGTCAAGTTCACGTGAATCACCGGATACAGGCCTGTTGAGCCCTGACAAAATAAAAGCACCAAACCTCGAGGGGGGGGGGGGGGCTAAGAATCAGCGACTAGAAGTATAAAATAACCACATACAAGACCTCAGACAAGTATGAAACATGCTAAATGAAAACACAGAGAGCCTCAATAAAAACAAGGAGACAGGCATCAACGACAAATAAAGATCTGAAACAACCGCAAACATACACAAACCATTCTTAAAGATAACAAACAATTCAAAACAATTTTAAAAAGAAGCAAAACAACTTAAGGGAAACTCTAAGCTTATGTTTAATGCAACCCCCTGTGGCTGTGGCTCAGTTGGTAGAGTTGTTGCCTTTCAAGCAGAAGGGCAAGGGTTCAATCCCCAGCCGAGCAACATGTCTGATGTGTTCTTGGGCACGACACTTAACCCCACATTACTCCCGCTGCTTCAGTGGAGGTGTATGAATTGATTAGTGTTGTACTTACTCTCTGATGATCACTTTGGATAAAAGCATCTGCTAAGCAAATTGTAATTATAACCCGGATTGTCTTTTTTAAAAGGGGCGTATAGGGGGATCCGATCAGCCTACATAGAGTCTCCTGAGATAGTATTAAATGCCCATTGCATCACTCAGTAGCACTTTTGACATGTTTTTTTTTTATATATATATAAATAGGCCGAAATTAAATTGTTTCAGAAAATTCAATTAGGAGACTTTTTCCAAATTAGTTTATTTTTTAGTTTCAGTTTTCAAACACAAGTAACAAAATCTATGACTTTGAAAAACTTGAGTGTGAGCCAAGTCATTAGTATCGGGATTACAGACGGATTTGCATTCAGGCACAGGCAAGATCTTCTAAGATTTTCCGCATTTCTTTGCTTTAAACAACAACCAAAAATACACGCTGCGATTTTTTTTATTTTTATTATTATTATTATTTTTGTGACTTGTCCGGTCATAAAAAGCTACCTTATAAATTAAAGATGTGGCATACCTTGCGTTGTTGATCTTGTGTTACCTTTTCTTCTACTTTTAGTTTTGTGAGTGGTAAACACTTTTATAATGTTACATAATAGGCTTTCCTTGTGTTTGCTTCTAATGCTAAACTTCAGCGTTATTAACCTTTCTCTTATCTTTTCGCGTCTTCATCGAAACGACAGGTCTGCCTATCGGTGCTTTTATTTCTTAGATGATGACCGGAAGTTGTGTTTCTCCTCGTCGTCGCTGTCTTGACACACTGGTGCGTCCAGGCGGCGGAGGGAGGCACACACACACATAAGCTGTGCACACACACAAAGAAAGGTATCAAATACTCAATATTTGTATTACAGCGCATACTATTACACGCTTCAATGCTATATGTGTCTTTTAGATGGCGTGTTCGGGGGGCGGGGGGGGACCGTGAATGCATCCGTGTTGCCTTCAAAGGAGAATTTTTTAGGAGTCGGTCCATCCTGTGACTGGCTGCACTGAGATCAGCTGCATGTCGACGGATATATCGCTTTTTTTTAAAAACGCGTGGAATCCCTTTAAGCAACAAAACGGCGTGTTGTGTTTGTTTTGCATTGCGTTTCAAAGCGTCGGATACGTGTTGACATGGCCGGAGGTGTTCGCTGACTTGTTCAGGTGAAAGTTTCATTCGCCTGGAAATTGTTGAGGTGTTTTTTTTGTTGTTTTTTTCTGTAAGTGTTCGAGGCTCTCTCTCTCTCTCTCCCACCGCCGCCGCCGCCGCCGACTGCGACATCGCCCCGTCGATGTGTTTCTGCTTTTCCAGTCCCGACCTCTTCGCCTCGATCCGGAGCAGAGGTCTGGCGTGTCGTGTCCCCCCCCTCCACCACCCCCCTCCCGGTGGTGTCAGGCAGAACTAGGCCTTTAGCCGAACTATTTCACCAAATCGCTTCCTTTGTCGCAGCTCGGCAAGGCTAAAAATAACGCCCGACTGCAAGAAACATCAGCCGAGGTCAGAATTCAGCGTCAGTGAAAGAAGGAGGAAACGCTCCGGAGATAAGACGGATACTTTAATAACATCCACACATCGGGAGGGGGGGGGGGGATTTACACTGATGGATCCAGTTGACCCGGGTCAACGTCAGGTCCAGGCCTGTGTAGTTAAACCGACGGAAGCGTTTATGGAGTCCCGGGCTGCATCGGGGGGGGATTTATGGTCACAGCACTGAAGTCGTTAACATTAACAGATAAGAGTCCGCAAGACTCCCTTTGAGAAATCTCAAATTGAAGGTTCAATCGCTTAATCGGCATCAAATTCAACGTTATGAAACAAGACATGTGATTGGAAATGTATCCGTGAGGACTTGCTGTTTAATTCGGCATGCAGCTTTACCATCAGACAGTTGTACAGTTGACAAAATCTCGAAATCAAATTGGGTTCGAACAAGTAATAGACGCTCAAAAAGATTTATAGGAGGAAACGAGGGAATAACAGCATTTTCTATGAAGTATGACTGTATTGGCTGATACCGAATTTGACAGGACACCCTGGAGATTTTTTTTTTTTTTTTTTTTAAAGATGTGAAGTCTTACTCAAGTTGTCATCATCTGCCCTTAAACCAGACTCTTAGCTTTGATTCTTGCTTTTAGAAACGGGGTTATGGCAGTTTTGTGTGTGTGTGTGTGTGTGTGTGTGTGTGTGTGTGTGTGTTCCTTTCTAAATCTTGTGTCTTCCTCCTCCACCAGGCTCGGTATGTCGGATGAAGATTCCCGTGCCAGCACCAGTTCTTCCTCCTCTACATCCTCAAACCATCATCATCATCATCAGCAGCAGCAGCAGCAGTCCCAGCAACAACAACAACAACAACTACAGCAAGACACCATCTCGTCCAAGAAACGTGAAAGCAAAGCCAGCATGAGCAAGACCTCCAAACTCCTCTCTACTAGTGCTAAGAGGTGAGTTCTACCTAAGTTTGAAGTCAGGTGGAGATGTTGTTTTACATTTTACATTTGATTCGAATAAAAATGTGTGATAAGGAGTTATTGAGCGCCCCATCCAATGCACAACAATTTTAGCTATTGAGAACGTTATGGCCTGAAAAAGCGTTTTAAAAAGGTTATTTTACAGAGAAGCTGTTCCTCCTTCAAGTTTTTCATCGGGCTCAGCTTTTGACGTGTTTCCTTTTTTTTATTTGCTTTTCTCAGAATTCAGAAGGAGCTGGCTGACATTACGTTGGATCCGCCGCCAAACTGCAGGTAAGTGGATCAATTTGCCGCGTGGTTCAATTGGGACTTTTTTTTAGAATGCCGTCACAAACAACTGGGCCATTCGATGTGCATTTTGTGTCGTAGTACAGTCGTCGATTTCTCCCCCCCCGCCTCCTTTTAATCCGTTTTAAGGCATTAACGCATGTAGTCCTTCATGCGTCTTGAAAAGCCTCTCTGTGTCTGTGCACAAAGGAAAGTGATCTTCATGCTTCACTGAGTTTGTGTTTGTCAGTCCATCATAAGACGGAGAATATCAAAGTAATGAGAGGCTGAATATTCTGCTTCAGCGGCTCAAAGACGGTGTAAAAGGTTTACCATTCATTACCTTAAGGAACCCGAGTTACAGTGTAATTCAGGACGTTTCTCTTTTTTAACCTGTGCCCTAAGTCCAAAGTAGTGGATTCCGTCCAGTGGACGTCTTCGGTTGACAGACACACAACAGACTGTCATGGCTGCATACATGCCTAATCCAAGTGCGTCCACACAAAGTGCTCGTTTTTCGCCAGGCTCAGATCGTTATTATTATCATGGTGAATGAAAACATCACAGGAAGGATCACAACCGAAAGAGAGACCTTTTATGTTGAAGACTACAATTATATTTTTTAACCATGCAGGGAGTTGCATGTTTACTTTAAAATCTAATCTTTTAAATATAAATGTTTGGGCTTTTTTTCTGCCTTTTGTTTAATAGACAGGACAGTGGATAGAGTTGAAAATCAGAGAGAGAGAGAGTAGGTAAAAAAAACATGTGTAAAGGAGCCACTGGTCGGCATCAAACTCAGGTCAGCTTCAAAACTGGGTGGCATGCTTGAAGGTCTATAGCCTCCGTACATGGAGCGTGTAGAATAGAATAGATTTAACCACTAGTCCACCTGCTAGTACGTTTTTTATTTTTATGTTAGGCATAATGTGTTGGTTTGGATCGAAACATTTAAAACTGCCCCTGAAATCCTCCTGATCTGGTGTTTCACAAATACACCTCAACACAGGAGACTCTCCTGATTGGACACGAGAGGGTGGGGGGGGAAGGGCTCTCCTGAGGGAAGACATGATGTAAAAAGAGCAACGTGGAAAGGGGGGGGCGGATGAAGCAGCAGAGTAAGAGAATCACTATCAACAAAAGAGCAGAGCAGAACATACTGGAGAATATAAAACACAATGCAGAAGTTGAATTCTGTGCAGGGAGATCGCGGCGGTCGTGTGCAGACAGTCTGTGGTCGTGCACCGGTCACAGGTTAGAAACTTCACCCCCTCCCCCTCCTCCCACTCACTCCCAAGTGAATTTCCTGCTGTGTTCTCACATCAGCTCATTCAGGCTCTCTGGGGAGAAAAAATACGAGGGGGCAGGCAGGAGAAACTTCAGATAAAGTCATGGTGAAAAATGTGGTTGTTTGAGTTCACACATGCAGCTCACACTGAAAACCTCAGGAGTTTTGTACAATTGCGAAAGCACTATAACTGATCAAGGCAGCAGTAGACCAGAAACTATCTGAGTCTCACAAATCTGCTAGATTGAAATCCATCCAGTAATCTATTAACAGTCTGACATGCATCACAGTCTGACATGCATCAGGGTGACACACGCTAACTAACTGATAGAGGCAGCAGTAGACCTGCGACTCTTCCTCCTATTCTGAGAGCGGTTACAAAAAAAAGGAGAAGGTCCTTTTTGTGAAAGGAGTTCAGTGTCTTTGAAGAGAGCAGTGTAACTGCTTCGTCTTTTATCTCACTTGTTGACAAAACGGTCCCTCTCTGTAGGGAACCTCTCGGTAATGTTGGCAGACACTTAGAATAACAATCTGAGCCTGTCAGTGACAAAAACAAAAAAAAAAAAACATGCACTTTTAGTGGGCACACTTCAATTGGGGGCATTTGCCTGCAGGGATTATATTGCAGCCATTACATCCTGTTTTGGGCCGAAGCAATCAAGTGGAGTGATCGCAAAACTGCGTGCACCTATTCTTCGTGTGGAGCCCCGATCGGCTCCAGGTTTGAAAACACTCAAATTACCTGCACTTTTCAGTAGGGCGCGACCCATATCTGATATTTGGGTCTGATACCGATATTAGGGAGAGAAAAAATCCGATACAGATACATTTGCCGATATCTTTCAAAGATCGATCTTTGAGCCAGATGGATAAACACATTTGTTACGTTGCCGCTATCAAACACAGATATACTACGAAGAAGAGATAGTAACTGTACGTGCTTCACATGCTTGTTGTAATCCATACAGCGCCCTCTGCTGGTGAAAGAGAACTGCTAGTGTAATACAATGAGACCCTTTTTGACTGACTAATATCTGCGATAAAGTAGCTGATACCGATAGTATATATATAGATATTATCGGCTGGCTGATTTATCGGTCGGGCTCTACTTTTTAAGGTTTATGTCTTGGTTTAACATTTCCTTTTTGACACTTGAAGGAGTTTTAATAACTGAAAGCTGGTCTGCTCATATTCACAGTATGGTTGAGTTATTATATTAAAGTTTTATTAAGATGAAAGTCTTGTGCAGCTGCTTTAAAAGATAAAATGTTTGTTTTTTTTGTTGATATTTTGTTTTATGGGAAAATCATCATTTGTAGAGATCCACTTCGACAATACTGATACAGACATGGAATTTATAAGCTCAAATATGGCATTTGGATACTCAAAGTGAGTCTCTGGTGTTAGTTGCCAGTTCTAGTGCTAGCAGCAGTGCTAACTACAGGTCTTCATGTAGTCCTTTGAAACAACCTGAGACAGTTGACATGTTATAAAACAAATCATCTAAAAGTCCCCTTTCTTTGTTTGCAACATGAAGTCTTACAGAGCTGTGTTTGAAACCAGCCCGGCTTGTTTAGTTAAAAGTCATTACTCAACATGCTGAGTGTTTCTTACAATACATCACACACACCTGATTGTAATGGTTATTACTCACAAATTGTTCCGTTTGTGATTATGTATTGATGGATTATATACTGTGTAATTGGAGTAAAGCTGTTGCAACGCTGCTTTGTTGACACACCCTTTACTACCAGAAGGAGGCAGGAACCAGAGAGGAGGAAGAAAATCAAAGAATGAGGAAGAAAATGAAAGAGAATGAGGAAGACGGGAAGTACAGTTTGAAGCCTTTTTTGAAACATGTCGGGTCTCTGGAGGTCATGACATGTTTGTTGGCGGTAAAGCTGGTGAGGTGTGTGTCTGAACTACAGAGCTTAAGACGATCTGGTTGCATTGCAGCGAGCTCAAAACCAACGAGTTATGCAGCAGAGACTTTAAACTTGACTTCAGTCTTTGTGTGTGTGAGCTATAAATCTAAACTCAAGGACAATTTGCCCCCGATCCCCCTGTGGTGTCATGGATTAACTCCTCACACTGAAGCCTGCTGGAGGCTCAGTAACAAAAATGACTTGATTAATGCAGGATTGTTGACATGAGATTTAATTTTGAAGAGTTGACTTGATGGATTTATTCAGATTTTAGAACCATGTTGGTTCACTCTACATCAGATGAAACAGAAACTCAGAAAGCCGGCAGGTTTCAGTCCAATGGAGACACGTCCAACTTCAATGGCAACGTTGCCAAATCCAATTTGAGTTTCAAGCTAATCGGAGTTGAGTTTGAGACAGTGGAGATCAGGGATGTGTGCTTTTAGTTGACTCAATGGTTAAATGTCATCACCCTGGCTAGTCAGTTTGTCTGCCTTTAAAACCCCGTACCAACTATCAATCAATCAATCAATCAATTAATCAAGTTTTATTTGTATAGCGTCAACTCATAACTAGGACTACGAGATTAGTCGCATCAGAACATCTCTACTTGAGACATCTCTTTCTCCAGTTTCAAATTGGTTAAGATTTAGAGTCACAAAGTCTAAAGCAGAGGTTCCCAAACGGTTTTCCGTACTTGTATAAAATCCGAGCCCCCCTAAGGACCCACATGAATTAGGGGTTACATTGCTGTCATAAATAAACCTGGATTTGAATTGAATGGATACGATCCCAACAGAATAGGCCTGAACATCTTAACAAAAGACCTTTGAATAAACTATCCAGCAAGTGGGTTATCGCAATTTTAATTAATATGGTCAATTCTAATTTTGATCACCTCATCTTTCAATTGTTTTAACTTTATGTGAGAAACAGGAGAAGAGAAATCGTAACGACACGAGAACATCCGCACCGTGTCCTGATGGTGCTTGCACACCATGCACAAAACTCCTGAAAACTTCCTGAAAATTTCAGGTTGAGCTACACATGTGAACACAAACACCTCGATCTTTCTCCCCGACTTTACACAGAATTTTTCCTGCCATCCCCCAAGTAAATTTTTCGTGTGAAGTCGGGATGAACTGATGTGAGAATGGATCTCCTGCAGAAAGATTTTTTTATAGTCTCTTGAAGAGACAATGCTGCATTGGTTGGTTAAAGGATGTTTATATTGCTCCCTATCCCTCTTCCTGCATTTTATCCCATCTCTCCCCCTATCCCCTTCCAAGCCCGGCGCAGTCTAGGCCTGTGAAGGCTGTTTCGTCATGAGCCGGAGATCCGGCCGAAGATTTCTGCCTTTTAATAAGTCAGTTTTTTCTTAACTTTTGCTGCTTTGGTAAAGTGCTCATGATGGATAGGCCGGATCTTTGTAATATAGCAATAAGTCAGGTCTTTTACCTGCTTTTTGTAACATAACAATGAGTAAGGTCTTTTTACCTGCTCTTTTGTAATGTTAACAGACAAAGATTAAGGTATTTTACCTGCTTTTTGTAAAGTGTCTCGAGATAATACTTGTTATGAGTTGACGCTATACTTCATTTATATTATACTTATATTTTCTGTGCACGAAGCGTTAATATGAAAGCAAGAAAATGTCAACATAGGGCTCAACTCTGTTGCTTCGTTTGCCACTTCTGCGTTGTCTTTTTTACGTCATGTCTTGCCTCCGACAGTCCCCCCCTCTGTCGTCCAACAGGGACAGGCCCCCCTCTGTTTGGGACATGTGTGAACAACCAACTCAGGAAGTCTTCAGGGGCTGCCTGTCTGAAATTTTCTAGAAATGTTCAAGAATGTCGCTTTAGTGATCTGTGCTAATGTACAAATGTTTGTTTAGGAGGAGACACTGTTCTCACCTGACCACATCAAGTGAAGGAAAGGAGAGCTTCACAGTTGACATAAACGCCTCCTCGCGTTTGTCAAGTGGCCGCCGCACCCTGACTGATTTATCTCTCTGTGTGAGCGTGGAGGAAGGACCTCATCTCTTCATGTTGTTCTCTTCTAAACCCTCCATTCAACAGCACGTGCAGAGAGGGGGTTATTTTTTTTACTGGATTTTTTTGGTCCTTTCTGCTTCATTTAGCACAGAATCTGCTCATTAGGCTATGAATGGAGCCGGCCTGCTTCGCTTTGCAGATGCTGTTTAATGGATTACACATCGATGAGTCAGTCGGTTTGTCGTCTCATTCCTCTTGGGCTTCTTTTTCGCTCTTATAAAAGACACTGACTGATGAAGAGAAGACGTAACCTGACTAGTTTCCATTATCATCAGCGCCTCTCTGGGAGCAAACTTTGTTTTATGAGCACTAAAAGCCAAAGAGTCTTTCATCTGTCATTTATCAAAATCTAATTATACTCCTCACAGGGAATGCCGAGCAGGGCGCTCTCTTTTTTTATTTCCTCACTGCCTGTTGCCACTCAAGTGTGAACTGCAGACATCACAGGCCTGCCTCACCCACTCCCTCCCCTCAATCCCCCCCACCTCTAACACGGTGTTTCTTTTATTCACCGTCTTTTATTCCTTTTTGCTCTCGACAAGCCATTTTATTTATTACCGACACTTAATTCTCACTCTGCCTCACTGTCGTTCACTATATCCCGTCCTCGGGTGTTGCCTTCGGGTGTAAGACGGATTCCTGACATTCCAGTGTCGGGGTCATGACAGCAAAGGAAAGTGAGACGCTGTTTACAGTACGGGGCAATTAGTGCTAAGTAGGGTTGGACGGATATGTTGACTTAAGACCATTATTGCTGTCCTAAGACTTAATAAGGGCTGATTGATATAACAAGAGATGTGATGAGGACAAATATTGATTCATATAGATATTTACCAGGATATATAATTCAATAATGCTGCCAGTTGGAGAATTAACTTCATAAAGCCTCCGGGGGACAGGTGTTGAGAACTAGCATGTATGCGAAAACACTTACACAACCCATTCAGTGTAACTGTGATGTCCATGTAAAATAAAGTCTTTATAATAAAGAAGGAAGCCACAAGAAAAAGAGGGTTTGACAATGCGTATTGGTGTTTCTCTGATTGTCCTCTATGGATTCTTTAAGTGTTATCCACGTTTTCTCATCACAAAACAAACACAAAGTAGGGATGCGCATTTAGTCGACTAAACGATTAAATGATGTCACCAGGGTTATATTATATAGGAATATTTTGGCCCCAGTGCCAGCCAAATGTTGTGCTCCAACCTGTCACTATCCGAGGATGTGTCTAAAGATTGGCTGTACCTCCGGTTAAGGCTACTCTCCCAGCTCTACAACCAGGATGTAAACAAGCACAGTGAACAGATAGCATGTTGTAGGAGCAGTGTGATTTGGCAGTGTTCTTATTTAGAAAATGGAGATGGAGTTGTATGTTGGCTGTGTCCGGTCAAGGTGGCTTATATTGACCGGAGCAATGCGTAACCCCATTTAGCATTGGCATGTGGATGTTAGGCTGCAGCGAGGACCGAAGGCTAGAAGTGCTAACGTTGGCCGCCACCCTGCAAACCAAATTACATTGTTTACCCGCTGACAATTTTGAATAAAATGTGCTGAATTGTGACTGTTTTCTTATCTTTAGAGTTGGTTAAACCAAATTTCCATTTAACAGACTATTAGTCGGCTGGGAACATCCCTTAGTTTCTCCAGTGGTCCCTGATGGACACAGGATGTCCACGAGCAGCAATGGCACTGACATCCTGTTACCCACTTTTGTCTGGGAGTTGTTTTTCACTGTTGCTTTTGTTCCCATCAGTTTACCTTTTTTTAACATGATAGAAGACACTCTGTCAGTTTGTTCACCATTCACGCTCAATGAATGCTTCATGTGCAAGTCAAATCGGACGTTGCGTTGTTACTATTTCTGTTGTGGGATAAGCTGGTAAATCTATCTAGATTGACTACATTTATTCAAATCCTTATCACCCGTTTCTTAACGAAATACCCTATCCACATGGTTTCATCACCCAGCCCTAGCTTGTATCATTTGGAAATCATTAAGTTGATGTGTTTTGTAATATCTCTGAGTGAATGTGTGTTGGGTGTGACTCTGCCAGGCCTGGTGTGAACCATCTGAGCTGCATGTGATCCCTCTGTTCAGTAGCTGGTGTTGGCAGCGGTCTCTCCACACACACACACACACACACACACACACACACACACACACACACACACACACACACACACACACACACACACACACACACACACACACACACACACACACACACACACACACACACACACACACACACACACACACACACACACACACACACACCTCTGCAGTGTGTGTTACCATGCTGCTTGGGTGAGATTACCGAGGGTTTCTCAACAGCCTCTTCGTATCTATAAAAAGCCTCGTCCCTGGAGAGGAAGTGGCTGGGCCTGTATGCCGTCGTCCTTGCTTCTAAAAACCCTGAAAGCAGTCAAGTTTAGAGAAGTTTCCTGTCTTTATGCCTGGCTTCAAAAAGGAAGTAGATGTTTCATTTTATCTGCAATCGGCTGCAGGTAATTTTAAAAACCACAACTGAGTATCTCAAACCTGAAAGTTGGTTTCAACTTAATGGACCTAGCTCAGATGATAATTTCACGACAAAAACTTATTTGCATGAATATCATGGCTCCTCCAGCTGATCTCTAAAAAAAACTTCATCAGCACATCATGTCAGCACCTGTTGTAGTTAGTGTATTGTCTTTATTTTTGTACAACAGGAAGTGGCGGCGCATCGTCTGTCTTAATATGCAAAGAATGTAGTCAACTGATGATTTCAGTTTGAAGCCGAAACTCTCATCCATGGAAAGTTAAATGAGTCCTGTGTTCATTACGTGTCCTTTCACCATTCCTCATCTAGTCTGATAATCCGGTTCACACAGCGCTGCAGGAGCCACATTTGTCAACAGAGCTGTCAATCATTGTTTCAACCGTTGTTATAACCTCGAGAGGTGGTTTAAGAAAGATTTATTTTGATTTCATAGTTTGAGTCATGTCCCATGTGCTAAAGGTCACATCTGATCCTCCTCTTCAACCACTTTAAACAAGTCTCAGAGCTCTTCAAAACATGTGTGTGAAGTTTCTTGTTATAAATCTGCTCTGATCTTGTATTTGATCATGTCTATAAACCCCTTTAGTTCAGCCCTGCTCAGAACAGGCTGTTTCTGTGTCTGTACCTTTAAATGTAAATGAGCTGTGTCTGACCACGCCCCCTCTCTGGAAGGGGATTTGGCTTGAGCTGTCTCGCTCCATGTCCTATTGTTTTACGATGAGAACTCAGACAAACACCTAGCTGTGGGAGTGTCACTCACCTGGGGGAGGGGTTACTGCCCTTTGTGATGTCATGAAGGGAAAATCTCCAAACGGCCTGTTTGAGCACACATTTTCTGAAAAGTGGAGCAGGAAAGATACGGAGAGGATGGACTTTTCTCATAAATTGAGGGCGTTGTAGACAGACTAGGGACACAAATTAATATTGGAAAACATGTTAAAGTGTATTATGCATTACATGTGACCTTTAATATGGTATATGACCTATGCTGCAGCCAGTCACCAGAGGGGGGGCTCAGAAAGTTTCTCTACTTTTTAGCTGTTGTCATACATACAGTCTATGCTTGACTGGCTTTAGTGGTATCTCTACTCCTTAATTTGTTTTAGCGATGTCGTTATACACACAGAGCAGCAGCAGCAGCCTGTAAACCGTACAGTCACACAATTACCCTCCAGTGTTCGCCTTCATGAGGTTTTTACAGACAGCCGAATTGTCGTCAGAGGTCTCCTCCTCTCCAGAAAGAAGGCTTTGTGATTATAAAAACACAGACACGTGGTATTCTTATTCCCCTAATAATAACAAAATGATCCGTTTTGGTTTTTATTGCATCTCGCTTTTCTCTGTTCAATAATGAAAACTGCAGCTGCCGGGTGTTTCTGATGGGGCTTAAATGAAGTGATGAAGTTTAATGAATAAAAACAGATTGAATTTGATTGTTTAATTAGGCATTTTGAATATATGTACCTCTGATTTGTCTGCATCAGTATCAGAATAAGTTTTCCTAAGTTTGGCATGATTTTGATTTCTCTATTTTTGCTCAGCGGCGGATAAATAAAGAAACAGGACATAAAAACATCCTTTGATGCAGGAATGTCAATATATTCATCCCTCTCTGACTTTATGAAGCACAGGAAGGCTGATTGCTGTTGTATTAAATTGATGAGTGGGAGGTTGAGGAGGTGTGTGTGTGTGTGTGTGTTGCTGCATGGAGGCTCTTCTGCTCTCAAGTGAAGTGGACTCATCATGTCGTCTCAGTCAGGCAGCTTATTACGGTGTTTCTTTCTCGTCATCACAACTGCTGAGAGTGGAGACTGAAAATGAAGCCCGGTGTGTGCAGATGGCAGAGAGTGTGTATTAAGGTCTACTATGAAGTGCGAGACTCGCACACAGGATGCAGAGAAAACACATTCATAAAAACTCGAGTGATAACAACAGTGCGTCACACAGAACTGAAAGTCAAACAGGAACAACATCTTTCTGTCTCTCTCCCCGCCGCAGCTGCAGCTAAAGGTTTTATCTTTTGAATCGTCTGACTTATTTCCATCCGTGCATACTCAAAGATGAACTGATTAGATTTAAAAGATTAGATAGGTCACTGCAGTCCCTACAAAATCAACATTTTGGGGCATATTCAAAGTTGACCTATTATCCTGATCCACATTTTAAAAACTCACAGATCATATCATGTTTACAAATCAAGCCAACGATCTCTGTTGATCGAGAAAGGCGGAAAAAAATCAAGTAAATGATCCAGTAGGACACATCCAGCACTTTGTCGAGCTCCCTCTTTTCATCGTTCCTCGTCCATGCCTACGCGAGCGAGAGAAAGAAAAATAGAATCTGGACATCGTGGTACAAATGTTGCGTCGTGCTGCTTCACAATGCGTCGCTCGCGGGTTGGAAGGACACGCCTTTAGGAAACGATGGAATCAAGCTGACTTTGACGCTAAAACATGCTCGCGTCACACTGTTAGCATGACTTCCTGCATGGTTCACTATCAAGGAGAACAACCAGTTTGTGCAGATTTTGACTTTGTATTTAACACCAAACCGAGGTTTAAAGGCTCTGTCAGGGTTTCTGTTAATACAGCATGTAATAAGAACTTTGATCACTTTTGAAGGAATATGACAATGTGCACAGTTGCATAAAAAAAGGATCGTGTTACATCACACTAAAAGTGAGAATTATTTTTTCTTACACTCGACGTTGGAAAACCTACAAAAATCCAACTATTTTCTACTCTGGATGTACAAATACTTCGCTTTTTTTAGTGTTGTTTTAGGGTAAAAACGTGTGAACAAATGTTTCTGCTGCAGATACATTTTGTCCGCTAACAAAGCTGCTCTCCCCGTGCAGCTGGAGTCATCTTTTGGTAAATCACAGCGTTCTTGTTTGAAGGTTAAGGGCTTAAATTAAATGGCTGAAAGGTCAGCACGCTTCCCCTCAGTGTGTGTACACATACACACAGATCGCAGAAGAACCCCCCCCCACCCCCCCCGATAGAGAAGTGAATGACAAACAATGATAGCGTGGCGTATTCCTGCCTCACACAAAGCACTGGGAGGTCTTTTGTGTGGAGGCGGGCAGGCGGGCGGGGAGGAAGCCCGGCGTTCTCTGTGGCTCATCTGTGGCTCATCTGTGGATGTGAGACGCCTCTGTTGTCAGGCAACAGAAACCCCAGTTGGTTGGTTGATTCAGGGGGAAACGATACGATATCTATTCCCAGCACAGCGGGGGGGGGTGTTAGGTCTTGAGGACTGAGGTCTTGTGGTGTGACCAGTATATTAGCAGTCCCATCCTCGGCCGGGGTTCCCCACAGGAACGCTGGTGACAGAATTTTGAAAAGCTGCATTCCTCTTCTTTGTACAGGGGGTTGTTTCTTTTTATTGATTTAACATGTTCATAGCACTCTATTGTTTTCTATTGTCAATCTGGATATTTTAATGGCAAAGTTTTGGGCAATCTTTTATCGTTAAATCCAGTCATTTTAAACTCAGGCCCCATTTTTATTTTTTCACATATTTTGAGGTCCAAACGAAAGTGAATGAAAAGTTTTTGAATTGATCCAGCAGGCAGCTATGAAAGAGACTACAACGGCTATAACATCTCCATTGGGGGGAAATGTGTGTATTTAAAGGTCACATATTATCCTCCTTTTCAACCAGTTTAATTAAGTCTCAGAGCTCCTCAAAACATGTGTATGAAGTTTCTTGTTCTAAATCCACTCTGATCCTTTATTTGTTCATGTCTATAAACCCCTCTATTTCAGCCCTGCTCAGAACAGGCTGTTTCTGTGTCTGTACCTTTAAATGCAAATGAGTTGTTTCTGACCACGCCCCCTCTCTGGAAAGACTTGGGTGGATCGGGCTTTCTCCGTGCCCTATTGTTTACGGTGAGAAGGCAGACTCAGAGGGCAGAACAAACACCTAGCTGTGGGAGTGTCACCCACCTGGGGGAGGGGTTACTGCCCTTTGTGACGTCATGAAGGGAGAATCTCCAAACGGCCTGTTTGAGCACACATTTTCTGAAAAGTGGAGCAGGCAAAAGACGGAGAGGATGGACTTTTTTATTAACTGTGGGATTTGTAGACAGATAAGGGACACATGTTTGTGTTTGAAAAAACATGGTCAGATGTATTTTGCATAATATGTGACCTTGTTTGTATTTGTCACCAGAACGCTCAAATCGTTATTCAAAGTAGCTGCATCTCTGCAGAAATGAGTATGAAAGAGTGAGATCAGTTTAAAAAAAACAACTCAGAAGCAGCTGTTACATCACCCTCTTTGAAGCCACCACACTCCATTATTTGACATTACAGGAGTTGCTTGTCTACCTGTGAACGTGAGACAAACTGTTTGAATGATTGAAGTTACAGAAATAAACCAAATGATCCAAGAAACCATAGAGCGGCTACTCCCTCTTTCTGAAAGGTGTGAAAAATGCTTCAGGTAATGAAGTCCTGTGGTCTCGAAGAGAGAGCTGTAATAGCTGTTTCTGTTTTTTGTTTTTTTTTAAAAGCATGTGTATTTTAGGGAATCCTTTTTGGCATATTATCAGACTGAAGTGTCAGAGTCTGTCAGTGGCACTAACAAGCACTGTTAGAGTGTGTACACAGATTTCACACATTTCTCCAAGGATTAGATTTGCAGCCATTACAGCCTCCCAGTAGTTAGTGGACAAAGTAGTTTATTTAAACACCTTTTCAAAGGAAGAATGCAAACTGGGCTGTTTCAGGCAGCTGGATGAAACATCTACTGGAGCTAGGGATGTAAAGATTCACTCGACTCACGATACGATTCATGATACTGGGTTCACGATACGATTCTCATACGATTTATTTTACAAAATGAGACTGAAGACAAATTACGAGATGACTGAAAAAGATTCCTTTAATTTTTTTCTTCATGAAAACAACAATGCACCTCGTAATCTCTTTGGCTCTTGCGCTTGTTTGGGCGAGCGGGGCGGCAAACCCGCTTGTTGGCATGGTTTTGCCTCCGAAGCTGCCATGACAACGCCTGCTTGTTACAACCAACCGCCTCGGCTCTACAGCTGCTGACGCTCACAATAATTACTGCGTTTCATTTTTCAGAGTACCGAAGTGAACCTTGACACCTTTTGAGTCGATTTTTAACTGCCTCACGATTAATCTTTACTTCCCTTTCTGGAGCAACAACTAATCTTGATGACGGTTTTAAACATTGTATTGGGGGGGAGATAGGTTCCTGACCGTTCTGTTTTGTGTACATCGGCCTCTGTGTGCCCCCCTCTGCTGTCCTTCAGTCTAAATAAAGAGGAAGCAGAATGTAGCGTCTGCCTCTTAAAGTGAGGCAACCCTCACTCCTTACGATCACACAACGAGGCTCTGTGCAGAGAAACTGCTGCTGCAAAATCAGCATCATCACATTCATGCATTAAATGTATCCTGGAATCAGTGCGCCTGAATGATAGGTCGTTTATTTGTCTTAAAGGAATGCTGCACACTTTATTCTGCAAACCTGTTTTTTATTTTGATCTGACAATCGCAGCTTTAAGAGCACTTCCTTCCTTCCTTCCTTCCTTGAAACTGAAAAGGCAAAGTGGAGAGCGTCCTTTTGGAGTGCTTCATCAAGCAGTCAATGACGTGAAAACATCTCCAGCATTACTTTAACGCTGTGACTGAAGCTGCTGTTGACTTTCTGCGTCGCTGCTGTCGTTAAAATCCAGGCTCTCGTGGTCGTATTTTTATCTCCACGGGCAAATAAAGTCCTGTTGATCTTTTTATTTTTATCGCTTCCCACTCTGTTGGCACAGTGACTCACACGGGAGAGTGCGCTGTGTTGTTTTACTGAATTACCAATCAGAAGATAAGGGATAGATTTCTGGCTTCTAAACATTGTGAACATGGTAATTATTAGAGCTGTTTATTTTAAGTCATCTAGAAGAATGGAGCTGCAGCGACAGCAGAAATAACCTCAGCTCAAAGAAGAGAAACAATCTGAACACAGAGGTTAAAGAGGTCAAAGGCTTTCTTTGAAGCTTTTTGTGCTTTTATTGTATAGACAGTAGAGTGGATAGAGTCATAAATCAGCCAGAGAGAGAGAGAGAGAGAGAGAGAGTGGGGGATGACATGTGGTAAAGGAGCCTCAGGTTTAGAGTCTCGATGGTTAAAAGTAAAAGAAAAAAAAAGTTTTTGAATTGCTCGTGTAGATTCCTTCGGCCTGCAGCTGAGAAACAGGCTGTGGTGACTGTAATGTAATGCTTGTAGGCAAACGTACCGAAACCAAATCATGCCAGGCTCTGATTATTATTGTAAAGGTTAGAAGGTGACATTACAGAAAGGATCCCTACAGACACAGACCTTTTTTTATCAACTTGTTCTAAACAGTCTCTTTCTTCACAGCTGGTGTCAGACCTTTGATAACCACTGGATAGATGACGATATACAGATTCATAAGATGGAAAAGAAAACGTTCAATTTCAAATTAGACTAGAAAAAGTGTGTGCTACATGTCAACCCCCTGACACCAATAAAATACACTTCTTCTTGTAAATGACGGTGGCTGAAGATGTTTTTTTTTTCTGTCTATCTAATGTTAATCAAGAGCGATGTCTGTTGTGACCTGACAGTGCCGGTCCTAAAGGAGACAACATCTATGAGTGGAGGTCGACCATCCTGGGCCCTCCAGGCTCCGTGTACGAGGGAGGGGTCTTCTTCCTGGACATCGCCTTCACACCAGACTACCCCTTCAAACCCCCCAAGGTGAGGTCTGCACAGCTGTTAACCCCCCCCCCCCTCAGTCTTTCTGTAAACCATGGCACTAATACAGGAGCTCCTTTTTTCAAGAAGATGCTGCTGTTCATGTTTATCCACTAGAGGGCGCCTTTGCACTTTGTAATGCAGCACATACCTCCTAGCTGAAATGTTAGAGCCTCATACATATAGATATATTTTTCGTCTTTGTTTTGTGTGTGTGTGTTCAGGTGACGTTTCGCACGAGGATCTACCACTGTAACATCAACAGCCAGGGGGTGATCTGCCTGGACATCCTGAAGGACAACTGGAGTCCTGCTCTCACCATCTCCAAGGTCCTGCTGTCCATCTGCTCCCTGCTCACTGACTGCAACCCTGGTGAGAGCTGCAACACACACACACACACACACACACACACACACACACACACACACAGGACTTTCCTGATATTTGCAGGAGGAGCTGTACGTGTGAACGCAAAAAGGGAACTATTTCTAAAGCCTGGAGTGTTGAGGAATATGTTGTATGTGTCTCCACATCTGGACTACTGGTAGTTTCCGATTAAAGTCGGACTTTTCTGTTACTTTTGGGACCAACTCAACTTTTCAACACTTGAAAATATTTTACAGGTCTTTAATTTTGAAGGTGTTTCAGTTTCTATTCATATAGATAAAACGTAACATCTCTGCAATGCAGCGCTGCAGAAACATTTCTATCGCAGAGTCCTCGGGGACTTAAATAACAACCAATAAATGTTAAATATAGTTCTCTAAAAGCAAAGCTTACAGGGTTTGTTTAAGCTCCTATGTAGTGCGGTTAATTCTTTCTTGCCCTTTAATGTCTCCTGGGCAGTAACCCCTCTCAGACCTCTGCTGTTAGAGGAGAGGATGCAGAGCTCTGATACAGGCAGCCCCTCATGAATTATACGACTTCACTTAGAGGATTTTGAGGTTGAGTTCATTAAATCTACTCCTGCCGTCCGCTCGTATTACACCGCCTTATAGCCTTATATCTGCAGATTAAGCCCCTCCCACTTTTTCTAAATCCAGATTGAAGACAGAAGGTGGGAAGGTGTTTGTGTTCAGGCTGTCGGAGGAACACCCTTCAGAGAACATATATATTTTGTTCTTACAGGAAATGAATGTAGCATTGTGGTTTAATGGCATAGAAGCATGACAACAAGGTTTTTTAATTAGGGAGGGGAAGTCATCGTCTTCTTTATGGTGAAGGTTTCTTTAGTTTTTACTGTACTGTCACAGATCTCCTCACCCTCGCATATTTTTAACAGCTTCTGAACACTTAAAGCGCCACACCAGTCCCATCCCTGTGTTATAGCTGCAGTCGGCAACAGTGGCAATGCACTAACTTCTTTTGAGCAGGCAGAAACCTCGAGCAGAATCAAACTCAATAGTTTACAGCCAACTGGCTTCGACTGGCTGGCTGGGCAGGGAAAAGTGTGGTGGAGGGAGAGAGAAATGGAGACAGAGCGACAGGGACAAAAATAACAACAGATAAAGCCAGGGATCTACTTTCTTGTGTTAAGTTAAGAAAACACTCAGAAAACAGTCCAAATTAAGCACAATGAGTTCTACACGGCTAAAAGTATGATCACAACATCAGCAGGTAAACAGTGACAAAATTGTTTTGATGGGGCTAACATTAGCTTAGCAGTGCTAGCACCCCCTGCATTAGGCCCTCCCTGCAGGTTGGCGTCTACATGCCTGTGTTGAAACTGGTTGCATATTGCAATGGCGAGTGGTTATATGCCACGTTTAACCTGACACAGCCTGTACTACCCGTACTTTATTTCTTTTTTCTAAAACAAAATACAGCCATACCGTTCTATGCTGGTTTACATCCCGGTAGTAGAGCATTATGGCAGTAGCCATCAACAGGAGCTAGAGCTCCGCCTGGTGAAGGCAGGCAGGCGGCTGAGACTCAACATTTGACTGCCACTGGGGTTCTAGATCCATGAGAGAGTATATATCAGTTTAACCTTCTAGTTATTCTGTTGTCGGCTAACTAAGGTCACACCTAAAATTGTATTGATGTTGAGTTTTCAGAGCTGCTGTCAGAGGAAGAAAAGTAACATCCAGGAACACCTTTAAAAGTGTAAAGAAACAAACGTACAGTAACGCTGATGTTTTACGTGTTTCTGTGTGTGTGTTTCAGCTGACCCTCTGGTTGGAAGCATCGCCACACAGTACACAACAAACAGACCCGAACACGACAGGATAGCCAAACAGTGGACCAAACGCTACGCTACATAATCACCTGAGGAGGAGCTGCTGCTGCTGGTTGGGCGACCGGAGGATGTGGGCGAGGGGTTAATTTGGAGAGGGGGCGTGACTCTCAGAGGGAAGAGTGAGGTGATGGGGGGGAAGGGGGGGGGGGGGGTTAGGTAGAGGGGCGGGGGGATTTTTATCTGGGAATTGAAGAAGTCTTAACTCCTGACATTTTTGTTGTTTATTGTATTTTTTAAGTTATCTGCGGCCCAACTATAATCAAACCTGGCAATAATGCATTTTGTGTTTTCTCTTTGAAGTTTTAGCTTGTGCTTGAAGATGGACATTACTACTAAACTGCTAGATGAAAACGTGTCACAGCATGATGCCCAGTCGGTGTAAATTCTCACATGTATCGGTTGCAGTTGGTGTTTGCTTCCCCCTCCAGACTCCCGCTCTTTGAAAAAGCTGTAGACATGTTTAGATATGGATGGATATTGGTTGTGATTTGTGTTCTGTACTGATGAAAAGCTGTTTCTGTTTCTCCCTTAAGAATAAAACATGACCAACTGAAGCACCCGGCTCTTGTTTGATCACCTGTTTAAATGTCTGGGATCATCTTCAGGAGAACAAAGGGACGTTTTCACCACGTTAAATATGAAGAGGCTACATTTTTATTCAGTGCATCTTAAGACGGCGTTACAGAGCAGAGAGAATTATTGAGGGTTAGCATGTCAAGAGAGTGCTTCCACTATCTCTGTTCTACTAGCAGCAAATTAAAAGGGTTATTCTGGTATGTTTTTTTTAAACCGGAGCCCTGTTTTTAGAGGTGTACATGAACGCAGAAAACGTTTCAGTAGATCACATCACCTGGCAGCCACGGCGTGGGATGTAATGGCTGCAATGTAATCCATGGAGGTGAAAGTGTCCAGTCAAAGTACGTCCACTGAAAGCTCCTGTTTTTGTCGCCGACGGGCTCAGAGTGTAATTTTAAGTGTCTGAAAACAATACAGAAAGAATCCAGAGATGCATCTTTTTGTCAAAGGTCAGGATGCTTTTGTGTGATACCAGAGAAAACCTCGACACAGAACTCTTCAACACCTCCAGCCTCCAGTGACAAAAACACTACTTTTACCTTGCAGAAGAAAAGAAAGGAGTTGCTTGTCTACTGCTGCCTGTATTTGGCAGTTTCTTTGGTGTTTTAAATTGTTTTGTCACAATGGCACAAAGACATGAAAGACTCCTAAAGGACTAACTAAAAAAACGAGTGTAACAGGCATGCAACTCCTGTGTCCTGCAAGATAAAGTTGGTGTTTTTGTGAATAAAGCTTGGTGACTTTGAGGAGATGTATGTACAGTAAAGGTTGTTTCTGGCATCTTACTCTTTAATCAAAAGGGTCTACCTCTGTAGGGATCCTCTTTGTAATGTCTACAGACACTAAGAATATCAGTAAGAGCCTGTCAGTGACCAAAACAAGCCCTGTCTGTGGATGTAATTTGATCAGGCATCGTTTGTCCCCGTGGATTACACTGCACACATTAAAGCCTGCTGCGCGGCTCCCTGCTGGAGCAAATTACTGAAACAACTTCTAAAACGTTTTCTACCTCCATTTAGACCCTACAACATGTAAAAGGGGGCACAGGCTTTAAAAAAACAAAAAACAAGAATACCCTTTGGATGTTATTACTTTGACACATTGAGGACACATGAAACAGCACAGATCATCCTCCACGTCGACTCACCATTTTCACAAGTCAAGGAATGTGGCTCAATAAAGTGACAAAAATAAATTAGTTAAAAAATAAATATTTCCTCTTAACGCTGACATTTCTACTGTTAGTAAAAGCTAACACACACACACACACACACGGCTTCATCTAGTAGCCCTATAAGATATCACAGGCTGGACCACACAAAAGTGCAACTAATGCAAGAGTGACAAAACAGAAAGGTTACATCACATCGAAGGCAGTACCATGAGTATTATTGCTGCCAGGCCATTCTTAATGCATGAGATGGACTGGACGAAGGCTAGCCGAGGAATCATGCTGCATTCACATCAAATGGGAAACAGCATTACAGGTACGTGATTCTTGTTTTAAAAGCATGAAGAGGTCACGTCCCAACACAGATCTTACGTAAGATAGATATGAAGTCCACAAAAACAAACATCAGTGTTAATAACAGGCTTCAACAGTCTGAACTTGACTCATTGAAAGGGACCTTTAAAACCTAGACTCTATTTGTACATGTGTTGGGGTTTAAATGATTAACATTTGCAGAACGTTTGGAATTGCTCCCAGCGTATTCTGCAGCTGGCAGCCATATGATGGCGAGGTAATCCTTGTCTGCAAATACCCCCGCTCAAAGTATGTCCACTAAAAGTTCATGTGTTTGCCAGCGACAGACTCAAATTGTTGTTTGTTAGTGTCTGAGAACGTTACAGAGGTGATTCCTGCAAAGATAGACCTTCTTCTGTTCAGTAAGGTCCCTTTGATTTGTCCTGAAACAGACACTGAAACACTCGGTCCAAAGCAGCCAGACCTCATTGACAAAAAGACTCACTCGACCTCGCAGAACACTGGAGTTGTTGCTCTACCGCTGACTCCGTCGCTAAGTTTAATTGTGTTTTTGGTGTTATTCAAGTATCGTGTCGGAGCCAAGACCAACTCATTTTACAACATTTTTGTAACACACAAAAACACAAACTAACTAACCGACCAAGGCGACAGTAGACAAACAACTCCTGTGTTCTGCAGGGTAGAATGACTGGTTTTCTCAATGGAGTCTGGTGGCTTTAAAGATGGCAACATACTAGCTGTTTCTGGGTTCTTACTCATCATCAAGTAGCATTTCTTTGTAGGGATCCTTTCTGTAATGTAGTCAGACACTTAGAATAACAACCTGAGCCTGTCAGAGACAAAAACAAGAACTTTTACTGGACGTCCTCTGACCAGGTGCAATATTGCCTACATGGATTACATTGCACATACGTCAGTTTTCATGGTTGCTGGCTAGAACAATCTGCTCAATTCCAAATATGAATGTGCCTACGAGCCATTTACACCGAAATATGTGAAAATAGGGCGGAGGTTTTTAAAAATCATTTGTATGTTAACGGGGACTAATCACTATTTTACTGTGGATAAGGGCCTGCGAGTGTTAAAGTGTAAGACAGAAATTGTTTAACTTGGAATGGTAAACATATGACCCTAAACACAACAGGTTATTTCACAATTCACAAGTTAAGTCTGCAGCATCTTTGTTTGGATTAGTGTCACATCTTTGGTATATAAGGGTTCCATGTGTTCATTTGTAAGATGTATTTGTTTGTTTCCTTAAAGGGGATGTATTGCATTTGAACAAAAAATAAAGTTGAAGCACTCTTTGTACGTGTGAGATAAAGATATCAAGTCTGTGTGTGAAGTATAGAACTGGAGTCAGGACGCGGTTAGCCTAGCTTAGCATAAACACGGGAGGAAGAAGAATCCCCTTACTTTTTCCGATGTCCGACATTCAAAAATACGGGGAAAAAAAATCCCCACAATGTTCAAAGCTACAAACTAAACATTTTGCAATAAACAGAAATGTAAAAAGGACTGTCCATGTTTTTTTTCTTCTTCTATCTGCCATCCTCTTGTGTACAGCGATGGCACATGTTGTGAAGACAGAGTTAGCGAGCACAAGTTTTAGTTTCGGTCGCTGTCCAGACATGAGAGTACCAAAACTGACTACTTCAGACGCTAGGCAGAGAAATAGTTCGGACACATTCCCTCTAAAATCAACTTTTTTTTGGTGTTTCTTTCTTCTTGACACGACTTCCAGGAGACTTGTCACCACGGCGAGGTTGTCAGGTTTGGTGCAGTCATGCCTGTACAGAGAACAAGAAGAACACCTGTGCTCGCTGACTGTATCATCAGGCGGCCTGCACTTTAGACAGAGACATTAAACACTAGTGCTGGACAGATGGACAAGCTGTTAGTCAAGAAGATGTCATGGCACACAACATCCCCTAAAATATAACAACGAAAGTGGTATAGATTTGTGTTTCTCTGCACATTTAACCATTGTAATACATGAAATTTGGTTGGCATCATTTTTCTCTTTGGTACCAGGCTAACCGTTTCCTTCTTCTTTCAGTTTATCTAGGAGCTAAGCTAACAAGCTAGCCCTGACCTCATCTCCGTGTTTAATATATAGACATGATGTCAATATCGCCATCCCACTCTCTGTAGAAAGGAGAAAACAAAACGTATCTCATATTGTTTGACTAACCGTACTTATGTGTGTAAATGGTGAAATTTGCACAAACTCAACAAGTCATGCTTCATATCGTCCTACTGGTTATTCCCACATGAGGTGAATGCAGCCTGCTGACAGAAGCAGAGAGAAGTGGGGGTGGGGTTGGGGGGGGGGTAGGCGAGGTCTTCAGAGCTTCAGATGTCGTTTGAGGGCGTGCCTTTGCTTTTGCGTCCCGGCAGAGGGAAGGAAGACTTGCTCTGAGGCTGCGTGAGGCGGCTGGTCAGCTGGGTGAACGGTTCGATGAGGCTGTTTCGTTCCGTGACGCTCACCTCCCACAGCTTCACCTTCTCTCCTCGAGCCCACTGCTGCGCCGCCTCCTGGTCCACCTGACGGCGCTCCCGCAGGTCCGTCTTGTTCCCAAGCACTATAACCGTCACCTGAGGACAGAGAAACAAAGCCTGAACCAAATCCTATTCACGTTTGTTTACAAGATTTAAGAGAGGAAATGATCCGACTGACAATATGGAGAACACATCAATATGAATGATTTATATTTAATACTGCCTTGCTTTCTAGCCAGTATATCATCCTGTACTGGTTTCTCCAAAATAATGTTTTAAAATGAATTTGTTGACTGCTTCAAAATACAAAAACCCCAAACTGAAATTCTCAGCCTCACACTACTTTAAAGGCTCCTGAAAAATCGTCCGTATTAAAGTGCAGTCACTAAAGAAAAGTTTAGGTTGGGAGTAAAGGTTTGAAGTTTTCATTTTACAGAAACTGTCAAAGCTAAAAACAGCAGGTACCGCCTTTCTGCTAAGCTAGGCTAGATAGCAGGTCGAGGCCTGCACAGTACGAGAAGAATAAGTGATTTTGTTTGTAAAATGTTCAATACTGCAATAATGATAGGGAGTGCAATAAATCAAACAAGTGTGCATATTGGCTATAAGCTGTTCTTACTGTTTTACACAATAACAGTTTGCAACATGTTTCTTCTGAATCCAAAAAGCTTTTTTTTAAACGAATATATATTTGTACATTATAATCTGAGGGGAGCTGATCTCAGGCCTTCATCCAATGGGTAGTCTATATGCTGAGTGAAAGCATTGCTTGCTAATAAAATTGTGATTATCTGCACCACCCTGACCAGGTTTAGTTTGGCTGTTTTTAAAGAAAGACTGGTTGAGCTTCAAACAGATCAACTCAGATGCTCACCCAGACTGAAATATACCAAATACAGGCTACACCATATGCACAGCGGTACAGCTAAGACCGAATTAAAAGGAACATTAAGTGATGTTTCCAATGCCTTAAACTGTATTGTGGGTGAAGCAAACTTTGAACCAGCCACACCTCTTTCTTATCTCTGGACTTGTCTATTTCCTTCTTCAGAATGTCCACCTTCTTGAACGACTCGACACTGTCGACGCTGTACACGAGCACGAAGCCGTCCGCCACTGTGAAGTAGTGTTTGGGGAGGTCTTGGGCATCGTGGAGGCCTTTGGTGTCGTAAAGCCTCAGCTGCTCCTTCACACCTCGGTCAGTCTCCACTGAGGCCACGTACACGTCCTCCTGGGTCTCACTGGACTCTGAGCCTTGGAGGAACAGACAACAACAACAAAGCCGGAACAGAGAGAGATGGGAGAGTTAAACACCTTCAGTGATGGTATTTATTTTTATTTTTTTTACAAGAACTGACTTCCTTCAACCTGTAATCCTTACCTACAGAGTGATTTCCGTACAGTAACTGCTCCAGTATGGCAGTTTTCCCTACTGCAGCCTGGCCACACACCACAACTTTACAACCTTTCCCCATTTCAATCCTGCATGAAATGAACACAACATGTCACAGTGTTTGTAATAATGCTTTTCATGGATCAGACATTTCATTTTGACATTACCAGGGACAATAACTTCCCTAACACAGCCGCAATAAAACACTTAATCTTCAGCGTTGGCTCGCTGTGACAGCGTTTTTTTTTTTTATTTCTTTTTAGCCTAGCTAGCTAACAGGCTAGAAACACATTGTACGTCATGTAAATGAAACATAAACAAAACAATCTTCGAGACACTATTCATTAATTACTCGTCTATACTGTTTTATTTCATTACTTACTTCAGGTGGATGAGCAGCCGTGTATCAAGTCTTCAAATGAAGCTTCATCATCAGGGCATCCATCCTGCCTGCAATCTCTTCGAGCACTTTAACTCTTGTTCAGACACTGCGCATGCGCGACTGACGGGTTCGACTGCTCACTGATGCAAGTTCCCATGCTGAGTCTGTTATTCATCTAGTCCTGAAACCAGTACATTACCATAGACTGTAATGTACATACTCATAAATTGTGGCCATATATTTGTAGATCTATTTTAGATAACATTTTATATAATCTTCTGGAAAATGTTTTTTTTTTTTTTTTTTTTTGGTCACTTGAATTTCGATCTGACACAAAGGCCACAAATTCATATTTTATTAAAAATCTCATCATATCTCTAGCAAAGTTTTCCAATCATAAATATAAATCTACCAAAGTAAAACGCTATTTTTTTTTTGCTTTTCAGAAAGAAAATAAGTTATACAATTAAACAATTTCAGAGGCAAACAGAGTTATTCGTTTAAATAATTACTTAAGACAAAACAATGTATATATTAAAACGGTAATTTAAGTTTATATCTTCTAAATCTAAACAAAATTAAATATATATGTTTTGTTTTGTTGTCTCCTGGCTTATTTGCTTTTATTTAAATAGTTTATTTTGTGTATGGCCCATTTTTTAATGTTTACTATTTAAATATTATTTACACTACACATGATAATTAGAGGAAAACAGCTTTTACAATGTCAATATTCATATGCCTAAAATAACATATTTGTATTACATTTTTCTATCATTTTAGATGTTTTTCATATATATTCTAAACTTCTGCATCATCTGCAAGTTATTAAATTTTAAATAATTATAAATATAATTTCTAATTTACATGTAATTTACTTGTGTCTCTAAAACGCAGTAAAAACTTCGGTTGTTGTCGATAAATATTATTTTTACAGTCTATGGCATAGACTGTAAATATTAGGTCTATGGTCGATAAACGTAAAAAGTCTTGTGCGAACTACATTTCCCACGAGCAAAACAAAGGAAATGCGTCACAGTCGTTTTCATAAGGCATGCTGGGTAACAGCCCTCTCTCTTTCCGGCTGGTACGCCATCATGTAAGCGAGTGTTTCTATGCTTTTATACAAAACGCAATCCATTAAAATCTTGATGTTTATGCATTCATCCGGTTGTTTGATTCAGGAAACTACATGTCGTCTTTATATTAATCATTACGGGTCGTTTATTTTTTGATTATCGGTGTTAAAAACTTAGATTACAGCCCTGTTTTATCCGCTGAGGTGCAGGCGAGCCGGTGCTAGCTGATGTGTTACTAACATGCTGTCCTGCGACGTTTGTTAGCATACCGTGGTGTTCGCGTTTAATTAAATCCACATTAAATCAACTTAATTATGTAATCTTAACTTTGGCTGTAGCACATTTTGGAGAAGAGGGAGAAATTAACGTTGTGTGGCTAACTAGCAGGCTACCTGTATACTACTAGCTGTGTCGAAAGCATGCAGATTCCTCCATCACATCCTCTTTGTTGAAACTGAAATTTAAAATAGAAATAAGCGTAGTTTTTGTACGTGCACCTTGTGTAGTAACGTCAGACATCGGCGAGTGAATGTAGGTAAAATGTTGCCACAAGAAGACGTGAAGTTGTGGCTCTCTGATCGCAGCTATTCTCTCTGATGACTGATTTTTATTTTGTAGCAGAGGTAGTCTCATTACCTGACTGATATGGTTGATAAAACTATTCTAAATTAAAAGAGAGCAGGTTTTTTGTGGCTGTGTTTTAATTAGAAAGTGTTTTTAAATGACACCTGACTAAAGATCGTCTATTTAGTGATGTTATATTTTAATGCTTTTGGTAATCTTGACTATTTAAGTAAAATATGCGTGTACGTCTTGCTATGTTTTTTTTCCCCTCCAAATGAGTACTGTTGAGAATCTGTATGCATTGATTTAACATCTGCACAGGGCCTACACTTAACTAATGTTTTAGTGAAGAGGTTTTCCTTAGGGCAGAAGAAGTCACCTGTTAGCTCAGGGGTTGCCAACCTTTTCTTCATCTGAGAGCTACTTTGAAAAAAAAATAATAATAATGGAAGTGGCCATGGGCTACTTGCATCAAATTGCTTGCATTTATTTACATAACTTAGCTGGATTAAGCTGCTGTTTGTTCATGTGTGAAATTGCAATAAGCCAATGCTTATCAGTAATCTTAAATTCACATCAATGTCCAAGAAAACATTAGTACTTCATTCTTGTTTTTTATGAGCCAAATACATGACTAGTAGGAAGAGGTGCGTTTACTGTCGTCAGATTTTCATTTTTAACACAATCAGTCAACCTAAAGGCGAGCTCCTGAAAACCTGCCCTCCGGCTACCAGTAGCTCCCGAGCTACCTGTTGGAGACCCCTGTGTTAGACCAACTGATCTGTTTACACAGTCAGAAATTAAACAATATATTGGTGTTGTGGGAATCTGGCAACATAAATTGGGATTACTGTATCGCAATTGGACAAATTGAGATTTTAACGTTGGTATTTACTCTAATTTTTACAAGCTGTGCATTTCAATTAAACCATGATGTGTGACAAAATAAGATGCGTGTTGTTATTGATGATGATTGTCTTAACAACCCGTTCTCTTGTCCTCCTTTCAGTTAAGTCAACATGGGAGCATATAGGTATATGCAGGAGCTATGGCGCAAGAAGCAGTCCGACGTGATGCGCTTCCTGCTCCGCGTCCGTTGCTGGCAGTACCGCCAGCTGTCCAACCTCCACCGTGCTCCCCGTCCCACCAGACCCGACAAGGCTCGTAGACTGGGCTACAAGGCCAAGCAGGGTGAGGGGCTGAGTCCAGTTGCACTGTTAACTCTCAACGTTGTCGTCTTTCTGTCGGTGCAAATGTTAAGGTTTGTGTTTTGAATCACCGCAGGATACGTAATCTACCGTGTCCGTGTGCGCCGTGGAGGCCGTAAACGCCCCGTGCCCAAGGGTGCCACCTACGGCAAGCCAGTGCACCATGGTGTCAACCAGATCAAGTTTGCCCGCAGTCTGCAGTCCACTGCTGAGGTATGTTGGTCTTTAATTATTAGGCTGACACATTCAGCCAGTACCAATAACCAGGTGTGCTTCAGCTGCTTTGACAAAACTTCACATTTTTATTGAACACTGAATACTTTGAAATGGTGAACAGGTAATTGAAGCATTTTAGCTGTCTATAGGAGCTTTCTTTTGCTGTATTAACAGTTTTTAATATGTTAGAACAGAATAAAAAGTCATTTTAAAATAAATCCGTCTGTTACACCAGACTCTTAAAGTTGTGGCTGTTGAGGGTAAAAGATGCTGAAATGTCCTGGGTTATAGTCCACTGTCAGAATGTGTACACACTCATGTTTCCTGATTGTCATGCTCTCTATAAAACGCACAAACATTCAATATGTAACAATCTGTTTGTGGGGTTGACAAAGTTCATTCTAAGGCTGTGTTCATACTGCAGGCGAAAGTGGCCTGATCTGTTTTTGTTTTTTTTGTTGCTCCGATGTGACTCAGATCTGACTCTTTTTCTTTTTTTTTTTAACCGTGTGATCAGCACAAGTCACATGGAATCTGACCTTTACCAAACTGACTCGGGCAACTTTCACAAGTGGATTCCCATAGGAGTCTTATTCAGGTCAACATCTAAATTAAAAAAAAGTCAGATCCGTGCACACCTCCAGCACAAAGTAACAGATCGAGGACTTTCGCACTAGAGACAACATTCTTGCAGACACAGATGATATTCATGAAAGTTTCGATGCTCTTGGATCAGTTCTAAGAAGCACTGTGGATGCAGTCCGCCTTACAGGAAGACAATTATTGGAAATGAAGAGTCCTGACGTGTCAAAAGATGAACACATTGGCAAATTATGAAAGCTCTTAAAGGCGGACGTGACCTCAGCGGGTATTTGTTTTAGCTGCAGTGGTCATGTCAAGAGTCTATTGTTTTCCACCTTGTTGTTCAGGAAGTCTAAAAATAATTCAATTCAATTCTGTCCACATTGTTAGGTAGACTCTTGGGTTAAATGTCATCTTTGAAAGCTTGGCTTTTGTTTTCCAGCTTTCCTTTCTGTTGTTGATGCCATGAGGCCGACATGTGCAGCAGCATGTGTTATGAGCACTTCCTGTTGAATATTTATCAGAAGAGCAGCATGTAGTGACGCTTAGAATTCAGATAAATGTGCAGCAAGTCGCTGACTGACCAGATTATAAAACCAGCGACAATCCTGTTTCTAAACTAGCGTTTCAATATTACTAGAAAAAGGTCCAGCTCCACTAGTGTTAGGTCAGTTTATTTGATAGTAAGTTTCCCTGATGAAAGCTTGATCTGCTCAAAATGTCAAAAAGAAAGTTCCTGATGCTTCTTTCAAACACCAGAAGAAGAAAAACAATACTTGGAGGGTCTCTGTTGCGTTGGGATAAATGTATTTCACTCATTTTTATTAATTAGGCAGTATGTCTTCAGAGTTTCCTAAAATAGGTTTTATATCCAAGTCCTTCTTCTTGTATCACCTGAATCACGTCAGTGCCCAACCTTGGTCTGTGAATGCTTCTGAAGAGATGAATGCTATATTTATACAGGATATAAGTTCAGGACATTTTTGTATTAAGTAAACTGTTATCTCCAAAAGTAGAGATTTCCTTTTTTGTTGCATGACTTCCATACCATTTAGTAGTCCAGTATTGTGTGGTTTAAAATGCATTTCCCACATTGATCAGAAAGTTAACCTCATTCAGTGAAATGTGTCAGCATGTAAGCCAGCATGCTTTTTATTTCTACTCTCCTGTAGCTCAGTCCTTCATGGAGCAGGAGGTAGATCACATCTAGTGAGCTGTGAAGAGAGCACAGATAGCTGTGCTGCAGCGTGTAATTCATATCTGTGAGAATGTTTTATTTTTGTGTCAAAACTCAAGACAATATCTTAATGACGTCTTCAGTTATTTGCGGACTGTCATCAGAACAGATGCTGTTAAAGGTTTTCACCTTGGATGGTGGTGAAATTTCAGGGTGTCATTTGGACATGATCTTTTCTGGCTCCTTTCATGCCCAGTGGTCACAGACCTGCAGGGTTGGTCAATATGAGCATGCTGCCTCCATTGAATTGGTACATTTCATAGATTTTACTGGGTGTGTTTAATATAAAATTTTTTGCTGCTTCCCTGGAGGCTCTAAAGCAAGAGGTCGCTTTTTTTGTTTGAAGATGGTGCCTTATTGCCTCATAATCGAAGCATTTGTTTGATATGAACACAGGCTGGATCTGAGTTCTGGTTTCATTTCAGTAAAAATCAATAACTCTTTTTCCTCTGTGTTCTTTCTCAGGAGCGTGCCGGGCGTCACTGCGGAGCTCTGCGTGTGCTGGGCTCCTACTGGGTTGGCGAGGACTCCACCTACAAGTTCTTTGAGGTGATCCTGGTCGACATCTTCCACAAGGCCATCAGACGCAACCCAGACACCCAATGGATCACAAAGGCTGTGCACAAGCACAGAGAGATGCGTGGCCTGACATCTGCAGGAAAGAAGAGCCGCGGCCTGGGCAAGGGCCACAAGTTCCACCTGACCATCGGAGGCTCTCGCCGTGCTGCCTGGAAGAGGCGCAACACCCTGCAGCTGCACCGCTATCGTTAGAGCACGCCACATGTCTGTACATTAAAAAAATAAAACCCTTTTTATGGTTACAGCCTTGTCTGCAGTCTGGTTTGTGCAGTTGGTAGAATATTAGATACTGATCTTTGTGGGGTTTGACTTCTGGCTCATTAAATCATAAACGATGGTTATAGATGAGTACTACTAGATGCATATAAGGTGTTATTTTATTATTATATATTATTATTGATATCTCCTAAAATAGATAAGCGTGCTTTATTATCTATACCAGTGATCTAGCACCAGGTGAAGTCCCTCTCACTTGAAGCTTAAGGAAGTTATTGCAGTGTCCTTACACTTCATAAGTTTGGTATTTTATTGCAGTTCTTCCAGGTCAGGCTGAGAACAGAAAGATGTTTCTAGACTTTAAACTTAAGCCTGATTATCATTTTGCAATTGTGAATGTGGACTATCAGTTTTAATCCTGTATGAATATTTGAACTACGTCGGGTGGGCAACTGGTGGCCCCCATCAACCCTCAATGTGGCCCTCAGCTCAATCAGTTGGAAATGGAAATGAAGAAAGCATGACAAAACCTGACATGAAATCAAGAAAACCAGAAATATGGCCATAATAATATTTGATCACTGGTGTATGTTGAGTTAACTTCGAGACAATTGACTAATTATTTATCCTACAATTTGGCCCCCTGGCAGTGAGAATGAAATGAATGTGGCCCTTGCTGTGACCAGAGTTGCCCATCCCTGATCTATGTAATGGTGTTTACCAGAAAAGCCAAAACAATCTGAACCTGTGCAGCTGTGTGGTGGCCATGGACACGGAATTTGGCTGCACACATTTTGTGTGAATACAGAGTTTAGTAAATCCCATTTCTAAGCTTCAGTAGTGGATCCTGTGTGCTATATGATGATCTACACTTTAAGACCACACCCGAACAAGTTAATGTATAAATGGAGCACTTCAGAAGGCGGACCTGTACAAGAGACGTAAAACTAACTCATTCTTTCTAAAGCGCCACATTTCAACTGAGATTTCAAGTGTTCCTAAAAAGCCTGGAAGTAGATTAAAATAATATTTTATCTTGGGCATTTATTAGTCAATTAATCATTATTTATATACCGCCAATTCATAACAAGAGTTATCTCGAGACGCTTTACAAAAGCTCATATAGGATAATAGGCAGGAAGGATTTCTCCTTTGTGTTCCCCGTGTTCCTGTTAACACAGCAGGTCGTCCATGAAAGAGGACACCGGTGGTTGTAGGGACGACACAGTCCGAGGGTGGAGGCTGGACGTCAGGCGGTTGGTTGATTAAAAACATTTCTCTCCAAAGAATCCTGATTCCTTGAAATTGCCTCTAATCAGATCATCTTAATGTTACGCTTGTCTGAATATCTGATTAATGCAGTGATGCATTTAGGAGTCAAATACTAAACAGGCTTGGCCTTTCTTTATTGCTTCGTCACACCCATTGTTTTTTTTTTTAAACAGTTTTATGGCTTTTTATTGTAGTAATTGAAATAATGTGTGTGTAGGGGGATAGCAATGGTTAGTGTTTGTACGTCTCCATGGTCAAAGATTATTAACCTAGGTACATAGTACAGACTGAACTGCCCAAAGACATCAGTATGCTCGTTTTGAAGAGCTGGCTTGTCAATTCCAATCGCAAAGCTCGACATCTTCTGTTGTAGTAAACGTGACGTCCTCATGCTCTTCCCTTAAAATGTTAACCCCTCGTATTTTGGGACAAATGAATCCCTTTGTAGGCTAACCTGATCTCCCTCCTGTCAAAGTTCAACCCTTTTAAGAAACCCAATCTGCTGTCTTTCATTCTTTTCTTACTCCTGACCTGATTACAACCTGCATGTGTTAAAAAAAACAAAAAAAGGTTGTGCGACATCACTTGTAGTCATGTATAACAAACATACAAATAGTGTGTTGGTTTGAATGTGTTTTTTTTTTTAACTTTATCTTACACTGAGTTTGATGATGTGTAAAGCTGTTTTCACTCCTTAAAAATTCTAGAAATCTCAGACAGCCAGACTATTTTTACTGGGGTGGCCGAACTGGGCCACTGACCTGGCCACTTAACCTTAAACATTAGCTGAATTCTTAAAGTAATAAAAAGAAGATGTATGTTCAAAGTCACAATCTTAAGTATGACCAAAATCAAATTGGCTGCATTGAAATGAAAGCAGCTTGTGTAACACAAAATGTTTATTTAAACACTAGTCCCACCTCTGGCCAGGCAAATAGCCAATCATAGTTCAGGATTGGCTATTAGCCCTGGCAACCCCTTGGCTACGCCCCTGCCTGGCCCTGAAATCTTCCTGACTTGTTTACACACGTCCCTCACAGTTGGAAAGTTCCCTGCCTGTTTTTATTATTATGTTTATGCTATGTGTAATTGGATGTACTCACAGTATTAATAAAAGAGCGGAGAAGAACATACCGGAGAAAAGAAAAAGTGAATCCATTTCATTACACACTCAAACCTTTTGCATATAGCATGTAAACATCATCACCCTCGCTTGTTTGCTCACTGCAAGAACATTTTCAGACTGTTTCGTGGAACAGTTTATTTGAAACATGGAGAGATACTCCTGGCTTAAGTAACATACTGTAGACGGTATTGTTATTAGTCTGTCCACTTTGAGCAGGCAACTTGGATCTCTGCACCTCACTCTGATCTGACAGGATCAGCTGTGCCCATAAGACATGCTTAAATAATATATCGTGATGCTTCTGAAATGCATTCAGGCTGACTACATGGTGACTTGAGAGACAATCAGGCAATAGCTGAAAACACTTGATCCCCACCGAGTGCAACTGAGGCACCGATGTTGTGCCGAGAAACATAAACACCTAGAAATCTGTAATTCCAAGATAATTATCTCGTTCATTGAAAAAAAAAAAAAAAAAAAAAAAAAAAGGAGCAATTTTTCATTTTCTCATATGAACGCAACACACTTCCATCTATTCCAGATAAAGTTGGGGTTAAAAAATGTGGCTGTCATGTTCAAATATTGAGGCCACCCAAAACATTTGGAGACATTTTCAGGAGTTTTGTGTGTGTGTGTGTGTGTGTGTGTGTGTGGGTGTGTGTGTGTGTGTGTGTGTGTGTGTGTGAACTGGTCTTATCTGTTCTGTTGAGCTGCTTGTTGGGGGGGGGGAGCTCATGAGTTGGTGTGGGAAAGATGTAATCCTAGAAGTGTTCGGGTGTAAGGTGTTTAGACTCAGATATTTGTGTCAGTGGGGCTGCCATCAGCGCTACAAATGAAAGCCAAGTCTTGAAGTATTTGTTTTTTTACATTAAGATAAAACTATGCAAACATTTGGTACATTAGCAGAGTGTTTTTTTAAGAAACGTCTTCTTAGGTTGTTGAAAGAGTCCCTGCACTCTTAAAGGTTAAAGGCTTCTCTCTCTAGGTTACCTAACACAAGCTTTAATGAAGTAGGAACACTGTGACATTTACAAACTTTAGCTTCATGAATGTCTTCAAGGATGTAAAATAAATGACTGCAAAGAAGAGGACAGCATGCGTAACAGATTGCTGATATGCAAATAAGACAGAGTGGTTGGCTGCTAAACAGCTTGCAAATACAGCAAGTCATGCTTTGCTGTAGTGGGAGTAACCCTTTAGTGTACCTCAATCTGTGCCTGAAAATGAGAGAGCTAACACAACTACTGTTTATTCCAAACCAATGATTGTGACAGTGATAGTGACTTCAGATGTATAGCATCTTTGAAGAATTTGTTCTGACATGGACTGCACCCACCTGAGGGATCTTTGAAGTTATAGCGGTCAGTTCAACATGTGTTTTGGAAAGCTGAACACGGGACTTTAATTTTGCAGCTCCACAATCCCTGCTGCTCAGACTTTGGCCGCACAGGTGCAACACATTGGCGCTATTTGGGCTTCATTTTTGAACAGTGGAAGGAGGCGGAGACACTGGTTAATGCATTGAAAACAATACAAAAGGAGTAAATACTACTGGTAGTGTTTGCTAACAATATGGCTATTGTGTGCATCAATATCTGATGTTGAGTGCTAACTTAAATAATTTATCATTTTGCCATTTTTTGTCAAATTAACAGCATATACAGCTGTATTACTTGTTCAGTATTTGAATAAATTCATCCCTGAAAGTCATCAATACTATAAACTCAACAGAGAGTGATGATTTGTTTGAGCTGACAGCACCTAAAAATACTCCAACCATGCCTCATCACCCACTTTACAGTAAGTAGATAAAAAAAAGACCAAAACACTTTATTTTCTTTTTTTTTTTACCAGGCTGCATGCATGTTACATTCTGGCATAAAGTTAGTCATTTTAATATGCAACCTTATAGGGATTTACCCACTGTTGGAGCCAGCCTCTGGTGGTCATTCAATGAACTGCAGTTTTACTTTTTATTGACTTTCATGACACGGATTTTCAGCAACAATCAAGTAGAAAAAAAACAAACAGAAGATTTAACAAAACAGGCAGGTTGATCAATAGAACATGACATTAAAATGTTGTTGCAGTAATGCAGTGAGCATCATCAATGCATGACAAGCACAAAACATTTAACTGTTCTGAACCAGTCCATCAGATTCCTGACGAGGTCAGGTTGCTTTCTGGCTAAATTTGTCCCATTGTTCCTTTGACATGTAATTCTAGCAGCTCAGTTGTGCAAGCATTTTTCCACATGCAGCTATTTGTCATCATGATATGACTGTTTCATGAACTGGAGGAGTTTGGGGCCCTTTGCAACATCATCCAATTAATTGAGCAAACGTTATTTGGCCAGTTGTTAATACTATTAATGATTTTCTTAATTGAGGCACAACTGTTTTTCAGCCCTCGAGGCTGCTGGAGGGGGGCCAGCAGATTGAACAAGGAGTGTAGAGTAGAGGAAGTCTTAAAAACTCTGGGGCAAGGCCATTGAGGTATTTTTAGGTGAGGGAGAAGATTTGATTCGGAAGTTGACCAGCAGCCAGTGAAGGTGGGTGATCTAATATGATATTCTGGGGGCGGGGGGGGGGGGACGTTGGCAGCATCTACATTTATTTGAGCCAGTCGAGGAATTAGATGGTTATGAGACGTGGATAAAACTGTGTCAGAGAGCAGTGGCTCGAGTCAGGAGATGATTAAAAGCTGATAGAAAGCTGATTTGGTGACAGACTTTTTTTTGTGTGACTTGGAACTAAAGGGTGGAGTCCAGACTCCCACCCAAGTTGTAGTCTGTAACTTGGGGCTTTGGCTCAGTGGTAGCATTCACCGTCTCTCAGCTGTAAAATCGAGGGTTTGATCCTCATGAAGCTCATGCAGTGATCACTGAACACTTAATTCTGCTTCTGCGTCAGCGGCGTGTTTACCTTTCTGTGTTTGATGGATTAGTTACTACTGATGGACACTTTAACATACGAGCCTCTGCCATCAGTGTGTGAATGTGGTGTGAAAGGGTAAGTGTGACCTGTGGTTCAAAAAGTGCTTTGAGTAGTCAGAAAGACTAGGAAAGTTTATTTTGAGAACGGGCAGATGGAGCAGCCCTACATGCCAAGGAGATCTCGAAGCATCTTGAGCAACGTGAGCCACAACCATTAGCTCTGTTTTTATGGCAGTCAAAAAGTGCTGATGTGTAAAAATATGTGGTGGCCAAAGGCCTGACGGTGGAAAATCACATGAAGAAAGTGTAAAGCACGAGTGTTCTGTGCCTGCTAAATACTGTAGAGAAGAAAGAGTGAGTGGCCTTTATTTGTATCCAAAAAAAAAAGCTTGGCCAACAAGCGGCCGTTCTTTACTTTAATGAGCTTCAGCACAAACCACCATTACAGATAAATACATGTGGGTTAGGCTTAAATTGAGCTATACTTTGCACTGATGTCAGCTCCTTTAAAACATATTATTAACAATGCAAATCCTCTTTTAGGGAGGTGACATAAGGTGTTTATCTTTATCTTGCTTTGATCATTATGAAAGTGCACAAATCCTGATATTCACTCCCACGGGGAACCACAGATGGATGAACAGATCCTCTTAACTACATTATTGCATATTAATATTCACAGCTGTGGCTAAGTATAGCCCTCGGATCATTATCATTTTCACATCTACCAGCAAATATACCACTGGCAGGGTTTTTCATGTTACAGTATATCAGAGAAATGGCTCATTATTTCTTTTAATGATTTGTCTCACCGGTATTTTTAGGATTCTTTAATCTGCAGTTTGAAGATCTCTCTGCGTGATCTTTTAAGATTTTCATCTTTTGATCACTGGAACTAAAAGGGAAACACATTTAAGTACATGGCAGGTGCACATATTCTTGCTGCACTTTATGTAAAGCAATGGCATATGCATGTTTTTGTGCAGCAGGTCCCTGAACTTTACACTTTTGTTTTGCACAACTCCAAAGCCTAACTGATGTATGAGCCTATTTAAGATACTAAATCATGCAAATAAAATGCACAAAAGATGCTAGTAATGAGAAAATGTGTTTAGGGTGTCCTAATAGTTCAACAGGCACATAAGGGCTAAAAGAATCTGGAAAAAGGGGGATGAGGAGTTTGATAGCTTAAAGCTCACTTCTGTTATATTGTTTACAATTCTGTTGCAAAAGGTCAAGAATTCAGCAATATCAAAGTTCAGGATCTGAAACATGTGGGGTGGCTGTGGCTCAGTGGTGGAGTCGGTTGTCTCTCAACTAGTAGGTCGGCGATTTGATCCCCAGCTTCCTGCAGCCACATTTCGATGTTTCCTTCGGCAAAACACTTAACACCTGCCGTGTGAACGTGCATGAACAGATATGTAAATAAACTGAGGGTCACTTTACACAGCAGCCTCTCCCATCAGTGTGTGAACGTGGTGATAAAGGGTAGATGTGACCTGCGGTGTGAAAAACACTTTGACTAGTCAGTAAACTAGAAACATAAAAAAAAAAACAACAGAAGATGATTAGCTGATGTCAGGATATCTGAAACGACATACAAACCCAACTAAATGTGACACTTAAACTCAAAACATAAAAAAAGCAAACAAATATAGAAACATAGAAAGAATATCCACTGATTTACCCATTACAGAAAATTAAGTAAAAGTATCAGCCCCCAAATCCAGATTCAGGGAGAACCTGAAATCGCCTCTATTCTGGCACAAGTTATTGAGATGAAGTGTAATCCTAAAATTGAAGATTTACCTTAAAAGTTTAATCAGGAGGGATTCTTTTTTTCTTTTTGGGCTTTTTGTGCCTTTAATGGAGAGATAGGACAGTGGATAGAGCTGGAAATCAGGAAGAGAGAGAGTGGGGAATGACATGTGGGAAAGGAGCCACAGGCCGGATTTGAACCTGTGCCCCAATCAGGAGGGATTCTTTGAGTGAGAATAAAGAGTCTGCAGTTTGTCAAACATTAATAACTTGTTTGTCTTTGTAATTGAGTGATTCAAATCACGTTTTATTTAATCAATACGCGCATTAAAACAATAAGTGCTTTGTTGTAGAATTCTGATACATTTCATCCAGTCTGTCCAGAACTTGAATACCTGCTGCAATTTAACTATTTATATGTGGCCTATCTTGAGCTCTCGGTCTCGATCTCTAAATGTCTTGGTCTCTGAGCACTCTGGTCTCGGGATGTCTTGGTCTCGGTTGGTGTGGTTAATTTCTTGCTGCTCCAGACAGATTGCCCTTCAGTGGTATTCATAAAGTCGTTTGAATTGAAATGCATGTGAAACATTTCAGAATGCCTCTTCACTTTTAGTATAATATTCGACTCTGAGTACCTTAAGCAGAGAGTTTAAGAATCTAACTTTGTTAACTCCAAATAAATGAACTAATTGGGTCATAGTGACATCATATTGTCATCCTGAGCTCAAGTCGTGTTTGACCTAGAGAGTGAAAGGGTCGACTGAGAACACAGCAGGGCGAGATGAGGACAACAGTCACCTCTCACGTTACTCCCTCTCTATTGTCGCTCATACATGAGTGTTGTGGGAAGGCAGCAGTGACCTCTGACCTGCGCTCTAATAATCCCCCTCTTAGAGGAAAGTGGAGAAGGTGATGAGGCGGAGTGGGATACACTCCTAAAAGCTTCCATTGTTGTAAGCGAAGGAAACATTAGCTCCGGCGCGCCTTGGGAAATGTTTGGTGCGCCATCTTTGTGTGTGCAGCAACTCCCATCTTCTGTGTGGAGACAGAGAGGAGGGACGTTCTGTCGTGTCATGTTAACCCAGGAAGAATTTAGTAAGGGGGGGGGGGCATGTGACATTCAGCACCTACAGCTACATCTGCTAGCCTCATGTTGATCTTCTATTGAGAGTATCCGTCCACTGCCAGATGATCGTTGTCTGACATGATACAAACACAAACGTCTACAACATTATTGCTCAGAAAGAAAGTGCTCAAACTCCTTTCTGAGTTTTCTTGAGATCTCGACTTATTTATGTCGTTATCTTGGTTTTCCCGTGATAATCAGTTCATTTCTTTACCTCCCCCCCTTAAAAAAAAAAAAAGATTGCCTGAAATCAACTCGTTATCGAGGGAAAACCAACTCCGTTATCCAAAGACAACCACATAGTCTAAATAAGGCCAGACCTTGAGACATCCAAACCAACCTCATCAAACACAAGAGTCTACTTTAAAACATGGATACTGAAATAAAAACTTCCATGAATGCTCTTCATCTCTCAATCGAGGCTTACTCTAAAACGCTTGATATGATTAAATGACAAGTTAAAAAAAAAGGACATGTTTGATAAATGCTGTAGGCTTATTATGGAAAACCATTGTCTATGTGTGAATCTAAGGTACATTAGACTGAGGTGGGCGAAAAAAGAGTTAATGCGGCACCAAACTAAAGACATGTCGTTTTTTATTCAACAGCATAATCAGACTCTTTTTTTAAAATTTTTTATTTGACATCATTTTGAAATGATCTTCTAATGATGTTCATTATTTAAAGTTTCGCTGAATATACTGTGAAGTTGAATGTTACAGCTAAATGAGTAAAACAACCACACATGCGGCCTGATCCCAAACCGAAGCTATAAGCCCCGCCCACTTCCCCTTTAACGTCTACAGAAGAAATCAAGTTGGGAAGCATTTAAAAAAAGATTTGTTGACTTATTTCAGTAAATAAGTCAACAAATCTTTTTTTAAATGAGTTATAGTGGGGAATACTTTTAGTGTTTCTAAAATCCTGGCTACGGTCCTCCTCCTTCAAAGACTGAGATCATTATTTTTTAGGGTGTATAAATAAAAAAATAAAAAAATCAATATAAAAAAAGTACAATTTAAATTAGATACATTTTTATTGACATGGACATTACAATAACATTTGATGAACCCGGTGAATTGCCAGACTTTTTTTTAAGCAAACAAAACTTTTTGCGCTTTTTACAAGAGTTGCAGATAATATAAGATTATTCTTATTTCTGGTCCTTTTCATTCAAAATGTGAGATTTAAAGTTTGTACTTTTTGTTTGATGGATGGATTAAATAAACTTATATCAATTCAAATAATATATATAAATAGTTCTCAGCACTTGGCCACAGGAGAGAACATAAAAGTAATAATAACGATCATGAGGAAAGACAAATAAATAACAAGGGTAGAAAGAGAGAAATTACGGAGCTCCTGAAGTCCCAAAAAGAAAAAGAAGTCGTGTTCGGAATAAAACAGCCTACTTATTTTGTGCGCACGAAGATTTTTTATTTTATTTTTTGCTTTTTGGGACTTCAGGGGCTCCGTAAGAAATACAAATAAATAATAATAATAATATAATAATACAAAATAATAAGGACCAAAGACCAAAAGAGAAGAAATATATCCAGAAAGTATGTGAAGACAATTTAGAAGAAACTTTTTCCGTGTTTAAAAATACCCGGAATCTTTTTTTTTTTTTTTGGCTCCGACAGTTTTTCCACTTTTCTTTTTTGTTTTATTGAAATAAAAGGCACAGGAACAACTTTGTATCGAGGTCTGTCTATAAATCAAACCTTACTTGTGCCACGCACTCGTCTTTTAATTTATTTATTATTATTTTTGGACACAACTGTCTTTGTTCACTTTGATTGGTGAAAAAGTATGTCAGTGGGTTACATTGGCAGCAGTGCAAGAGAGCTGCAGGGGAGGAGGAGCCGACAAACTGGGTCACATGGTTGAGCACCGCTCCTCGAAACAGACACACTGAAAAAACACCCACCAGTCCACCAAACCTCTGGCGGAGCGCTCTCATCGCAGGCGGCACCTTTTTCTTTTTTTCCTCTGATTGTCTCATCTTTGAATGGTGTTTGGTCTTTTTTCAATCTACCTGTAGTTTGGTTGAAACATTGAAAACAGGACGAGTTGTGCCTTTCGGTCTTTTGTTGTCAATCAGCGACTTTGTAGTTGCTGAGCACTAAAACAGAAACACGGATTCAGCACTGAGGTAGCACAGGAGGAGGAAAACCCCCAAAAAACTCGCAGGATATGGAGTCCACAAAGGCTGGTAAGTGTGCTTTCACCTTAACTCAGGTGTTGCTTGTTTCAATGGGCTTAGTTCTGTGTTCAGCAATCAGTTTCAATGAAAAAGCGTTTTGTGAAAGTAGAACAATAAGGGCACTGAGTTTTTTTTTTAAAAGCCTTCTTCATTAGTTAAAGTCTCAAATGTGAAAGATTGAAGCGTGTAGAGGTGTGTTAATTAAACTGGGTTAGGAGGACCAGGGGCTGTTGTTGTTACCCATGTACATTGGCTCGACCAGCACTGCAGTCGCCTCCTCTCACATGGACCGAGTGGCTAGCCATGTGCCCGTGTGTTTACGCTCCCCCGTGCGTCGCCGCTGATTGGTCGAGCTGCGGTCGTGACGTCGCCATTGCATAATTCCTCCCGTCGAGATGGCGTGGGTTCTCGGTGGTGATACACGTGAGGCAGCTCGCGGTGACCCAGTTTTGCCGGGGAAAAAGAACATGCACGGTCCGTGTGGGGGCGGGGTTTTAAAAGCGCCTGAAGTTATGGTGCGTTCAGGACCCGTCGGAGAAGGCAATATTAACTTTTGTCTTTTATGATGTAACATTTGAAGGCGCTTTGCTTGAATAGTGCTTCCAGAAAGACTTAGTGTCCTTTTTCTGAATACAGCGTTAGTCAAGTGACTAAAATAACATTTAAAAAATGCACTGAACTGACACATTTCCATTTAAAATTTATTAATAATATATATTTTTAAGCATGTTACTTTATCAACACACTTGTTGCGTAACCAAATGACACACAGCCAAATTGTTTTGTAGTATGGTAGGGTTTGACATTTCCCATGGAGCGTGAATGCATCACCCTTGACTGTATACAGTTTTGCAGGAGGCCTTGTTCAAATGATTTCATTTTTACATGTCAACACTTTGTGGGGTTATTCCGACAACAGCTTATAAGAAGATTCAAGTTGTGTTTCTCTGTTTATCCGCCTTTTCTCTAAACAATGTTTCAGGTGTCTTCAAAAGCGACACCCTATTTTTCCAGTGTTGCAGATGGTGTTTATTACACACATCCCTGTTGTCTGAGAAATCTTTCAAGTCAATGAATGTGGTTGAAGCTGGACTTCAATAGGGTGACAACTGGTGGCTGAAGGCAACCTTTACATGCATCCTGTGGCATTTCCTGCAGAAAATCCGATACAAGAAATGCCTTTCTGAGATGTAATAAATCAGTTGCATCATTACGAGCTCGGCTAGTTGAAATAAAATCAACCAGTGTTGGAAGTAGTTTGGCACTAGATGTTTGTTCAGGTCCAGTATGTGTGAATGGCTGCAGGGAGGGGCCAGACTGCCTACTACACACACCCAGCATAGCTTGCCATTATGCAATACTTGTTACCTAAGAATTTAGAATGGCAAGAGGAAGAAATCAGGTCAGCCTATGTTGAGGGGGGAAAAAGTGTCTCAGCCGTCTGCTCGATTCCTACTGGCTGAGGCGACTGTATGTCCTGCCTCTTTATGCTAAGCTTGTTGGTTTCTACAGTAAAACTGCCCCGACTTGCTGATGGTTACAGCCACATCATTCATACGAGGAAAGAGACATAGCAGGGAGGAGCAGGCATGCGCACAGATTACAGAGCAGACGAGGAGAAAGAAACGCCATCTACTGAAACTTGAACATTATGTAATAATTATGTAAGATATGAAAGGCCTGGTAGTCTTAAAGGGAAATGTTATGCCAAATGATCATAGCAACAAAAGCAAGGCGGATTAATAAATAAATAAAAATCTTAAAAACTTTTCCTTTATTCTGTCCATCATTGAAGTAAAATACACCTGGTTTAGATTTCACCCAGAAAGATACTTCTGCTCTGTGTTGGGTTTGTTGCTTCAGTCCTTTTCATCATGGCATATTGTCTCTCTCTCTTTGCCCTTGGACCACTAGGAGGCGTAATAGCCTACATCAGCTCGTCCAGCTCGGGCTCTAGCCCGGAGTCGTGTCACAGCGACTCCTCCAATGGCAGCTACCAGTCATCCTCGCCGTCTCACAGCTCCTCGCCCGGCCGCCACCAGCAGGGACAGCTGGCTGACCCTGCACTCCCAACTGGCGGCCCCAATCTTCCAGGGACTCAAAAAAGTGGACGCTCCACCGGCACAAAATGTGGCATCACAAGTAAGATGGTCGCATTGCTTTGTGTTTTGAAATGCTGCCTGTGTTAGTCTTACCCGTCCTTTCTTTTTAGATTTAAATAGGCATTGGTAGTTGTGAAACAATGAATCAAATACTGGGATCCCATGCATTTAATACCCTAACCAGTGTCCTTGTATTAGCCTGGTACTGGTTGTTTTACCCCACTACAACAACAAAAAAATCCCCTAAATCTCACAACACTGCGTTTCCACAAGATGGCGATTTACTAGAGAGGTGAACAGTTAGAACAGAAGAATTATCTATTTGTCGGGTGCTGATGGCCCAGCGGTTAGGTTACAACCCATGTACAGAGGCAATAGTCAAAAGTGGGTGGCCTGGGTTCAAGTCTGACCTGCCACTCCTTCCCTGTACGTCAATCTCAATCTCTTGCCAGATTTCCTGCGCCACTGTCCCATATAAATGAAGGCAAAAGGCCCCCCTCCCCACCCACACACACACACACACACACACACACACACACAAAATATCTTTGAAGCCACTACAATGGTGTGTTGAACTTCATTGTTCAAGTCCTGCAAACCCAAAATGATGGGCTTGTTATTTGTGTTCTGATTTTTTATTTTTTTGTGTGTGTGTACCTTCTCAGAAATCAACGGCCTGGTGCTGCTGTGTAAAGTTTGTGGTGATGTGGCGTCTGGTTTCCACTACGGTGTCCATGCCTGCGAGGGATGCAAGGTAAGGACAGCTCTCTGAAACAACTACCACCCCCTTCCCCCTTTCCTTAGACTCACACAAGCACTTACATACATACCTCTATCAGGCTGCACCTGTATATAAACGTGTACCTCTGGTTAATGAATGAAAACGATAACACTGATGCTATTTTTGAACTGTTACATTATTCCAAATTTGTTATCCAAATTTGTAATTGACCTTGCATAACTTAAATGTTACCAGAATAATTTAGTCACTATAACAAATCTAAAGGTGATGAAGGTCACACGAGGCATGACCAACAAGGGACCTCGAAAATGTCTACTGGTGGCTTGGCCGTCCCCTTTTTGTGGCTGTCTGATGTTGCAAAAGTCCTCTGTTGGTTATATAAATAAGCACACACACTCACACACACACACCACACTGCATCAGAATCAGTTTCACTCCGTGACTTTGGACATAAGTTGAAGTGGGTCACCGCCAGCCGAGCCATCTGTACAACTTCATGCAGAGACTCGCTGAAACTAGTTCATGCTCCCCATGTTAATATTAGCTGCCTCTTACACCTCACATTGCTGCATGGCCTAGTTAGCTGTGGGGTGCACACATCAGGAACACACACTTGTATGAGTAAACCCACATTGCAGTATTAATATGAGGAGCTTTATTTGAATAATTTGTGATTTGTGTTTTTGACACACAGGGCTTCTTTAGGAGGAGCATCCAGCAAAACATCCAGTATAAGAAGTGCCTTAAGAATGAGAGCTGCCCTATCATGAGGATCAACAGGAACCGCTGCCAGCAGTGTCGCTTCAAGAAATGCCTGATGGTCGGGATGTCCAGAGACTGTAAGTATCTGTAGAAGTTGTTTTCAGTCTCTGATTTAGACTTTTATCAGGAAGCCCTCTTTTTACATACAAATAAAAATGTATGAAATGACAGAGCATAATAAATGCAAAGTTGTCCATGGACAATAAGTGCCACAGCATGTCAGTTAAAAGGTCTGCTTTCGTCAGTGTAGATTTGAAGAAGGCTGCTGTTTAAAACAAAAACATGACCTTGACTGGAGGGATTCTTTATGAAAAGTTGTCAGATACTTAGTATAACAATGTAAAAGAAAAAATCACACAGAGTGAGAGTCCGTTGTATTTATCCGCAAAGGCAGTCGGTCATGCAGCATAAAAAACAGTATTCAGTATTTTGTTATTGAAGAATAAATGGAAAACAGCGTATTGCACACTACAAAACTAAGTTTTTTTTAAATTTTTTTTAAAATCTTCTCTTTTAAGCTGTGCGCTTTGGCCGGATCCCTAAACGCGAGAAACAGCGCATGCTGCTGGAGATGCAGAGCGCCATGAACAACATGATGAACAACAACCAGCTCAACAGCAGTCAGACCCTCTCTATTAGCAAAGCACTGACGGCCAACAGCGCTGAACCTACCTCAGGGGACACAGGCACCGGCCACTCCTGTTCTCCATCCAGCCAACCAGACTCCAGCTCTGACCCTGAGCCTACCGTCGCCATGGACACCAGCCCCAGCTCTGCATCCACCAGCTCGTCGGACAGCGGGGAGGAGGAGGTGATCGGCTCAGTGACCAGGGCCCATCAGGAGACCTTTATGTACAACCAGGAGCAGAGTGGCCTGACAGCTGAGGCCGCGACCCCCTCTGGCCCTCTGAACAATGGCACCGCCCAAAACACCGCCAACAGCCAGACAGTGGAGCTGCGGGACTCCTGGAAGAACCACCAAAACAACATGGTCACCGTTTCAGCACCGGAATCCTCAGCTAGCCAGGGCCTCCAGCGCCAGGAGGACAACACCAACCACTGCCCCTTCAGGCTGTCCAGAGCCGCTGCCTCCAGCCACTGCCCAGCCTACACCCACGGCGCCTTCAGAGCTCCACCCGCAGACGGCCCTGCCAACGGAGCCTTCAGTGGGCCTCAGTGGAGAGGAGGCAACAGGATGTACCTGGTATGATACAACACCTTTCAGACACATATCATATAGATAATCTTTCTGGCCACATGGGGGCAGCAAAGCACCGCATCCAACATGCGCTTACCTTTTGGACACAGTGAGGAAAAAGTTCACAATACAAGCTGTTTTAAATTCTTTGTACTTTTTCATAGAGAGGGATAATATTCTATTTTAAAAACATTTTCTGTGGATCATTAACAATACATTTTTTTAATACAGTTTATTATAATATATTGTTTTTTTCTCCTCTGTGGTGTCCTCAGCTTTGTCCAATGAACACATCTGCTCAAGTGAACCCTCACAAGTCCGGCCACGAGGTGTGGGAGGAGTTCTCCCACAGCTTCACCCCTGCTGTCAGGGAGGTGGTGGAGTTTGCCAAGAAGATCCCCGGCTTCAGAGACCTGTCCCAGCCGGACCAGGTCAGCCTGCTGAAGGCTGGCACCTTTGAGGTACACCCTATCTCTCTGTCCTGCGCGGCAGATTTCTCCCAGTTTTCACTGAAAGCTGATGTTGTTCAGAAGAGTTGCACTTAACTGACAGAGCACTGATTGTTCTGCAGGTGTTGGTGGTTCGCTTTGCTTCTCTCTTTGATTTGAAGGACCGCACTGTTACCTTTCTGGGTGGAAAGAAATACAGTGTGGATACTCTGAAGGCCATGGGGGCCGGAGACCTCCTTAACTCCATGTTGGACTTCAGTGAGAAGCTCCTCAACCTGGGCCTCAGCGAGGAGGAGATGAGCCTCTTCACAGCTGTGGTTCTGGTCTCTGCAGGTTGGTTTGAATTTAGCTTTTCATCCTTTTTTTTTTTTTTTATATTGTATGATTCATTCACAACACAATACTTTGAAGCAAATGCACCGGATCAAATGATGTCCTCTGAAAGTTCTTGTTTTTGCACCTTAAATGCTCAGATTGTTACATGTGTGACATCATGGCGCCGTGATGCTTACATTTACTCTCTGTTCTTCCAGATCGTTCTGGCATCGAGAACGTGAACTCTGTGGAGGCCCTGCAGGAGACGCTGATCCGCGCCCTGCGCAGCCTCATCACCAAGAACCACCCCAACGAGTCGGCCATCTTCACCAAGCTGCTGCTAAAGCTGCCTGACCTGCGCTCGCTCAACAACATGCACTCGGAGCAGCTGCTCGCCTTCAAGGTCCATTCCTGAAGTCTCCTGTACTACTTGACCTGACACAAACTGTAATGGCCCTGGAGGGCCACACCCTCCCATCCCAACCAAACCTGCACCTCTCCACTTCTCCCATGATGCTTTGAAAGCTGGAAACCTGACATTAAAAGTGGGAGGAAGACCATAAAATGTTCTTGTACTGTACTGTAGGGCGTAACAGCCTGTGTGATGGTAATGCGTACATACAGACACACTGATTGATGTATATGTTTCTTGTGTTTGTGTGTAGCATACTGTTTGTTTGCAAGTATACAAATGTTAGAAGCACTTTTCTGTATAGTGTAGGCTGGTATTTTTGCATTCATAGTGCAATATGTGACTGCTTCTATGATTTGAACTGTTTAGCTTAGAGGTGAGTGTGCTCTTCTGGCACACATTAATATGAATAGGTGCTGATGTCAAAAGGCGGCAGGAGAAGTTGAAATCTTAAAAAGACCCCTGGACTCGAAATGACTGATTATGTAGAATTGTCTATAGAATAAAAAATATTAAAATTGAAAGCAGACGACAATGAGTGTGGAAGTAAAGCTGCTGAGCTTGCCAGTTAAGCCATCAGACTCTTTAATTTGAACAACTTAGGGACGCAAAATAATTATGGACGTCATAAAGTTACACTTCCCTGATGTTTCTTGTAGAAAAAAAAAAAAAAAGGTGAACATCTCAGTCACCAGCAGCAGCTCGCCCATCTGCTTGAAAAATCGTTTCTTTTCCACAAACTGTACAGGCTTTAGTTGAGCGTAGATTAACTGAATAGGTAGGAGTGTTAAGAATATGATTGTAATATCACTGAAGTGATTGTAATTTAAAGATGTGGCGTCCGCTGACTAGCTGGTGTTGAGATCTTTTTTTTTTTCTTATTTTGCCACCATCTTTTTTTTGGTTTGTTCTTTGTTGGTGAATTCAGAAAGTCTGGTCTTTTGAATATCCAGAGCTTCTGTCATTGTGTTAACGCTGTTGACAAATGGTTCTGTTCTTCTCTGTGAAAGGATTGCAGTATGCATAGATTTCTATATATATATATATAGAGTATACATACTATCATACATACATAATTGTATAGATGAATATATCTATATAAATAAATTTTATAAATGCAGTTTCATGGTGTGAGTTGGTTATTGACTTTCTGGTTTTCATAGTGAAGCCAAATTAAGTTTACCCTCTGTGGTTGTATGAACAGGATGTAAATATTATAAGATGAAGCCTGAGTGATGTAACTCATCTGTTCCTGCAGGGGGCGTGGGAGTCCCATCGATGGGCGGTGCCTTGCTGGATATGATAGGCTGAGAGCCGGAGGCGGGTTTACCTGTCACTCAGGTGAGCTACGCGCCTTAATAAGAATGGCGCTTATTTTTCATAAAATCAAAACAGAGAAGGAAAAAAAACCTCCGCACATCCACTTTACAAGACAGGTGTGTAGGAGAGCAAGGTGTCCATCAAAAACTTGAAGATAAACTCCCGCACACTGTCTAAATTGCGAACATACATTTATTGGGAGCGTTTCGGTGTTAGACCTTCATCAGGCAAAAAGTGGCCTTTTTTTTTCAGCCTGATGAAGGTCTAATACCGAAACGTTAAAACAGTAAAACTACAGATGGTTTTACTGTATAGGACAATATAGGAATGAAATCATGAATAAATTCAGAATAATAACCCAGTATTAATCTACATTTTATTTTATTTCCATTTTTCCTCTGCCTGGATCCAGAGAAGTGACAAAATAAAACATGTTATTTGTCTTTCCATTTATAAGGAAACTTTGAAAACTATTCAAGAGACGTAAATATGAATCTATGTTTTAAGGAAATGTGGGGAAGTGCTGAATTTATTTTGGTGTTTAATGGAGGCAATAGCGCCACCACATGGCTGTTTACTCACACTTTAAACCACATTGTATGTACAGACTGTATTATTATTATATCAACACGTTATTATTGTTTTCCACGTCTGGTTAGTTTATAAAATAGAAGAAAAAAAACAGTAGCTCTTGTATTTCTGTTTCTTTGTTGAAAAAGAGCTGTGTCATAACCATAGACTGTAAATATTATAACAGCATAAGAGCATTTATAAATATTGAAAATTAATATTTGACAGGTTCAGTTACAAAGAAAAACTTTGACGTCCCGAAACTTAAATAGAAATTGATTGAAACTTCAGGTATTGAAACTTCAGGTATAATAACAAGATTCATGAAGAAGTACGTTTGTATGTGAACGTCTTAGAAATCAGAGCTCAGCATTTTGACTGTTGTAGTTTGTCAATCTCACCAGCAGGTGGCGGTCAGGCAGCTCTTCCTCTCTGTCCACTCACTGACTCTCCCTGCAGCTGCCTTGTGTTCACTCCGAAAAACCAAATCAGAAGTGATTTTAGATCTTTAAAGACGAAGCAGGCACAGATTAAGAAAGGCTTTACATTATGTTTAATTATTATATTGATTTATTGTAGCCTCTTTATGGCCTCTAACTCAAAATGTAATTTGATTCTTTTTGACTTTCAGGCTACATAGAATTTTAAAACTGTTCAAAGATGCAGAACTCCATCCTAGTGTTTGTCGGCTCTTTTTGACAGAACCAAATGCTTTATGGGAACATTTTGAAAAGCATGGAGGCCAAAAAAGGCTTTGATATTCAAATAAACAAATACAAATAATGACATCAACCTAATATTAAAGAAAACTAATTTGTATGGAATTGAGCAAAAATCTTGACTTGATTCAACGCCGTAAAAATAGAGCTATTGCCCTGTGGTTGTATTTGATGGCCATGTTAAAATCCCAGATGGAATATAGTTCCCTCTATTCCCTCGCATTCATGAAATGGGGTGATGGAGATTAGGTCACAGCGACCCTGACCACTAGAATCATGACGTTTCATCCGGGGGTTTCAGGTGGATGTGCGCTATGTTGAAGAAATCACCTCCAGGTGTTCCTAAAAGAATGTAAATACCTTTTTAAGGTTAAGTGGTGAGTGACAGACCTGCTTCGTCATTTTATTCTAAATAGACATTTAAGTGAAATTGTGTAATAATAAGTTTAGGGATCCTTGAGTTATGGCCATGACTGTTATATGGAGATGTATCAGTGTATGTGATCTTTGACTCCCAATTTTAATCAGTTCAGTCAGACAAATCACGTTTGTATCATTGAAAATATGTATTGCAGTAGAACATAGATTGTCGTTTTTCCTCTCTTTTTTCTTACCTTTCCACCTTAACCTCTCCTACACAAGTGTGCCTGTAACCGCTTCAGAGACAACTCCACTACCAAACGGAGGTAAGCTGGTCCACTGTTGTTTTGTCTGCTATTTGTCCCGACTACTGCGCACCTTGTATTACTCAACATCCCCCGACACACAGTGAGCGCGCCAGCTTCCATTCATAGTTTTCAAACATAGTTCGTGTTTGGCTCCGACCTACTCGCTCCTCACAGTTTTTAATTTACATGCAGAGATTTGAGAAAAATAATGGGATGATATCTTAAACCCTGCAGTTGGAGTCTACAGGTGGATGCTCGGGTGGTGGTGGAGTGAGCAAGAGCGTGCTACTGGTGCAGGTCAGAGCTGGCGATGAAAGAGCAGAGGGAGAGAGCGGAAATCTTGCAGCTTAAATAGACAGCTAATTGGAAGGAGGCGTTGTCAGGAGATTGTAGATAATGCCGCATGTCAAGTGTAAAATAAGTGCAGCTTGAGTTGACTGGCTGAATTAGCTCGCAGGCATCACCTCATTTTAACCTGAAGTCCAAGTGGACATTTGCGCTAGATCCAAAGAAGTTGCCTGCTGAGATACTTTGTTCACCAGAATAGGACAGAAAGCCGCTGTTGATGTCACAGAAGAAGAAATAAATACATCAGTGTCAATCGCAAACAGGTAAGAAAATGTACAGATGATTTAACTGCCCCAAAAATAAAACTCCAGAGCCAAATTCTCTCAAAACCATCTTTATTCTCAAGAGCCAATTCACATTAGCTGCAATCATCATCGTCAATCGTGAGCATCAAAATCATTTCCTCTTGAGTTTCCCTCCTCACTCATGTCATAAGCACCGTCCACACCTGGACAATGATTACTGGACAAGCGTTCCAGTAAAGAGCCGAGTGCAAGACGGCAGATTTGGAAAACAGAAATGTTGTCATCTTCTGTTTTCCTGCTGCCACAGATTTACTCCTCCTAAACACCTAAGCACACTTAATCTCCCTTTCTCTCCATGACGGTTTTCCAGTAAGTGTTGAACAGATGAGTTGAACAAGAAGACACTCAAACACACAGGGAGAGAAATCGGTGTCCATGGTGAACGACTTCTTCTGATACTGGTTACACTTTGACCGAGAAGTTGTCATGAAATGTGTTCCTGTGTAGCTGTGCTGCTTTGTACAGACAGTGAGCTCCAGCTACAGTAACCATTGATTTATTTTTTTTATTCATTGTTAAAATTATACATTATTTAAGTGTTTTTTTTCACAACTTCTTGCTCTTAATTCTTTTGCGAAGATGTGGAAATGGATTTGAGAGCAAGATTGGTATTTTTTTTTCCAACGCTATGCAAAACAATATGTTCATATTTATGCTCATAACATCCGTAAAAAAAATCTGCAGTCTGAAAATATACATCCTTTTTCCTTTATACGTTAAAATAGCTTTTCTATGGTGCAACTCTTGTTATTGGTTTTGTAACTGAGTAACCTTAAGAGTAACAACCCGCGAGAGAGAAAACAGTGAACTGGCACCTCTTCAGGAAAAACATCCTGAACCAGCAGTCAGCATTGACTATGTTTACATGCAACGACAGATCTGTGCATATGAAAATTCAAGTAATTATGGTGTGTGACGCAAAAGTTTGACACATTACGACTGTTAACTCCACTTTACACAAACCCTACAACACCACAAACATTTGTTTCATCAAATACAAAAAGGGTTTGTTGAAAATAACTTTCAGATTTTGTTCTTATTTTGGGGATTATGCCTCACTCATTATTCATTTTATCTAACTATCGCAATATCTTTATCTTATCGCAATAGTTCAGGTGAGAGCCCCAAGTCTATAATATAGAGAATTGTGTACATGGACACATTACTCCCTTTTCTTCGTCTCAATCAGTTCAAATTTCAGACCACTGCTTTCTAATTGGAACTATATTTTGTGCCTGTTAATATGTCAGCCTTATCTTCTTGGTTGCCTTTAGCTCTTTCTGCAGAAATGCACTTGTCTGCACGTGTTCTATTTTAAACCAGATGTTAAAATTGCTGAGTCAACATTGGCCAAACCGCGGTCTTTTCCTGAACATCTCAGAGTCGTCAGAGTTTGCGCCTTGATATCAGTAAAGATGGTCAAAATTTGGGTAAATATAGTCACCAAAAACACTTTGAATGGTGGAAATAAAATAATGGTTTAGGTAAAGTCACATTACAAATGTAAGATGACCTCTTTCAGCAAAAAAATACTTGACTTTGGGGCACAGATGGCATAGCAGTCAAGTCGCTATACAGAAGCTATCGTCCTCCAAGTGGACGGCCCAGGTTCAAATCTGAGCTGCGACTCCATTCCTGCATGCCATCCTCAACCCCTTTTCCAAATGTCTTGCTCTATGCACTGTCCTATACAACTAAAGGCATTAAAAAAAAAAGGCCAGGAATAAAATCTTGACTTTTAATTTATGGTCTTTACCATCAATCCCCTGGGTACATTTACTGTCACTGTTTGACTTACCCATCATCTTTGGCACTCACCCCTACGGCCTTTCTGGATGTACATTTAATGCCAGCAGAATGTCTGAAGGTTTTCATGTGTAGGCACAAAATACACAACCAATTCTAAAACACTAGTTTGAAATCCAAGCTGACTTAAACACAGAAAGGGGGCATTATTATCATATCACAATTTGTCTCTTTCTACACCTGAAGGATTCTTCTTTCAGTAATTAACTCACAGGGAGTCGTCAGAATTTTTTTGTTATAACTTTTTGGGGTTTGGGTCCTGCCTTGACATTTTCCATCAGCTCCCTCGTCATTTGGCAGTTTTCAGCCAAAAACCAAAACTTCGGGTAAATCAACTATTTTCCCTCCAGAACATAGGCCTATCGGTGTCAGTCAGACAAAGTTAGCGGCTAGCTGCTTAGCATAATGAAGAACATACTGCAGAGAAGCAGGTAAAATGCTATTTGCTATTGTTTAAAGCCAAACTGAAGATTGTAGGAGAGTAAATAATAAACGTACATTCAGCAGGTCACCAGAAACAAAGCGCTGTGATAATACTAGCTCCAAGTCCGCGGGTGTGTACAAAGGTTTAGCTTTACTAGCATGTTAGCTAAGTCAAACTGTGAAGGCCGTAACTTGTCAGTGTTATTTTAAAATGTTTTGAAATACTGCTACTAAATGCCCCAACTATAACTGATTTATGACACTTTTTTGACACTTTATAAATGGTTAGGTAAAGTTTTGGTTGTGCACGTCCTAGTTGAGCAATTTCTTAAAAAAACAAACCACATTTAACTTATCTTAAGTGGGAGCATGACAGCTGCACTAGATGCTGTAAGTTCTTTATCATGCTTGAAGAGACTAGCAAGGCCTTGAACTTTATATGAAATGCTTTCAATGCAACGCCAAAACATCTAAAGAATTGTGGCTGTAGGAGATGTGACTCATACTGTTTTTTGAAACCCTGGGCTGGCTGCACAAGCAGATTCTGAATACGACTTAGACTTATCTAAAAGCCACAAAGGTGTCAGAGCTCTTAAGTCCAGAAAAACCATCTCATCACAACAACCTTTGACATAGGTTTTTTTAATCTTATCTTTTTCATTTTAAACTGCCTGATGATAAACAGAAAGTCTGAGTTGTTCCACTGAGAAATCCTCGCTGCAAGTTTATTGGAGTAGATGGATGAAAATATTCCACAAACCATGATGTGATGAAAAAGGAGTGGAGTAAAAAACAAAAATAAATCGTGTTAGTTGAACTAGTGGTGGGTTGGTGGTAAACCACTAATGATAACGCAGAGTTAATGCGGCCAACAGGGATACATGTTTGAGTTGTTCCCATGAAAAGCTTGGATTGCCCTATAATAGCTTGAACATACTGAAGCTAACGATTAGCTTTCCCCTACTTCTGGTTTTCCACTTGCTGTTGTGATCCAATATTTGATTCACACCACCAATCATGGGGATAAAAGTAAGTCCTTGGCGCAGATCGTATGGAATTGAAAAAGTTCTCTTACTTCTCTCATCATCCTTGTTTACATGTAAAGTTAGCATTGCTCTAGTTAAGAAATAAAAATACTTATAGAAGATAAATGTTTAGGTTTTCAATCAAGATTTGCTGGACATTTAAGTAGACATTTGGGACATTCAGTATGCCCCAAATACAAAAACACTTTAAACTGTCCACATTGAGACCGCTAAGACAACTCCAAGTTTAGGAAGTTGATCTTTCTTTGTAATATTTTAATTATCCTTTACCATTTGTATTGTTTTAATGGTGTTAATGTGGTATATTGTAAATTATTACCTTTTCCTCTTCCTAAGATAAACTTTCTCCTCTTATGTGCCCTCTTAGATGATTTTATTTAAATGTGTACCAGCTCTATCGTTGTCTGTACCTCGGCACCATAAGATGTTTTCGGACCAAACAGTTCTGGTGACTTTTTGAAGAGGAACTATCCACTGGGGAGTTCCCTGAGAACTACACACCATGGGGACTTTTTTTCCCCTCGTTCTCGACACCATGGTACCAACTCTGAAGCGAGGGCTAAAAAGGTTCCTCTAAACTGGGTTATAGGAGCTAAACTAGTTCATAGTCCCTGCGGTGCAGAATCAATAAAAAAGGGGGAAGGGTTCTAAAAGTTCCCAGAACTATATAAAAAAAGTTCCTGCTGCCTGAAAACGCCTGGTGTAAATGAGGGTTCTCTTTCAATGTGTTTTCTGAGGATTTAAGTTGAAATAAATGAATGAATGAAACCTAAGAGGATGGAGAACCTTTGACTTATGTGTACAAGTTTGGAGATAGATTTGACTCCCCTTGAGCTGCTCTAATTCTGTTTTTTAACACCTTAACCAACTTCGTCCCAAAAAAAAAAAAAACATTCATGCAGTTTTTAAATGACTCCATTTTTATTTGTGCATCTCAACTCTCACTTTGTAATTTTTCTCTCTGCAGGACGCCAGAAATATTTACAGGAACTCTGGAACTTGACTTGCATATCGACCTTAGGACAGTTGTTACTATGTTGGTTCCCTGGGCCACAGTGTGCGCCCTGCTCCTGAGGTAGTATATGTAGTAATGGTCTGAAATATTTTGGTTACAAACCTCCAGACAGATTTCAAGCAGACTGCAAGCAAGCGATAGTTCTCGCTATAGAATAACCGACCTTAGCATAGCGTTAGCATTTCTATTTAATATTGCAGACATTTAAACGATGTTACGCAGCCAAATTCCTGAGACTAGTCTAAAAGTCCATAAAGTTTTTAAAAAGAGGTAAGAGTGAGATTGTTGTTGTGAGATATTTATGGTTCAGAAGCCTATAACAGTCATGCAGTTACAAAAGACAACCATGTGAAGCCGCTGTCCTCTCATTACCCTCTTAAAGGTCAGTCATGCCTGTGAAATTTGCTGGTCTGATCGTCACGGTTTCTACGGATGCAGTGGGAAACGCAAATGCGCCAAGGGGACTTTTTAAGGTCCTTAGTAAGTTCCTGAGTTTAGTTCCTGATACGTTTTGGTTCGAAGTGGCCTTAAGATAAGTCTAAGAGGAAATCCAAGACTTTATAAATCAGTCAAATACTCGCATGTTTGTGCAGCCAACACCTGGTGGGGATAATGAGGTCACATATTTTTATTTTACCAATTTGTTACTGCCATATTTTTTGGGGACATTTATGTTTCATACAGAAATGCAGACAGGTACTAGATAATGGGGCATCATTTTAATTTGTGCAGTTTTCTACCAGGACTACTCTGTCATCTGGATTTATAATGGAACCAGGCAGGGTATCTGCAAACAAATGAACACTATGGCCTCGACAGGACAACAGGAGTACATGTAAACATAGCCAATGTTACTTTTCCAAATGGCTCTGGCTCAGCACAGTCCAGCCCTATACGTGTCCGCCGGCCCTGTCTTGAGCCTGGGTGCCATCCGCCCCCATCCCCCTTTATCCATCTCTCTCCCTCTGATTGTCTGTGCATTTATTTTGAGTCTGTACAGTTTTGCGAGGTGTGTGTGTGAGGTCCGGGTCATTCAAACACTGCAGCAAGTATATTGCTTTGATAAAAAGGCATCACTTCACAGAAAAAAAAAAAAAAAGAGAAAGAAATAAAACACAAGCAGTTTTTTTTTTTTCCGAGGAGTAGTGTGAAGCTTGAAAAAGCGAGATATACAAAGCAAATGTCTGTCACATTGCAAACGACAATACCATAGAGAGGCTTTCAGAACAACAACAAAAAAAGAGAGAACATACCGGCTAAAATAAAAGAAAGGAGAGAGCGCTACGTTTTCACAATCTCACCAGCTTCCTCAGTGTACCTCGCTGATGATAAATCATACTGTTTTTTTCTTTTTTTTTTGGACTGGCCAACACTTGGCCTCCAAATCCCACCAGTTGGTCACAGTGGTGGGGTCTGACCCATATCTGATCCAGTACACATGCATACCTCTGCATGTGTACAGTATGTGTACAGGTATGCACTGTGTATGTGCATGTTTGTGTGTTAGTGTATATGCATGCCATCATAAGAGGGTGGTGGGCTGTTACACAACAGATCATGTTCTTCTCCTGCGTGTAACTTTACATTACAGTTCAATCTGCCGTTTTCCAAAACCCACCGTAGCACCATGACGTCACTGTTTCAACATCCAGACTCATGTTTTTTTTTTCAGGGAGATGATAACAAACAGGGGAAAAAAAGAAGGTTAAAATCATCATGTGTTGGACGAGTGAGGGAGGCCACATGTCCAAGATGACATTTAGAACTGATGTAGGAGCTGCCAACACGGACAAGAGCACGAGACAGAGGGATGACTCTGTCGAGAGCTGCATGCACTAACTAGCGTAAATCAGTCAAGTGTTGGTATCGCTATGACCGCCCGGCAGGGATACGATAAGGAGGGCATCATTCACTTGGTTTTGGCACAGCACGTGGCATTGTTTCACAACACACGAGTACTACATGATTGTCTTGTCCTGACATCAGTGTCATTATGTGCTTTTAGTTAGTCCTGTCCGCTCTCTGGGAATGATGAACAAGCTCACTGTGATGCTACTGCTGCGTTCCTTTGAATGTCAGAAATCCTAAATCCTCAGCAAATAAAAATTTAACAACTCTCCCCCCCAGCAGTCCAATTTTAAAGAAAAGACCACAAGAACTTTTATAAGACAGAACATTAGGACCATGGAAGGAGTCAAATTTGCAACACCTGACTTACATTATAAGGGTCGTTAGATGTTTCTACACACAATATATCTCAATATTATGTTTTGTAATACTGTACTGATTCTCACTAACACTATTCATATTTAATATGAAACACATGTAAATAGACTTCCTTGTTTAAATTAACCAACAGAGTAGTGATATGGTGTTGGATGTTCCTGTGATATCAGTGAACTTAACTTTCATGCGTATTGTTTGTTCTTTCAGAGAAATATATCTGTACCATTGGACTGGTATATGACAATATATCACCTTTTTTAAACCTGACGATGAATCACAATAGACTGAATCATAACCCAAACCACAAGCTTTACAATAATATTGGATTGATCTGCAGATGTTTTTCTTAATTTCTTTTTAATGTTTGTCTGTAAAAGGGACACTTAAAGATAAGGATGTCGTCAAATAACCTACCAACCCTTCAAATAAGAAATACAGGCTATGTAATTACCCGTAAGACAAGGAAAGCAGAACAAATCAAGAGGATTATATTTTTGCTTGTAAAATGCCAATCACTTTTTAGCCAATCAACTATATATAATTTGTTGCGTATGCAGTTTTGCCCTTTATTTCAGAGTCTGGGTAGAAACTCTCTGTTAAAAAATATGCTTAATGTCACACATGTGACAAGCATCAACACTTCATTAAATATGATATTTGCCTTTTTGTCTCAAATTTGAGTTCATCTCCACGAGGAAGCCCTTTGGAAACAAACCATTAGCTTGAAATTTCACGTTCTTCTCTCGATTTCTTCCTGCCTTTGTGATATGTCACAGTGAGGTTATGAATTTAGCTTATTAGTGTGACAAATTATTTAAACTTAAAAAAAACTACGCTATGAAAACGTAATATACTTCTGAATTAGTAGATGTTTTTTTCTTCAAGACAGAGAAAAGTTCTGACAGCGGGGTCAGAAAAACTTTCTTCACATTCATTTGGTAGATGCTCTCGTCAAGAACAACAAGTATTTTACCGTATGGACTAAGAAATATAAGTTTAAAGGAAGAATGTGCAACATTTTGCACATAAATAAAGCAGAAATGAAGTAAATCCTGTGTAAATGTCTTTCTGAGTCATGACCGTCTACAATGAGGGAGAAGTGAGAGTCCCGCTGGCTGTACAGTTGTCAAGGACTAGAGAAAAGAAGAAGAACATGCTCACTGCTTGTTTGGATGTCATCTAATTGTTTTTAGATCACGGTCATTCTGTAGCAATTTATGTGCAATATGAAGCCAAGAGTTAACCAAAGTGTGCTAACATTAGCATGCTAACACAACAATGCAGAACACAGGTGATTGCAGCTCGAGCGAAGGACAATTTTGTCCGCCGCTTTAGCTTAACGGTGCTTAATTATGGTGCGTACTAATTGATGGCTCCATTGTGTAAGCGCGAGTGGACGGGGGTTGGAGGTGTGCCGCTGGAGGAGAGCGGAGGCTTCAGAATAGCGGAGGTGTGGCCAAACAGCAGTTTGTTTTAGTTTCATGCTGGTGCTCAAGGGCGACATCTACTGGATCAAAAAGTGGTACACTCTTCCTTTAACTAAGTATTATCCCAATTAAATTGATTCATTTGAAGGGTTGTTTTTCTTCTGCCATGGCCCCAATGTGCTGTCAAAGTGCACCAGCGAATACTGTCGAATTTCATTCTAACAGAACTTTAAGCAACAACAAAGAGAAGAACCGGACAGAATTATGGTCACTGATGAATGTTTTGTTTTCAGATTACAATTGAGTTAATCATCATTATCGTGTAGTGTCATCATTTCTTTGTTACTTTGTAGATGTGACGTCCAGTAACAAGACCTCAGAGAAGTTCATGTTTGACGACTCAGAGTTGCGCTTTGCGTTGCTGTCGTGTTGCTAAAATTAAGATTTTAGTCCGGAACGCAGCCTTACAACTTGTTTTGTGTGGTAACCCAGAGACTCACACAGGCTCAGCAAGCTATGAGTGATGCTGCTAATGTAAATATGGTGAGAAACCGAGCGGTTCAGACGCACCGGATGGATGGTAGTTAATATCAACCAACAAATGGAGCAGATATAGTCGAGCAGGTGGGAGGAGAATGCTAACGGAATAGCTAACAATGTCTTTGTTTTGTGCATCAAGTGAGCAGCCAGTTTGAGTCTTTCAACATATTGGAAGGAAAATAGAACATCTGCATGGTTTCTACTGAATGAACACGTGTCGATAAAACCACCATTATGCCAACTGTACAATCATCGACACACACAAAAAAAAACCTAGAGTAAAATCCGAGGTGAGAGGTTATATCCACAACAATATCAACAACAAAACAAACAAAAAGAACAAAATGCTATTCACATGTACCCGCACTGTAAGGAATGGTTCCATACAAAACTAGACCAGAGAGCTACTCCTAAACTATGGAATGAAGTGACACTCAGTAGTGCTAATAGAAAGTTCATTTGTGACGGGCCTTCTGCTGGTTCCGACCCTGAGACCACCAGGGCTCCAGGGGCGCTGACGCATGTGCACACAACACATTCACACACATACATGCACGCAAACACACATACGCTTAAAATCCATTGGTCAGTCCTCGAAGACCTCCAGGAAGAGAGGAGGGAATAGCTCGGTGGGACACTCCACTTTCATATGGAGGAATCGGCTGGCGTGGCAGGCGCCGATCATCCGCAGGTCCGTCACCTTCATTAGCAGCTTGGGCCAGAAATGCGCCACTTTGTGTTTGCGGTAGTTGATGTAATGTTCAAAGGCGAGCAGGAACTCCTCTTGGCAGCGCTCGATTCGCTCCACGCTACTCAGGCCCGGCCGATCTAAAGGCAGAAAGATATATCGAGAGCGTTATTATTGATTGTCTTCTAAGAAGAGTCATCGCTGTTTATGTTCTGATGTGTCGAAGCCTAGGAGGCCTTGTCCGGGCAACAGAAGCCAGGCTCTAGAGTAGAAGGAGCTCTCCCAACCTTCAGCGAGCTGATCTGGCACTTCTACCACCCTGATGCATCAACCACAACCATCGGACTGTGTCGCCCCACAACCACCACCGTCCTCATTCATGGACGACCTGCTCCGACCTCCACTTCAGCGGCAAGGAAGTGTGGACAACAGGAACGTGAAAAAAGCGTCTCAAGATAACACTTTTTATGAATCGGCGCTATACAAATAATGATTGATTGATCTACAAAGACGCTATGCTAATCCATCATGAGCACTATTAGCAACATTTAGCAAAGTTACAGTGGAGAGGAAAAACGTCCTTTTAAGAGGCAGAAACCTCGAGCAGGACCAGACTGATGATAAAACTGTGCTGTGAGGAGTTTAATGAGCAAGGTAGCATTGTTTATGTCCTGCTTGATATATCAACCACAGTGCCGGATATAACAGGATGCCCGTTATTTATCTGAGTGTGTGTGATATCAGGTAACTGTCCTGACAATGGGTGGGATGTTTCATTATAGAAAATAGTTTTTTTTTTTTTATTTCTTACATAATTTCCTTTATTTAATAAACTTCACTGAAAGAAATACTTGCATCCACTTTCAATCCAAAGTGACCGGTTGAACCTTCCTGTCTTGGTTAAGTGTATTGATTGGACCCTGGTGGTGGCTGAATGTGTGTCAGAGGAGCAGACAGATGGGCAGGTTGTCCCCGTGTCATGTCTGCATGTACAACACAGCAGCAGCAGCAGCAGCAGCAGAACAGTATTGATCTTCAATCAGATGTAGAGTACCAAACAGAGAAATGGTGCTGGAGAGGCTAGCTGGACAAAGAGCCTCAGAATGATTAATGGTGATTCATTGATTGGACTGTAGGTTGGTATAGATTTCATGTCAGGGGAAATACTGTTCACACAATCTGTGCGGAGTTCATTGTTCTTTTTGTTGTTGTGTCCAAACGGATGATCAGCTGTTGCTTCAAAAGTATAAATAAAAATGTGTATATATATATATATATATATATATATATATATATAAATATATAAATGTAATAGTTTGAGATATGGTCCATTGGATGAAAAATATGAGACTTAAACCAGCTTCATTACCAGAACTGAATGTGTAAAAATAAAATCAGATTGCTCACCAGATGAGAGCAGGATGACGGCCTGTAGAAGAGCCACCTCGGAGTCATCCAAGTTAAAAGAGGACAGCGATACGCCAAGATCGAAGATGGCGTCCGAGACCACGCCGAGGCCTCCGTTCTTAAGCTGTCCTCGCGTGACCGCCATCTCGCCGTTGAGCGTGAGGGTCTCACTCTCGGGATCATAGCGGACCGCCGCTCGCAGTGACATGATCTCCATGCAGCAGCCTTTCAACAGGATGATCTGATCTTCACAAGGCAGCTGATTTATAAAGAGATGGAAATGATGAGTGCAAAATACAAGCATGCACGCTTTTTAACGGCAGGGAAATTCATAGTTAAACACAGTTCAAATAAGAAACGGATAAACGTTACAATCCGCATAATCCAGCATAAAGAAGCGGAAAGAGTTATTATTGGCTTTACTTTAAATCCACTGTAACGGAACTGCAGGATTAGTAAGTCAAACAAGGTGCGAACAGCAGACAGCGCACCGTCTCTGCGGAGCCCAATGAACCCTCCACTCCCGGTCTACATTTTATGGAACATTTTTGAAACACAAAGGATCCACTCACCTCACAAAACATAGGCAGTTTTTTGGCAAAGTCCACCACTCGGGTTATGGCAGGGGTGATAATTTTTGTAAACTGACTGAAGGCTTCTATATCCACTTTGTTTCCTTCTGGTGCATTGACCATGGACGCTTGACCAATATCCTCTGGCTGAAATGCAGAGAAGTGAGGTCTGTGTTAGAAGAGTCTCCAAGTTTTGGATTCAACATTTCAAACCCTGACATTTCTCTACGAGGAGCTGTCAAGATTTACAACATCTGGGCCCTTTTTTTTTTTTTTTACAAAGACGTGGGGGCAACAGGTGTTAATGGCTGCCACATAATCCTTGTTAGCAAACATGATAAAAGTTCTTCAACTCAAAGTTACATTTTTTTTGGACTGACAGACTTTGATTCCAAGTGTCACAGAAATGATCCAGAGAGACAAAAACAGATTTCATTCAAAGCTACTAGACTCCATTGTCAAAAACACAGAGTGCACAGGAGTCGCTGGTCAACCGCTGCCCTGATTGGTTAGTTTGTTAGTGTTACTCATTAGTTACAACTCCAAGCTTTCACAAAAAAACACAAACAAACCAATCAAGTGAGACGTTAGTAGACCGGCATATTCTGAGTTCTTCGAGCTAAAATGATTATTTTGGTCAACGGAGTCTGGTGGCTTTGAAAAATAACAATGTTAAGAATGTCCGAGGTAAAAAAAAAAAAAAACTCTTAGTCCATAGCAAAAATGTCTATGGCTAGCAATTGAAGTATTGGGTTTTTTATGATTTTGTCACAAGCTTTGAATAACAGATTATGTAGCAGTCATTACAGACATCATTATAAAGTCTTTTAGGGCTCATGTCAAAAAAATACTTTTACTAGCATGTTAAATTTAGTATTATGTGTAAAGTTCAAGGGAAAAATAAAGTGTAAAGCATCAGTGCTCAAATAAGAAAATGTATTTTTCTGGGAGGTATACATATGGACGCATCTTTACAGACACACAGCAGCAACATTGTGACTGCACTTCAGTGTGTTGCGCATGTTAATGACTGTTAATTAATCTAAGCATGGCAGAAGACTGTAACGAGGCAGTACATCGGTTTTTAAAGACATTACTCGTTGGCTGTTTCTTACCTTAGTTTCCTTCACCCCCGCTGCACTCTGGTCAGAAGTATAGAATAAATTACATGTTATTTCATTAAGAAGCATTGCTTCCTCGACCTGTTGGATAATCAACAGGAATCGTGAAGTTTCAATGAAGAACCCGTGTCAAGCCAACTAAAAAGAAAACAAGTTAAAACTGAGGACAGATGAAAGAGTGCAGATAGAAAACAGGTGAGGAGAGAAATCCAAGATGGGTTTCTGTGGCGAGATTCAGACTCAGGACCACGACGCCAAACAGGTCCGAAGAAAACACGTGAACGGATACCGACAGCCCGTAGAATATTTCATCATAAAATATTACGACTTTTTAAGCAAACAGAGTGAATTTAAAGAGAAACTTTAAACCGGTTTTTAAACGCTTGAAAGAGAATCGACCACTCAAACGCTTTTTGTATCTTTCATAATACATTTTTTAAAATGTACAAAAAAAAAAAGATGAATTAAAAACCAGCTGCTTACGTGATGACGGCGTTTTTTTGTCATGGGATATTTCTGATAAGCTTCCCATTCAATGTGGTACAAGTCGTCACAAACACTTGAGTGACGATTGGCAACATGGAAATTTATTATTTTTTCATAAATTACCAACCACTACTTACGCACACCAAAACCTAAAATTTTTCTTTTAATTTTACATATTTTTGACATGTTTTTCCAAATATGTGAAATCGTGATGCATGATGCAAATGAAGCAGAAATTGGCAGAAATAAGCTACATCAAACGATCGACATCATCCCAAAGTAGTTTATTATTTATCTTAAATGACCAACGACTAATCAGAACTTTTTAAAGATGTGAACCCAAAGTTATAGAGAACTTTGTCTAAAAACCAAAGGTAACGTTGATCAACGTGCGCAAAGAGGTTAAATTGATCCGACGATGTTCTTGGTCAGGTTGCCGCATTCTGGGAAAAACTGTAAGGAAAATGTCCCGCCATCACGAGTGTTGGATCTGATCGTGCCACAGAAACCCAAGATTAAGCCAACAGCTGAGACAGACTTTCAATCTGGACAGAGCGTTTAGACTTCACAGAAGAAAGAAGAAACAAAATTAGTCAAAAAAAGAGGGTGAGGTGTGAAATCAAAAGCTACAATCAGAAAGAGATAAAAATGAAAAAACAGCACGAAAAAAGCAAGTTATTAGTGTTAGCGATTAAGCGGCACAGCTCGGTATAAGACATCGGGAAAAACACACAATAAGATGTTCCATTTCTAAATTAGTGCTGCTGAGTTGAGGAACACACTTTTCTCCATCGTCCAGCTAATTCTCCCCACTCTACAAGGAGATACAAAAAAACACATGGACATATTAACACAGGGAACAGTGGAACAGTGTTGGTGGAGGAGGTGGAGGAGGAGACAGTGGAAAAGGGGGTCTGTGAGGGGCGGGAGGGGGGAGGTCGGGGTGGATTGGATAAGGCAGGGTAATCAATACAATGGAGGCTGTGTTGAAGAGGGAGGCGGGGAGGATATCTCACCAGGAATTTCCGTTTCTGCTTCCAGTGGTTGCCCTGCGCGTTTGTGGACATATGGGCCTCAGTCACCATACGGATGAGGTCCCACTCCTCCTGGGTGGGCTCCAGTCGGTCCCACACCGTCTTCTGCAGCTCCTCCCGCCGACGGCGCTCTCGGTTCTCCTCGATTAGCTTCCGCTTGGCCAGCCTCTTGCTGTTGTCCAACACCACTGACAGGGGGGAAAGGAGGAGGAGAAGGGGGGGGGGGGGGGCAGGAGAAGGAAGACGGAGACAATGAGAGTGGACAGGAATGAGAAGGAGGAGGAGGACAATGAAGTGAGGCAGCTGAAATCTCAGACAACAGTTCAAACACTTCAGAATAAAATCAGGTGACGTCAAACTTGAAATGGTTTTCTTTAGGAACCAAATTTTACATCTTAGGCTAACTCTTAAAAGTTATTTTTTTTAAATCTCCTAGCCTTTAAGCTGGCATGAGAGTTGTGTGCATGGTCTCTGTCTTTCTGATTTTTATTTTTTAACACTGTGTTTTGGATGTCTTTGACAGACATTTATGTCCTTTAAAAATTGTATTTCACAGTTTTCTAATGTTAAGAGTTTTATGAATGTAATGTATTTTTATTTCTGCTGTTTAAATCCACTGTGCTGCACTCTGGTCAACTTTGTGATTTTTAAGATGTTCTGTATAAATAAAGTGGATTGATTGGATTAAGCATGCTACTTTGAATTCTTTAATAGTCACAACTCCCACTCTCTCTAATAGAATAAATTATTTGGAGAATCAGACGCTGACTGCGGGCTTGAAATAAATCTGTTCATAACACATAAAGGTCAAGAGCTCTCTGAAGTCAGACACAAGCACCTCTGGGAGAATAAGATGGTGTATGTTTAAAAAAGTCATCGCTAACAGAGGTGAAATCATTGTGACAGGATTACTTAAGCTTTAAAGACACTGTTGACTTTCTTTTTGATTCTTGTTAAATTGGTATTTGTTTTGTGGGAGGAGCTCTGCGGTTTCAGGGTCGTCAGAATCAGCCTCTCGCTATTTCATTAAGCGTGAATAAAATAAATCAAAGTGAGACATCGCTCTGCTCTAAACGCGAACATGCGAAAGAAAACAAGCTGCCATCATGTGTCCTGTCAGCAGCATAATGCCACTCAAATCTAATTAACCTGGATTAGCAGTGATCTGAACGACTTTATGAAGACGTCTTCGAGGTGCCTTCTCTTCGCTTCAATCGTTTCTCAACAGGAACTTTAACCGGTTAAAATTCAGAGTTAGAAAAGAAATACATCTATGCTTTATTTTAACATTATTATTAAGTGAAAAAGAGAGTGTAAAGAAAGTCCTATGAGCTCAAATAAAAAGGAAATCGTGCTAATTTAAGAGTCAAGGGATGTCGGCCTATGTTCTATGCAGGTACAAACTACACATGGTAATGTGTTTTTGTTTGCATGAATACGACAGAGAAATATGCAACAGTGTGAACATCTCTTCAGGTGTTTAAAGTCAAGCGTCCCCAGATGACACACAGCATGTAGGCCTTCTGCCGGACGACCCTGTCCCAGTTTAACCCCATCCTATCCACTGTTATTGGATTAAGATGACAATAATGCATCTGTTTACACAACAGCCTTTTTCTCGGTCTTTACTACAAAGTCTTCAAGTATGCCACATTGTTTTTTCCCCTTTGATAATCTCTTGACTGAATATGGGACGGAAATATCAAACGGCAAATATCTATCTGCAGTCCCTGAGCTCTCAGCATAAGATGCAACAGCTTTGACGACCTCGTCTTTGCCGTTCAAACTTACGATCTGTTGCCATCCCCACCGCGATGCACTTCTTGAAGCGACATTCCTGGCACTGGTTTCTGGTCACTTTGTCGATGATGCATTTCCCCTCGTACTTACACGCGTAGGTTGGGTTGAGGTTCTTCTGGATCGTCCGCCTGAAGAAGCCCTAAGAGGAAGGAGACAGCGACAAGCATGCACGCTCAGAAATGACCCCACAAACCACACTGAATTGACTGGAAAAAAAAATCAAAAAAATCTTGCATGCCACAGTTGTGTTACCTTGCAACCTTCACAGGTAATGCAGCGATAGTGATAGCCTGTGGCTTTGTCCCCGCACACTACACATAGCTCATCCTTGTCCAGGTAACTTGGAATGTACCCTAAAGAGAAGAGCAGGTGATCAATAAGATTTTATGAAAAAAAAAAAAAAAAAGATAACCTCTTTACTGCTGTTTTGTGATCCAGGGGGACTCATTTAGATGTGTTGATGATGACCTTTGACCCACCCAATTTAGGAATTTGAATATTAATATCAGTTTTGGGATTTCTGTAATCTTAAATACACATTATGTTTGAACTATTTGTATGATTGTCTTCTCTGTGTTGTGAAGCTGATACTGCAGCAGTGAATGGGGCTCAGAGAGAAGCTAACAGGCTAAATGTAAACCGTGTGGACGTCAAGTTCAGCGACGGCTCTGTTGTTTTTTCGGTTTGTAAAAACTAGCACAGCCTGGAGACTAAACCACTTTGAAACGTTGCACAGGGAGATTTAAAAGTTGGCTGACTTTTGCACACTTCACATTTGATTAGCATGACTTCCATAGAAAGACACAGTTGCTTCTTGTAAACTCTCCGGGTTAACACCTGGCCCCGTTTTGGGATTTGGCTTAATGAGTTCAGTGCTTTGACCTCTGGCAGACTCCGGGGTCAACAAGCTGATCAATACCTTTTTTTGGAGGGGGTTTGTTGAGGAAGCAATGATTTTTCATGCGTAGGCCTTCTGTTGCCCCACAATCAATCAATAAGGAACCCCCCACACCCGGCCCACTCAAACACTCACGCAAACACTTGGAGCATCAGATGCAACAAGTCCTGCTCACAGACGTGTTGCCGCATGGCGCCTTAAATCTTCGATTTGCGCTTATCGTACTTAATTTGGAAATCCCAGACATCACTGACGCATTAATCAAGCAGCGAGTCATTGCTAATTATCAAAAATGGAAAACAAACGTCTGAAACATGTTCTCTTCATACAACCCAAAGAGACAACCACGAAACATCAGAGTCAACGTCATCAATCGACTAAAAACTAAAAACTTTTCACGACTGAAATCAAAGATCAAAACGACCTTTTCAACGAAGAAGATTCAAACATCGACCAATCAGACGTCGTACCTTTCTTGTGCGCGCCCTGCATCCACTGCAGGTGTGAGTACTCAGGTTTGATCTCAGGGAAATACTCAGGCTGATGGTGGAAGTGACTCAGAGGGACCTCCATGCTGCAAAACTCGCTTTTAAAAGGCGGCGGGCCACCAGCGTACGAGCATGAGTAGTGCTGGCTGGGCGGCCATGTCTGCTCCATGCAGGGCGGGTGGTGCAGCGGCTGGGGCTCACAGTGTCCGTACCCGGGCCCCTCACCTGGATACATGCAGTGCTCTCCACCACCCTGCACCGGATAGCCTCCCACCCCGGGGTGAGGCATCTCATACATGTCTGGGATGCAGTAGTTCATCATGGAGAGCCACAAACGATAACCATAAAAAAAAGTTGTGGCTCAACCCTGACAACTATAACGCGCTCAAAAAAAGAGATCCAACTAAAAAGAAAAGAGCATCAAGATGTCAGAATATGACGATACGGAGTTTCCAACCTCACACAGGTGAAGGTCTCCTGAGTGGACTCACAAGTGTTTCATGCAGCAAATCCACAGCCCACAGACTTCACCTAGAAGATGCCCCACCCGCCACTACCCGGCCAAATTGGGAAGCAGAGCTTTATGACGACGTAGAGCTCTAATCTTACACTCCACAAATCCTCAATGTGCCACAGACAGTGGCAATGTCACAGATTAAGACCTCACCTAGAAACTGTAAACACCATCCAATAACATCAAGTGGGAGGGAGCGAACTTTTCTGTGAGTTTACAGAAAAACCTTCAAACACTTTTTCATCCTGTGGACCCCAGTCATCATATCAGGTCAGAATTAGTCGTTCACTTAACCCTGAAGCCCCTGACCTCTGGACCTCTGTTTCTTAACCAACGCACTGATTCTCCGGGTATTTCCACAGAATCCACAAACAGGCAGGCCAGAGGCCAGAGCTCAGAGCTGTACAATTATTCCTGCCAACTATCTGCTGAACTTTATGACACTGAGGAGATTTCAGGAAGGGTTTTGTGTTTAACTCACACAACCCGACTTTTAACCATTAGGGACCGGATCGAGCAGATCATGTATTTATCCAAGAATGAGCCGCTGTGTTAACTACGTTATTTATATTTGGGAATTAGAGACAATAAATAACAGATTACTGTCAAATCGAATTAAGAGCAAGCACTGTAATTATCTACATCTTTTATAACGTGCTTATAATTAAATATTTTAGCACTGATTATATAAGAAACACCACGATGGATTTAAAATACTCCAGATCAAAACATAAAACAGGCAAAAAGTATTTTGTTCTTAAAAACACATTAAATAAACCCTTCAAAATAAAACTAGTCTTACAAATATGTCCACCGTCTAATTACCTCCTGGTAAATAAATCCTTCAAAATGAAACTATTCTCGCAAATAACTTCACGATGTAATTACTTTCTGGTAGATAAAGATTTCAAAACAAAACTAGTCCCACAAATAACTTCATGATTAAATTACCTCCTGGTAAAAGAAAAATGTCAAACTAAAAAGATTCTCACAAATAACTTCATGATCGAATTACCTTTTTGTAAAGAAATCCTTCAAAATAAAACTATTCTCAAAAATAATTTCAAGATTTAATTACATACTCATAAGGAACATTTTCAAAATAAAAATATTCTCACAAATAACTTCATGGTTTAATTACCCCCTGGAATAAGAACGTGTTCAATTTGCTAAATCAATACTGTTTCCCTCTCAGTTCGAGACACGCGAGCGACACGCTGAGCCACACATTGCGTGATCTGTTTCACATAATACACCTATTATCCCACAGACACGGGCTAGAATCAGCCATATTGATTAGGCTTTCTTGTTCAATACAGACCTAAGGGGATAAGCCTTATGGCATGAGCGTGCGTCTTTTTAGGATCCATAATGCTGTCCTCAATCATTTCACACACACCCCGTTTAGAACAACCTGTTGTTGTGCTTCAGGATGCGACTGATGCAACTTTATAATAAATGTTCAAAGAAAAACAAAGAAAAGGCAGAACAGAAAACCAACAACAAAAGCTTGTTTGTGTTCATGTGAACTTAGGGTTTGACATAAATCTGCACAAACTAGTTAACACCAAACAAACTCTTTACTCCAGCCTGTAAAATCTGATTTTATTGTCTTGATCAGTTTTGAATTTTGTGAATTTCAGAGTTTGGATTTACTTGTTAGAGTTTTTCTCATTCTTCCCTTTTGTTCCCTACTTTAGTCTTTAGTGTTTCCTGTTTTATTTTGTAATTTCTTATTGTCAGGGCCAGATAAGAACATGGATTATTTATGGTTAATCAATTCAAATGAGCCAAACATGAATGCATTAGAATGATTTGTTTATTTTATTGTTCATTTGGGCTAATTTTGGTTTTAGCTTTTGAGAATTGATTCTGGGTATTTGTGCCTCATTCCTCCCTCTTTGGAGACCCTAACCCTGCATATAGGTGGGGGTAATTTAAGGTGACTAATGACACCTGGGGGAAACAGGTGAGAGTGAGAAGAGGATTTTTTTTTTTTTACTTTGTCAAGTTTAATTTTTGCTGGAAGTTTTCAGTTAATAATTCATAAGTTGACTTTGGATCCTCGGCTGCTTTTTGTTTTTTTGAAAGCGTGTGTTAAACCTGCTCAGCTTACCTGAAGGTTTTCTTTGTAACCATAACTCTTATCCTCATGTTTCTCTCTGTTCTGGTGTGTTTTGTTACAGTCTTCTCTGTGTGTCTGTAGTGTTTCCTGTTTTACTGTGTCATTTTTGTCCCCACTGTTTCTTGTATTTCTCCCTGCCTCTGTGTGTTTCCCTCCAGGTTTGATCGCCCTCACTGTCTTCACCTGTGTCGTTGGTCTCACCTGTGTCTGATTACCTCTGTGTGTATTTACTTTGTGTGTATTTACTCTCTGCGTTCCCTTCCTCCTGTGGTCAGATTTTCCCCGTGGTTTTACGTCTTCTTCACCGTGCTTCCTTGTGACTCCCAGTTTTCTCTTTCTTGCTCTTAGTTGGACATTTGTAGATTTGAATCTAGTAAGTTTTTGTTTGTTTTCTTTTCTGCACGTTTCCTCCTTGTGGCATTTAAATAATAAATAAATAAATAATAAATGTGACACTTGTGTTTTTAGAACTGAGAATGATTTCTATGTTCAGAATAAATTATATAAGGTGGTGTTAGGGGATAAATGGCATTACACATTTATAATCAAAGAAACAATGACCAGAAGGGCGATCGATTAGAGCTACATCATCAAGTTTGTTCTGTTTGATCTGGATCTATATCTATCTATATTAAAAAAAAACAAAAGAAACATAAATTTAAAAAAAAAGAAGAACACTGAGTCACACAGGTCGGATAATGTCTCCTTTCATCTTGTTGACGTTTTATCTTTTATTTATTACTCCTTCATTCTTTTGCTTTCAGTCCTGCCTGTTCCTTCTTTTCTTATTCCTGTATCTGTTGACGTCTGTTCTATCGTCGTCATGACTCCCTGTCATTGCACTTTGTTAATATTTGATTTTTAAAAGGTCCTTTATAAAACATTTATAATTATGTTATTAATACCATAACTGTTTCATACTCCTACTAGTACACACTGTTATATTTCTTACCCTAGTCTACTTATTTCTATATTTATTCACTTTTCTCTCTATCCATTTGTTGTTTTAATTGTTCATTTAATTGACATCTGCATGTTTTCTATATCTATTATTGTATCTTATGTTTACATATGTATTAGATATTTACATCTTTATTACATATAAATTATATATTTTATTCCCAATACTTACATATGTTTATATCTTATTCTCATATTTTTTATCTTTATGCTTGTACTGTATATATATTTTATATTTATATCTACATCTGTACGTTGATATTCTGTGTAGCAGATTTTATAACGCCCCAGTTCCCCCCCTCACAGGGATTGATGAAGTATTCCTGAATCTGATTATTAAGTGATTTATTTTCCTACATAAACATTTATATTAATAAGATGATTTTTACATTTCCATTTAAATCTGACTGTGGAAGGTTTTTAATTCTGTATTTCCAGAAGCATGAAGACCGTGCAAAACTGAAAAAAGAGGAATAAAAGAAATACAAAGGAATAAGAGATTATTTCAGATTCTTGTAAAATATTACAGACGTCTGATTCTCAGGACAAACCTCCTGAATACCCGTCTAACAAACTTTTTCCCAAAAAAAAGTTATTCATTTTTCGAAGTCAGTCTGTAAACGTTTGATTTTGGCCCACATTGTAAACGTCAGCTGTTAGTTGTTGTTTGTTCCTGATAACATCTCTAAAGCTTCTTAACGAGACATTAAGATTCGATCGCACAGATGCCTTTTTTTTTTTTTTTTTTTTATCTTCTTAAGATTACTCCGAACGTGTTTGGTGCTGGCTGGATCACGGAGGTGTTTCAGAAAAACCTGTCGACGTGCGAACACATGGCGCCGTCTGAGAGACGATGCGTGCAGTTTGGGCTTTACAATCCCTGCTGCGTGCACTGAACTGAACCCTGAATGAGAGACAGTCTGCACGCTCAGGAAAAGCCAGTCCTCGAGACACACGATCAATACTGATGGGAGTCCGGGATTATGCAGAAGGAGAAAAAAAAAAAAAATCATTATCAGGGTTCAAACGAAGACGTGAGGCACAGAGCGGACACAATTTAGTTTGTTTTTCAAAAACTTCATTTGATCATTTTTAAAATCTGAACATTTCTCTCAGTTTGTTTTATCACTGATTCACATAATAATCTTCTTTATCATTAAATGTCCTTTTAATTTCTACATAGTTTACATCGAAATACATTGTAACCATGAAACTTGTTTCCTCATCATTTAGAAACGTCTTTAAGCCCTTAAAGTTCATGTGTAGTGACTCTTTAAATGAGAATAAATGTTGTAAACACACAGAGACCTTTGTGCTCCTCAGAATGAGAATCTACTTAGAATGGTTGACAACATATTTCTCAACTTGAACACACATTTAGAAAAATAAAAAAAACTTAATTATCTTTTCAATGTAGCTCTAGCGAAAGTTCAGACAGGAAGACTCTATTTTGCACACTTGTTTTATTGTTTATTATCATACCATGTCAAATCACTCCTCAACGCATGCTCACTCCTAAGTTCTCATAATCATCACCTGGTCACATCTATCCAACAGCACTGCTCCACTCCCTCATCGTTAGCCTATCACATAGGCTTTCTCTTCCACTAGTTCATTCATGCCATCGTTACGAGCGACCTTCTACCTCCCCATCGCCACCAAGCCTTCGCAGTTTGATCACATCCTTCATCCCATCAGCCTCAGATGACATCATCAGCCATCGTACGGTCAACCCCAGGCTTCGCAGTTTGCCTTAGATGACATCATTAACCATCTCCTCATCAACTCCTGTCTTCACAGTTCAATCACCTTCTTCAGCGCATCAACCCAGACGACATCATCCGCTAACACCTCCACCACCAGGGTCTGGACTCTAGGGAGGGATAGATCTTGTTGCCGCTCAGGGCAGACATCTTCAATCACCCTGTCTCCCTGTAGAGTTCAAGCACCAAAGATTCTCTGACAATCATTCTATGTCACATATGTAAAATAAACCTTTCATCTTTCAATCATTTACTTGTCTCTCCTGATTGAACTTGCTTTATTAAAATAGTGACGGACCATTGTGCATCACTTTGTAAATGTTTGTAGCCGTTTTTCTTTTTGGCTGATTTCGTTTTTTTTTATGTTCTACTCGCTTTTATTTGTGCGCCCGCTTTTACGCTTTTAATTGTTTGTTTGTTATTCATTTTCTTTGATTTATTTTCACCTCGTGACTGATGTCATTTTGGTCCTTTATATGATTCCTATTTCATTATTTAAATAGGTTTGAATTTGAGTTTTTTTAAACAATTTAAAAATGTAAAACTGTCTCAGGGAAATGTTTCCAGCGATATCTTTGCACGCCTGTGAATCTTCTACGGTTCATTTTCAGCACGCCATGTAATCCGCCTGCGAGCATGTGTCCAGATATGACACCTGAAGTGACCTAAACGACACGCCATGCTCGGGCTGAAGGTCCAGGTCTTCACTTCACTGTAATCTCATTAGACGTGGAGCACACGATGATCTGTATGACAACATGGTGATCATTGTGAGGAGCGCTCAGATCCAGAGGAAAAATCCCTCAGGTCAATGTGTGTTTACATGTGGGGCGCGTAATGAGGCTCTGCGGTAAAATCTGTTTAATCTGGAGGTCATTAACGATAACGGCTGGGTCGGAATTTTTTTATTTATTTATTTTAGTTTTTTATTTGTTTATTTCTTCATTTATACATTTCTATTATTGTACAAAAGAGTTTTGAATTTCCTTTTATTTTGTTCTCCTTTTAATTTTTCTTCTTCTATCTGTTCTTATCCATCCACTATTTTGATTTTGACCGTTTTTTTCCCATTCGGGGTCGTTTGGTGCTGGTGCTGATCCCAGCTGTCATTGGGCGAGCAGTGGGGAACACCCTGGACTGTTCACCAGTCAATCACGGGGCTGACATACAGAGACATAGAACCAGCCATACTCACTTTTTATTTGCTCTTATGTAGTATTTACTTTTTTTTAATTGTTTTTACTGTAACTGACTTTTATTAGATTGCTTCTTAATTTTTGTCGTTTGATTTGAAATATTTCTGTCTTTGATGGCATCACAACAACAAGAAATGTACTCTTAGTTTAAGAGGAACATCCAAAATAAAAGCTGAACAATTTTTGTTTCAAAGTGGAAATAAAAACATTTCAAATGTGATTAAAAATGTGAAATTTGGCGATTAATTGCGATAAAAAATGTATTGTTTTAAAGGCCTACACTGTTTTTTTTTTTTATATATATATATATATATATATATATAGAGAGAGAGAGAGAGAGAGGCTATCCTTTCAAATATAACACATTTTTCTATGATTAGTGATCAACAGTGGACAACATTGTTGTAGAGTTGTCTTTGCTCTTTCTTTGTTGTTTTCCGTCACTTTCTCTGACAGACAATCCTCCGAGCATTAACCTCCTCTCAGGGCGATTTTCCAGGACACAGGGTAGCTGAGCTTCAACTGTTGTTTATGTGGATCTTTGTCTTTGTCAGGCTCTTACACTTGATTAGTCCGTCATTAGCCACCATGGGCACAATGTCAAGGTAAACCCGCTAATCCTCGATATGTTAAACACAGATGGAACGCTGCTGGCGTTAAACGGGGTGACAGACGTGACGGGCCGTATGACCTTCATTCCAGTGATTAAGATTCAAGATATAAAGGGTTTCATGTCACGTGTCTGATCGCCGAGAAACAGAGCGCCAAACGGAAACTGAGATTTAATCACTGCTGAAGAAAGAAATGCTGCAACAACAAATATTAACTACAATACAACCATTTATATGAAACAAAGAAGAATAGATTCACGTCAAATTAGCAAAAAAACGATCTTTAAATTAACACATTTTTTTATGACCACACCTCGTCTGAAGCACAAGTTACATTTTTGAAGTCACTGATGTTTTCTTACAGGTTTAAAATTTTTTGGCTGTAAAACGCATTAAATTATCCTTCATTTTTTCATAGCATTTAAATGCTAAAGTAACAATCGATCGACCAATCAATCATTATTCATATAACGCCAAGTCATAACAAATGTTATCTCAAGACGGTACTCATTGATAAGACGAAAGGGATAAGGGGAGATGGGTTAAGACCCAGGAAGGAGTTCTCCTTTGTATTCCTCACGTTCCTGTTGTATACAATTCCTTACCGCTGATGTGGAGGTTGGAGGTCGGAGGAGGTCGTGCATGAATGAGGCTCGCGGTGGTATCAAATAGCTTTTTTAAAACTCTGACATATTACTGTTTCAAATACGTATCTATACATCTTTCATAATCTAATTTGGTACTTTGCAAAGTGCATAATATCAACGGTTTTATTTTGTATTTGTCAATAAAATGTGAATGATTACTTTTAATCAGAATTGTTATTTGTACATTTAGCTTATTATTTAATTTCTGCCCTCAAACATTAAACTGGTCTTTCTAAAAAAAACAGTATAACTCAACTTGCTCATATTTGGTTTTAAAGGTGCACTGTGGAGGTTTGGTAGAGAAATGTGAAGGTTGGAGAAATGTTCAGATTCTGAGGTATATGTTTATTTATAACTCTATACACAAACTGTCCTCAGAGGAAAATGTGGTCCCTGGAACTGTTTGAAGATAAAATGTCACGCGAGAAGTTATGGTGGGGGGGTCCGCAACAGTGAAACCGCAACTCTCCTGGTAGCTTTTTAGCTCCAAACAGTGTTCCAGGGACCTAATTTTTCTTTGAATAAAGTTTGTGTATTTAGTTCAGAAAATGTAGCCGAGAATTGTTTCACCTTTGAATGTCTTAATGGTCTTTGCTGCAGATTTGATTTTGAGCAGAGGGTCCACCTACAGCCCCCCTCAGGTCCTCATGTAGAGGCCTTTTAATTACAAAGTCTGAACAGAAACCTACGGTGGATCATCTTTTCATTTCATGCTCCACGACTCAGAGGGAGCTTTACAAACCGTCTGACAGCAGCAGATAAATTTAAATCTGTCAGATCTGATGAATCTGGTGCTTCTTTTACACGGCTGTTAACTTCCTGTTTGCCTATATTGTCGTAAATTTCTCGTCGTGATCGATTTTGTCTTACATGATGCCCCCCATGTGTGATCTGATTTTGTATATGGATGTATGCATGTTTGTATGTATGCTGATCTGTACCTCTTCTTCTTTGCTCTTTTATTTATTTTCTGTCAAGACAGTCCTCCGGGAGTAAACAGCCCGGGAGTCTTACTATACGGTTCCTCCAAAGACCAATCTTTTGATTAGCACTTAATCAACAACGGGCACAACGTGGAGGTAAACCCGTTAACCCCTCGATACGTTAAACACAGATGGACACTGCCGGGGTTGAACGGAGGACAGACATCTCGGGTTGTACGTGGCTCATCTCAGTGATTAAGATTCAAGATATAAATGTTTTCTGTGTCAGATGTGTTAACAACAATGTGCTGCATGTGCACATTTTTAAACAACAGAGGTTGTTCTTGAAGCTATTGGGTGCAGAAAGGGGAAATAAGGAGAATAAGAGAAACAAAAGGATAAAAAGAACAAGAGATAGATTCTATAAATAAATAAATATTTGTATTATTCTAAAGCACTTAAAAAAGCCATGTCAATTAATGAAAACTATTCAAATAGATGTTATTTTATTAAGACGTTGTATCTTCACATTTGAGTCTCTTTTGTGTGACTCTGGCACCAGAATTTACCTCCAGATTAATAAAGTTATCCCATCTTATCTCATATTCGGGTAAGGTCGGGTAATCGGTCAAACAAGGTGATTAACAGCACGCTGCCGAGATGGCCTTTTTTATCCTACGCCGCAGCGTCATTGTGAGTTTGACATTAAAAATAAAGAAGGCACTAACGGAGACTAATCATGGATAGTAAGTGTTTCTATGTTTTGAGAGCTTGTTGAAGATGAATTACTAAATGCTACAACATATGAACAAAAGAAAACTTCAACCAACTCTTCAGTCACAGTTTATAAGGAATAAAGTTTAAAAAGTTATAGTTTTAAACGTGACTATTATTAAAAAAAATATATGTTTTTTTGTGTTTTTTTCATAGCGGCTGCAGTCCTTGAGGAGGGCGGCCGGGGTTGGAATCCGACCTGTGGCTCCTTTCCTGCATATCATTCCCCCCCCCCACTCTGTCTCTCTCTCTCTCTGATTTCCGACTCCAAAAGCCCCAAATACAGTATATCTTAAAAATTCATCCAATACATTTCACAACAGAATAGATTTTTTTTTTGTATTCAGTTGTTTTAATTTGTATGAAAGGTTATAAAAGTTATTAACTTTTTATTGTTTTAATTACATATATTTCATTGCTCTTGGTTTGCATTACTCCCTGCTTCTTTTTTTTATTTTTTTTTTAGATTTTTTTTTGGGAAGGCCTTTTTTTGTCTTTATTTAGGGACAGGAGTGGATAGAGTTAGAAATTAGAAAGAGAGCGAGAGAGAGAGAGAGAGGGAGAAAGAGAGGGGGGGGGAGAGAGAGAGAGGGGAATGTCATGCGGGTAAGGAGCCACAGGTCAGATTCAAACCACGCCCGGCTGTCTGAAGGACCACAGCCTCTGTACATGGGGCGCGCACACCAACCAGCAGGCTCCCAGCACCCTGATTAGTCTCTACTTCTAAACACATGTTAGTTTTTCACTATTTTATGATTATTTTATTGTTTTTCAGTTGGCGTAAGGCACTTAGAATTACATTTGATTTGCATAAACGGTGCAGTATAAAATGTTTTTGATTGATGAGAACAAATCAGTGCAGCAACTGCCTTTCTTGAAACATCCCAGCAAACACTAAATGTAACATTAATTCAATCTTCGACTCTAGAAACTTCAAACTGTGCCAGCGAGTCCAGAGTGAATGATCAATGTGTCATTTCTATAATCTCTCTCTGAATGAACAGTCGAAAAGGCTTAGTGTGGGATTACTGACTCCATTAATATAATAAGTGTGAATGTGTGACAAGTCGATGTGATCCACACGCAGCAGCTGGTAAGAGGCAGGCCCTGCGAGGCAAATCTGCTTTCAGCGAGGGCTTGATACCAGTTTAACTTTTTGATGAGGTGACGTCCTTGCCATGTGCTAATCTTGTTTGGAGTTTCTTACAAGACTCTCTGTGAGCGCTAAGCGTCCATCAGACAGTTTAACGCCTATCAATAGTGTAACAATCTGTTGTCTGAGCGGACAGCATTAACACTAACGCTTCGCCCCGCTGAGGGATTTTTTTAGTTTTTTTAATGGTTTGAATCATCTCTGCGTTAGCTTTGGACACATTTTTATTTAATTTTGACATTTATCTGAAGCTAAAAGTGCAGATTCCTTTTTTTATTTTTTTTTAAACATAATTATTCAGAAACAAAAATGTGTGGTTTTGTTGAGAAAAATGCAAAAAATAACAAAATGTTCTGTATTTATTTAAAAAAATGTGTCAGACAAAAAGTTTTAAAGCCATTTTTTTTATATATTTCTTAAATTAAAGAATTTAATTTAAGAAATTTACATAACTCAGAAATATTAAAATGACACAATATCAAGTGTAATATTATATTATATTATTTAATGAACTAGTACCATTTTCTAAAGGCTGGATATTTATGCTTTTTAATGATTGGTTTCTGATAAATTAAAAAAATTTCCCCACAAACTCACCTTCAGTAAATTACAATAATTTTTGCTCCTTGAAAATTATACTCCAATGCATTTTAGTTGATTAAAATAATTCCACTTACCCTGATTTTCTTTTGACTTTCTTTGCTCTGATAAAAAAAATCGTACACATCCAGAGGAATAATCCACACTTCCTATGTGAGCAGATTTGCTGAGTAAGTCGTGCACTGCATGTTAACGTCTCCAGCAGCTGACTCAGGTAAACACAGAGGCCTCTCTTTGTTATCTAACAATATGCGTCCTGCATTATAGCTCGACTGTGCAGCATGCTTTCCTCTTCTTGCACACAAGAACACAGTTTCTCTGTGCATTGCACCTCACCAGAGTGGCCCAGCAGCGGGCTTTTGCACTAATATATATTCCCTCCCTGATTGATTACTTTAGGTCTCGGGGTTCAAAGCCGGTCATGAACAATTTTTGGATGTGAGGAATCTGTTCACCCCGGGCCCTCAACTGACATGATGCCCTGAGCCGGATGTCCCCGGCTACTCTGGGTGACCTGGGGATGGCACACGAGTTGTCAAACCTTTCCCCTTGGAGTTCAGGGTAAGCTCATGGGAACACCAGAAGGCTCCCATTGGAAAAGGTTAAAGTTTGAGAGGATTAGCTTGAACTGAGGAGTGAACTGGGGGAATCTATTTCCGATACTGGTCTGCTTTTTCACAACATTCATATTGAGGGATGGTCAGAACCGTCAGCATTCCCAGAGTGTGAGCGTAAGAACACACCCTCGCTAAGAACTATGACTCACGGCGCTCCGGCCAAACATTCCTATGAGTCATACATTTTTTACATTACATACTGGGAAATTCAAACTGGGCATGTCGTGTCAAAGTGAGCAGGAAGTGTTTTAAGCCATTACTGGGGGGATTTAGCGGCTCATGGACCCGTAAGGTACATTCAAATGCAACTCAAGGTTGGTCACGGAAGAGTTTTGTTGCACTGTAAAAGCATCTTTTAAAAAATATCAGCGTTAAAATACTGCAGCTATGTCCAAAATGGAAAGTCATTTTTTTGCTTTTTGGAAAATGTGCATTGATTCGTTCTGCATATGATGATCTACAGCGAGGCCGAGGATAGAGGTGACAAAGTACGAGTTCTTTGTTTCTGTACTTACATAGAGTTTTCAGGTGTACGTAAACTAAACCCGAGTATTTATTTCTCTTGATTTACGCTTCGATGCACTTGAGGAGAATTATTGAAAATGTTCATGTTTGCATCATTGCACGCCGCCCTCCGAAAGACGAGACATTTTTTAACCAAAACAGACGCTTACGATAAACACATTTTCGTTTTTTAGGTTACATTTTTGGGCCTTTTTGCCTTTACTGGACATGACAGCTGAAGAGAGACAGGAAGTGTGGGGAGCAGAGAGTGACATAAAGCAGAGGGCAGAGATCGGCTTCATCTAGGATTACAGCCTCTGTTCAAGGGGCGTACAACATAACCACTAGGCTATACGGCTGAATATTTGGACCGCACAATTCATTGCAAATTCATTGCTATCAAGATGTGAACATTAACAAAAACGTGCAAAAGTCAGGATATATTTCTCAATGAATTTTAAAGATTTATGTTGAAAAGCAATGCATCCTCCAGTTGAATGGAGGTCTGGGTTTAATGACTATATGCCTTCACACCAATCTGATGCAGTCAAATCAGCTGCCCTCACATTAGTTTGTGAAGATTTAGTGTTGTTAAAAAAAACTTCTATTTTGAAATCAGGAGAAAGATGTTGCAAATAGAGCGAAGAACAAAAAAAACTTAGACTTGCGCTATCTTGCAAATCTTTGAGACCGACACACAGGTGCTGACAGGCATTGCACAGCGGCAAAGCGACCATCATCATTAAGTTAGTAGGTATTCATGAAAGAGCTGGGAGTTAGTTTTTTTTAAGTTTCATAGTCTCCAAATATAAAGTGAAGTTCATTTAGCCTTGTGCAGAGAAATAGCTGATAGAAACATCCTCCAAATGGACACTTCACAGTGAGGCTAAACTTTTTACACTGACTTCACAGAATAATTCAAATCAGAGCCTTTAGTTTGACTTTTTAATTCGGTATTTCATTTACCTTCTTTGGAGCCAGGCAATACAAATACAATTCTTGGTCTCTGGGTTTCAATCTCAAGAATGACCGCCAGCAACAAAACACAACACCGAGTGACACAAGAGATATACAACACACTGACAAAACGGGACATAACTCAGAAACAGGAGAAGTGCTTTTGGCAGACTCCTCCAGTCTCAGGTATTAGCCTGAAGCCGCAAATGTTTGCCGCACCTTTAACTCTGTGTTTTTTGAGTTCAGCTAATGTTAACTCTACTGTTTCATGCTACGTCAGACTTCCAAGTCACGTCAACTCGATACAACTCAGGTCATGTCGAGTCAAGCCAATTAAGGTCAAACCATGACATGACAAGACACAGCAAGTTGATTCACGTCGTGCCAGATCCAGAGCAGGTGAAATTAAATTCTAAAACACTTTGGGCATCTAAAAATAATTTTCTATAATTGTAACGGTAAATACATTTATGAAAATATTTCTTGTCTGGCGTGATCATTTCTGGGTTTTGATTAAGGCTGCTTGGTGTGCAGCTCTTCTGTGAGGCTGTTGAGCACCTCCAGTTGTTCTTGTACTGGACCCATCTGGGAACCCAAAGTGTAGCTACTGACATTTTATCTCAGCCCTTTGGCGCCTCATTCAGATGCACAAAGTGATAATTATTCTGTGTCCCACAGATAGATGCAGATAGTGTTCTCTTCCCCTGTCTTAAAAGGGGTCCATGACTGTTTCTTTGGATTAAGACAAAAAATAAGCAGGTAACGCAAACATCATGAGGTCGTTTACGACAAAAACTGAACGCTTAGTTTTGCATCCATGCAGGACTTGTAGGTAATACACAAGAACACTCCAAACAGTCACCTCAGACATACTGTTTTCTGTTTTTACCTTAGTTATCAGTACAAACCTAGTTCACAATTGCACCAAACTTTATCTGGATTTTCTCCTGCCAGCCCTTAAATGGCTTGAAGAACAACCTCTGTTGCCAGCCCCCTAAAAGATTTTCCACAGAAAGTGAGAGTGAGGTGATGTGAGAAAACGCAGCAGAATATAATCGGTAGAAATCACCCTAAAGTACTACAAAAATGATTTCTCTGAATATATCGAATCCCCAAGTCTAAAAGTATTCTTCTGAGGCCTTCCTAATACTGAACACCTTCAATCTACTTCTTAATGTATCTCTTCATAAAGCTTCTGAAGAACTCTAATCTATTAGACATTGCAAACAGCTGATCTTAATGAAAATAACTGATTCACTTCTATCAAAGTTAACAACTTTGTTAATAGATTAATGAGTTAATGAGGTTACATTTTTGATTTACTGCAACCACCTCTACAGATTTGCTAAGAAAAAGGAATATCCTGAATGTGTCCTGACAGTATTTTATTATAACTCCATAGACGTATTCCTTTCTGAGTTAATAACTCTTCATGAGAGCTGCTTTCCTTTCCCCTCTCTGACCTCATGAGGGATTCTGCAAATGAACCGCTGCTGGGATAGAAAAGTAATGAGTGAATCATCACAGCAAAGAGCAAGCGAACCTTATCAAAATACATTTCTCTCCTAGGACAGAGAGAATTCAACTCCTTTCAATCACTAAATCACAAAGTTAACAAAACCGCTGTGTGTCTGTTTGAAACCGATGAAGATAAGAAAACGTACCAAACATGTCTGATGTTCAGGACGCAGAACAGAAAGGCGAAACTTCTGAATATAAATTGAAGCAGAAGTGAGAGTCGAGAGTCTGATTACGCAGCTCATTTCGAAAGAGTCTGGTCTTTACTGAACAGCTGAGAGAAAAGACTGTGGAGATGATGTCATCCAGAGATAAAGACCAGATGCTGCAGAGACGACGAACAGAAGCAAACGAGTAATAAAACTGGATTCACACGGTTCAGTCCATTCCCATTGAGATACGACATGATGTCTGTGTAGGGATCCCATTGGAGAGATCCAGCTCTTCAGGGCAGGATTCTGCTGTCCACTTACATCATAAGGCCCTGACACACCAAGCAGACGGCCAAGAACTGGTGGCAACGAAGGCCGCCTTTGGCGTCGCATTAGAACACACCGCAAAGACTACAGCCGACGGCCAACCACCACGTACGTTCTGGGCATGCGTGAGAGGAAATAACTCTCCATGCCAGCAGGCAGCGGTAGTCTGTAATCCTCATTCCAACAAAGGGAAACAGGAAGAGGACAAGGAAGAACGTGGATAAATAAGCTGTTGATGTGATATGAGAAGAAGATTTTCTCACATCTGTCGCTCAACACTCGTAATATATGTACTTCTAATGGAGACTAACGTCTAATAAAAAGTTGAAAATGGCTCTGGCGTTGTCAGCCCTTGGTCTTTCATTAGTGGAACAAGAATAGAAGAGGGGCTTCCGTATTTCTTCTTGTGAACTGGCTGTCCTGTTTCGCTTAGCTGAACAGCCAATCAGAGAGATTCCTACCCCCAACCGCGCCGGTGACGGCTCACGCAGCTTCAACATGCAGAGTCGGCCAAAAAAAGGCGAACTGGGGCCGACGGGTAGCGACGAAGCTGGACACACCGCAAAAACTAGGAGGGCGACCGCTCACCGACGGAGCGACGGTCTCCTTGGTGTGTCAGGGCCTTAAAGGACAAAGGACACTCCTGAACAGGGATGCTGGTCTGAGGAAGCACTCACGGCCAGGTACGTTTGACCCCAATAGCTCCAGTTCGTTTGACTGAATGGTAAATGGACTTGAGCTTATATAGCGCTTTTCTAGTCTTCCTACTAGACTACTCAAAGCACTTTTACACTGCATGTCACACCTACCCATTCACACACTGATGGTAGTGGTCGCTATGTCGTATCATCCATCAGAAGTAACTAATCCCATTCATACACCGCCACCGTAGCAGCGGGAGCAATGTGCAACAATGTGAGTGCAGGCCAACGGGTTAATGTGGAGGGGGGGCAGTCGTGCTTTAGCATTGGTACAAGTCAACTTTGCCTAGTGTCAGTGCCCCTCTTTATCACCAACCTACAATTTTGATTTAATTTTTCTATAAAAACAACTAAAGCCCCAGTCCCATCTTGGAACATGTGACCCCCAACGACCCACGGAAGACCGGGGGTGTTAACAACTCAGCTAACGACTCTCATGTGAGTCAACCTCGATCATTAGCATGCTAATAATCAACAAAGGTGTATATTTCCATCTCCGTCCATCAGTTAGCTTAGAACTGAAAATGACTTGGTGAAATGTGAACTGTCTTCAAGATCTTCAACTCTATGTCCAGTTGCCTTTGGATCAAACTTTGAGATACAATATGGTCAAACATTATGGGCCTTATTTGATCAATCCATAGTGCATGATGAAGGTGTATTGAGGGGATTTTCAGCTCAACTGGTGCTGATAAAATGGCAGAAAAAAAGAATGCAACGTATGTGCAATGTGCAGAGGGGTTGCATTTAGCATTAAGGATTTAGCCTGACTTTGACTGACTTGATTTTGCCCGCAGCGTAACATGCATTCAACAAATCAGAGCTTACATTCCCTTCATTAGTCAGATGCACATCACAGGTGCATATTTACGCTCTCTCCTTCCTCTGATTACATTTATAAGCAGATCAAACACAGGTGTATTGATGCAGTGTGCATGTGGATTGTGTGTCTGCACTTTTTTTTCCCACAAACTCAAAACTGTTTTTCGCACAGATTTCTCAGTGATTTAAAGTTAGTGAACTAAAACAGACAGTTTTCAAACTGTGCTCACTGTGCTGGACAACCCCCCCCATGGAGAGTGTCTACCCCTCAGTGTATAAAGCATGTTTTATTCAAAGTAGCTCAACTTTATTTATTTTTCATGCGGAGATGAGGCGAGAAAAGGCAGCTGAGAGCGCTAAATGGGGACGTCACGCTGCCTCTCACTTATGTTTGTTTTCAAAACATTTTCTTGAAACTGTGAATTATTGATAGTCCCAGAGGGTTAAAGACATACTTATACTCCAAGTGAAACATGCATAAAAACCAACCAGCTAGGGTGAGTTCACTTCGTTTGTTAACAGCTCATATTATAGTTGAATTTGTTACATATCCCCCTGAGGTATTAATGTGTTTTAATAGTGTAAACAATAGTTTTATCTAAATATCTTTGGGGATAACCACTGAATAAAGCCCTATTCGCACGCGACTTGTATTACCTGGGGACCTCATGTGATTTAGAAATTACCCCACCACGTCTGTGTTTAGTGCGGCGCATTTACACGGGATAAACAAAGTCTGTGTTTTATCTCGAATTTACTGACATCATCCCCCGGATATGATGTCAAGTGTTAGCCTTTCCTGCTTCGGCGTTCCGACCGTGGTCACAGGGGAGACTTATTGGTCTGCTCCAGGGCCGAAGTGGAGCCCTACAACTCCGGGACTAACCCCCGTCACAGCGGTGTGAAAATGGTCTTCTTGCCCGACGTGGTGTTTTCTAGTGCAACTTTTTGGCCAAGACGGGAAGGCAACGCCACAGTCAGCCACCAGTGTATGGACTCTGTGTGTGTGTGTGTGTGTGTGTGTGTGTGTGTGTGTGTGTGTGTGTGTGTGTGTGTGTGTGTGTGTGTGTGTGTGTGTGTGGGGGGGGGTTTAGCTCTTGCAGCCACTCAGACATCTTCAATCACCCTGCCTCACTGTCAAGTTCACGTGGCAAAGATTCTCTGACAATCATTCAATATCACATCATCATCATGTATTTATTCGTCTCTCCTGATTGAAACATTTTTTCTAACACACTGAGACACACTGTTCTCTTTTAGTTCCATATATGACTTATTGTGTGGGGGTAACAACAAACTGGTTGGTTCATACTTTAGAAGTTTGAAACAAAACAACTGACTTTGCCTCAGTATTCAGAGGTTGTTTGAAATCAGAGAGTTGGTATATACTGAGGGGAACAATGACAAGTATAAAGCAGAGATGTGTATCGGTCAGCGGGGTCAACTTGTGGAACAGATGTTACATCCGAATGGGTCGCGGGGTGCTGGAGCCAATCCGCGAGGCGTTGTACACCCTTGACTGGTTGCTTGTCAATCACAGGGCAGACATACAGAGACAAACAACCAGGCACATTCACATTCATACCAACAGCAATTAACCTAACGAGCCTCGTCTTTGGGAAATGGGCGGGAGGGGAACGTAAGCATGCATGGAGTAACGATGAAATTCTACACAGAAAGGCCCTGTCCTGCGGGGGACAGCTGTGACAATGAATTCAAAATGTGTCGTTGCTTTCCTCATTAAAATTTTTTTTTAGGAATAAGGTGAAAAGGTCAGAGGTATGGAGAACAGTAAAAATGAAAATACAATTAAGAAACTCCTGGTTGTGACTTTCTTGAATTATTTTGTTATGGAACTTAAAAATATTTTAAAATGTTTGTCTGTTCTGCATCGTTATCGCTCAAACCTAGAAGTTAAAGGTTTGCCTATAGCTGAATATAATCAGCTAGGCATAAGCTTCAGCCCACACCTTTTTATGTGTAGTGGTTGAATGGTAAAAGCTGACTGAAATAAATTACTACTACTTGAAAATATTTATTACATTTTTTCTGTGCATTAGACTGAACAAATAGGCCCGCTCGTTTTAGTTTTCACGTCTCCATCTTCCTTAGACTTGAATCAAAAGATCTAGGGCAGTGAAGTTTTCTTTAGTTTCAGTGATATTTCCTGCCTTTAATTCTTTCAGAGAGCCGATGTTTTGCAGCTGTTTCCCTGTAAAAGATGTGAACGATGCTCATATTGTTTGTTTCAGATGGTTGAAATGTTCAGGGGAAAAAAAGACACCGCAAGCAGCCTACACAGCGTGACACAGTGCTTTGTTTGCTAATCTATTCAAGAGACCTGGAGGAGGAAGTGTGATAAGAACAGCGAAGACAGACGTGCAAAGTGCTATCAGGAAAATGTATTTCATATCGCACTGCTGTCCCTGAATGTGCTCCAGACGTGCACTCAAATAAATACGCACTTTTACTCAACCTTCGACTGTAAAATATGATTTCAGGCAATTTAAAAGAGCCATTCTTTCATCACAGAGGAGCAGACGCGAGTGTTCACAGCAGGCCTCGATGACACTGAAGGTCACACCGAGCTTCTTACAACAACGCCTGAAGTGTCCTTGAACGCAGCACAGATCTTTGCAGAGAATACAACAGCTGCCGGGCATGATGGAGACCTTGTCGGAGAGCCTGACTGTGTGTGTTCCTGTGTGTGTGTAGACAATATAAATTGAACTTTATTGTGCTACATTTTAAAAAGCGCTGCAGAACACATTAACTCATTATTGACTCATCATCTTATTTTCTTTTGCGCAATTTATTGTGCTGATGCTTTCCTTTGGTCCTTAAATGTTTCACACATTCCCTCACAAAAACATTAACATCCAAAATATTCTGAATGCAGAAACACAAAAAGACAAATTAAAATATGAACTTTGAGATGATTTTATGTGTTCATAAATGTAAACGTAATGACCAGAGGGGACATTTATTTCATTTTTAATTTGTCTTCTTCAATGTTGATGCTTATTCCGACAGGATGTCTTGGAGTATCTTACTTCTATTTAGAAATTTGCACAACTTAAATGTTTAGTTGGAACTTATACTCCATTTATTGTGTATTTTATAATTCCTTATGTTAACCGGATTATGCACACAACTCCCTCCTGCACCCAGATCTTGGCAGCTCAAGAGGCCTGCACATTTTCACCACATGTAGCAACGTTGTTTTTTATTGTGATATTAATATTTTTCGGTCTCTTTTTGGGTACTGGGGTTCTTGCCTTCTCTTGCTCTTTGTGTGGCGTTCACTGTCAGGGTTGGGGGATTGTGGGGGGGGGGGGCTTGAGGAGGCAGGCACTGCGATATCACAATGTGTGCCTTGTTTTGCTTTGTCGAACTCATGCCGTTGTATTCCCATTTTTGGAAAATGACCCAACAAACATTTGATCACAACAACCACACAGTAAGGTTACGACGGCAGTAATGAACTTTGTGATGATGGGACGCTTTAGATAATGAATGAGCTTTAACTCTCACAGTTTTTGATTCTAGAAAAAGGTCAATAGAATCACATAGATAAGGAAACTGTATTTAATGTTTGAACCAAGATTTTATATTTTGCTTTTTGCTTTTTAAAAACCAATTTTTCAAAATGTTAAGCACACAGCTAAAATCCGCCACAGCCTTGAAGATGTGAAAAAGAAGAAACTGTTTTTCCTACATTTCTCCAAGTGAGCGCTTACAGACCTGACACGGACTAGAAAATGTGACCACAACAATCCAGTCCTCAAAACACCCCACTGGCTCCCCGTACAACACAGAATCAATTTCAAAACCATTTTATTAGTCCATAAAGCTCTCACTGGTTCAGCTCCTGAGTACATGTCTGACCTGCTCACATTCTACAACCCGACCCGAACCCTCAGGTCATCAGGTGGAGGTCTTTTTGACATACCCAGAATTAGATCAAAGTCTGGAGAGTGGGCCTTTAGTTACTGGGGTCCCTCTCTCTGGAACAAGCTTCCTGTTGAGCTGAGGTCCATCACTCTCTACTTTTAAAGCAAAACTCAAAACCTATCTATTCTCCCAAGCAGTGGGTGTGTGTGTTTGGGTGTGTGTTTGTGTGTGTGTGTGTGTGCGTGTGTGTGTGTGTGTGTGTGTGTGTGTGTGTGTCTGTGTGCACCTGCGTACCTATGTAACAGGGGACTTGATCATTGTTACACAACAACAACAGGGGACATTTTTGAGGTCACCTCTTGGGCAAGGTTTAAGTCATCCTAAAATCATGTTAAAACCAGTCTGGTGTAGTTTTACAATTTTTGCCAAGAGGAGACCTGAAGGTGTGTGTGTGTGTGTGTGTGTGTGTGTGTGAGTTTATAATCGATCACTTGTATGGTAAGTGACGTTTGCTTTTTGTGTGTATGACTTTACTGATTCAATTCATAACTTTTTTGAATGATTTTCTTGTCACATGCTGTGTTTTTAAAGCACACTGAGGTCATCTCTAATGAAATGTGCTTTATAAATAAAATAGTTGTTGCTATTACAGAGTGGTCTACACAGAGTCAATCATGACATTCAAAGTCTCACACAACATTTAAAGCAGAAGCTGAAGAGGGTTAAAGTCTGGAGCATGTATTTTTTCCACATGCATCATGAGCTCACCCAGACAGACTGATAGAGAGGAGGAGGAGGAGGGGGGGGAAAAAAAGCAGAGCTGAGAGGGAGGATAAATATTACCATTTTGAATGGCCTCATCTTTCCAGCGGGGGGAGCAATTTTCTGCTGGCTCTAAAATAGATGGGAGAGGCACTTTTAAAAAAGAAGAATCTATTCTCTGAGTGACACAGGTGAAGGAGGCACACTGACGCTCCTCTTTTTTTATTTGTATTTGTTTCACATCAAATCAAAAGGAATCAACAGTCAGATGCTTCATAATAATCAAAACAATAACAACAAACATCAGAAACATCATTGTGTAACAGTGTGGTGGTGGTGGTGGTGTCGCTCGCTGAGTGAGGGGAACAGGTTCATGGTAAGCACATTTCAGCTGGTGTCTATGCTCAGATCGATAGCATATGTGCTGGGTCAGTCAGGTCACCAGCTAAACCCACACGTGATGGGTGTGTCCATTAAGTAAACGAATGACTGACCGAGCAATGTATGGATGTCCTGTCCCTTTTCTCAAGTACATAATGAGCCGTGTCCCTTCTTTTAATGTGTGTCAGCTGTCTTAGTTTGAACTGCGTGACCTGTGATAAAGGAGGTGCAGACTGGACATTCAAACTGAGCAATTTAACTCGTTAATTAAAACAAACACATTTCTGAATTGTATTGGACTGACACTAGACATGAGTTTGATTTTCGTACGATTTGTGGCTAAAAGAAGGGATTTCGATGAGCAGGATTTTATGATTCCTCTCATCACAAAAGCTTTTTCTTTTTTTGTTATTGCAGAGCGATGAAACACTTCACTGCATCTTACTGCCAAAGGTCCTCTGGTGATCAAGGAAGCAGAAACTCTTCACTTTTAAATGCCGTTAACACATGATCAGTGTGGTAGGTGCTCTAAAGCTGCAATAATGTCCTGAACACCTGTCCTGAGTTTGTTAACAATCACACAAGTGGTTTTGATTTGACTCTGGATACAAGTTTACATTCCCTGGTGTTGTTAGTTAGTGTGTTAACATGCACTGATGGGGTTTCAGAGCCTGTTTCCTTTTGTGCACGTAAAACTAAACTAAACTAATACTAAATGTGACATCTTATTGAGTTTTTAGTATGATCCAAAATCATAGTATACACTTCTGTGTATGCAAACAATGCCCGGATGTAGGGGCACTGGTAGCCTAGTGGTTAGTGCATGTGCCCCATGAATGGATGCCTGGAGTCCTCCAGGTTTGAATCCGACCTGTGGCTCCTTTCCTCCATGTAATTCCCTCCTCTCTCTTTCCCGATTTCTGAATCTATCCCCTGTCCTGGCTCTCTACAAAGGCATACAAAGCCACAAAATATACCATAAACAAACAATGCCAGGATGTATACTAGATTTGCCAGATTCTTTTACGTATGTGGAGCACACTGGTCATACTAAATTGCAACATAATGCATTGGGGCTATCCGACTATCCAAAAGCAAGAGCTAGCCAGCCATACAAATAAAATTAGCATACTGTAATATGCCTTACATGCTGACGAATAATACATTAAAATGACTACGTAGCAGTATTAGAAATACATTGATGTATATTTTTGTAAGATTCTATTTCAGTACAAATGGTCGTACGAGCTTGATGCTAACTCATCTAATGTAGCTCGGACCAGAAGTCACATGACCCGTAGGTTAGTACGTTGCTAACAGTACACTAACGGTCGGGTTAGTACGCCGTATGCAGTATATACTGTTTGAGTGTGTAGTAGGCAGTACGTTAGTGTGTGGATTTGAAAACAGCCGGTGAGAAATCAAGACACACCTGCGGGCAGATGATCAAAAACCTGCAGGGCCTGGTACGATGTTTACATGAACCAGATCAAACTATAATACTAAACAAAGTCTACCATAGCATACATTTAAACTGTGGAGACAACTTGTACTCTTCCAACAGCCTGCTCTGTGCAGCTGCATGTCATGCTGGTTTCGGAACATTAACCTACATGTGTATTGATGTCTGTTTTAATAGGAAGGGGTGCAAAGTCCAGAGCACAGTTAAGGGTATTATGCATTAACGTGCCCTAGATGCAGGCAGAAAGATTGTAACTACAAAGGTGCTCGTTGACATTCCTGCATGTTGTAGTCTTACTATAAAGATTTACAATTTGTATTCTATCCTTAAATGACATTTAAGGCCTACAAGAGTTAAAAAAAAAAAAAAAAAAGATTTTAAATTATAGTTTAATGATGCACATGAGGAGATCCCTCGTAGATATCCTCTATTATCTAAAGCATGCAAAAACTAATAAACAATACCCAGAGGAAGTGGTGCATTACCTGGGATCATCTGCATTTTTAGGGGCTTTTCAGTGGATACCTGTGCCCACACTATTACATGACAATGCATGTCTAACTCTATGGATTGTCTACCTCTGCATTCTTCGCCTTTTTGCTCTCCAGATGTCTTTACCTTTTAAAAGCAAAATCCAACTTTCTAGTCAATGTTTCCTTTTGCACATTTTTGCAGCTATAGAGTCTGCAAAAATGTGTTTTGACATCTATCTGTAAATGGAACGCAGATATTTTGACACAGATAATCTAGTCCCTCACCTACAGATTCTGAATTCACACCTCACTTGCAGGGATTAAAGCAGATGTAAAGAATCCATTCTTGTCTTGCATTTATGGGCCTCCTGCTATCTGAGCTGCACCTTCCTCGCTTGCTTGCTGTTAAACTGTTGAACAAACTTCCTGAACTGTAATGATTTTTGAGAGCATGTGTGAGTTGGTTTAAAAGACGAGCTGGAGAGCACACAGACAAAAGAAACGTCAACAAAGTCAAAAGGTAAAAGTTGAACTTTGCAAAGCCCCTGATGTTTACGATCAAAGTTAAAAAGGCAAGGTAAGACCTTTCCACTATCTCTGCTGACAGAGCACAAAGTGAATGCACAACTGATCATGTGTAAATGGCACTTTATAAAAGTCCTGATTTCAGTTTTCAGATTTACTCATTGTAAGAGTTCAGTTTCGTGAGCTTAGAAAGCACATAAATGATGGCTTACTGCATCAGAGACGGGACGTTTGGGTTTCAGTTAAGAGTTTTCATCTGGAGTATTTTCCTCATTGTCTTAAGCTTGACTATCATAAACTCCACAGCACCGTTGCACACTGTTAATCTTATGTTAAATGAACCTTGAGCTCATGAGGCTGTGAGTGTGTGTGTCTGGGGTGATCAGGCCAGACGTCTTACCTGACATACTGGTGGGGTTCAAGGCTGAGACGTCATCCTCAGAGCCTCCTCAGACATCTGGGAACCTACCTACCTGAACACAGAGACAAGGAGAGCGACAGTGACCACATGTTTGACTTATAGCTGCACAAAGACACTACATTCAAATTCTTAAAATTAGGTATAATGTGCACACTACTTCTCTGTCCCTGCTGTGGCATTCTAACAAAGAACCAATGTGTTTAGAGGCCAGACTAGTGGCACCAACTGCGTGTCATCGTCCTCTTTGCCTTCATAAAGCTGCTTCAAATTGCTGTTTGATGCCTCTGTTGGAATATCAGAGGACATTCAAGGATGCAGTTTTTTTTTACAGTGTGTTCAGGTAATGGAAGGGAACTCTGCACACACATTGTTCAGACGTGACAGCCCTCATGACACTTTTCATCTGCGTAGGCTGACATCTAGTGGTCAAACATGCAAAAGTAAAGTGTTCACAACCTCACAACACATTTTTGAGTTAAATGTCTGGTGTACTTTACAAGAAATACAGAAAAAACATAAATATTTAAATGCAACCTGTATACTTTGAGTACAATGTATAAAATAGACCCAATAAAAAACTGTGCATTTCCACACATCCATGGACACAATGTGACCTGCTTTAATCGTGATTTTGTTCGTATTTAAGAAATGATAATGAACAACCACTTGTTCTGATGGTTTTGGTAATTGCCAATTATTCATTGTGATATTAACTTTTTGTATTTTCTGTCCTGACTGAGTTTCTTTTTAAAAATAGTTTCAGATGGTAATGTTGTCCCTTAGTGTACTGTCCTGGAGTTAGCTTCTCAATAGGAAGGAGACAATGATAATTTTACAACTTTTTTTGTTGTCATTAAAAACAAAAAATATGCTGTGTTTATTGACTGAACATGTGCATTTATTTGTGAAATAATTTAAATGTTTTAACCCTTTCATATTTAAAGAATAATCTAGGTTGATTTAGTTTTTTAACGATCGAATTTCCCTCTGGGATTAATAAAGTATTTCTGATTCTGATTCTGAACTAGAGGACCTTAGTGGGAGTGGCCTGCGGTGCCGGGCATTCTGGGATTTGGTGTCTTTCATCCACATGAGCGAAAAAGACACTTTCTGCCTTTTCTCGGCCAAGGAGGCACCAACTTCAAAATGTATCTGAAGTATCTCTTTAAGAAGATCAGCATATAATGTATGGTGGAAAGTCAACACCAGAGTGATGTATGGAGTGACACATGGAGTAAGGATAGAGTGTTGTACAGAGTAACTTCCAGGGCAATGTGCAGAGTAATGGATGATGTAATGTTAAGAATAGCACACTGTGTTAAAAACAGTAACATACAGACAAACACAAGGACTAACATTAGACTGTAAAATATTAACTAACATGTGATGCGATGCACAGAAACACACGCAGAGTACTGCACAGAGAAACACAACAAGTTAGTTCAGTGACTCACCGAGTAACACACCAAGAAATCAACTGAGTAACACACTGAGAAAAGACGTCAGTGTACAGAGTGATGTATGGAGCGCCTTTAAGTGAGCAGTGGAGTCACTGAATAAACATACAAAGTGACATAAAAAGGTGTATGGAGTAATGCAAGCATGGATTCAGTGATTAATGAACGCAGTAATGCACAGCACACTTTGTATCATAGAAAACATCGTCATAGAATAGCATACACAGCACAGAGTAAGGCATTAAGATGTAAGAAGTAAGAAATGGAAGAGGTGTGCGGAACTGGTGCAAGGAAGTGGTTTACAGGAGTGACAAGCTCAGTCAAAGAGAAGTAACGTACAGTGGATAAATGGACAAATGAGTTGAAGTTAAAGTGAGTCACATTATATCTCTGTACTGGATGCAGAAAAAAAAAGTTTATGCAAAAGTTGTCCAATGACTTTTCATGAAAAAAGGGGAAACAGAATATTCCATTGTTGCTTTAAAATTGAAATGATTGAATGGATAACTCTGGCGGCCTTTCCTTGAGTGCTGCAGCTGCCGTCATAATCCAGACGACCTGCATGTTTCCTCATGTTCAATCCAATTACAACTGCCATGAAAACATCTCATCCACTGTCACATTTAAAACCCTGCTGGCATGATGTCTCGATACAGAATTTGAGAATTTTTTATTGTCTATTTTGAGCTATCAAATCAAAGAAAGGTAAATCAAATCTGCCCGGTAAAGGAATAAAAATGCATAATATCTCCTTGTCAATCCAAATACACACATCAATCATTAAGGAAGAAATAACTTAACATTGCAGCCATTTTAAGACTAATAAGACTTTTATATAACCTGATAAATTAACCATTAAAACATGCAACAACTGATAGCCCATTTTTGTAACTCAGCCTAAATGCTGCTTCAAAACACGCTGACAAAAAGTGGAGAAAATAAAGAAAATGCAAAAAGCATTAAAGCTTGCATAACTACTTTGGAAATGGAATAACAGCTGGCTTGAGAAGCTTTACAGGAAGCTCTGCTTCGGTTTGCCGCGTTTCACCCTGGAGAGCATTTCATATCCAGACAGCTGGGGACGGCCTGAAAGCTGGTTCATCCATGCAACAGGTTTCTACAGTTCTAATGAGGACACGGACAGACGCATGGTTGCCCAAAAGATTTCCTGGCTGGAACAAATATTAAGATTGATGGAAAAACAAGACGATGGACAGGCTGTCGTGTACGGTATACGTAGATAAACAGGTACATTACTGGAAGTCAGAGTAGGACGCAGAGATAACGAGACACAACAGATAATGAGCAAAGTGAAACTCCTCATGGGGATATTTCTATCAATAGCTTCCTATCTATATCACACACAGTGGCTGAGGCTACTGACAGAGCGGGTAGATGGGAGGGCTTATTCTCTGAAGCAGGACGTTAGAGAAACATTAGAATCTCCTGACTGTATGCCGCTGAGAACTTGTTAGTAAATTCCTTGTTGTCTCATTTTACATTCAAGAGAAACTGGTTAAATTTACATTTATATTCCACCATATCTCCTCATGGCTCTTTAATCATTTGCAATAAAGCCATCCCAAACATCTAAATGCATCACAATAAATAGGATTATCTTATGAAAACAAGCAATGCTTTCTCACTCAGCATGTGGAACAATTGGATGGAAGCATGGGCACAATACCATTTTCATGGAGTCAGATAAAGAGAGCCATCAGTTACACTCATTAGACATGGGGCCGAGTAGATCTATCAGGTTTGATATTAACGTAATTTACATAACGCATATCTGTAACAAGTGCCCACAAATTGTCAACACCAAGACTTATTGTGTCAAACATGAACAGCAAATGGACAAATAATCTGTAAGTTATAGCTATATAGTATGTACTTTTTCATTTTTGTTGATCGCACCGCACCTCATATCATTATCGCATTATTGAACTGTGTTTCTGAACATTGCATATTTTTCTCGTATCATGCACCTTTTCTATCGTTAGGTTAATTGGTGACTCTAAATTGCCCGTAGCTAGGGGAGTGGCTGGTTGTCTGTCTCTATATGTCAGCCCTGTGATTGACCTGGAGAACAGACCAGGGTGAACCCTGCTTCTCGCCCAATGACAGTTGGGATCGGCTCCGCCCCCCCCCCCGCAATCCCGAACGGGTAAAGCGGTAAAGATAATGGATGGATGGACGGATCATGCAGGCCTCTAAAATGCATGAAGATAGACACATATTATGTAACTGTACAAATAGCTGACCTTGCGGACATCTGTTGAAAAAGCAGTCCCATTTTAAGGTCCGCTAACTCGTCCTTTAACTAACTATGATCCAAGTTTGATTGGGGCTTGCCAACTAAATAAAGATAAAAGTTGCTGGTAATAAAAGAGAAAATGCAAATTGTAAGAACTTTATTGGACACAGACACTGTTTATTGAAAAGACCACATAAGCGTCCATATGCAGAGAACAAGGCATTGGAGCATATGTGGCATTAAATATCCTTATACAGCTTTTCCAAATTGAGCAACATAATCAAAATCCTGAGGGTTCTGGCCTGTGCAGCAACACATACTTCAATACTCTTTCCACTCAGTTTATATTGCAAATGAAAAAGAGAGTGAGTGAAATTAACAATGCTGTGTTGTTGCCTATGGTAACAAAACAAGCGGTCGCTGCTGCCAAAGTCGTTTACAATAAACTCACAATTACATGTCTAATTGATTGGCTTGTTTGAGTTAAAAAAAACTTTGCTGATGACATAACCAAGAGACGTTGACGCCCATCCAGGTCTTGGAAGTGCTCCACCTACCATGCAGAGACTATGGAAGGACTGTATATGAATGTGTTGTTTACTTCCTGAGCTATGTACAACTGTAAAAACTTTATTACACTCCAAACTGTGCCAAAAATCCAACAGTCACACCTACTAGAGGTCCTCACAGAGAGGCATTTAAGGATAACTCCATTCCATCAGATGGGAGGTACACAGATGGCACTTTATTTGGGAAGAGGGGGGAAAAAATCATCCAGCTGAGTGCTTTTTGTGGCTCTCTAATTGGCATTTCTGCACATTAGTAGTGTCCCAAATAAACAAAAGTGACAATAATGGACTTCCACCGCAGGCATAAATTAGCTACAGCGGCAGAGAGCAGGGTCAATGTGCCCATCCTTTGCTTTTTTCCCTGCATTTAAGCTTTTGCATACTCTACTTTCCTGCTTGAAAAACCTTCTTATATCATAAATACAAACAGAGAAGCTGGGTTGATTTAGCTGGATAGCTTCTCAGTTTGAGACCTGGCTGATCTGTTTGCAGAGATTCTCTTTGGCACATCACAAGTGCTGCTTTTTGCTGATGACTCTTTGATTGTAATTTAAGTGTCTGACAACATTACAGAAAAGATCCCTGCAGAGGGACCATGTTTGTTTATGGTGATGTCCTTTATTTGAAACGAGAAACAGCTGTTAAAGCGGTCTCTCCAAAGTTACTAGACTCCATTCATGCCATGCCAGCTGAAGCAAATTCTTCAACTTATAGGAAACCCTCTACAGTTTTCTGACTGTCCTGAAAAAAAAACAAAAAAACAGGAGCACTGCAGCAGGCAGGACTTCAGGGTGTGTCTCACATTTTGTCTACTGGTACTCTATGTGCACGTATTGATTTCTGCCCTCGACTTTCCAGGAAGAGCCCCGAGCCCCAACGGAGTCCTTAAAAGAATCCAAATTTTTTCCAGATGAGAAATCGCATCGAAAGGTATGATGCCGAGCAATTTAAACTGCAGACTTGTGTTTACTGTGTGACTGTGAAAGCTATGTGTCATGGTGTGTTTAGACTGATGTGTGTGTGCCTCTGTTTGTGTGTGTGTGTGTGTGTGTCTGTGTTGATGAGGTAACATGTTGCAGCCTTCAAGTTGGCCTTGCTTCAACATTACAACCTTAAGCCTCCTACGCAGAGATTAGTACCTGTAAAAACTAAGCTCCATCCTCGGTATTCCCAAGCTTAAATACTTATGAAGAAGTCATCTTTTCTTGGAAAACAGGGAACAGTAGTTTAGATTTCAATTTTTATATCATTAAAAAGACAACTAAAAGATCCTCAGAGATTCCAAAATTGAAGAAATCATTCCAATCATGGAGCGGTACACAAGTGTTTCCATCAGTGCAATAAAGAAGTCTACATGACGGAAACCTGTGGGAAAATCAAGCAGGAATGCCTGAGGTTTGCGTGAATAAAGCAGCATTATGGGGTTATTAATTCTTTACATGGGCAAAGGATTTGACCCAGTTGGTCCAGATTAATGAACTCATCTCTCGAAACACCCAGGGTTCAGCCCCTTGTGAGAGTCGATATGGTGGTTCATTAGTTTTCAATAACGTTGTTCCACCTCAGAGTCCTCCTGCTGTCTACTAACGGCCTCTGTTGAAGCATCAGTGAAACATCACCAACAACATCCGATCGCACTCCATTCAATATCTCCATGACTGTCTCATCTAGTCAATGAGCAGACATTGTTAAGAGTCTATTTTTTTTTTTACAACATGCAGTTTAACCTCAGCATCAAATGTACACATGCAGAGTGTTGAATACTGAATGGTTACTTAAAAATAGTTTTTTGTATTCATTGCCATAGACTCAGACTTTCTTTATGTTTTATCGTAAATGCTCAAATCATGAGAACATTGAAATTGTGATTAATTATGCAGCTTTGCATATTTTGCATTTGCATGCAGCCAACATGACTTTACTGTTTATGGAAAACAGATGAACGTATCTAATTAAAAGGCGGATTTATATTGAGAAGAATGAGGCAAGCAGTGACAAACTACAGTAGAGTGAGTAATTGTTTCAGATGTTGGTGTGCATGGTGAATTCAGAGTTTACAGCTTATTTCATTTGCTTTCAATTCACTTGGCTGATGGTCCGAGTCAGGCCTGCATGCAGAAATGTCTGGGCCCCTAAAAAGGCCCAGTGAATGGGCCCTTCCAGGATATGATTTAAATCAATGTATAAACATTCGATTCAATAGAATACAAAGTGACTCATTCAAATAGTATTCTTTCAAGAAATCAGAGGTTCAATTTGGCCAGAGCTTCACTTACGAGACTCGGAGGGTCAACGTAGCCTTCAAGATTTAGGATTTACTGGCAGCAGATTTCATGTTATAGCTGGCTGCCAAACTCTGTTCTTCTTCCACAACTGGAGTCAAATCACTTGTTTTTGATCTGAAGTCAAAAACTTTATCCATATTCACCCTCCTTGTTTCTTTCAAAGCTTCCAACACTCAACAGACTGTGTGCATAGAAAGTCAGATACTCTCGTGGGTTTGCACTCCAATCTTGTGGGTGTGTTATAAGCCTCCAGTTCGAACGTGTAGACTGTGGGTGAGCACTTCCTCTAAAACCGGGACGCAAAAATTTCTCCGCCGCAACAACGACCACATCCTGCATGACGAGATTTAAAGGAACACTATGTACTGTGCACTACTAAACAAACAGAAGACATGCAAACTCACCAGCCCGCCCTGATCGAATGTACAACCTTGGCTGCTTTAAAAGACACCACTTTAAAAGCATTATGCAACTTCCATTAATGCTGTGTGTGTGTGTGTGAGTGATGTTATGAAACGGCAGTGACCCTTGGTAAGGTTTTGCACTGCTTACTTGTGTGCTTTGGCCTACATTCCCCCCGTGTTGGGGTGACATCTTGTGCACCAATTCCACTGCTAACATTTTGGAAAGCTGCAACCACTAAACACAGATTATAAGAGAATTCTATTTTTGACTTTTTAATATTAAAACAGTTGTATAAGGCCTTCTGTGACCCTGGAGGAGCTTAAGGAAGTTCCCTTATGATGTCATCAGGGTTGTCAGATGAAATAGTAAAAAGGACTAAGCTGCAAAAAAGTGAAACGACAGTGGTTGCCAAAAGTCGCCCAACTAAACCATTGCCAACCAGTTGTGGTTTAATGGCCAACAACCACAGACTGCATGTAGCCAGTATGACATCACCAACTTATGAATGAACTACTGTTTTAAGGCCTTGAGGGTGGCCTCTTATCGGTCACCATCTCTTTTTTTTAAATGAAGAAATGGGGGTATATTCGATGTGAGGCATCTATCCTGCTTGGAAGTTTGTTGTGGTTACTTCTCAATCACTGATTCAGATAGACACGAACCAAAGCATACTTTAACTACTACTTATTAAGGTACATACTACCTTTACATTCAGAAATTAAATATATTTGTCTAAGGTGTTAATGGAGATAGACTTATGGTCTTAAGGTGTGTTCCTACCAACAGCAATGACTTATAAACCAAGTCAATTCAAAAGCCACGGACACAGACGTTGCATCGTGTTGCAGTTATTCTGGCAGCCTCTCGACTAGCTGATTGCACTTCGCAGTAAAATCTGTTTAACTTTGGTAGAAACCATTGTGGTTAAACCAAATCAACCTGATGTGTAATTTTCTATAATTACAAACATTTAAACAACCACTCACCAGACAAATTGACAGGCGCTCTACACCTGTCAGGACAAATTAGCATTCAGCCCTAAATTGGACAAACAGTTATAAATTGGACTCTGAGTCCCCACTACATGGAATTTAAGCAGTCAATAAATGACTTGAGTACCCCATATGTGCACTGACAACACACTCTAAAGAATTCATTAAAACCTTTAAAAACATGTAATTATAAAACCATGCTTAGTGATTATTCCCACAACAAAGCTTACGTTACATTTGTCAGGTTTGTTTTTCTGAAGATAAGCTCGGAAACTTTTAAATGGGAAATACATTCTTAGATAAGTGTTGTAGTATTGGAAATCAGTCTTGGTCTCAAGACCACTTTCTGAAGGTCTCGCCTCGGAATCAAGACCACCCCTGAAAGGCTATTTTTCAACGTCATTACTGCGATAAGAAGCCTCTTTGTAAAAGAATAAATCATTTTAATTTATTTCTAAATTAGATTTTCATCCCTCGGTTACGGCCGTAACCTTCTCGGTGTTCTGGTCTAAGTGAGGGATATGGCCCACACAAGATGAGGGTTTTGATATTTATGGTCTTGGTCTTGTATCGGTCTCGCCCCTCCTTGGTCTTGGTTATGACTCTCGATCCCTAAATGTCTCGGTCTTGTCTCCATCTCTGAGCACTCCGGTCTCGCATATGCTTTGGTCTGTTCTTGACTACAACACTACCTTAGATACACTGCTGCATTCATTCAGTGACAGTATGTTGTAATAATCACTCTTCTTTAGCTCGACTCATCCACAGCTATCTAATTACACATTTTCTGGGTTTTCCAAGGCTTAAAACCTTCGGCTTGGACTTTTCAACTTGTAGTTAGATTAATAGAATTCACAACAGCGTGAAAGAGAAGCATACGATTGTCTTCTGATAAGTGGTTTTCTGACATGCACTGTTAGTCATCACAGTTATAAATGAATGCAGAAGTGTGCCACGCTCAACTGGACACAAATGTGACACAACAACACATACAGGCAGAAGCTAATATGAAAATAGCAATGTAAAAGAAAACCCCACAAGTGAACTCTCAAAAGCCTGCAAGTCAGGAAAGAGGAAACAGGCGGCTAATAGGGTACATGCCGTACTTTTCTATTTTCTATTACCCGGATTCCACTTCAGATTCACTTCTTCTGCTAGCCAGTTTTTGCTCAACATGCGCTGACCTTCATGGTAATGAGTTGTAACCAGCAGAGATGTGTGTACTTTTTTATTACTTTTGAGAATAATATCACGTGATCCAAGGTAGAAGACAAAGAGGGTCTACATCATCCTCCTGTCTTTACATACGACTTAAGTACTGTAGATACCTTAAAAATATAATGATGAAGACCTTCAGTTTTGCATAACATTTTCTCATCTGCAAAACTTTTGCCAACATGATCAAGGTTATAGCAACTCCTTCAAAGGAGAAGTTCAACAATTCAAAGAGTCAACAAAAAAAAAGGCATCAGCTTGAGGCATGAATGAAGTCAACATTCTTCGAAGCTGATATAAAGTTAATTAAAACCAGATTAATATCCAGTATCCAACTGTGAGAACATTTCTTTGACTCTAATGTGCTGGTTAGCTCTGACCACAGAGAGAGAGAGAGAGAGAGAGAGAGAGAGAGTGAGAGAGAGCATGTATGACTGCATCAAAGGTTTCACCCTCACCATGTTCAAGCTCCCACATCTTCAAACTGCTTCTCAGTGAGCACATTGCTCTGTAAGTGTTACACTTGGGCAATGTGTGCAGTTTAGCTAAAGGGGTGGGAACACAAGATGATGCAATGCATACAAAGAGTTTCCCGCACTTTGAAAGTTCAAGAGAGCACTTTAACTTCAGACTGAGCTTTCACAGCTGCCATAAAGACTGAAAGAAACATAGCACCCCTGAATGAAAACATCAAACATACACTTTGTGGTCAAATGTGTCTTTACACCGGGTCACCCTTTATGATATCGTAGTATCACGTCTATGTGTTAGCTTTTTACAGTCACTTAAAGGTCAACATTGAATCCTGCTATAGTAAAGTGGGAGGTTGGAATGGGTGAGCCAATTTGGACCAAAAAAAAAAGCATGCAAAAAGGTACCTCAAAACAGTACACTATAGGGAACCCTGAAACATAAAGGGAATCAAAAGGGTAGCTTATAAAACAAAGGCTAAAGAGCAGCTTGAACCAGTTGTAAAACATACCTCTCATAACGACGCTAAAAACGAGTTGCTGTAGGTTAATTTAAAAAACACCAAAAGGTACATTGAAACTGATGATACAAATGAACTTTAACAAACTGTCAAAGGTATGTTTTCTGAGCTGCTTATGATTGCCTTAAAACAGCTCCTTAAAGGTAAGGGCCTTTAAGAAGATGCTAATAGGCCTACAGGTGAATTAAACTGGGAGAATTCTTAAAACAGAGGCCTGTCCCGAAGATGATGATGTAGACGTTTGGACTTTCCATTGATTTGATTGAATCTTTGTTCAACCAATAAAAATATTTATCCAGAACGATGGATCGTTACAACCCTAGGTATAACAATACTCTCTTTGTTTTAATATTGTTTTTTGTCATTGTTTTTTAATGTATTGTTTTACTTGTACTTCTTCTAGTTTTCTTTTTAGACTTCTCTTCTGCACTACGGGGACAACAGCAAACAACCCACTTGAACTAACAAAATGTCAGATTTATGCAGATCAGATCCAGTAAATCCTGCTTTAACCTGTTATAAAAATGATGGCTCTGGTTGTTTTGAAAACAGAAAGGGCATCAGGGTTTTATCTGAGTGGAAATGTCAGGCCTCCCAACAGTCCTCAGTGGTAATCTCATAGTGCACGACGTCAGCTTGCATCATGAATCAACACTGACAAGCAGCAGTAAACAATAGTCATCGCAGCCTTGACCAAAACGCATCTTATTTGAGGTGGCATTCAGATAAGAGTCAATCTTGATCCACCCCTCCGATGTGCCCGGAGCTTTCTAATACTTAATTTACGAAGCTGCATCACACCGTGCAATGTGATCCCAGGCAACTGCTATCAGAAACAGGACAGCAGATGGTGTTTTCATTAAAGAATTCAAGCTAAAAGAAGAATCAACCGAATGACTTTGTGTGTGGGTCTGCAGTGCACTTATCATATTACATGAAGTTCTGTGGCTGCCAGGAAAAAAAAAACACACCGGCCAATGTCAGCGAGGATCGCAGATACACGGGGGCTATCCGGTGTGTTGCGTTCCTGTTACATCGTAAAAAAGCATGAGCGCGATCCCTCACCAGAGACCGAGAGCTGAGCCGGTCCAAATAATGCGACCAATAATCCATGCAGGGCTGTAACAAGCAGCGGAGATGACACAGTCCTGACAAAAGGCTGACAGCTGGAGCTAACAATCACCCGCAGACCTAGAAATGAAGTTTGGCCTCTCTCAGGTCATCATTATATTTTAGCTCCAAAACCACAGAATACAGACCGGTATGGGAAACAAACAAGTCAGAGCATTTTTTTATCTTGAGGTTCTGAGATCAAATGTCAACAAACGTCTCATGATTTATGTTCCTGAAAGTTTGTTTTTACACGTCTTATTCCTGGCACAATGTGGCGAGGGCGCAGTGGAAGCGAAGTTCCTAATGGATTGCTTCTTACAACTTATAATCGAAGTGTTCATGCTGCACCCGGTTATTAAAGGTCGATTGGTTTGATTCATGTGTGCCCTGAAACACCCCTATGAATAATAACGAGGCCTAAAACAACCTTTTGGCTCATTGCGCCGTACTTTTTCAGTTGAACAGACGTTCAAGGGGCGCCGGTAGCGTAGTGGTTGGTATGCACGCCCCATTCACAGAGGCAATAGACCTCCAGGCGGACGGACTGGGTTCAGTTCAAAACTGGGTTCCCATCTGTTCCTGCAGGGGGCTCTGGAGGCTCATCGGCAGCAGCCTCCATGCTGGAAATGCTGTCTCAGCCTAACTTTCAGTCAACCTAACAAGAGGCTGAGAGCTGGAGCTGAGGCGGGTCTTACATCGCGCCCACTTGTCAATCATTTCAGCTGTGCGCCTAACTATCATGGGCTTCTGGACAATGTGCCACATTGTCAACATTCAGACTTAATTCTAAACATTTGGATACATTTTAGACAATTCCACCTTATTCTTTACTCTAACGTCATTGTTGAGTGTTCTCTGTTGAGTTGAGTTTTATTGTTTGTTTTGCATCACTTTTATGTGGGACTACAGGTGGAAATCAGCGACTCGCTAAATCTGGTGCAAACATCTTCTCTGTATATCCTGTATCCTTTGTATAAAGGATCAAACTCATTGCATACCGTCCCCTGATGAATAAAATAAATGACACTTCTTTTTACTTGCAACATTTCCACTTCCACTTGTTGACATTAAGACTTGAATCTCTATATTTGGAATTGATTTCAATAATGTCCTCTTTATTCTTGACACTTTCACTGTACAGTCCTTTAAACTTTATTTTGCTTGATGCTTCGACTTTATTCTCCGTACTTTCCACTTACTCTTTTATCTCACTCCTTTTCAACACTTCGACTTCATTCTCAGCACTTTGACATATCTCTGATGTCTGATCCTTTCACTCTTAAATAATCTCATGTCTGCAGAAAGAAGCCTCTTTGTGTTCCTCCCGATCTCCTCTGAGCTCCACAACCAGTTGCTAAATCTAGTTTAATAAGCTGACACATATATTTCCCTCCTTCGAACACAGTTTTATAGAGTTGGCTTTACAGTGTTTCAAAAGCCTCAGGCTAAATTTAACCGCTGCCTTTTTTAATTAACCAAACCATTTCACTTGTAAACATTTTTTATTTTCAATTTAATTACCCAACATTTAATCAGACCCCATTGAGTTTTTGATAAACACCAGGGGAAGTGTTTCACTTTGGTTGTTAATATAGCCATGACGTTCTGCTGAAAAGCCCCCATGTGACGGACAAGGCGTCAAACTGTCAGCGTGCTCGCTCTAAGAGAGGAGATTGGAGAACAGGATGCTCTTTGTTCATAAGTCCAATAGCATTTTGGGGCATGCCTGGTGTAAAAGAAAAGCTGGTCTGAACTGTCTGCCTGAATGTGTTACTCAAAGTCAACATTTACTACATCACAACAAAAACTAGTTCAACAACAGCCTCTGTATTTATATTACAGTATAATATGTTGTCATGCATTATACATGCACTGTAAACATATCTACCTTATTTTAAAGGTCACATATTCTCTGCCTCTTCAACAAAGTTTAAAACATGTCTGTGAAGTTTCTTATTCTAAATCCACTCTGATCCTGTATTTGATCATGTCTATAAACCCCTCTATTTCAGCCCTGCTCAGAACAGGCTGTTTCTGTGTCTGTACCTTTAAATATGTAAATGAGCTGTGTCTGACGACGCCCCCTCTCTGGGCAGTATGTGGGTCTTTAATAAACACAAAAAAAGTTAGTTTTTCTGCGGTGTAAACGCAGGCAAGTAACAATAATAACGCTGCATTGGGTCACACTTTGAAACAGATTGTTAAGACAAATTTGACATTTTATGAGTTTTTGGTGCCGTAAAAATAACTTACATAATGTAAATGTAACAAGCTGAAAAGCTTTTGCTTAAACAATACAAGATGGTCTGTTTGAGTGAGGCTATGAGTACGAGCTAAACACAACAGTAACATATATATATATATTCATAAATATTTATTTTGGGTGATTTTTGCCTGTATTGGATAGGACAGGTGAAGAGAGAGAGGAAACACTGGAAGGAGAGAACAAGGGACATAACCACTAGGCTCTCCGATGCCCAAACAGACACTACTTTGTTATACCTCACAATTGAAATTCTACAACCAAAAAGATGAAGACGACCTGGAGGTTTACATTGATGAATATTACAACCGACTTTATACCATGAACAACCTTTGGGGTGACTATAGAGGAGAACAGGGGATGAGAGAGAGAGAGGGGAGTGACATGCGGCAAAGCACCGAGGGTTGGAGTTCAACATTGGTCGCCTGCTTCGAGGACTAAAGCCGTTTCTACATGGTGCGTGCAATTTAACCGCTAGGCTGATGATATTATTATACAAATAGAATTTTAATGAAATGTTTTAAGAGTTTCATCTGATCTCAAATTGAAGCACAGGTACTGCACTGACTGTGAGGCGATCTTCCTGCATTTGCAGAATCAATATTTGAGAAATACTGAAAATATCTTTGATATTATGCACAATTAATCACATATCGTCCTGCCTCCATGATACACCCAGTCGCCCACACACTCACACACATGCACACACACATGCACACACACACACACACACATACACACAAACACAGTCTGCAGCTGTCATTATCTTGGACAAGAAGCAGAATGAACTGACAGATCACCAGTCTGGCACATAATGATCTCGCCTGGATCAGTACCAAGATTACAGCTTCATTACATTTACATCACGTCTCCAGAGACATGGATTTTCTATGTGTGTGTCTGTGTGTGTGTGTGTGTGTGTGTGTGTGTGTGTGTTTGTGTGTGTGTGAGCTTTGGCCACATCAGGGAGGTCTAGCAGAGGAAACAGAAACTCTGTGTATTGGCATTCTGCAGGCTGCATGGCTCTGGCTGTGTGGAGTTGAGCAACATGAAGGTCTTACCAGAGGAAGTGGTGAAGTCTGACTCCAGGCAGCGCTGAGGAGCCGCTGAGCTCCCCGGGAGAAACACCTAGAAAAACAAACAAACTAATGAGCATCGGAGATCAAAATCACAGTCCTTCTACAAAAATAAAAACCAGTATGTCGTCAGGAAAGACGAATGAATCACAAACATGTTTCTGCGGTGTTAGAAATGGACTGCAGGAGCTGGTTTTGAAAGACTAAAGCGTCCAATTATAACGCAAACAACCCAGGAATGTGCCTATTTTTTTTAAATTGAAATGGAAATAATGAAAATATTTCAAACATTTCGATGGAGTGCATGAAATAGATTTGATACATTTTGTCAGGATGTAGTCAGAACAATACATCCGGCTAAAATGACCTAAATGCAACACATACTCTCAAGAAAGGCGCTCCAGCTGCGGAGAAAAAAAAAAAGACTGGTGGTTTCCACATGTGGTTAAGAGCAGAAATACCCCCCCCCCCCCCCCCCCCCCCCCCCCCCCGCCCACGCTGCAAAGAAATCCCACGTTTCCCTTTTAGGAGCAGTGGCCCACAAATGAGGCAATATATCTTCTGTTTTTTTTTTTAGAGTCAGACCCCAAAGCGAAGAACGGGGAAAAAAGTGGATAAATAAAACAACATGTGACAAAACATGTGCAGTGACTTAGACATGAGCTCTCAGGTTTAAAACCCAAATGACAGTAGAAGTCATGGTAAGTTCACGTTGAGACAAAGAGAGAGGGGAAAAAAAAAAGAATAGGGCAGGATGCGGCTGGATTTTGCAGAGAGTGAGAAAGAAAATATTTGTTTATGACGTTAATTCAGCAACAGGACGGGGCCGGCCATCTCTCTCTCAGACAGACGGTAATCACTCGTAATCAGACTTAATGGGCGCTCTAATGGGAATGCTTTTTCCTCCCTCTGTGCTCATGTGCAACACTCTCTAACAAGCTCATCTGTCCGCGCACACAAACAAGCGAGCACGAGTGTATGTGTGTGGAGGGGAAATGTAACACAGCACTTCATCTAAAAAGGGAATCTTTGTTGGAATGACTGTGTCTATCAAAAACAGGACTACATCATCAAGTCCAATATTTGTACGTTGTGCTCATTTACATATTTGCTTTGTGCATTTTCTCACTTGCATGCTTTCATTCATCTGCAGCTCTGTCGCCTCCTGCACGCTCTCCACCAACACAGATGAATTCTACATTTTGCCTAATTCTGTCGCAGAGTGGTTTGAGAAATGTCGAGCAAAGGCAGGAAATAAAACTTTTAGCACTCATGGCATGCTGCATGTCTCTGCAAGGTGCCCCGGAGTTCTGAACAGACACCCTGACTGTAAATAAACGGCACTGTGTGAGCTAATGTAGGGTCGTCTCAATACCAGATTTGAAAACGTCTGTACAATTCAAGTAAAGCTCATATGATATCGATACCTCTTCTCAGTCAGAAGGCAACAAAAATAGAAGTGCCACACACTCCAACATTGTGTAATGTGTTGTTTTTTTATTGTCCAGACTTACTCTGTTTGATTTTGAAAACTCAACAGGGACACAGTTTGTGCAACGACAGGCCGTGAAGAAGTTGTTGTCTGACCTTGCACACTGTTAAGATTCCACAAATACATTTCCAGTGATGTGGAGCGAGTTAGCCCTCTGTCTGTTCGTAAGAGACATGATTGTGACTTTGTCGACTTGTGAATTTGAATGGACCGCCGGTGTTCTCTCCTTCTCCTGCTGGACCGACTTAGCAGCAGCCTTACACATTAACAAGGTTTAAAGCTACCTAAAATCTAATATAGTAATAAAATCACCCTAACTCTGATGACATTATGGCACATTCCAGTCATCTTAATAACTGGCAGTGAGGGGTAGAAAATATAACCAAGCTCAAATTTCTTTAATTATTGTACATTTAAAGCTAGGGCTGGGAATCTTTGGGTGTCTCACGATTCAAATTCGATTCTTGGGGTCACGATTCGATTGAGAATCAATTTTTTTTACATTTCCTATTTATTCTATAAGTGACGTCTGCATACTTCTTCCTTATATCCAGTGGCGATTTAGAGTTTATTGGGGCCCTAGGCAAAAAAAACAAAACAATTGGGGGGCCCTCCAACCAGTGTTCAACGGGGCAACGAGAGCGAGTGCTGTCAGATGGAGCCCCCATGTGGAGGTTTTCCTACCAGTTTCGGCCACTGCTTTGGGGGCCCCCCTGCTGGTCTGGGGCCCCAAAGCAGATGCGTGCCTTGCCTGTTGACAAGGAGAGCCAAAGCTTATATCTTAAATCTTAATTTTGCAAGTTTATGTCACCAAATTTACAAAGGAGAGGACAATGATAATCATGAAGCCTCTTCCTCAAGAGAAAATGAAGGTCAGTTATAAATAAATCAGTGCACATACATAATACATTCTGGACCTTTTGTCATGTTTCATTCATGTGAGTAGATTGATATGTCCGCCTTAGGTTAACAACTTGAAATACATTCACAGAAGAGGAGTTTAACAACTTCATAAATGGGACAATTAAAAAAATCTTTTTTTTAACTGATTCACATTCCAGTGGGTGAGACTTAAACAACGTTTGTCACATTTTATGTAGCAGCTTCCATGTTTCTGATTCTAACTCTACTCGTCATGTTTCCCCTCCCTCCCCTCAGTCAAACGCAACCGTACCGAAAACATTTTCTCCCAACAAGTGATACTATTCAGACAGAAATCTGTGCGTGTATATTTTGGTAAACAGAAAGACAAAAAAAATGGATGAAAAGTGAGTGTGTGTGTGTGTGTGAGAGAGAGACAGAGAGAGAGAGAGAGGGAGAGAGAGAGAGACAGAATCTGTTACTCAGTTTCCATGGTGATTGGAGTTATTTTTTGACAATGTGACGCACATTTTTCAGCATCCATTTTTCTTCTTTTTTTTTTTTTTTTTTTAACTGTTGGTCTTCTTCATCTTTTCCATGCAGTGAGCTAAAAGGTACAAACAGTTTGAACAAGTAAAAAGTGAGATTAATGGACGTTTGAGGCTGGGTGTGGGCCTGGAGAAAGTCTCGACTGAGTCGTCTGGATGAGTGTGGACAGTCTGGACATTAATGGATGTAAATGATGGAGTTAAAGTAGGGCAGAACTCCTCTGTGAGTACAAGAGCTTTCTTGTAGAGCCCGACTGATAAATCTGCCAGCCGATAATACTGGCCGATATTAGCATATCACATGACTATCGACTAATGGCTAATTTTGTCTCTGATATGCCCCAAAATTTTCAGTTTCAGGAAGAGGCTGAAATAAGTATTTTTATGGGCGCCTGTTTCAGATAAATCAGGAGTTTTTTGAGCTGGAAATGATGCAAAGCTACTCAACAGGTTTCACAAACTGAATATAAGAAAGGTTAAAATGAGGATAGTATGGAGTCTTTAAAAAAAGCGATGATACAATACATCACGACAGGATAGGAGACGCTACGCTAAGCTTCCTTAAGACCTTATCACCAAAATGCACCAAAGGGTCATTTTAATCTAATGTGGACGTGTTGGCTTTTAGCAGCCAGCTTCAAGTGGACACATGAGGAACTGCAGCTTTTGTCACCTCCACAATGGCCTCATTTAAAACTCACTGACTTATTATGTAAATGTCAAAATAGTTCTATTGATGCAGTGTTTTTCATGTGTTCAGTGTTGTTTGTGTCAGATTTGGCTAATGTTAGCTCCAGTAGCTCGAGGGATGATCACCCCCCGTCACCTTTTGTGCAGCAAAGGCGCCTCTCTTTGCTCTTGTTTTTGGTTTTTTTCACTCACTGCTGCTACTGCTGCTGCTTCTGCTTCTGTTGCTGTTGTTGTTGTTGTTGTTGTTGTTGTTGTTGTGCTCCCGGCACCTGACGTGCCTTTGTGGGTTTTTAGGAGAAATATCTCAAAAAAAGCTGCAGGTTATAAAACGTTCAAATGTCCTCCATCACTGCAGCTTTTCCTCTTTTTGTACAATTATGTAAAACACATACAAAGGCAGCTGCTGTGTACTGTAAACGTATTAAAGTCAACTTGGAATCAACAAAGAGAGAATCCTGATAAAAGTAGCGCCTTATATAACTAATCAAAAGGAAATATATTTTATCAGTGCATCAGTCTATCACCCCTCCTAAACCACTGAAGGAGGGTTTTACAAATTGAAAGTCCTCTTCCTTGATGATTCTTTACAGGGGTGGTAAAAAGTAATTCTTCTGGAATTAAAATGTTTGTTATTCTCTCGTTTCTGCGGCTGCTGTTCGGTCAAGGACAGTCTCCAAGTGTTCCAGTGTGGGAGGTAATAAGTGAAGCGCTAATGGAAACCATGTGAACATGATAAGAAACCATCGCTGCAACCTCCGCGGTGTGATGAAACAGTTCAAGGTGGACATAACCTGAACGAGTCTGAACAAGTGAATCATAGCTGAGAAAGAGCCTTAAGCCTGCATTCTTTCTCACGACCAGCAGGTGGTTCAGAAAATAAGACCCATCTGGTTCCTTCAGCTTTCACTCAGGAGCAAAAATTGGCCCTTTAAATTTGAAAGAATGAATGTTTTGACATTTATCCTGATAATTATCGGTATCGACAGAGGTGTACATTCTTTATTGTGATAACAATTTTGGTCATACTGCCCAGCTCTGTCAAGAAACCAGAATGTCTTAGCGAAGTTCTTCTTCGTTAGCCTACTTAGCATAAAAATAAATCATAGCTGCCACTAGCAAACGTTGTTCAAGGATAACAAACAGGGTGTGACGCTAACAAAGACTGTATCATTGGTCAAAGCAGGATAAAGTTTCCTTTTTTTTTTTTTTTAAATACTGTTATCACACCTTTGCTTTTCTCTGATTCACATTTTTCCATCACGTCGATTTGTGATAATAAAGCAGGCCAAAGGAGCCGCATGGTGCAGACATGAACCCAACCTGAGGTCAACTCCTACAGAAAGGAACCCTCAAAAATAGAAGAAAACCACAAGAGCTGTGGTGTTACTAAAATATACGTTCTATATCTTCAATTCACTGTTCATGTCGAGGCTCAACTCGGGACAGGACGAGAAGGTTAACAGAAGAAACTGACTGTGCAGGACATCAGTTTCATGCTCTATAATTCAGATTCTAAAATTACATCGTCCCAATCACATGAATTCAATAAGGAGGTCAGTGTGCTTCACGCTAGTTTAGCTAGATGTCTTAATCAGAAGCAAACGTGTTGCAGTAGCCCAGATGACTTCAGTGAGATGAAATAGACAATGAATACTAAAATGATCTCCTGACTGGCCTTTAGGCACTTTTTTTTCGATGAGTGATGTCTACTGGGAAAACTCAGGGGGGGGGGGGGGCTCATTGCATTTAAAGAGACACACACACCAAAAAGGAGCATTCAGAGAGAGCTGGTTTATACAGGGTCACAAAGCTCCTCTGGTGATTGATTCATGTTATATTTTGATGAAAGCACAGCACAGATGTTTCATTTAGACCACAGGGGACTGTTTGAAAAGGTGGAGAAGAGGTAAAATATGTCCTCTTTCACTCCAACGTCCTCCTGATTACTCAGTTTAAGTCAGTGCTGCAGACAGTCGATTAAAGAACACAATGACGCCACAAAAGTGTTTAAAAAAAAGTCACTTCATAATGAATGTTGTGGAGGTGGGATTTCTGACGGACCAGGACACAAGTTTTATTGTGGTGGAAAGAAAGATATTAATTTAGCATAATGCTAACTGATGATCTATTCTGATAATTGAAACTACTGAATGTAATTTTTCAACCATTAGTTTTGTCTTTCACCAAATTTAACGGCCTCTTATACTGAAATCACTGCAGAGTGCAGACCTTTTCTTAAGGACTGCTGAAACTGACACACACACAAAAAAAACGTTCTTTATGGCGATCACATGCTGAATGTCTGAAAAGAACAAAAAAAGAAAAAGAAAAAGGAGACATGAAACACAAGCAGACTAGAGATCAGTCACAAGGCAACCAACCCGAATCTAGAGAAGAAACAAATACTTGTCTCCAACTTTGGCACACACAAAAAGTTTTTGTTAAGAATAACATTTTCTGCTCTCGCACACAGGATGTGAAGCCAAATGATCCCGTAATGGGGGGGAGGGGAGAGCGAGAGAGACATCAATTATGAACTCTGCAGAGTGATCAGACCTCACATGAGAAGGAGCCAGCAGGAAATAAGAGTCTAAGATTTGTACACATTGTCGGCCTTTGATTCAGAGTTTAAAATGAAACATGGCATCAAAATGTTAAAAACTCAAAGCTGTCGTATTTACCTTCAATAAAAGAGAGAGAGAGACAAAACCCTTCTTTTGTGTTTAAATGCAGATTAGGGCCCGACTGATATGAGATTTTTGGGGCCAATACTGATATCGATATAAGGAAGAGATCAAATCCGATAACAATAAATCGGCCGATATATGTAGATGGATAGATAAATATAGATATATACATTTATTGCGTTTATCAAATGCAGATATATCAAACACTTGTGGAAAAGATAAATTATGAAGAAAAGATGGTCGCTCAACTGGAAATGAACTGAGCATGTACGTGCATCAACGCTTGACACTCACTGGAGAGTGATGATGTTTGTTGTGATCCACATAGCGCCCTCTGCTGGTGACGGAGAACTGCTAGTGTAATACAATGAAACTCAAATTAAATCCTGTTTGACTGTGTGAATAAATCAAGTAATATCAGCGCATATCTAAGGTAAAATTAGCCAATACTGATAATCACTTGATATGCTAATATCGGCCCAAATTATCGGCTGGCCGATCAATCGGTCGGACTGCAATGCAGATTAGAGCCTATGAATATATATACCTATATTGTATTGTGAAAGACAGAGTGCTTTGATTACACAGCCCTGATGAGTCCACAACATATGACGACAATACGTATGAAGTTAAAGTGAGTTGAAAAAATATTTCACGTTCACCCTATACTAAATCTGAAAAGAACCTGAATGATAGGAAACTGTCATGTGATATACAATGTAATAATATACTTTTTAAGAAACAACATTAAGCTGCTCTTGAAAGCAAATAAACCGTGTGTTTGTGCGTTTCTGTCCTGATCTCGTTCGTGTCACTGCGTAAAACACGGTGAAGACTTTAATCATGACGATTATAGAAATATTCATCTTCATGAAAAATCAACAGAATTACAATATGATCTTCATGTAAATAGCGGTTTATGTTTTTCTAATTATATTCCTCTATATCGGGGTATGTTTTGTCCTGATTGGACAACAATGAATTTCCGCTCTGTCGGGTCACATGCTTGTCTTAGTGTTTTTAAGATGGCGACTCACAAAAATACACTTCAAGCCTGAGCAAGAGCATGTTGTCTCCAAACACTTGTTATAATAAATCCTTCAAAAAGGAGCTTCTTGGTGTGCAGATCTTGTTTTTTTGCTTCTCTTTAGAAATATTACTCCTAAAGTGGTGGCACCGGACAACTTGAATTATATAATTTGCAGCAATTATTCGGTTTCAAATCGCAGCGAGCTTTAAATCAATCATCTCAGTTATTTATGATCAACGCTCTGTTGATTTATTCAGCGTTTAAAGGACTTGTTTCAGCAGTGACTGAAATGATGCCAAAATATATGACAGCATCCGAAGGAATTTTTAGCGATCAATCCAACCGCTTGAAAAAAATGATGTTTGTGTAAAATAAAGATTAGGAAGTAAAAAATATGGGAATTTCAAGCATTTCCATCTCTGATTACATCACCCTCAGACACTCAGACGCACACACGCGCAGGCAGGCAGGCAGACACACAGCTCCCTCGCAGCCTGACAGTTGCTGCTCTCGCCTGTGTGAGCGAGTGTGGGTCACATCAGGACAATGCGCCGGCTCGCAGACTCGATTTGCAGCAAACTGAGTTTTTTTTCTCTCCTTTTTTCGGCCTCATGGACACTATTTCAGAGCCAAGGTGAAAAAAAAAAAAAACCCACAAAAAAAGGACGGTGAAAAAAAAAAAACCTTTTCAAATTGATGACAGCAGTGGGCGCTGAGGGAAACCATTGAAAGGAGTGTATAAAGCAGCATCATAGCGTCTGCCTCCCCCCCTTCTCTCCCTCCCTCCTCCTCCTCTCTCTCTCCCCCGACATCAAAAGTGTGCGCCCATCCTGAGCCGACAGAGCTCCAGATCGCTGCGGTGCATGCTGGGTAAGAGAGGACAACTCAGGACACACACAGGGACTTTAAGGATACTGCAGTAAGCCGTTCAGAGCAAGAGAGAGAGAGAGAGAGAGAGAGAGAGAGAAAAAAAAGGAGGAAAAGATGCAGAGAGACGGAGGGAGGGAGGGGAGACAAAAATACGTGCTGGATCAGTGACGGATGGAGGAATTCGACAAACGTTTCGTTCTGACAAATATGAGAACGTTTGATGCAGCGGCGCTCAGTTTGAACTGTTTATGTCATTAGATGTGCATCAGTGCTCGGCTCGGCACGTACGACTGCGCCTGAGAATATTTTGTCTTTTTTTTAAGGATCTTTCATTTCAGTTTTGTTGTGAATATTTTATAAAGGCGGGCACAAGCGCGCTCTGGCTCATTATGGAGGCTTCTGTCTGTTTGTTGTTTGCTCTGTTTGCCCGGAGAGGAGACACAACTGTTAAAATACTGAGGAATGAAACGCAACACATCAAGAAGTGTTAGTACTGAACTATTAAAACAGCAGCAGGTTCTTCAAGCTTCAATAAAACTGTGTGTGTAAAAAAAATTAAGGAAATGACATTAGTTTGATTTGATTTGATTTTACTGTCTGACATGGTCTGACACCACAGCGGCTTCATTTGCAGTATAAAAATGAAAGACAAGATACAAAGATGGTAAATGGAGTTTACAGCACGGGTCACACCTACACATTCACACACTGATGGTGGAGACCATTTGAAGTAACTAATCCATTCATACACACTCATCACCGCCGACGAAGCAGCGGGAGCAACGTGGGTGCCCAAGGACACATCGGACGTGTGGCTGCAGGAGCTGGGGATCAAACCCTCGACCTTCCGGTTGAGAGACGACAGAATCACAGAAGGAAGTGTTTTTTGTACTTGAGGACGGGGAGTGGTTTAAAGACGCTCCATGAAAGAACATAAAAGAAGAGAACATTCAAACATACGAAGTAAGGCCCTGGCTAAATATCTTTTACAGCAAAAAAAAGGTCAGATGCAATCAAAATAAGACAGTTCAGAATTTTTTTTTTTTTTAACTCTTTCAGTTTTTGATTAAGCCTGTTGTGAACAACCAGGGATGTAGATTCTCCCTGCAGCATTAGCAGCAGCAGGAGCAGCAGCAGGAGCATTCTGGGTAACTCTGCCCTTGCATGTCGTGCACGCTCTCGCTCTCCCTCCCCCCCGCCACTCAGTCTGCACTTAAGTGTCTCGAATCGCCGCGTCACTGTCACTCAGGCGTCTGCAGGACGGTATAATACACCATCCCGACCTCTGCACGACCTCTGCGTGTGAGCGGCAGTACATGACGCATCTTGGGTGTGAATTTGTTACACCACGCGTGCAGAGCGTGTGTGTGTTTGCAGCAGACAGAGAGCGCTACGGGGAATACATGTTCGCTGAGTGTGTGTCAGCACGGATCAGACGCAGACGCCGCTGCAGCTAGCGCTCAGAGTCAGACTGCAGACCAGGCCACAGGCAGTCCCCCAACCCACAACCCCGAACTCCCCCAGCCTCCAGGATGACACATACCTGCTCTGCTCTCGCACACTGTAAAGGTGTTTCTAAACATCCTCAGATCACTGACAAATTAACTCAGACACCTTCAAGTCATGAGAACAGACTGAGAGGGTCACCATTAAGCAGCTGGGGGGGCTTTGATGCCATACAGAAAAGATGTGAATGGTGGATTAAACTAAACTCAGTAAGAGATTATTTTCAATATAGATGATTTTTATGATGCATTTCAGGAATTCTCTGTCATAAAAATCTGTCCACAGGGGGTGTTGATTTTGATTTCACCTTAAGAAACACATAGCTGCGTGTTTCTGTCCTAGGTTTGCGTTCACATTTCAAAACTGTTGAATCTGCTGCCCCTCACACTGTTACAGGACTTGTCTGAGCCTTATATTTTAAATTGACTTGATATTTCTACATTACAATCAGAGTGTTAGCACTCACATTTTCCCATTTGTGTGAATTTAAAAAACAAAATGATTCTTGTGATGAGGATATTTTTTCACTGCTAATATCCTCAAAAGTGTTTTTAAGGCTTCATCTAAAAAAAATCTCTTCCACTAAAGCTTCAGGTTATCAGCTGAATTTTAGGACCCCAAATTTTTCCCATGAATTCTTGCAAGAATAACGTGCAAAACATAATGAATGAACCAGAATAAACCTGAATGTGAGACGTGAACAAAACGTCGGAAATAGAAACCATCATCGATCACTTAAAAAAAAAATCATTATTTGTATTTTGTATTTTAAGGATGTCATTTATCTTTTTTTTTTTTTATGGGCCCAAAAATTTCATATCGGTCGGGCTCTAATAAATATTCTGTCTAGTTTCATGAGATTTTGCACACAACTTTCTGATCCAACTCTGTCCTAAATGTAGTTATTTTAACTACATGTTTGAGATTTCCAGATTTGTGTTTGAAGTATTTTCAAAGCCCCAGATCCCGTTAAACTTAAAAAGTGTGAGAACAAGTGTACTGGTTTTCTAATGATTACAAAGCATTTCAGGGAAAAGGAGAGCCAGATCATTATTTAGCTTGTTGTGTTTATTTAATGGTTGCAGATAGAAAGTAGGGAAATCCACATGAGTCCTTAAATGACCTTACCTTAGATGAACTTTAGAAAGCGTGCCAACATAGCAGATCAGCATGTGCTGATGTCTGCAGCCAAACTCAATCTAGTGCCGCTCACCTCTGAACACAAACTCTGTCACTCTCTCGAACCAAGTCAAAACTCTGGTCGAACTTTTCTGAGAACGAGTGCGTTAAAAAAAAATCTGAAGGCTGCTTGTTTACTTCCACATTGCCGATGGAATCACGTTTATGTTTGCATGCCTGTTTTGGGAGAGTGGACGCGGGATGATCTGACATGCAGATGTTTCTGAGATGTTGGGGGAAATCAAACTCTGGACCTTGTTCAAAGTCCTGTCTGTCTGTTTTTTTTTTATGCTGTCGACTTCTTAAAGAGCACACATTTGCTATTTATTAATCATGCTGTTAGTGCACAGAGGTGAAGTCAACAAAGCCAATACCACACTAATCGAGCAAACTCAGATTGAACTTTACAAACGCTGCTCTCTAACCTGAAAGCAGGAAGCTGGGCATGAAAACAATGCAAAGTGGGGTATTAAAGCGGCTTAAAATAGGGAAGTTGGCACATTGTGAAGATGCCTTGCAATGAGGAAACACAGATCCAAGTACTGATAGTCACACAGTTTATTGTGTTTTTGTGGGGATAATAATCATGTTCAAATGTAAGTAACAACGCTCCACAGAGGTGTAAAGTGTAGTGGGACAACACAACCCTTTAGAAATCTCACACTGCACAATATAAGTACATTATATACTACATGATAGTGTACAGAAGGAAACATCAGGATAGAGAAACAACACCTACAGCGCAGTGTGTGCTTCAAACAAAACAGCATTGCATCACAACAAACACAGACGTGCAGATCAACACAAAATACCAAACAGCTACAACATCATATTCAAGCAACAGACCGGATTTTAAACCAACGGCACTAGATCATCTGTGAAAAGATTATTTTTTAACTGCTGCAATAATGTCATGTTAGACCATGAACAGCGCTCTGCAGAAAAAGCCTTGTCTTGGATATCATTTCGTGGTCGAGATTCACTGTTATGACACAAGGAAGTTTTAAAACATAAATATTATATATCATAAAATAATATGTACAGGACACAGTCAGCAAAGAGACACAGGGTACCACTTTGTCTACAGCGGGCACCAAAATCAACAAACACAGAACGCTACTCACTGTTCATTTTTTGAAATATTTATACCCAGCAGCAACCGGCAGCGTTCAAAAATGGAGCCAAGGGGCGAAAGTAGCCGAGTGGTTAGTGCGTGCAACCTACGTACGGAGATTATGGTCCTACAAGCGGGCAGAACGGGTTTGAATCTGACCCGTGGCTCCTTTCCTGCATGCTGTTGCCCACCTCCCCCCTGCTTTCGGACTCTATCCACGGTCCTAAAAGCCCCAAAAATACTTTAAAAGAATTAAAGCCAATACAGAAGTGCAAAAAATTGCAGTTCCTCGCAAGTCCACTTGAGGCCGGCTCTAAAAGTCCTGGGAATCCCATTAAGTCCCATATTAAAATGTCAATTATTACAGAAGAAAAAAATCATGTTTACAGCCTGGTACAAAAAAAAAAGCTTTGGTCTTTAATGGTGAAAACTTTACAGGCGGTGAAATCAGGCATTTCCAACACGGAGACTACCATCATTGAGCTTCATAGCTCCTCTTCAGAAAGCAATGGGGTGACGTCACTGAGGCTAACACCAGAATGTTAAGTATGAAAGCATTTGTATCATAACTGATTCTAATTCAGTTTTTGATGTTACGTTAATACATCTGTGGAATGCTGCAGCACAAACAGGCGTTCTACACACAACCAGAAAGCCTCCATAAGGGATTACTGTGCTCCTGGATCGCATATTTCAACAGCTTACCCCAGACGAGCCCTTAAGTGAGACATTATGTTTTATTCAGAACAGTATGTAAACACAACCCCTGAAAGCACAGTGTGCCTTAAACACCACCCAAGCAATACCTCCATGTATTCTAACAATAACAGGGGAAATTGAAACGTGAGAGCTTTCTTGTAATTCAGCCCCTGTATGTGACTTCGTGTGTGTGTGCGTGCGTGCGTGCGTGCGTGCGTGCGTGTGTGTGTGTGACTTTAAAGGAACAAACCGCCCAGCGGACGATTGGCATGGGGAGGGATTTGCAGTCTGGGCACAAAAACAACAACACTGATTTCCTGAAGTGACCTTGGCACCCACACTGCTGACCTTTCTTCGGGCTACAGCAGCTCCAACCCCACCACCCCCCCTCCTGCCCCCGCTGCTTTCAGGGACTGTAAATACTCCACTTTTTTTTAGGAGTCAGCTCTTACAGTTCAAGTTAAGTATCATCCATTCGCCCGCGCTATAATTATTCCTTTACAAGTCCCCAACACGGCCAATAAAACTGCACACAGACTGCCGTGAACTCTGCGCTGTGAACGCCTCGCCATCTACACCTCAAAGCCAATCATAGACTGCACCGTGAAAGCTTTCTTTGTCCATATATTTTTCTGCGCAAATGTTTTTCTCATTAGCCTTTGTCGTTGGAAGTCTCAAGGCTGCGTCGTGGAGATAATATATATAGCAAAGGAAGTGAGTTCAAGACTCTAAATCCAGACTGCTATAAAGCGGTAAACCCTGAGTCTGGGTTTTCCTCCCATTGCCCGCTCCTCTAAACACAGGTTTTCCCAGACAGCCATGCAGGCAGGGGAGGAGAGGACTGAGGCATGATGAGTGCCAGGCTCGCCACTACCACTGCAAGGCTTTGGATGAACCCGATGTTTATTGGCAGACGTACATGAGGCAGTTTTTTTGCCGCATTCCCGGCAGTGAAATCAAACAGACATTGAAGAAAACAAAGCAGCAAAAAAAAAAAAAAAAAGGCTGAAATGAAAATGAGAAACTCGTGTGGAGAAGATTTTGTTTGAAGAAACGTGTTGTTCTGACTTGACGCAGCTCCGGTTGTCCTCATAATAAGGCCGCTCTGACAGTAACAGAATGAGAGTGTCAAAGCCTTGCAAATAGGTCAGTAATGGGCACCCTAGGATTTTCTCCAAAAACTCCTCTGATTGGTCGGTTTCCATGTCTCTGGGGCAGAAACCTGGATACCACGCTGGCGCAACCCTCGCTAGCTAGGAACCCGGCCAAGATTTAGCAGAAAAACACACACAGAGTCGGTTAAAACCCTGACGTTACACAACGTTATAGCCAAAAGGGTCCCACATACATCCAGACTGCAACACCTCCTGCACGCACACACACACACACACACACACACACACAGACACACACACACACACACACACACACACACACACAGACACACACACACACAGAGCTCTGTAAACACGGTGCTGTCATGGTTATTCCTTAGATTCTACATCCATGAAGCCCTGGCGAGCAGTCAGCTGTTTCAGTACACTTTGGGCTGAACTCAGCCCAACAGCTGGGTCCACACACACACACACGGCTCTGAAGGATTGAATCCTTCAACCCTGAACAGCTCACACAGCTTTCCCCAACAGCTGGACCAAAACAGGAAGAGCTCTTAAAAAAGTCAGAGCTCTCCATCTCCTGCTTCAACACTCTGCTGTTCCCCTGTGAAAAGTTATTAAAGGATAATCCAGCCTGTTATAATTTGGCAAACATTTTCTCTCAGTAATGGTGAGAGGATTTTGTAATCAAAAAGAAAAAAACACCATGACAACGGTTAGAAGAGGTGACGGAGGCAAAAAGCAAAAAAAGGAGTGTAAAATTTTAACATCCATCACAACCAAGATACCGCTTTCTCAAACTGTGGACACCAGCCCTTCAAGAGTAACACAGGTTTGTAATATCATCCTTTTTGTTTCTATTACACAACTTGTGTTACACAGTCGCTGTCCTTCTAGCCGAGTTCACCACTGAATGGAACCAGGTTTGTTATGTAACATGTAAAAACATAAATATAAACCAGTAAGGTGTAGTGACTGCACACTTTTACAGTACAGGTGTTCAGATCTGTTACAGACCTGTCTCAAGCAAATAATGCAATAGCTTCCATCTCTGTTGTTATGTGTCAGTCTGTTTATTCATGTCTTGGCAATAAATCACCCTCAAGCTGTTCATGTTGAGTGAAGCGACGACACGCCTGCTCTCCAGACCGACTTTCCACTTCTACACGACCAGGGACACACCTCCTGTCGCCTGCAGCTTTCGAGGAATATTCTCATGGTGTCTAAGAAGATTGCATTTTGAACCGCCATCAGCTATTGCCCATATTTGATTTAATAGTCTTTATTATTTTGATTCCTGCTTGTTTCACTTTTTCAACAGCAGGATTGCGGTTTACTTTGGTTTCTATTGTTCTTGAATTTCTTTGTTTGCTGTTACGCACAGAAAAACACAAAGACTAATTCCTTATATGTGTGAACCTACCTGGCCTTCAACCTCTTTCTGGTGCATATAAGAGAACGCATAAACCGACACTCGGGGGCATAGATACTGTTGACGCAGTGTGGGCATGTGCAGAAGTCACAGCTGGGAGCTTCATTTCAAAGACTTTCTGTCAAGCTGAATAAACGTACCTTTAGGGCTGAACCCTGAAAGTGTGTGAAAGCAGAAGTGAGGATTTATTTTTGTTTGAAGAAGAGACTTATGTTATTGCAATATACATCTCAGAAAAAAAAAATAGATTGTGTTGCAAGTGTTCTTTTCCAGTATCATAAAGCCTTATAGCCAATTCTAATATTTGTCTGATAGGTGCAAGTTGGCTGATAACACCGGCTGACATACGTTCTAAACTTCCTGTCTTATATCGAGATTCAAAAAGATGGTAAGACCCCGTCCTTATTATTCACAAATTCTTCATATGTCAAATTTCACTCTTCTGTTTCAGTTTCAACTTCAAAATCAATAACTCTTCAAAGCACCAAAGTGTAAAAGAAGAGTCTGATCCTTATCCCAAACAAAGCTCAACGAAGTGTGACCGCCAGTCAGGTAAATGCAGCTCTGCAGCGGAGCGTGCAAGATTGAATGTGGAGTGGAGCAAAAGAAGCGCGTCTCTTTATTTGTTCTAGCGTTTATTCTTCATTCCACCTCTTATCCACGATAATGAGCTCTGGACGCCGACCAAAAGAACAAGTTTGCGAGTGAGAGCGGCCAAACGTGAGGTTCCTCTGCGGGGTTTCAGCCGCTCGCTCCATTTCCAGGGAGCGACGCAATCAGAGGCCTTCTGCTGCTGGATGCACGGCCTGCTGAGGGTTTGAGCACTCAACACTGCTTTATATCGGGGATCTGCTCCTCAACACAGCAGGAAAATTGTGTTTTGACAAAATACGATTACAGTCATTCATCGGTTAAATAAACCAATTTTAGAAGATGTGACTATAAAATAAAGCAGTGGCCGCAGGAAGTAAAACCACTTCCTTGAGACAGATGTTTTAAGTCGTCACATCCAATTGTCTCAAAAATCGGAGAAATTGAGCGTATAGAAAACATTTACTGGCCTGACTGAAGGCCAGCACTCTGTACGAGTGATGAAAGGCCGACACTGGTTAATATTGGCTCCTCAGTCGGCGTCAGCCTGGCTTTACTTTACGTTTGTGTGTGCAGCAGGTTATTTGTTTTGGAATGATGTGTCAAGGCGTCACAAATTCGATTTGCATGATTTGATTTGACGATGGGTTCTAATTTGTTGATAGAGGTCCAAAGGATAGATTTCTGTTCCTCTGGACTTCTATGAATTCAGGCCATGCAGATTTCATTGAGTCATTTATTAGGTTATTTAATGCCTTAATTTGATTTGCTTCACAGAGCACAGAGGACATGAGAGGAGAGCTCCATGTTTGGGCCTACTGAAGTCAGAACACAACATACAGAGACTTTTATGGCCGTATTAAAAGGCATTCATATTATCACTTTTTTCTTTAACTGATATGTAACTATGCTACATTAACCCTTACAACGCTTTTTCGCTCTGTCTGCTAAAATGTATAGCCGAGCTTCCATGCTAGCACTCTGGTCTGTCCTCCTGTGGGTATTAAACTAACTATTGATGAGCTCCTCGTACAACCTCACTTCAAACAACGCAAACTATACCCTTCAATATAATCAAAACGGACGCTGTATAACCAAGCGCAGTCTCCAGGGTTGAAAAATGAAGCCAGTGGGGAAGTGCAAAATCCTGCAAATTGTCGAGTGTCTGCTTGAGGCTGGCTGCAAGAACACAGGAAGTCACATACACACCGCTGGCAAAAAAGACGTTTTCACAGCCGACATTAACATGTTTGCAGCCTGGTACAAAACCGATATCAGTCGGATAATTTATAGTCCTCATGGGCACACACTGTACGGGGGTGATTTTTTTTGTAAATGGCTCCGTTTTGATTTTACCAACAAAACATGTTTTCTATAGTTAGGCGCGAAGCTGACATGATTGACAGGTGGGCGCGAGGTAACGGTTCATCAAGAGGCTTAAAACCCGCCTCAGCTCCAGCTCTCAGCCTGTCGTTAGGTTGACTGTAAGTTAGGCTGAGACAGCACTTCCAGCATGATGAGCCTCCAGAGCCCCCTGCAGTAACACAGGGCTGACGTCCATTAATATTTACAGCCTAAGGTTATAACCCTCCGCTACCCAACAACACTTTACAGTTTTTACAATAAATGAATAGGAAAATGAGCCATGAGAGATTCTAAGTGTTTTTGTACCGGGCTGTAAAGATGTTTATTTCTGCTGTAAAAATCAGCATTTTAATTTTGGGACTAAATGGGGATTACTTAATTCCAGCCTCAAGTGGACATTCAAGGAACTGCACTTCTGCATTGGCTCATTTTTTAACACTGGAGGTTGCCTCTTTAAAAAATAAATAGACCTCATGTCATGCCCAAAAAAAGAAAACAAATCTCTGCTGCACTTAGTGAAAAAGATCTTTCACAGGTTTTTTCTATTTTACGACCACAGAGGGAATGTAGTCATCAGTGATCAATTCGTTAAAAAAAAAAAAAAAAAAAAAAAGCCCTCATAGCTTCTACCTTTGCGTGTTAGTTCTGACATCATCATGTCACTTCTGTATCGAGCTGAGACCTCGCCTGTTCTGAAGAATACTGACAGTATTCAAATATCCGTCACAGCCAGTTACTCCGTCACTCTGCAGGAAACACTGATGAATGTAAACAGCCACTCAACTTTCTCGACAAAGAAACACAAACCACAGTCCTCCACAAGGAGGTAATTCTAGTCCTTATAGCCACCGAACCTCCAGTGCAGACATAAACCTACAATCACCCCAAAGCCTGAAGAGTCTTCTGTGTGGTATGAACCCATTCTGCTTCGAAATAGTCCAATAAGAAAGTTTCCTTCTCTTTGTTTATATAACCAAGTAATTCAGGGAATTAATGAGCCTTTTTTTGATACATTAATTTGTATATTTGTGACTTAAAAAAAAAGAAAAAGAAAAGCTGCCTCTGACTTTTTGGAATATGCTGATACAGCAAGATCTCCTGCACATTAGTGGGGATAAACCAAAATAAATCTGCATAATATCTTCAATTACCATCAGAAAATAATTAAACTCCATGAAGACTTGATTACCAAGTGTTTAAATCTAAGTCCTGTTTGCAGACGGCTACAGCAGCCTGTCACCATGGCAACAAAGTGCATGTTATACCAAATTGCTTTTGCTTATCTCCTCAAAACTAATATAAAGTTTGTGCAGTGAAGTTTGCACTTGTCTAAAAGGAACATTAACAATAAAAGCATGCTTTGTTTGCAGAGGAAATGCAGATACAAAAAAAAAAAACTAGAAGCAGCAGGTTGGGTCTGTTCTGTCAGCTGAGGACAGCCAGACGAAGCCTGCAGCATCTCTGTGCAGCTGCACTGATTGAGAGCAGATATTTTCATGGCAGTGACACAACATTTCTTGCAGCCATCCGTAGGACAAAATGCCAGAAAATTCGGGAAAGGAGGAAAAAAAAAATGGAGGGGAGAGAAGAAACACCTCTGCTGGCATATTAGAGTATTAAAACAGGCTCTCCGTGGGGTGCAGAGAGATTTGGACCTAATGCAGATTTTCCACAACACAACCCTGGAGATGGATTAAAACTGCACGCTGACTTCCTTAAGAAGAAAAGTGCACAAGTGGAGATGAAGAAAATCGTTTAAAATTCTGTTTGTTCCCAGCAGGTGCCGACCTTCGTTAGCTGCTGCTGTGTTTGTTTCTGGATGCGATGCGAGCAGCCTCAAACCATAGCTTCATACCAGAGAGAAGGGATTTGAATCATTTCATCCCCGTTCAAAAGCAGGTGCAGTATTAAAGGATCCCCGTGGAGTCTGCTCTGTACACAAACACTTCTCAGGATATAGACACATCGTGTGTCCTTAAGGCCTGATGAACATGTTGAATTCATTTTCCTACCCACGCACACAAAAATTAGCAAAACCTGCAGGAGTACGTTGGCTTTCCGCCCTCTTTTCTCCTCTTCAAATAGCTTCTTTTAACCCTTTATCATCCCAGCATCTGTATGAACACTGAACTGCAACATGGCACCATATTACTAGTAGACTGTTTAACGGGTGCAAATGGATTTAGGACCTGGACCATGGACCCAATGATGGCTACTGATCTAACATAAGACCAACTACATGCCTTTGAGAGCAAAGTATCATATTGGTTAATTATGAAGTGTACAGTCACATAGCTGTAAGTTTCACTGGATGTCAATTCATCTGTTGTTTGTGAACAGCCGGTGCAGCGGGATTATTTGTGCTCAATCACCGCCCTGTAACCAGACTTGGTTACTTTAAAGAAATACTCGAAGCCGAGGTCTTCTGCCACTGTGCGCATAGCCTCAAGAAAGTTTTAGCTTCGGTAGTGTCTGCGACCCTCTCTGCTTTCACATCCACAGGCTTTTTTAAAAAGAGCGGGGATTAGTTGCTTTTTCTTCTGTCTACATGTAGCTCTAGTGACTGGTACCTCTGGGTGATCCGGCCTAATAGCCATTAGCACGCTCGACAGGTTTCCAGTGACAACGGCACAAGTTACCTCACACGACTGATTTAAAGAAGCAGGCGGGTATTCAAGCTCCGTTGGAAAAAAGACCCGCATGCGTATTTGAAACGGAGCAGAGAGCAGTGGCTCTGGAGACGTGCCGCGACGCTCGCTGTGGAAACACAATCGTTGGCTTAGAGAGGCAGGGAACTACGGCATGGTGCGAGGCGCTGACGGAGTATGTGGAAATTGGGGGTAAAAGGTCAGTATTCAGAGCTAAATAACACATCTATGATGCATACAGTGCACAAGGGAAAGATGTGTTACAACCCTTTAATTATTTATAGCTGTTACATCACAAAGCTTCAGAATCTGCAGCCAGAGAAAGTCGTTTACCTCACACAGCACAAAAAGACGCCTCGTCTACAGCTGCTTGCTGGGTTAGTTTGTTTGGGATATTGTTTGACTGCAGGGCTTCAGAGTGTTATTTGAGGTCCATCAGAATATTTGTGTAGCACACAAATATTACACAAAAAAGCGAACTGATAAAGGCGGTTGGTAGACACAGCTCAGGTGTTCTGTAAGCTTAAATGGCTGTTTTTGTCAGTGGAGTCTGGCCGCTTTGGAAAAAAAAAAAGAAAAAAGGCTTGCATCGGCTGTTTGTGGTTAGAACAAATTCCTCTTAGCTAATACAAAAAGCTCTATCTCTGTAGGGATCTGTTCGATACTGTTGTCAGACTCTTAGCAAAACGATCTGATTCTGTCAGATAGGCAGGTTTGGTCGATGCTGCCGCATATTTGCCCTGCTTGATTTTGTTGCGGCCCTTACAGCCCTCCTGCAGCTGCTGGCTGAAGCAATCTGCTGCAAAATGTTCAAAACTATTTGTGGCTTTGCATCAACTACACCTCGAAGTACATCACAGAACTTTTAAAACACACAGAAACCCCCCCCTGCAAGAGTGCAATAAAGGCATAGGAGACAGTCTGTGATTTGGCACCAGTGCTGCATAGCTGTGGAAACACATTAGGGACACAGCGGGGGGTATTTACAGAGTTAAAGACACCTCTACTCTGAGCAACATGTGTGTTTGTATACGTTTGAATCACTGGGTGTGTGCGCGTGTGTGTGTGTGTGTGTGTGTGTTCCTTCATTTGCAAGCTACTTGCAAGCACAAAGCTGAGGTCACAGTTTGATCCACATCTGGTACCAACATCTGCAAAACTCCTGCTCATTCAACCTTCAGGCAGAGTCCAGAAATAGACCGCAACACACTGAACGCCACTATCTGTGTCAGTGTGAGCAGCTCTCTCATTCATCACTACTTACAGACGGACAGACACATGCCCGTTCCCACCCACTGTAAGGGGGGGGGGGGGGGTAAGCTGAAACGTAAACCACACGGCTGCATACATGAGAAGTAAAAAGCTGGATGAAAGGGTAAAGAAAAGGTTACTGTGTAAAATCCTTTAATCCAGTCGGAGTAGCAACAGGCTTTGCCACTGTGTAACAAACGTCTACACCGCGGTAAGAAGATGACTCATGTGTCGTGTTTTCTCCTAACTGCCACAAATCAGATGAAGTCCCTGGAATATATTTAAAAAAAAAAAAAAAAAAAAGATTCAAAGTTGTAATTTCTGGTAAATGTTCTGAGTCATGTGCATGTATGACATCACAATGAGAAGTTGTAAACAACAAAAAAAAAAAATAGAAGCAAGCATGGCAGTGACCGTAATAGAGGATGTGGAAGAAAGCCTCAGAGGACGAGGATATCGAACAGAAAGTTAGCGTACAACTTCAAATTAAAGCCCACTTTCAGTCAACCTGGAGATGGAGGCGGGTTTTAAGCCTCTTGACAAACCGCTACATTTTCTCACCTGTCAATCATGTCAGCTACGCGCCTAACAGTAGATAACACGTGTCGTTTTATCAAAATGGAGCCATTTAAAAATAATTCAACCCCCTTACAGTGTGTGCCAGTGATGACAATAACTAATCAGAACTGTTGTTTTTATGACAAGAAGGCTGTAAACATGTTTATTTCTGCTGTAGAAACTGCTTTATTGAATGTGGTGTGTATGTGACTTCTGGTGTTCCTGGATCCAAGCGGACACTCGACTTACTGCAGGTCAGGATTCTGCAGACTGGAGGTCGCTGCTTGCTCAAACTCTTTCTTCCTCTGGGTTTTTTTTTTGTCCGTTTATTCAGCACAGGAGAGATGACTCTCTGAATCCTGACACACAACTATCAGTGTTTTTTTTCCCCCATTACCTGTGACACAGTGGTCAAAATACTGCCAGCCCACTCGCTCACAGTCATCTTCACACAGCTGCGAGCTCTTCTTATTCATATGAAACAGGATGCTTGTTAGAACGAGCCGCAGCTGATGTAGCCGCAGGGCCAAAGGTAATTTTGAATCTCTAAACAACCTGAACGAGGGGTGGAGAATATCTTTAGAAGTTGCTTAAATTTGCAGTTTCTGAGAATTAAATTCTTTTTCAGGGGTGCTAAGGTGCTAATTTAGAGGTTCGTTTTGTCTCAAATCCCCGACAGTATGTTAGCACCCATTATGACTGATCTTTCTCTCTCTTTTACTGCATGCATCCCACCTGTTGCCTTGTTGCATCACCTTGTTGTGATCATTTAAATTTCTGTAGATGCAAACCGACTTACTTAAGGCCTTACCTTTGCAAAAAAGAAAACTGATTAAAAATAAAATGAAACCACGAAAGAAGGAACGCAAAAAAAAAAAAAAAAAGACACGGGTTGAAAACAATTGGTAACAATCTTCCTCTTGACTTCCTGAGAACAACAACAAACACTTCTCGTCCTACCGTCTGCCTGCAGGCCGACACAACATGTGCATAGTCAGTGTGATTGTGACGCAGCAGCCCCTGGGATCCCAGCATTAGGAAAACTGTTTCACAATCTGTCTCTGCCTTCTTCCCCTGTTGCTTCCTTCAATCCCTCTGCCTCTCTTTCCTCCCTTTCCCCCCCCCTTCCCTCACCGCTTGAAAGTAATCCAGATACACATATTTTGGCCCCCGTCCCAAAGTACTGTATCCACATTCTGCTTTTGTTTTCGACACAACCCTTTGGCATGAGCAGACAGGCGGGGGGAAACTCCAGCCTCTTGTGCTGTTCTTTCGCTTAAATCCAAATCTGTAACTGTTCCAGGCAACCACTGCAGAGCTGGACGGACACTGAGGACATAAATAAGACTCAGACAAAGAGGGACAGGACCCAAAATCTGATCCTTCCTCTCACATGTGGCACAGACTTTTCTGTTTGCAGCGAAGCTAAACTCATCTGGTTCACATCCTGCAGATATGTGCAACAAAATAAGATCAAGATACGGTCAGACTACAAGAGACGTTTTAACAAGTCTCACAGAAAATCGGGACACCAGAGACGTTTGGAGGAGCTCGAGCCTTTGAACTCTCCACTAGAAATGATCCACCCGTAACTACAGTTAGATTTTTCCTCGCTGTGATGTCATTTCCTGAAGTTTCTTTACATGCAGCCATCTGGGCCAGAGGTAATAGATAAACCATACAGTGACATATGTTTAAAAAAAGGAAAAAAAACGAATTATTGTTTGACCAATGGCCAATCAGTCCCTGCAGGACATTACGATGCTGTGATCACAACTTTTAACACAATTTCAACCAATCCCTGAGAGTTCTGCGTGGACTTGCAACTCTTCCTCATATTTGACCCATTGCCTCAGCCGTGTGTACGTCATCTGTAAATGCACCTGCTTCTATAATGTCAAATTTGTTAAAAGCTGTCGCAAAATCAGGCCTGGAAGGCTGCAACATTAATATTGGAGTCGATGAGACATGAGGTCTCCTGTTTTAAACTGTATCTGTCATGAGTGGGGGCGGCTGTGGCTCAGTTGGTAGAGTCGGTTGTCTCTCAACCGGAAGGCCGGGGCTTCGATCCCCAGCTCCTGCAGCCACATGTTATTGTGTCCTTGGACAAGACACTTAAACCCCAAGTTGCTCCTGCTGCTTCATCAGAGGTGTATGGATTAGTTAATACTAATGGACTCTGCCATGTGTCGGTGTAAAAGTGCTTTGAGTATCAGAAGACTAGAAAAGCTCAAGTTCATTTACCATTTGTGATTAAGAGACAGAAAGAGAAATAAATCAGCATATGGATCGATGAAAAACTCCATGTACCTACCGTATTTTCCGCACTATAAGGCGCACTTAAAAGCCTTTAATTTTCTCAAAAAACGACAGTGCGCCTTATATATGGATCAATTGGTTAATTGGTTGATCCATACTGGTTGTACACGGCGCTCAGCGACACTGACTCGGATAATGACGAGAGGGAGCCGGGCATGTTGGATGCCGTACTCGCCCAACTGTTCAACTCGGACACTGAAGAAGAAGAATTCGAGGGATTCGTGGACGGGGAATGAACTGAAAAAGTGAGCTTTACGTGTTATACGTAACTGAACAATGTTGAGTTATGCACTAACGTTTGAATTAGCGGTATCAGACTGTGTTTCTTTTACGTGTTTACAACTGAACAAGGCTGGGAGATATTGTGAATATGCACATTAACGTTTGAACAACGTTGAGTTATTGTGAATGCACTAATGAATGAACAATTTAGAGAGTTACTATATTGTCAATGCACTAACGTTTGATTTAGTGGTATCAGACTGTTTCTTTTACTACATGTTTACTGAATCAGGGAAAAGTTCCCCTCCACGTTTGGGAGAAGAGGAGTGGATGCATAACGCAACCCCAGTCAAACGTTTGACTGCAGTATCTTCTATTCTATGCGCCTTATAATCCGGTGCGCCCTATATATGAAAACAGTTCTAAAATAGGCCATTCATTGAAGGTGCGCCTTATAATCCGGTGCGCCTTATAGTGCGGAAAATACGGTACATTCTCTTGCGCACTCGAGCAAAGATTGGTCATGTCTAAAAACTATATATACATATAATTCCCTTTGTTGTCGCACCTCAATGATCTCGTTGACGATGTTGATGAAAGAGTGAACACTCAATCTGGAGTCGAACACAATTGTTGTGAGAGACACTCTGTTCACACTTCTGTCAGTGAGTTGCTCGCGTTGAAATGTTTTTAATGGCTTTGAAGTGCACTGAAAGCTGCTTGATCAACCGTTTATCCGTCCTGTGTACCAAGTGTGTGTGAAGGAGCGCCCACGGTTAAACAGTCTCTCCCGTCTGAGTGCAAAGAAGGCCTTTGCATTCCTTTGTCGGTTTGACTTGAAAGCTGGCAGTGGTTATTCCCGCACATCCTGTTTCACCGCCAGATGACATCTTTAAACTGCATCAGCATGAACGATAATGGTGCTTCTTCAGTCGGTCATGATCACTGGCTAATGTCATCAGTCAGCTAGCTAAAGCTTAGTGGCTGACAGTAGCTGTCTTTGCAGCTTTACAGCAAGAACTAAAAAAGAAAGCCTGCCAGTAGTTCTGTCTGTGCAAACAAGAGCCCGACTGATAAAAACATTGACCCACAAATCCACAAAGACCCAAGCTTGCACTCCTTGTAACGGCCAGCTGAAAGCGACTCCATGACTCAAAGTGAGTGAAAACAGATTAGAAATTGACCCTACATCTCACTTGATTCATTACCTGAAGAACATTTTCCTAACGAGTCTTTCGTCTCAATCTGTATTTTTCAAGTCTTCTTCAATACAGCGCCATATTAATTGTGTAAATGATGGTTCAGTTTGGAGCATAGGCCGTAAATATTAATGGACGAAGCCTGAGTGACGTCAACCATCTGTCACTTCAGGTCACTCTGGAGGCTCATCATGCTGGAAATGCTGTCTCACTCTCACATCAGACAATGTAACGACATGCTGAGAGCTGGAGCTGAGGCGGGTTTAAAGCCTCTTCACAAACCGGTTATAATCTGTTCAGATTAATATCAGGGTTTTTTTTGTTACCTGCGATTAAAAAGTTTCTATCACTGGGACCTGTAGATCAATACAGAGGCATGGCAAAGCATATCAATGTATATCCTGTCATCTAAATAATTACACAAAAACAACATGGTGGAAAAAGATGTAAGAAATCCATGAGGCTCATCATTTCCAATACTAACTGCTAACAGATATATTGGTCAGAGCTGCTGTGCAATGAAAGTTTGATTGATTGTGCGATGGATGTACAAATACAGATTTTGTCGGACTTTTTCCTCATTTTTCTCAGCACATTCCCGACTTAATGAAATCGTGATGCTGCTGAACACTTGAAACAGTTTCACGTCAACACCAATACCAAGAGCTGCCTTCTAAGAATATATCCCCTCCCCCCCACAAGCCCACAAGCCCACAAGCCCACAAGCCCACATCCCCCCCCTGAAGAGACTGCAGATGGCTGGGAACATCACATTCACTCACGAAAGACGTAACAACGTTCTGACAGAAATACAAAGTAATAAAGTAGCCTGTCCATAAAGGCTACTTTAAGCAAAGACACCAAGTGTTTGGAATGAAGGCCACATCACAACAGGGGACAATATGAAGGGGCAAACAGGCGGACAGGGGTCTCTTCCAGTTGTTCAATGTGGACACTTAGCGAGCTTATTCCATGTAGGCGGTGTGCACTCTCTGAGATTCTTCCGACTGTGTTTATGTGTATGTGTGTGTGTGTGTGTGTGTTTGTGTGTGAATAGCAGCCAAACTAGGGCAGGGAGTCCAGCTGAAGCCTCATGCACAGCTGTGCGTCTAGAAGAGGCCCTTTGTGTTGGGATACATTCATGTGCCCAGAAGGAACATAAAATGTCAGTGTGGAAAAAGAGGCTCTGCTAAAATTTGGAGTAATGGATTCATTTTGGATGTCCAAAGCTGAGAACAAAGCTCTGCACGGCTTCTCTCTCTATCGTTCTCTCTATCGCTCTCTCTCTCTGCTGACAAATATTCCTGTCGTCGTTAGCCTCTTCATTATCTCTTTCTACATCCATTAGTGCCGGGTCGCATTTCTGCATCCAGTAATTTTCTGTTTTCCCCTGACTCACGGCCAGGGGGAATTGCCCACACTCACACCATCAACATCAACTCATTGGAGTCCATTAATATCAGATAAAGTGCAGCTCAGAAACGGAGGAGAGTAAAGTGATGTGTGCGGGGCCTGAGTGTATTGGTGGAGGAAGTTGACCGGGCTGATCTTTTAGTGCTAATTGCTGTCAACAGCAACACAACATTTGCATTCCTTCTGGATAATCAGTGATTCCGTCTGCTTTCAAGCATTTTATTTTATTCACAGTGACTTAATTAAAGCGGCAGAATCTCATCTGTTAAAATAAAAGTTTACCCACAGAGCTAAAGAAAAATGTTTTGATGATTTATCCGCAGAACTTTTTCCACAGACTTTAACTGAGTCTTGTTATCTTTCTTTCTTAAAATAAACTCACTTGCGTAAAAGTTTCAACTATCACAATTATATAAAACACAAGTTTGATTAGATTTGTTGTGCAAATGTTTGTCTCCGTCCTGTTTGAGTTGAACTGGCACACTAACACCCATAACCTAGTTTCGTTCTGCTTATGCAAGCTAAGGCTCCCATCTTTCACGTCATCGTGTTGCTCGTTAGTTGATGGCGTCATCATCACATTTTTTATGGCTGGGGTGTAAATTGGAGAGACAAAGCTCGGGCAGCTACAAATTGGCTGCATCACAATGCTGTATTTGCATAATCGTGTTTGAACAAATGCAAGCCATGGCCATTGCATTCCCTTTAAAGGTCACATATTCTCCTCCTTTTCAACAACTTTAAATAAGCCTCAGCGTTCCCCAAAACATGTGTGTGACGTTTCTTGTACTAAATCCACTCTGATCCTGTATTTGATCATGCCTATAAACCCCTCTATTTCAGCCCTGCTCAGAACAGGCTGTTTCTGTGTCTGTAGCTTTAAATGTAAATGAGCTGTGTCTGACCACGCCCCTTCTCTGGAAGGGCTCGGGTGGCTCAGGCTTTCTTGTACCATGCCCTGTGGTTTACGGTATAAAGACAGACTCAGAGGGCAAAAAAAACACCTAGCTGTGGGAGGGTTACTGCCCTTTGTGAGTTGTGTGGAGCATGTGGTCCTCCAGGCAGGCTGCCCGGGTTCAGGTCCGACCTGTGGCTCTTTTCACGCATGTTGTTCCCCACTCTCTCTCTCCCCAATTTCTGACTCTGTCCACTGTCCGATCTCTAAAATAAAGGCATACTTAAAAAAAAATGTGGTTGCACATTTCAATAAGTACATGCTTCATGTGATCGTAATAAGCGGGTTTGTTAAAGCTGATGTTCATTTTCCAACAATTCAGAAATTTTAAGTCAAATACTGCAGGACTGAACATTCTTTTCAGAGCGCTTCATTTGATCTGTGGATCTTTTTGTTTGTTTTCCACTAATGCTGACTAAGAGGTTGACTCATCATAATGATGCCATGTTATGACAAAGCAGCTCAAATACTTGACTGAACACTGAGAGCTGCATGAAACCGCAGTATAGATTTAATCAGAGTCGCTCACAGCAAAACATAATCAGTAACAAGGGTTCATAGTCTGCAGAGAGAGGGTCTGTAGTGAGTGTTAAACCTTTTAGAGCAGATGGTCCAGTCAATGCTCTCAAGCAGGATCAGCTCTTATGAAAACTAGGGCTGTACCCCCTCCCCACCGGATCGTTGGTTGACAGCCTGCCAGAACAACCCCAACAATTTTACCTGCTCTTTTGTAATGTTAACAGACAAAGAGTAAGGTATTTTACCTGCTTTTTGTAAAGTGCCTTGAGATAACACTTGTTATGAGTTGACGCTATACAAAATAAATTTAATTGAATTGAAAAAATTTAATATTAGACTCTGAAGTTGTTCGATATAGTAGTGTCAAACCAAACTCCTTTACCCGCCTACACGAGTCCATTGTTCTATGAATATACCTGTTTTTTTTACAAGATATATCTTAATCTTTGATCCTTGTACTACATCAACTCTGTTTTTAATGTCATCATTAATCCAGGTTGGAGATTCAGGCTAAAGTTAGTGTCAGCTCAGCTCCCAGCCCTGAGGCTCTGCTCAAAAGCTTTAAAGAAACACTACAGGGTTGTAAAGGTTTTAAAAAACCATGTCTGTTTGTTTTAGAGAGGAAAAGACCTCTGGCGTTATTTCAGCTCTCTTCAACCTTCCTGACTGATGAACAGCTGCTTGTAGGGAATGATAACGGTAGCTCATTTGCAGCTGTTTCAAACGTCCCGTGGCTGCCAACAAGCATCAGATAAACACAGATTATTCATTTGAAACTGTTTTGGCAGTTTTTTTTTACAAATCTGAATTACCAAGTACATTTTTTCGGGGAAGGATGAGATCTCAAAATAAACAACCATGGTTAATACATCGTAAAAAGCCAGGGAAAAACAAGCTAGCTGCACCTCAGCTTTTCGCTCCACTTGATATCCTGTAGCTGCTAAAGAGCCTTCAAGAAAAACTGCTCTGTTCTGTGATTCTAACAGTATTATTAACTCGTCCATTTATTTTAAGAAAACTAGACCTCTTATGTTTATTGGGTTTCACTAGCTACTACAAAAAAGCTTGTGTCAGCTTAGCTTGCAGCCTCCTCTTGCCATCCTGGGTGCCCTGAAGAGCGAGACACCTTTTTAATGGAAAAAAAGGCTGGCCATTGTCTTACTTGTTAATTTTTTCCCTTTATTTTATTTATTTTTTACCAAATGAAGGATTTTAGCTTAACTAGCTATAGGCTAAGTGAGTGGCAGCTCAGCTTGCAGCCCCCGGAGCCTCGCCCAAAGAGCATAAAAACAAACAGAGTTTCAAAGTGATATAATTTACAAAAACACTTATTTTCACCAAGAGAGCTCTGTGAATAATTTGGTTACCTGTAAAAACTCAGAAAACAACAAGTAATTCTTTTGAGTTACTGTTTGTTGCCCTTGATTAGCTCTGTTGGCCCTTGGTGTTAACCTGCAGGGAGGACCAAAGGCTATAAGTGGAGCTAGCAATGCTTACCTAATTACACTTTACCTGCAGACAATTTAAAGTCATTTGTGCTGAGTGTTTTCCTGCCTTAAGACCAGTGGTGCTCAACTGGTCTAGCCTCAGGACCCACCATTAACTCTTTGGACGGTACACAGAACATGTGGCAGAACACAGAAACAAAACAAGCATGTTTAAAAAGCCCTTCATAGACTTTGTGGGATAGTCCTGATTAAAACGCTCACATAGAGAAAACTTCCTCGCCAACATATTTTAAATTTACAAAAAACTTACACCTGCATAAAAACCTTGAGATTCCAGCCGCCTTCTCCCACACAGAGATAGACAAACACACAGATACTATAAACACATTGTCTGGTGTTTCTGTTCATCCAATAACTCTGTGTTACTCAACAGATTTGAAAGCCCCAAGGATGAACATTTGGCAGTCAAAGATGCTGTTTCATAATTATTTTCAGCTTCTTTTCATGTTCCTGCCTCTGCTCTCTGTGTGCCAAACATTTAATCCACCCCGTGTTCCTCACATGTTTTACAGAAATGTTCAGAGCATGACAAAAGAGAATCAATATTCAAGTGCTTCACTTAAAAAAAACAAAAAAACACCATGGCTGCTTCTTCACTGCTGTCCAATTAGATGTAAACAAACACAAACAGCCCTCTCTCTATGAACTTTATTGAGTTGGTTTTAACCCTTTATTAACTGCCTCTAACAGCATGAAGTTGGCTTGATTGATTTCTCCTCCAAGAGTGTACTGACCTCCAATTTCAACCCATTTTCACCCACGATGTTCCCCTCCAGACGAGCTTTCTAACTCGGTTTTCAGAACTATTGAAAAGATGTTAGAGACATGACGATTCAGGAACACCATGTCAGTGTAAACTGGTACACTTGCTAGCTCTATTTATACATCTGTTGTTATGGGAATCATTTTAGAGCTGACATTCTGCAAATGTAGATAGGAGAACCAGAAGCACAACAGCAGCCAGCATAGACTCTTCTGATGATAAGGTCAGAGCTGTCCTTATTTACGTAGTTAGTCGTGCTGCTTATTTAACTGGTACAAGTAAAGGCTGACTAATGTCTCAGACTACTATAAAAGAGACAAGTCCTTAAACCTGAAGCAAGTACACATGTCGTCTGCAGTACCTTTAACACAGAGAGTCTCACATCTGATTCATCTGAGGGGATATCTGCTCTGCCACCTCCGCGGTTAAAGGTTGACTCAGTTAAGGTGACAGATAAACCAGCAGAGCTCCACTTCATGGTTCAGGGAAGAGCAGAGGTGAGCTGCAGGTCAGTGTGTCTTCTTGCTGTGACTTCCTCTACAGATGTCTTCTGGGTAATTATTTTAAGAAGAAGTTTGACCTTCATTCATGGAGGTTGCATGTTTTATTCCACTGTTTATTAATCTTTTTTAATTTTTGTTTTTAATTGAATGTTGTCCTTCATAAATACTGGTTTTCACTGTGTGCTTTATTTCCTTTTCTTCCTGCTATGAGGCGCTTTATTCTAACGTATTATGAGGGGTCTGTAAATAAAGTTTATTGTGAAAAATACATGCACTGTACAAACATGTGTCCCATATCTCACTAGCATAACGAAATATTACTCAAAACATATCCCATCATGTGATGGATGGTCTTTGTTTTCCTGGAGCTTTGGTCCACATTGTCACATTGTGCTCACAGCCACAAAGCTCTTTAGGATCAAAGAAATTATCAATTATTTTCACATTAATACCAGACCTGATGTCATCGAGACCTGACTTGACCTGTGTTGACAAAATGCTGCGGGTCAATACAGACACCGGGGAAGTGAGCGATGCTGCAGACACTGGAGGAATAACCTGACCTCTCTTACATCCTGTGTACTGTACACAACAGCCTTCAGTCATTTTCTCCATCATCAGAGCAGTCACAGGGATTTTACACTGACTGCCTTTGTTTACTTTCCTACGCACAAACTGTGAGATCTGCAGACAGGTTTTCACAGAGTCATAGGTGTTAATTAAGACGTCAAACTGTACATCCAAACATCCAGCAGAGGAGGTCATGCTGCTTTTTTTTTTTTAAAAGCATTTTATTAATCTGTCAATGCTGCCTTCATGATTCTGGTGAGTTTTCTTTTTAAAGGCCCGCTGTCCTGTGATTGTTCTCTCTTGAACATCAGTCAGTATGTTTACATCATGTTAAAACATTTTAGTCCGACTGAAGCCGTATTAAGTCAAATTTTTCAGTGTTAAGTACATAAACACAAAATAGATTATTCTTTATACTCTAATCATATCATCAAAATCTTAAACTGACGGGGAGCTGGTAGCCTAGTGGTTAGTGCAGGCGTCCCATGTACAGAGGCTATAGTTTTCCAGGCGCGCGGCCCAGGTTCAAAACCAAGCGGTGGCCCCTTTCCTGCATACCATTCCCATTTCCTTCCTTTGACTCTATCCACTGTCCTGCCTCTACAATAAAAGCATAAAAAGCTCAAAAAAAAAATCCAACAAAATCTAGAATTGAATTGCCGCCCAACACACCAGCGCTCACACTTCTACTAATTCTGCTTGTAAAATCAATGTGCAATGAGTGATGAGGTCAGAGCCATATGTCACACTTGAACTAGGCGTTACTGCTGAAATCAACATTTCCATTGTTGTTTTTTTACGACTTTGTGTGTCTATAAGGTCTCATGAGCATCTTAAAGAGTGTTTCCAATTAGAAAGTCTGTCAGTCCAAAGACAGTCAATCATTTTGAACGGTGATGACAAGAGATGGTGTTTAGCTTCATCATTTTATGGGATAACAACAACAGGCTCTACTTTGCAGTGTGTGTTAATGATGCGGTTCAGCACCAACTAAAATAATATCTGTGGGAGGAAGCCATCCTTCTTCACAGCTTTTAGTTGGAGACTATCTCAGTAGAAAAACAAGATGGTGCAAACAGGAGAGAGAGAGATAGAGAGGGAGAGTTAGAGAGAGAGAGAGAGAGGGAGAGAGAAAGAGAGAGAGCTATTTATGTGCATTGTAATTTCAGAGAGCAGAGTGAGTCAGCAGAAGAGGAGAGAGCGTATAGAGAAGACGAAGACAAGGCTTTTTAAAAACAGGGCGGCTATCAGAGAGGGCGACAGATGGTTGTTCTAAAGGAGAGAGAGAGAGAGAGAGAGAGAGAGGGAGAGAGAGAGAGAGAGGAGAAAATGAATAAGGCAAACTACAGAGCAGCCTAAACAATATCCAGAGTCCAGAGGGCTCCTTTGAAACACGAGGGGGAGGAGGGGAGGGGGTGATGAAACCTCCTGTGCTCGTTGGCAGTGGGACAAGCGGAGAGGACCGCGCAGCTCAGAGCGCCACGGCCAAACCTTACATAACAGGCCACAGAGCTGAGCGCCCCAGTTCCAGCTCGCCGCTCCAAGGTGAAAGGCACACGAGCCACAAGACGGCCGGGGCAGAGAGAAGGAGGCCAGACGAAGAAAAAAACAAATCCAGATAGCTCCATGTTTACGAGACAACCTTCATTATGCCGCAAAGTTTTAAAAAATATATATATATTCCTCGTCACCGTGGAATCAAAGCAGCCTGTAAAATATTCAGAGGTCGTGGAGAAGTTTATGCAACAGGAAAATAAATGTTTGACAGACGTGTGAATGTGTACAGTGCAAGTGGAACATTACAGATTCACACATGCAGAAAAAGATCCTCATTTATAGAGTGTTGAGTTTAAGGTCATGGCTGAGGCACATCATAAATGCTCAATTGAACCCTTTAATATATGACACAAACAGTCCTAGGATTCATGGACTCACTGCTGGGTATGTCGGCGTACCATTTTCTTCGTATTAAAGAAGAAAAGGCAGGCATGACATCATATTGAGGATCTCAGTAAGCAGCCACAAAAACTGAAAGTTGACCTGTTAAACGGATCCCGAGTTGAACTCACCTATAGTGTTACAATCCTGGATACCCAAACCAAACGTGGGATTTCAGATCATGAGGTTAACATATGTTGGAGTAATTCCTAGATGAGTCTGCAGAGGGCGATAAACAGCTTGTTCTGCTAATCACGTGATAGTTTCCTGATATGAAAGTAAGATTTTCACGAGGCGGCTTCAAGCCCCAGCATGAAACCTCTTTATAGGCTCTATTCTCCCCAGCACTGGAGAGCAGCCCTCCCCCCTCCCCCCCCCGGCAGCCCTGCAGCGTTCTTTCCTCTGGCCATTCAGAAGAAAGTGGGCACATGGGGAGGGGAGTCTTAAAGAGACAGCAGCTGAAACTAATAGTTTCAGGGAGAGGCTGAATGAGGGTTTTTACTGACGCCAGAATAAGATAAAAAAAAAAAAAGGATTTCTGAGCAGCAAAGCTTCTCTATTGGTTTCACAGACTGACAACATGAACCTTCAACTGTTGACTAGAGCTTCATGCTGCTAATAAAACTATCTCTAGTATTTCCAAAACTGTGTGATAAACGTCAGTCGCTACTTCCTTCACAGTGTGAAAAGAATCACAACTTTTTTTTTTACAATATTTCTGTTCACATGCTGTTTTTCCCATCTGACAAACACATTAACTGACACCCATTCAGAGCATCTTTTCTCAGCTTTTTGATCTGCAAACACCCAAATGTGAAACAGATCTGCCTTCAAATCCTCACGCATGATGTAATGCCTGCTTCAGACCAAGGGGAATGTTTGCATCTTTTCTTCTTCTGTACTTATTGGAGTTTAAATGACAATAAGGTATAAAAAGTTATGGAACTGCTCGAGTGCAACCCTTAATCTGGCAGCTGTTTTATAGCCTGTAAATGCTGCTCCCTATTAAAAACCAAACAACAAAAACATAACTCACCCTCAAAGCTCCTGTTATTCGAGTTTTTCTTGTAAACATCAGAAAGTAAATCAAGCCACCTCTGATTCGCTGCTCACCTGCCTTTGGCCTTGAGCCTGTTTGTTCTGTCAGAAAAGTGAATCCCTGAAACAAGGTTCATAAAACCAGCACAGGTTGGCACTGTGATTTCTACCAAACATTTCTCAATCATGTGAGAGACGGAGCCAAAATACACCCGTGTGAAGGAACGCGCCAGCCAGGGCAACAACCGTTTGTGTCTTTAATGGAGCTCTGGTGGCAAAGGTAAATTAGGCACAAAATATTTGTTAGTTGATTAAATCGTTGCTGTATTTGGACTTTTGTTATTAGGGCTGAGTTTAAGCAAGGACCTCGGGACGATAAGAATCACGATACATGGGTCACCATACGATACATGATGCGATACTTTACAATACTCAAAATAATCCACTGAAAGTTTGAAAGTGGAGCTGAGAAAAGAGTTTGCTGTGTTATTGAGTCTAATTTATTTTATTCAAAATGTCCATTCCAACATATATTATATTAGAACACAAGGGTTTCACAGTACCAGAATTTTAAACTCTAACATGGTACTAGTTGAAATCCAACAATATCAATCCTTGTCTTAATATCACAAACGTCACAACGGAATCAGAGAGGGAGAGAGGCGGAGCAGGGTGAAGAGGGAGACACAGTGAGAGGAGAAATATGTGAACTGGTGGCTCTACAGAAGGAAAGTATGACGTTATTTTAAAGCATCATAAACTATATCGATATACACGATAATGTCTCAACCTATATCAATCAATCTTTACTTGTATAGCGCCACTATGACAAATTTGACCTCAAGACACATAGAGGAGCTAAAAGACCCTACTCTTTGATATACTATCTACAAAGACCCAACGTTAATCCAGCATGAGCACTAAGAAACATTTTGCAACGTTACAGGGGAGAGGAAAAAACGTCCCTTTAAAGAGGCAGAAACCTCGAGCAGGACCAGAACTCATGATGAACCTAAGCTGTGTTGAGTTTGGAAAATGGGATAGAGGGAGACGCAGGAAGACGGAGAAGGATGGAGTTTGACATTTTAATCGATTTAAAAGATGTGAATTAGCCTACCAACAGTCTGTGAGTCTCGCTGCCCGACTCCGCTGGTCACTGGTTAACTTTCATATAGGAGTCTTTCAATCAAAAGAGCGCTCCACTTTTTTCCACGTTTTATTTACTGAACAGTATGCCTCTCGCAGCCAGCAAGGTCTGTGTCACCTTGCGTGCAGTGTGTGATGGCGGCTACACTCTCGCTAATGACAGCGCGTGTGTCAGCATTTTATACTGGGGGTTTAAGATGCAGCCAACTTTTTAGATGAAAAAATAAGGTATAAAAAGTGCGTCTTGTAGACCGGATTTTAGGGTACTTTAAAACCGGGCCGACAGCTGAGACAGCTTTAGCACACTGTATGAGAATGTGAACACGACAACCAGAATGATGGGTGAAGAAAAACCAGAAACAGATGTTCAGATATGGATCAACAACACCCCAAAAATGTGTGGCCTGGAAGGGACTCTCCAGGAAAAGTCAACCAGTGTGTTAGCATAGTCCGTCCATGCGGTACTGATATTCTCCAGAAATGATGTTCATGTGCCGTCTTACCCAAACTCACCCCATCAGTCAGAGCGCAGCACAGCCAGAGGCAGAGAAAGCGAAGATGAAGGCTTTTACAGCTCCTCTCCCTCCTATCTCCATGAATAATTCAACCCCATCCAAGCCTGAGAGCGTTTTTCAACTTTCCCTGAAGCATGAAAACACAGCACAGCTCCACACAGACTGCCAGGGGGTTCATAAGCTCCTCATACCTTACATAAATCCACTCCCGATTATAACAGGATCACATCAGGCCACACAACTCGAGGTTTTACTGAAGGAACAGGTTGAGTGTAAACCCACACAGGGCCTTGTGCGACGCGTTTCTTTACAGTTCACGCACTGAGTCAGAAAATCTGGGTCACAACTTAAAAATCAATGCTGACAAAAAAGAAAAGAAAAAAAAGTGAGGTGATAGGAACACAAACAACTTTATGTCCTGATCAGAACTGTTTGAGGTTTTTTCTAACGCATTTCAAAACGCTGGCAACACTTCTTTCTACCTTTGTGTACTTTTATGTGATAGTCTCATAAATAAATAAATAAATAAATAAAGTCCATTCAGTAGTTACTGAGGTAAATTCCTTTTTTCATTAGAGGAGCCACACCTGTTACATGTACTGTACATCCTGTGAAATCAAATTGAGTTAATCTTTTTTAAATCACATATCACACTTATTGAAAAATGTGCCAAAATGGCAGTCCACACCTCTGTGTATTTAAATAGATTTACCTTATTTGTATTATAATTTTTTTTTTTTTTAAATAGGATTTGTTTTAAAATCCTTTGTTAAAACATTTCAAAAAACATTTCAAAAATATATTTGAAAGATCTTATTAGCGTTCACTGACTGTAAAGAAAAATGTACATTGTTTTATTTATAACTGTACATCCTCAAATTTTAAAAGTATGACTTTTATTCATTTTTTTAAAATAAGAAAACGGCATATTTTGTATTTCTATTGTCAGAGAATTAAAATAAAATAACAATATTTATTAATTTATTGACTTAAATCTCATGTCGTCATAAAAATTGGGATAAAATGAAAAGTATCATGAACCCGTTGAAGCTCGTAAAGCGCTTTTCTAGTCGTCTGACTACTCAAAGCGCTTTTACACCGCAGGTCACACCTACACAGTCACACACCGATGGTAGAGGTCGCTAATTAAAGTGAAAACGAAGCAGCGGGAGCAACTCAGGACACATCGGACATGTTGCTGCAGGAGCTGGGGATCGAACCCCCATCCTTCCTGTTGAGAGACAACCGACTCTACCACTCCTGTTAAGAACTATAAGGCTGCAGCTGCAGTTTTTAACAACATTTTTTATCAGATGTTTGGTTGCACACTCAGGTGCCTCGTCCCCCAACACTGTAAGAAGAAAACTGCAGCGAGAACAGAAGCTTCAATCCATTGCGGGAGTGAAATCTCAAAGTGGTGAGCTGGATGACATGTATGGCTGCATGCTCAGGGATGCTTTCCTCTCTTTTAGCACAGTCGACAGTTATTATGCGGTAGCCCATTAATGGTAACATTAGGAAGCCAATATTGCACAAAGCCTTCCATTTGATACCAATTCTGCTTATCCCATGCAAACATGGATTCTGTATACATTTCTGAATCACGAGGTGCTCTGGTTACACTGTCCCTGTGCAAACAAAGCATGGAGCTGACGTAAATATGCTTTAAACAGAAACTGTACAAACTGAATGCACTATTAGGACATCGCATCTGATCAACTTTTCCAAACTGGGTAACACAGACACATGAAGGTCTTCAACAAGAAAGATTGCAACTTCAGTGATTGAAGCATGATGACACTTGAACCTGAAGCTATGATTTGGATTCAGCAGAGCAGACCCCCATGCAGGCAGGAAGTTCATATTCAATAAGAAATAAAGGAATATCACAGCTTACCTGTAGATGTGTCAGTGGTTGAAGCACGAGCCATCACAATCCAGTCACATAGAAGAGAAAGAAAAGAGCACAACGTATTTTTATAGCAGTGGAGATCAATTTCTTGTAAACTCAGTTGCTCAATATATATCAGAAACCTAATTATGGTGGCCCTGAAGGGACTAAACCCAAAAAAAGAAAAACATTTTTTTTTAAAACACAGCATTTTAGAAAATGTTAAAAAATAGACAGCATTTCACAGAACTCTACACTACATTGAAAGATAACACGGGGCATCAGAGAACACAACCGATTGCAGAAAGTGGGGCAACACTATTTGCTTTGTGACACGTTTTTTCTCTCTCTCTCTGTGATGTTTCCTGAATTACTGGGTTTTTAGATTTATTTGCAATTGCTGAAATGTAATGTTTGCTATTTGGTCACAGGTGTGTTGCTGTTTTTTTTTTTCTCCAAAAACACTGTTTTGTGGAATTCCAGGTATAGTTGACTCTCGTGTTGTGTCGAATCGATCGATCCTGCAGGTTTGATAAAAATAGATGACAAAGCAAAAGGCAATAGCAAAGGAACCTCAAAGCTCCTGTGAGGCGTTTTCACCTGGCCTTACTGGAAATAATAGGGAGGTGTTGTTATTCCCTATAAAGGCAAAAAAGATAATCAAGGACAAAATTGATCGTTCCTATTTAGTTATGTTGATGTCTGTAACTGCTGCAGACGGGTAGATGTCAAACCAAGCGATTCACGGCATGCTTCTCAAACAGCCTGTTTACATTTTTCACACAAAAGAATCATGATGGGCAATACGTTTGCCTTTGACGAGGAAACAAGAACATCTTTTTCTTAAGAAAACACTACTGACTCATGTACAAAATCAGCTCATCAAATAGATAAGAGGTTTTGCTTTCTCCAAAGGGGGAGCCAAAATCAACTAACGTCTGAAAAAGCACGTGTCTTGATTGACACATATTTGTGTGTCATCAGCAAACAAGTGATGTTGAGGAATCTACATCAAGGCAAACAAAGACCGTTTTAGTTCAGCAAGTAGGCTGGAAGCAAAAAAATAAATATTTACAACTCCCTCCGCTGACTAGCTGCAGTATAGGTCATAAAGCCCGCCTCCTCCATGTTAACAGATGGGACATTTTTGTTTAAATTCACTTCAAACAAAATTTTGCCCAAACCAGATTATTTTTTGTCCAAGTGAGTCATTCTGAATTCATTATTTGATGTAAAAAAAAAAACCCAGCTGTGTCGATTGATCGAGCTCTTTGCACTATTCTTAACCAGATTATTAGTGTAGAGAAGGAAAGACTAGAATCTTCAATAAACAAGATTGTCTTCTTCAGACGGACACTGCACCAATCAGAGGGATCCTTGGCGTTTTAGTGGTAAGCTAAACGTGTGCTTTGGTTAGCGGAAGGGGCGTGGCTCAATTCTGAGTTTCCACCAGCCAGATCACTTCTGTTTTCTGTTTGTATTTCCCAGAATTAACGTCACATTAGTGGCATATGTTAGCGCCTGTCGCAGGGGTATTTTTGCTCACTTATGTACAACAGAAGAAGACGGAGACGTGCGATCCATATCAATTTATAGTCAATGGGGAAGGTAAGGTAAACAGGAACCATTTGGGTTTCTACAATAGATTTTATGTAACAGAGACCAGGCGTCCTAATTCTTTCTCATCCTTGAACCACTGCAGACGCCACAGACATTTCAACGCATCATAGCAAGAAATAGCTCAGGTGTATTTCAACTCAGCATTCCACATAAGGGAGGTCCTGGTATCCTGCACACTGTTTTGTGGAACGCTACTGGAACAGAGCCATCGTTAGTGTTATTAATATCACCTGTGCTTTTGAACATTGACGAGTCATGTTGTCTGCTGTGAAAGAGTCAGAGAACAGACACTTCACTTGATACGGTAATTATATTAATGACTCGAAATGCTGTATTTTCCCCCTCAAGCAATTCATTACTGGTTTGGCTGCAATTTATTATAGACATGCAACGTCTTGCATAAAAAAAAAAGATCCCTTCTGCAAAGGAAATGTGACATACATCAGAAATAAAAACGGTCCCAAGACTGAGCTATGGAGTACCCCACTTCTTAATGTGGAGTACCCCCCTGCAGTTTAGGTCATAAACCTGCCTTCTCTATGTCAACAGATTGGACATGAGTCACACTTTAAAACCAAGATACATATCAAATGAGGTATTCTCAAATGTATGTATTTGTGCTGATGGTAATGATCCCGCTAATTTGTGTTCAAGTCATCTTCTCTTTTCTTTTATAAATAACTTATTTGATGCTACACAGATGTATACAATGCCATGATTGTCAGCTCTAATGACAATGGACAGAGGGCTTCTGCAGCAAGACAAAAGAGGAATGGTGGGAGGAAACGTAGCGAACACTGACACAAGAGTCATTGAGTGTTTGTTTTGAAACCAACACAAGAATCTGTAGCGACCTGAAGACACTTGTTTGTGGTGTTTTGGTTAGTGGAAGTTGCACGACGATAATACTGTGGCTCTTCCAGCCAGTCCATCCTGCACATACTCTGGCTCCAAATGCAAAATATGTCAGCGCCCGTCACATGGTTGTTTTGGTTTCATATTTGTACAACCATAGGAGGTTGAGGTCCGTTGTCCATATGGGAGAATCAAAGAGTAATCCCTTTAGATTTACGATCTATGACCAATGACCAAATGCCACCATGAGTAGTCATGAAGTAGCGATGCGGAAGAATCATATTTGCAGCAAAATCTCTTGAGCTGGAGGGCTGCATTTTTTTCATTAAAATATGCACATTTGGCCGCAGTGATTGTACTGACATCAGTATTTTTACCCAGCCCTAGTGATTATCCTCATGACAATTCATTTTCACTTGAATCACAAATATCAATGTCATCAATCCGGTACAGTTAAAGACAGGGTTGGTAATTTTCGAAAATTAGCATGATTTTGAAAGTAGCATTCCCTCAGTGCTCAGTCTGCACCCACCCCCTCCCCTCTGTGCTCCCTCAAAAGCCACGCTCCTCACTTACATACACAAGCGCCTTTGGTCCAGAAGCGGACCTCAGCTCATGCTTTGAGTGTGGGCTCGTACACCCAAGGGGTAGAGAGCGAGCAGGGAGACAGGGAGGCGTGTGATTGGTTCATCAGATTGGTACCTCGTGGCAGACATTGGTTGAAGTTTTTACAGGCTTACAAACTGCTACAGATGACAGATTTTCTTTGTTCCCTTTTTCAGAGAACATTGTTATTAATGTCTGTCAGGACCTAAAGACAATTTCAACAAAAATCTTCTGGATAAAATTACCAACCCAGCCTTTAATCCTCTGTTTAACAAAAATGTGTGAGATGAATTTCTTCCAAAAATAGGAGAACTGCAAGTTCTCTAAAGAAATAAGAACACGATGTGATATGATCCAGGTGACCTTTTACACGTGATCACGGAGAGACCACATTGGACATGGAGTCTCTCGATTGTTACCTTACACTGATCTGAAACAGAGACAAACCTCCTCCAGTTTCAATACATAAAAGAACATTTAAAACATCATTAGCAGAACATTTACTTGGAGGCAACCACACGTACATACAATAGCACAATAGATCTAAGTGGGACATCTGCTTAGGTTACACCGAACCTAAGATGGTAATTTCCAGTTGATAGGTCATAGGAAGGTGAGTCAAGAATTCCTGAAATGAAATAGTTTCTTATTTTTGTTACACCTGTAGTAACAGTAAGTTTTGCCAAAATTCCCTTACAGGTGTCAAAACTTGGCATTTGAGAGATTAACGTCCAGTCGGCGGTTATCAGCAGACAGACATGGCAGCACTGAAGGCCCTTGAACCCAGCTCATAATGAACAATCACTGTTAAAGGCCCGACAATGAAAAGTAACAGTGTTCTTGCGCCGAAGGCTGGAGGAGGATTAGGCCATCAGAAGAAGATTAGAGGTAGTGTGGGCTACTTAATGCCTAATGAAATAAGCTAATCACTGCCCAGTCATCAGGGCACACTGGGCATTCTTTGTAATGATACATGTCTGTGTCGTCACATTATTGTCTCAGTCTGCAGAGGGGATATTCTAATCATTTGGCTGGCACAATGCTTGTAAATAATGCCTTCAATTAACCTACTTTTTTAAGTTCTTCTTTTTTTATTTTTGCTGTCTTTGCACCATAAAGCTACCATCATGGGAATTTCCTTTAGTTTAAAAGGAAGAATGTAGGACTTACTGATCCAGTAGATGTCGCCCTTGAGCACCAGTATGAAACCAAAACAAACTGCTATTTGGCTACACCTTCTCTATTCTGAAGCCTCCGCTCTCCTCCAGAGAAACACTTCTGACCCCTCCACTCACAATGGCACGAAGGAGTTATTAAATTGGAACGCACCATAATTAAGTACTAAGCGGACTAAATTGTCCTTGTCTCGAGTTACATTGTTGTGCTAGCAGGCTAACTGTTATCTGCGAATTGACCCCAAAGACATAAACTGTGACCGGAACCAGTCTCTGCAAAGTCGTAAAAATTGACCATCTGTTGAAGTACTGCTGAAGAACTGAATTAAACCACAGCGTTGAATTCTTTGTCAAATTAACATTTATATCTTTCTTCATCTAGATATTTGTAATTGTCACATTGAATGTATTATAATCATCTTTTTAAACTGAAAATCTGATGTTTAGTTAACAAATAAGAGTTCATTCATATCTCATAGGAATTTGACGTGGCGTGCTATTACCATCTAGTGTTAGAATATCCATGAATACGTAACATTCATAATTATACATTTAGACGTGTTATAAAGCATACTCTTTGATATTAGCGATAGAAGGTGTTATTTAAAGACACCAATTTATTTTCCTACTTTATTAATATGTCTTATTAAGAATGCTGACTGTATAACATGGTTTAGTTCACCTACAGGCTGGGATTAACTAAGGATGTTTCCAGGTGGTGTGATTTTCATCTCAACATGAATCTGATAGAAATGTTTGTCTAAATATATGACGTGAACCTTCATCAACGTGGATCTGATAGAAATAATATTGAAATGAATGTATGGTGACATATATATGTTTAGATTCTTATTCTTGATCTTATTGAGTAAACTCGGCTTAATTTAAACATTTGTCCTCCGGTCAGAGTGGGAGTAACCCTTGGGCGGCCCCCCTCTCTTGCAGCTGATAAAAGTTCAGACTCAGCTCAGATCTCTGGTTCTTGTTCTTCCGCTTCTCTTTAGACTTTAGTTCGAATCACTTCTTTTAAGTTTGCGTCGTAGAGAGACGACTCTCTGCCGAACTGTTATTCTTAGGGCACATTTTTGAAACTTTTGAACTTTCTTCTCCAAAGTCTTGGCTCTTCAATTTTGAACGCCAATTTCTTGATTTAGATTCATCGAGATGGCCATCAGGTTAATTTAAATTGGAAATCGACGCATCAAAAGACTCTTCAATATTTTTCCTGTTGGATCCACTTGGAGCTGATGACGACACAACCACGATGGCTAAACTGCCATTCCACCTCCATCCTAGCTGCATACTCCGACCCAGCTGCTGCAGCATCTAATCTGGCCCGTGGACCTCTCTGGTAGCCCTGGAAGGGACAACTTGTCGGAGACTGAAACGGGACCAGTCGGCGGAGTTTAACCGAACCTCCTCACAGTAAGAGCGTTGGTTCTGCAGTTGGTGTTGAGAGATTAGGTCGTGAGTCGTGTCTATTCAGAGCTCCTTTAAATCCAAATAAAATCCCAAAATTCGTTTATCAACCTTTTCTCCTTCGATAATTTGCTGATTAAGTCATTCAAAACAATACCGCGTTTTAGCTCGTTATTAAATATATAATGTCACCATACGTTAGGGTTAGGATAATTGCATTATCCCGATCCTAAGAATCACATTCTTTATCTGTTTCTTCTATATACTTCATTGTTTAGCTTACCATTTCTATACTAAATTGTACACATAAAATTCAGAACTTTATTTGTCTGTTTTCTGGTTTAACATTTCTAGAACTTACTTCCTTCAAGATATGAAACTGACTGATTAATTAACTACTACAAGTAATATTAATTTCCTTACTTTGTATGGTGGTGCTCCAAGGTTAAATAAAGATATAATATCTTAATGAATTAATTACGCTACACTCTTTTGTTATTTCGTATCTTCACATTGCATGTAAATTCACACAGAATGACCGTGATCTAAAAATGCTTATGTGATATTCATTCTTTTCTCTAGACAAGGGGAGGAACTGGCCGGCCGTCCCGTCCATGTAAACACGACATGGACATCAGGCAACATCACAGACAGCGAACTCAGAGAGACATTTACAGAGGATGTGCTTGATTCCTGCTGTATTTATTATGTAAAATTCCTCTGCCTTTCATTAGCTAAGATTGAGTTGGAGCCACATGCTAAAATCCTGTACAGGAGGAAAAAAGTCGAAATAACTGCGTAGAAAAATAAAAGGTCAACCTTATAAGACAAATCTGCAGCTTAACTTCGAGCTCAGTGTGCCAGCACTCTGCCGATGCTTTATATTGGAAAAATATGGTGTGCCATATTACTGTTTGTGTGTTTTGGAGTGTGGGCTTTTCTTGGAACTGCTGCACAGTTTGCTCTCTGCACTGAACTTTACATTTGTATGCTGCACAGTAACCTCTGTGATCAACAGCAGTGTTTTCCAATCCACAGGGGTCCCCCTCCGAGAAATGTCAAAGAACTTTTTCTTTTTTCTTTTCAACTCAAATACAACACACATTAGTTCCAGGCTGTTTCGCCCAAATCACTTTTAAAAAAAAAACCGTCAACCCTGTCGGCTCAGTAAGTTCAGAGTGTGCAGCTTAACTCTTAGAAAAGGCCGAGGCCAGAGTGACACTTGATACTTTGAATCTTTGTGAAAAGTTCATTCGTTTTAATTACTGCTGAGTCACTGCTTTGCAGCATGCGGTATACTGGATCAACAATAAGATGTAAAGAAGTTTATACTATAAGTAAACTGAATACATTCATGAAATGTTCTGAAAGTAGATGTAGGCTGTATAAATGTATATTAAAAAAATCGCTGTGTGCAGCTCCCTCACTCTGACATCTCTCCATTAGTGCATGTTTGTGCATGTGTGTGTATTGCAGCCTTTGTGTGTGTAGCATGCTCAACAACAGAGTGTAAAAATGAATTTCCTGCACATTCTGACATATTAAATGCAGGTCTCAATTAGAGGCCCCGGTGCATTTAGTGCTGAATATTAGAGAAAAAGGAGAAAAAGAAGCAAAACACAAACAAAATACTGTAACTTCTGTCCAAGGCGGTATGCATATCAGCCGTGCAGCAGGTACTACCACACTGTCTTAAAAATCAAGATCAAATGAGTGATTTTATACTAACTTTGTGCAGAGGGAAATATTCTATCTGGTGTAATCATTACACGTTTAGACGGCCCCGTCTTGTGCTGTGAAAAGTTTTGTTTAGAAATGATAAAAGGCCTGTCTAGTATTGATGCCTGATCAGGCATGTCTCACCCGGGGGTGTTGTGGGTATTGCGACACCCACACTTTCACTGAAACATATTTTCATCCCCCACACTTTTTACCAGTGGAGTCATCGATGAAAACCTATTGGTCAAGTAAGATTTATTAAGTGACAATCAAGCCAATCATAGCTGATCGGTTACAGTTGAAGCACGGTAAAGTTACGTGCATTTAATCCTCCTGTTTTGTATCCATTTTAAACAAATGGATACATTTACAACATGTAGCGTCTCTCAAAGATAGTTAATCACCCAAACAGATGTTTCCACCTCACAAAACCACGTAAAGTGTAACATTTTTTACTCTTGGTTGTTCTTTTAGTTGTATCTATTTACTCCCGTAACTTTACGATGTAGCGGAAGTCCCCTTTGCAGTTTTTCAAAATAAAAGCAGACTGGCAAATAAAGAGACTGAGGCATAAGGCAATAAGAAAAGCATAATAAAAGCATCACACAGAGCAGTTTTGAATCTCGTTTTTAGAGTTTAAGCTAACTGGGTTACTTACAATGGATGTTCATAAAGTTAGTGTCTAATTATCTTGTTGTACGATGTGTCAGCTAACAATAGTTATTGGACATTAAATGAAACAGAATGTGTTGATTTGCTAGAGGGTGGTAATATACTAGCATTAGAACACCCGCACTTTTGAAATCGCTGCTTCACCCTGAACCAAATGAAGGCAGGGTCATTTAATACACTGAAAGAAATAAAAGTTTGAGCTATGAGTACAAGTTTGACGGTATTTATTATTATTTAAATATTTTCACATATCTCTGTTTTGATACATGCATGTGATGCAGAAGTTGTCAGATCAATGAGTTATCATGAGAGATCATTATTGTGATCTCAATATCAATCAAATTTATCAGGATGATGTTTGACGGAGCCCTAATATAACATACAGGTCGCCCACAACATTAAAGCATTAAAAAGCTTTTTATTTCTTTATTTAACCATATTGGTCCCATTGAGATTAAGAACCTCCTTTTCAAGAAAGACTTGGCCGAGACAGTCAGCAGCACAAACACAAAGTTACAGACAGAGATAACAAAGAGAGACAAAGTACAATTCACAAAACATTACATTTTGCATTAAAATAGAAAAACCATCTACGAGTCAAATCTGAGAGTCAGCAGTTCAAGCAGTGGAGCTAAAAACATCAGCATCCTGTAGAATCTGCTTCCATGTCTTTCATTTTAGGACCCTAGCTCCTTGGGTTTTAAATCACTCTGCAACAGATTCCAGGCTGAGGGTGCAGAATACCCAAAAGCCCGTTTCCCAATTTCTGTTCCAGCGTTTGGGACAGAGAGCATAAAGAGATCCTGAGAACACAAAGAGTACTGTCCGGCTCATTTCTGCATGATAAAAACACACAGATATTGAGGAAGGAGACCAAAATCTGCCTTCTATATAAAAGGTTTAAAATGTTTAAATCATTTCAGTCATAGTTTCATCCTTTTTAAACCCACTTGTGATTGTAGAGCCAATCACAATGCATTTAAACAAACTTCTTCTAACAGAGCGTTTCTCAATGACTCACAGAGAACGAGTTAATCTGTTCTGAACTTCCTAATGTCAGGAACTTTCAACCAGAGAGACCCAGACTGTGATTCAGCCTCAGATTTTCCTTTTTTTAAATCTGACCCCAAAGCAGATTTCAGCACACGGGTTAAGTTGACATAAACCTTCAATAAGCTTCGGACTTATCAGGACAAAAAGGTTAAGGTACAGGACTAAATCTTCTTTAGTCTCAATCCAACACTAAGAGCAGTCGGAGAGCTGCGGCTTAAAAGCCTTTTGTTTACTTCTCCGCCATTTCCTCCAAATCAGGCTGAATCATCTGATTACTGTCTGTAAATCTAATTAGCTTAATGTGTCCTCTCTCAAATCCTGCCGCAAAGACAAAAAAAAAAAAAAAAAGTGCCTTCTTTGAAATCTATTTCAAAACTTTCAGGGAAATGAAAAATACAACTCTGAATGCACACTTCCTCTGCAGCCACGCTGAAAACAAACGGGCCATTGTTATGTTTCATTTTTCCTCCTTTTTAAATCATAAAGAATTACGCTACAGCTCCTATTTCAGAGTGATATATTATCTCTTGGGCAAAACCACTCACTCAGAATTCAGTGTTCAGCAGGATGATTCTTGGCGTTTGAAATGAGTTGAACATGAACAGACAAGCACAGAAACACTCTTAAAGAGACTGACATAGCATAAATGGAACGAGAAAAAGGGAAAAAGAGTGAAAGTGGGAGATATAAAAGAGTCAAAGGGACGAGTCAAGTATACACCTCGCAGCACAAACAGAGCACAGAGAGAATAAAAGGAAGATTGGCCAACCTGTGTCCTTCTGTACACTCACACATACAGCTCCATAGAGACTCGACATAACGGCGAACACAACAGAAACAAGGCGGGAAGTCAGACAGAGTGCAGCACTCAGACTGCTTCCTTTCTATCTAACTTTCTGGGTCTACTTCCTCCTGTGTGAGTGTCAACTCTGATGTATTGAGAGACGACGGGAGGAGAAGTGTGGCTGAAGACAATGCGGCTACGTGTTAGCAGCTGCTGCGGTTAAAAAAAAAAAAACATCCATTATAACTCTTTATCTGCACAAACCAACCCGTAAGAGGAAGCACAAGTATTTCAGCAGAAACTAATCTGCCTACTCGATCTGTTTCTTGTACAGTTTTCACTTTCTTCCTTCGTAGCGCAGGAAGGTTCACACTTAAATCAAGAGCATTCTCCAAGTTCAGTTCACACACCTCCAAATGAAGACGTTCACCTTCATGTCGTTTTTTAAATTTACTTTAAATGTATTTAACGTGGAAAGCATCATTGGGATAAAGGATCTAATTTACAAGAGTGTCATGACCAAGACAAGGAAGCAGCATGATTCAACAAGTACTCGTTGTAATGTTTCATATCTCTCACAGCAGCCAATCCACTCGGTAGGCGTCACATGTGAAACTGAGCTCAGCTTTAATTAACTTCCACACATAAATACAGTGGGCCCCAGTATGACAACAACAACAACTGCTTTATGGCAGCTACAGTGGCTCTCAAAGGACACAAATCTTTACTCGAAAAAGCGAGAGCACATCATTAAGACAAAAGAGAACGATAACGTGTAGTGTTGGCGTTATCTGGTTAACAAGTATCCTGCTTCAGACGTGCACCTGTAGAATGAATATTAAAGGCTAATAATCAAACTTTTGTATTCTGTATTCTAGCAGGGTTCACATTACATTTCCTTCACAGCATTTCAACACAAACAAAGTTCTTTAGTTTCCTTTTTTTCTTTTCAAATAGCCAAAATACATGACGATGCACATAAAAAGATGGTTGTAACCTCGTTCACAGGGTCAAAGATGATGCACAACAGAAGTTTTCCATGAGCCGCAGAACAGCGAAGACTTTGCACTTTTCCAAAGACAGGAAACTGGCTGAGTCAAATAAAGCAGCAGGTAACCCGAGACGATTCCTGAGCTATAAGGTGTTCTTACGTTTTTACCTTTTCTTGTAAAATGTCAGAAATAATCGCTAACATCTGGGTTTGGTTTATTTACCGATGGGAAAATCTCCTTACCACCACACCTGGGAAACGCCAGGGACCTCTCAACATCTGGAGAACACCTTCCCTGCTCTGGATTATTTTGACAGGATCATGGATCTGTGTGTGTGTGTGTATGTGTGTGTGGATCACACTGGCAGAGACTAGGAGTCTGGTCTAGGACATAGGATATAACAGTGGAGAGATAGAGACAGAGATCCTAGAAGGAACCCTGCAAACCGAGCACACGCAGCAGCCTCAGACAGGAAGAGCACGAGCGGGCGAGGCAGCGTGCCAAAGCCGAGCTGGAGTGTCTTCAAGTTGGTGTGTCCTTGAATGACCCAGCCAGAGTTTGAACTTCAACTCCAAAACAAACTGTGCAAAGAGCTGAAGAGCGATCCCCCCTTTAGTCTGACTAAACCTGCGAGGAACAATCTGCTCAAGCCGAGTCGAAAACTTTAAGCTGAAAGCTTATGAAAACATCCAGGGATAGATGCTAATATTTAACAGCAACAAGCTCCACAATGAGCCGGCCAGAGAGAACAAATTCAAGCTTAAGAAAGCAATTCTGTCGGGGCGCAGTGGTTAGTGCACGCGCCCCATGTATGGAGGCTGTAGTCCTCCAAGTGGGCGGCCCAGCTTCAAATTTGGCCTGTAGCTCCTTTCCTGCATGTCATTCCCCACTCTCTCTCTCTCCCTGATTTCCAGCTCTATCCACTGTCCTATCTCTCCATTAAAAAGGCACAAAAAGCTCAAAAATAAATCCTTAAAAAAATAAAAAATAAAAAAAATCTGTAAAGGAAACTTCGAGAAAAGTACCACCACCATCTTAAACTTTAAATTTCAATAAATGAAAAGATACGCTCGGGCTGTCTCATCCCCGGTGTCAAAATCAAGGCCGGACTCGGACTCACTTTAAATCTCTTTGTGGCCGTAATGATGCTGCTATTGTGTGTTGTTCAACAACTTTCAAATCTAAGCAAAATTGTCTATGAACTCCCTCAGTCTCTCCAGTAAATAAACAGTCCATAAGAGCGCCCCCTACTGGCCTGGAGTACTTCTGTTGCCTAAACTTGCAGCCTTTGACTTGCAGTTTTGAAGTACATGTTTTGGCGTTTTCAGTTCATGTATTTGCAGCACGTTTGATGTTAATGCAGTTGTTTCAGGATTTAGCAGCACTTTTGTTCCATTCACAGCATTTTTCTTTCTTTTGCAGCGTTTCAGTCCTTGCATTCGCTTTTGATTGTGCAACGTTTCTGCATATGTTACACTTTCTGTCTTAATGTACGCTGTTTCAGCTGTTGCCGAGACTTTGAACCTACCGGCCACTGTATTATTGTCACTGGAGAGAGGTTCAGTAACTGGCTCAAGGACAAACACTGCTGCAAAGGAGCAACCTGCAAGCTCTTGGTAAAAAACAGGACAGTGCATTATTCCATCAAAGGCCAGCGTCATACAGGTGGACTGATTTCTCTTCAACTCCACTTCAATGGTACAGTGTTTTATTAAATGAAAACCTCACTGGCTGTTTTCCAATCATTGGCTCTAACATATGGCCCCTCTGGTCATTAGAACTGTAATGTTAATTGCTTTACACTTTCATTCTTTCGCGTTTGGCCCGGCCGACTCTGACAGTCACTCTGACATGAAGGTCAGGGGAACGTTTGACAAAGAGGCTGCAGCAAATGAAAGAAGTATTCACCGAGTCTTTTCAAAGCCCTGCAGCACAGAATGGCCATGAGAGCTTATGAGCGGCCGTGTTACACCCACATAAGTATCACTGATTTTTTTTTTGATTTTTTTGATTTTTTTTTAAATGGACTCTGGTTGTGTGTGTGTTTTCCTAATATTAATCAAGGCTGTGGTCTTTGACATTGAAACGTACAGATATTACATTTTGGTTATACTTTTCCTCAAAGCCAGCACCCTGCACCCCCTGCTCGTACTGCAACACACAAGCTCCTCGTCACCCATAACGTCTTTGGAACAAGAAAAGCAGCGTATCATTAACGTTGACATTACAATACAAACTCTGTGAAGATACTGTTGCTTTATTCCCTCTCTTTTATAAGCATTTCTAAAAATAACTGCTTGCTCTTACCTAACAAGTGTTTTTTTTGTGCTGATGAAGGAAAGGACATTCATGTTTATTTTAACCCACGGCTCTTAAAATCAACAGAAAACCACATCAAGACCTTTCTCAGGTTTTTTTTGTTGTGGTCTTTAAACTCATACTTTTTCATTTCTTTGCTTGTTGTTGAACACAACCATTTGAAATGAGAGAAGGAAAAGAAAGATTTGTGTAAAAATGGTCAATCTGCTGCCAGTTCTAACACCCAATCTCTTCACAGCTGAAGTCACGCAAAGTCAAGTTCATGCCTTTTGGACCACAAACCCACAGGTACATGCAGCGGGAGCTTTTATGATGCTGTCTTTTGTGTTGCCTTTTAATGAGCTTCCTCAGCCAGAGACTCGTTATTCCTGAGCACACTTGGAAACCTGATACTGACAACCAACGCTCAGTAGAAGTTTTACGATGTAGAGGAAAAGAAAGAACGGCTGACAGAGAAAGTAAAGTCATGTGGCCTGGGGTCACATCTGGCATTTCTTTTAAGCATGGACTGTTGGACAGCAAATAAATATATGGCCAACATTTTGCTGGTTAAAGTATACTCTGATTCTAAAGGGGACGTCTGTGCAAAGCAGTTTCTGCACTAAGTTTTGCTTCTTCCTTAACGGCAAGGAGAGCGTGGGTCCATGTTCATTTACTCTTAACACAATGTGGATGCTTGGACTCTGCCAGGTGTGGTAGGAAAATAGCAGAAACATCTGCACCATGTGACGCTGTGGGAAGCCGTTGGTCACGGGGCTTTGTGGTACTGCTTGTACATTAGGGCCCTTATACCAGAAGACCCCACAGGATTTGTGCGCACCACGTTCTGTCTGCGACGTGGTTTTGCTCTGCCCAACACACGCCGTTCACATGATCAGACGGAAATGAAGAGAACATACAAACAACAATTTACTTTGATTTGATCTACATTTGGTGACTGTTTTAACCTCTGACTACTCGAAGTGCTTACCACAGGTCACACCTACACATTCACACACTGATGGTAGAGGCTGCTATGGAAAGTGACCATCAGGAGTAACTAACCCCATTCATACCCAGCCGACGAAGCAGCGGCAAACTAATTCAAGGTTTAGTTTCTTGCCCAAGGACACATCAGATATGTTGCTGCAGCAGCTGGGGATTGAACCACCGACCTTCCGGTTGAGGGACCACCAACTCTACCAACTGAGCCATGGCCGCTCCATATAGAGAAAGTGAAGGGATATTTGATCAGCACTCTATACATGGTGTTTTATATTGAAATTGACCAGATGCTCTTTGTGTTCACCTGACTACCTGTCCAGGTGGCTCTGCTCTGTTCAGTTCGGCCCATGCTGGAAGTAGACGTATGCGTATTTGAAGCAGTAGTGGGGCTTCTAAGATGCTCTGGAGACCGACTGCAGATCATTCTGTAAACAGGAGCATAGACTGAAGAGGGCGCAATCAGCCCTGGAGTGTGTTGTGCACATGGAATGCGGCCCACACCGATCTCTACGGGGTCTGAAAGTTAGACTTTAAGATTCAGCATCTAGTTGAGTCCTCAGATGTCTTCTGGTTCATATGAGTTCCACGAAAAAGACACTCAAGCTCCAGATTTCTGGCACAGTTTCATTGAAAAGAACTACGAGTCCCGAACACAATATAGAATCCAATGTAACATAAGGAAGCAACAATGTGGTCAAAAATTTACAACTACAAAAAAAATATACCTATCTAAACTTATGTTCTCACACATTTATCAACTCACAAGCTCTCAGCTGGAAACCAAGATCATATTTTACTGTATCATTTAACCAGATGATGGATTTCAGTGAGAAAGCCAAAGATAGCTGCATCACGGCTCACAGTACTCGAAGCCCTGCCAAAGAAATGTTGGACAAACACCAAATTTAACATGAAATTTCTTTACTCTGTGTTTTGATGGGTTTTGATTTCATGGTGCGTTTGTGGTGCTTGTGTGTTTCCCATTTTCAGAGTCATGGCTGTGCACCAACACCAGATTTGATTTTGTCTAACCCGAGAAACAGGCAGTTGGATTTGATCAATTAAACTAATGGTTTATTGGATTAAAATCATGCACTCACATTTTCTACCACCATTGCTGATGAGGCATAAACACAAGGAAAGTTGTTTAAACGATTCAAAGAACTCCTTCAGTCTCACCCAACTCTTGTCCCTGAGCAATGAGAGCAGTCGTTTCTGACAGCTGCAGAGTACAGTGTGTGCAGCCAACAAAACATCACACCACCACCCGCCACAGTTTGGAAGGAGTTTGGCCCTCTTCGACTCTATCGCAGCTCCCCGGGTCTGAAGAAGAGGGATATGCTCTTCGACGAATACAGTATGTAGGTCAAGATGTTACACAAAGAATCTGATAAATCATGGTGACAGGAAGCTGAATATTTCTCGGTCTTGTTTATTACACGTTGCACTCTAGTTTAAAGGATGTTTAAGAAGTCTAAGATGCCAGAGTTTCTGGTGTCTAATTAAAGGCGACAGTTTTACTTTCACCAGAGAACCGACTCTGACACTTAAAGGGATGCAAAGGCCACTTTAACTCTTTAAACGTTGGGCTTTTGTAAGCTGCAAGCCTCCATAAGAACAATTCACACAGTTTTCCACTGCCAGCAAAGTTTGTGAGAGGACTTCCAAACACAAACACAAGGCTGACATTAAAGCATCTTACAGTAAATACAGATCAAAGCTGTACATTGAAATTGAACTTTGACTGGAGAAGATCTGTAGATCTAAACAAGCCCACACTAGTCATTGAAATCATTGCAGGACTGGAATTATAGAAGATTTTCATCGTCTTTGTGTTACTATAAGAGAGTTCTCTTCAGAGAGTCAACTTTTATAAATCAGTTTAAAGCAATGAGTGTTGTTGAACCTTTAAAACTGTGAACTTTCATATTGCTGTTTCACTTCTAATTGCTTCCTCTGCAAAGTCGCTGGTAACTTTTTTTTTCAGTTTGTTGTCACTCTGAAGTTGCTATTCTGTTGTTGCAGACGATGCTTTACAGAATTAGTTAGCAAAGAGCATGACTGAGGGTGTAAGTGTAAGTCAATATACTGTATGTTGATGTGTTCGTGTGTATGGTGAGGTTTGGAGGACAGCTTGAAAATATTATATATTATATAATTTATATATTAATATATATAAATTGGGGGGGGGGGGCAGCAGAGAAAGATGGGGGGAACCACTGCGGTAAATTGTCGTCTCAGCATCAAGCAACAAGCATCTTTGGTGTGGTTAACAAAACACCCACATTTCTCCAATAAACACAAGTCAATAAAAATGTCCAGCACTGCATTGTTCACAGGAACATGGGAAGGTCTTTAAATGTTTCCACTGGGAGTTCATTCTGTGTCCAGTATGCAGTTAAATGCTGAACTACCATTACACAAGACATGGTTTGTGGTTAGGATGATTTCCAGCCCATATTCAGGGAGTGTCAGAGCCCTTTATAAATACACATGAATGGTTATTTCCGTTGTAAAAGTCAGATATTTATAGTAGAAACATGAAAGTGAATTAATAACAAATAAGAATTCAGAGTCAACCCCCTGTTGACCCTATACTTGATGACCAACACCTACAGATACAGATGTTCCAAGCAACTCATTTCCCTCCAATTGCAAAACTTAAATCCAACTAGTAGACTCGTTTAAAGCACTTAAAATGTATTTAATACAGCTAAAAACTGTCCAGAACCATATTATGTGTGGCCAATTTAATTCAAAACATCTAATCACTTTACTCATTAATGAAACTGATAGCTATTCAATGCAGCTGAAATGTTTGGCACTTTGCTACAAGCATTACTCTGCAGGTAAAATATGTCAAGTTTTATGCTGAGTGTGGCTAACGTTAGCAGTGCTAGCTGCTAGCTTTCTGTCCTCGACGCAGCTTTACGTCCACATGCCTGTACTGAAGGTGGTTATACAGCAGTTTAACCTGACGATGCTTTGATTGCAACTTTGTCTCCATTTTCCAGATCTAAATAGTGCCAAACTGCTCCCCGCTACGAGTGGTATCGGGACAGCAGAACTGGAGCTACAGCCCCATCTAGTGGCAGGCCACTGCGCAACAGCTTAGACACAACATTTACCATTTACCAATATATCATCAATCATTTAACAGACTAGTAATTAGAGATGCACTGATCCACTTTTGTTCAGTTACAATCTGATTCTGATACACATGTACCAATACTGATGTTTTTATTATCATAACTAATAATGTTATTGTTGTTGTTGTTATTATGTGTAAGGCTTCACAAAGCTGTAGTCAACCCAGCATTGCATTGCATTGTGCTGGCTTCACATACAAACAGGAAACAACAACAACCGTCAGGTTTTCAAATTAAATCTTTTAAGCTGAAGTTTAAGAATTGTACTTTTGATCATATAGAAAGAGCTTTTCCATCTTGTCTGAACGTTGTCAGGGAGACAGTTTGTGGGTACTTCTTACAGTTCAGTCTTCATTAACATCTTCAAAGCTGTCAGTCCAATATCCGATATGTGAATTACTTCAATATTGGACCTGATATAAGATCAGATCAGTCCCATCTCTACAAGGAATTCTGATGCCGACAATAAATCATTTAGTCGACAAATTGCGCACATCCATATTACCAAAAAATGTGGTTGAGGAAACTAAAGCCTTGCAGCAGAGCTTCTTCAATTTCTAAAACAAGTTTATAGTATCTGGATAATACTTGGTGTCCACAGAGTAACTTTATGTGAGGCCTTGGTTAATTTCAAACCCTCTCTTACCTTAAAAAAATAAAAACATCCAAGACCAAAGAACCAAAGTGTCTGCACACTTTTGTCACACGGCCACACCTAATGGAATTTTAAAAGGCCTGCCTAGGCTATTTATACGTTTCTAATTACAATCGTTTACTTTCTCGCTGAGCAAGACATTGAGATAATTCAAACTAGAGAGCGGGACTGAGGACCAGCTATTTGTAAATCTGTCATTTATTCTGTGAGTAAAGTCCTTAATTAAGATCTTTTCCAAACTAAAAATGTTCTTAAGTCAATTGAATGATCTAAACTTAGACTGTGTGGGTGGAAATATAAGGGGAAAAACAGCCACCCACTAAGTCTAGTGTTGCTTCTTATTGGTGGACGGAAATGTTTGACACGTTAAACCTCAAACGGAGCCCAACCCACTTCCAACGCAGTGAGAAAAATCAACAAAAAAAGCAAATGTCTGGTGGGAAATGACTTTTTTTTTTTTTGACTGAGTTTTAAATGAGAAGGGAGATAAAGCTCTGCTAAGGATCCTTAATACTCAGGAATTAGAAATAAAGTCTAAAATTAGAGTCATTTTCCAAGGAGTAAATTACAGAGAGAGACAGAGAATGAGATGTTCACCAATAAATGTTCAGAAATCTACTTTAAAGTAATTAGAAGCGACCCGTTGGAGCATGCATGAGAATAATCTTATTTGAAAGTTTCTTCAGCATCAAAGTTCCCTGGTGATAGTTGTACCATGGGTATGCTGCAAAAACTGTGCTGATCTCACATTTTAAAAAACGGCTTATCCCTTAGTGCAGTTGTTCCCAAAGTGGGGGTCGCAATGCAACAACAGAGTGGTCGCGAGATGATTTCCAAATATTTTTTAGAAGAATGTAAGCACTAAAATATCAAAATTAATCAAAAATAGACTAAACCTGTTGTACATGTTTTTATAAGAAATTACATTAACTCGAGTTAACCCTAACCCAAAGCCAGAGAAATCCTTAATTTTATAGTTGTAACGGGACGTGTCTTTTCGTGGTGGCCGCCATCACTGATTTGTTTATTGTTGCCAAGGAAACACCAGATGTTACATCAAAGACCGCAGCATAAGGAAGCGTGAACTGCTACACAAAGCTGCCGTACTGTTGCTGTATGTGCTGCTGTGACAAAAACGCCATGTAAATTATAATTGGATACATCGTCTGTAAACATTTTGTCTTCCTCAGGTCAGTTTCACCTTTTCGTCTTGACTACGGTCAACCTCTGAGTTCGTTTTCATCGGGGGTAGCAGAGAGACCTCCCATGATTCCCCCGCAAGCCACGATATCATCTTTTGTTATTGTTTTGATTGAGAGCCCCCTGTTGGTGGAATTTACATGCTGTGCCTTTAAATCTTCAAATTTTTCCATAATTCAATACAAAAAAGCTGTTCAATTTCAAATAAAACCATATTATGTAAAATACAAAATTAGACTAATGTGTAAAAACACTAAAAATCTAAGTTTGTACATGACACTAACAATGTAGGTGTCTGCTGCTCGTTAAGGATGAACACAGCTGTGTCTGTTACGTTTTGTATGTCCACTGCTAAAGTCTACATGGAAATAAGTACAGTATTCTGCTTCAAGACTTTCTTATAATAAATTACTATCAAATAATTTAAAGTTCTTTTTATCTTTTGTATTCTTTTGTGATAGGCCTCATAGTGGGGGGCTGTGTGCTACGTTACATGCCTTAACATCCTGGAGAGACAGTGGGGGTCCCTAGTCTCCTGCAACCTTATTTTGGGGGTCGCAAGCTGAAGAGTTTAGGAACCCTGAGAGGGCACCTAGAAGAATAATCAGAGCCAGTCAGAAGCAAACACAAGCATTCAGCTGACATACTTCAAGTAGACGCATTAGCCCACATCGATCATGTTCTCCAGCTGCAGGCTGAAGTCATCGACGGGAGCGACTCCAAAAATGTTTTACCTTGTAGATCATAAAATATGATTAAAATAGAACCCAAGTTTGGAAGAGAAACAAAAAAGAATTCCGCTTGAAGACTTTTTTTTTTGGAGGATGTTGAGATGTGAAATCTCTGGAGTTCCCCGGTTAAGTTTGCCTAAATGTTGGAGTCCTGCCTCACTGTTTACCTGTTGGCCTACCTGTGTGCCAGCCTGTTTATCTGAGAGCTGTTCAGTTGCCAAGTGTAATCCTGCCTCAGTGACCGAGTGAGCTGCCTTCAAACTCAACCTGCCGTGTCCCCGTGTGAGCCTTTTGGATCTGGTTACCTGCACCCTGTCACTGAAACCCTCGCGGCCAACGCGGATTGCTCTCACTGACGATGTCTCAACACCTGCAGGATGCATGAAATGTTGATTATTGCAATTCAAAGCTTTCATTTGAGGGACTGCTGGGCTGGATTTCCTCTCTCCTTACAAGACCCACTGCTGAGGAGAAACATCCACTTGTGTGACCATTACTGAATATTGAAACTGCAGATTATTATAACCCTAATAGCTGTTATTAGACGTTTCATTTCTTTTGGGGGACGTTTGTGTATGATTGCAATTAGGCAATCAGGCATTTCATACTGCTGTAAAAGTCCACTTTCAAGTCATTATGAAGTACTTGCACATGTAACAGAGAAGTGGTTATGGCCATTGATATGAATCTACTATTGGATGTATACACGCAGCCACTGATGTGAGGTAAACAGAGGACAAAAACATTTTTCTGTCCATGAAACCAAAGGCAGAAAAGGTGATCAAAGCTATCACAGGAGTCATAAAATCACGGATAACTAGACACTTCTTCTGTTAATTTTTTACTAGCTCAGTGGTCTTGTTGATTGGTCACATATTTTTATTATTCTTATCTTTTTTTTACACAATATTTTACAGCCTGTTCAACATCTATCTGTAAATATACAAACGCAATTAAAAGAACTGTGTAGCAAGGTGGCTATCAAGCGGCAACCTCAGGTGTTGAAAAATGAAGCCGATGTGGAAGTGCAAAAATCCTGCAGTTGGTCGAGCGTCCGCTTGAGGCTGGCTTCAGGAGCCCCAGAAGTCACATAACACACCACAGCCTGAAAAGCTGTTTTTTTTCAGCATAAATAAACATGTTTACAGCCTGGTACAAAAAATGAATTAGGTCTGATTAGTTGGGGGGTGGGAAAACGGCTCTGTTTAGATTTTAAAAATTGATACGTGTTATCCATAATTAGGCACGTAGCTGACATGATTGACAGGTGGGCATGATGTAAATATTAAAACCCGCCTCAGCTCCAGCTCTCAGCCTGTCGTTAGTTAGCCTGAGACAGGATTTCCTGCCTCCGGAGCCCCCTGCTGTAACAGATGGCTGACGTCACTCATGCTTCCTCCTTTAATATAATTACACTCTATGGTGGCTATAGAGCCCACACAGCATAGACTGTGTCTCTTCCAGAGAGCAGGCTACAGCACCAGTACAGAACTGTTACACCTTGTGACATGATGCACCACTATGAGCCCTGCATTACCTCCTGTGGCAGTACCAAATCATTTAGACTTTATTAGTATAGAAGTTTTCATACAGTGATGTAGCACAACATGCTTTACATAGTAGTGGTCGTTATTATAGACTATAATAGACAGTGAAGATCCCATATTAAACTGATTTCCATTTTTCATGCTGTCAGTCTGCAATACCTAAAGAGAAAGACATGAAAACAGAGGAGAAAAAAGCAGGAGAGGTTAAAAGACAGAAAGTGCGGGCTACATCCATCTTCAACAACACTGAAGATGGAAAGTGAAATACACTTAACAGAACACAGTGTGGGACGCAGGGGTGCTAACGATGGTGAATGGAAAAGAAATGCCAACAGACTGTGATGGCAACGAGGCAGAAAAACGCAATATGCCACGATATGATACGATAGAAGATATGATGCATGATTCATGTTAGTAAAAACAGCATCTCTTCACTGTGAATCCAACAGACTGTCATTAAAGGGAAGAAACATGGCCACTAGGGGTGTGATGAGATCTCGAGATTAAAATGTGATGATGTTTCTCATCGGAGGTGAAAAGCGTCTCCCGATTGTCAGTACATAGACGCAGAGCAGCAGACATCCTGGCAGAGTCTGGTGTTGAACTGGAGAATACCATAGAAGATGCCCACGCCATTTTTAAATCGTTTGGGTGGCAGCAAGCAGATAAAATAGATCCTTTCTTCACTCTTTATTAGAATCAATGCATAATTAGACCTTAATACCAAGACAGGATCATAGAGTGCTAAATTAATCCTGAATAACGCTGACAGACTTAAACTTTATTGTTTCAAGGGACGTCATGGCACAAGACTTATTGTAACTATTTTCCATTTGCTCTGTGTCGTGCAACTGTTTGTATGTGATGCAGAGGAGAGATTGTAAAGACACATTATGATTGATTTTAGAGCAACAGACACACTCCATATTGAGTTGAGCTACCATACATCCATGCCTTGTGGTATTTAAACACTTGACTAACCCCCTTAATAAACCATAAAGCCGACAACACACTCCATCCATTTGTTTGAAAGTATGGTTTACAGTTGTCCATGACAATGCTGCTGTCAAATCAGAGCATTCAGGATTGATTTATTGGTCCAAACTGATCCATGACTAAGCCCATTCACACCAGGCGACATTCCCTTTGGCATGCGTCAAGATTATCCACGAAGAACAAAAGGTAATCTGTGTCAAACTTTGAGCACGTCTGCACAAACACAAACTTGCCATTGCACACAGGTAACAGCCCCGGGAGCTGAATAAAGCACCAGGTGGAGCAGTTACGCCTGACTGATACCTGCTTCACAATCACAGAGGGATTTTTGACTTGACAGGTTGGGCACCTTTAATCCCACGGCTTATTTATGTTCCAGAAAGTTGCAAACGTAGGCAAAAAGGGAAAATAGTACTGCATCGGCGTAACATGAAAAGAAGATCAAGTGATGACCCCCCCCCCCCCATCCCCCATCCCCTCCCCCCGGGGCGACGCTTGTCATGAATCATGTGCTCGTACAAGGAGTCTTATTTCAGTTTAATGTCTGTACATTTTCCAGCAGCGCGGCAATACATCCGCAGCACAACTACACATTTATAATTTAGAACAAATGGGACTCGCTTGATTTCATGTTGGTACAACAGAAGCCAAACATTATGCATTATGGATCTTATACTTAAAAATAGTCCCTAGTGATCGTGCTGAGGCATGGGTAAAGTGTACATCAAACAGACGTCGCCTCGCTTACAGGGTTAGAAAGACGAATATCCTGATTTGATGCAGGAGGCAGGTGAGTGCACTAGTTTGAATCTAAGAGAATATTACATTTTTATTGGCCAAGGAGTCATTAAAATACTCCTAAATTGCCGTTTTTAGTAGAACTGATTATAATAACAGTGGTTGCATATTTCATACTGGGATGTCTCTGACATTGCTACATTGTTGGGTCTATTTTGCAGTTTTCTCTTGACAGCAGGGGCGGATCCCGACTTTTCAGACTGGGGTGGCCCAACTGTGGCTATGACTTATGCAGGGGTGGCCTGAAGTTTTTCTTTTGTTTTTGTTTTTTTTAATTCAGTAATTTAACTGGGACACAGCTAATGAACATTTCCTCACATTTAAAATCCAAAGTATTTGCCACGTATACAGGATTATAGCTCTGGCTCCTCTCTAAACACACAACCCGAGTCTCTGCCTCATATCCTACTGCTTCTCTTTACCTGTATGGGTCTCCTTTTGTGTCACTATTCTTCAATACTTTATTTATAATGCTGCCCATACAACACTACCCGCGTTTTGAAATGTTTCACTCAACATCCTGCAAACACAGCAGCTGCTCGGCGTGCTGACGAGGATTGTTGTTGTTACCATTGTGTAGCATATCGCAATGATTCTAAAAGAGTCACATCCCTCTCAATGTGTTAACAGGAGGGACGTGACAAGTGGATGTCCTCTTTCCTCGCTCTCTGATCACCTGCATGTGTCAGATGCTACTTAAACGCATACGCTCGGAGGACAACAAGGAGAGACGGTTCTCTAGTTTATTAATCATGGATGGCAGTCTTATACGGATACACACAGGGGAAATGTAGGAATGTATTGCAAATGTACTTGGGTGGCTTTACTTAGGTAATCAGACTACAGTATAATTGGGGGCCCTGGCCACCCACTAGATCTGGCCCTGCCTCAGGGTGACATTTCTGCAGAAGTGTACACATATTAACACATGGCTTTGAAAACATAACTCATTAAAGATTCATGTATTTAAATAATTCATGCAGTGTCACTTTTTGACCTGCTCGGGCATTGAAACCTATTTCTGCTACTAAAATCTATAGAAGTTACCTTTTACATTGAATATGTCTCATTCACTCTCCCTGTTAAAATGCGGTGCTCAAATCTCAAAAGAATTGTCTACGGAAGTGAATCATGGGCAAACAAGGGCCAGACCGATATTGACATGGGGAGAGAGAAAGAATCCCATACCGATATATCGGCCGAGATCTTTCTTAGATCTATCTTCGATCTGTAGCGATAAATATACACATTCATTGCGTTGAACCCTCAAATGCAAGGCCCCGTACACTCTGCTGTGGATGCACTGTTAGCTGCTGGTTATTCGAGGCTACCACACTCAGATAAGCAGTTTATTATTAAGTTTTGTCCTGAAAGTATCAATCAATCGAAGTGCTTAGCTCTCATATGGAGTAATTATAAACTTGGGTCCTATTTCTACATATTCCAGGGTCTTAATCACTTTAAAAGTAGAAAAAACTTAAACGAAGGCCCCAGTCGAAGCTTCAGCCCACGGTCATGAGACAGGCTGTAAAGGTCCTGGATCAGCGCTTGTCCACTAAAACTGCTGGGTTTTATCTCCCACAGTTTTACATTGTTATCCATCGTGATCCGACAGCATTACAATGAGACAAAAAGCATAGATAGACTTTTTGTTAGAAAGGAAGATGTTTTTTTTTTTTTAAAGCAGAAACAGACGTGAAATAGATCTCTTTAAAGCCACAAGGCTCCAGTCACAAAAACATATATATCTTAACTAGGGCTATCAAAAGATTAGTTTTTAAATGCAATTAATCGCTAAATATAATAGTTAATTGTGATTAATCACATTTTTAATTGCATGTTTGAAATTCCATTACTTCACAAAAATTGTTAGTCTTGCTGTTTGAATTCAACCCTGCTTTTATTTTGAAAGATTAGCAGTGAGGACCGTCTGGTAGATCTAAGGTAATGACATGAACTTTACCACAAAGAAAAGCACTCGTTCAAATCATACGCTAAATGAAAACAGCTCAAAGGAACGTGACAAAGGTAAATGTGTGATGTCATAAGGTGGATATTACTTTGGACTCGAGACGTTCAAAGATGCAGCAGTGTCCTTCTTTTACATCACTGAGACTACAGGGAGACACTGAGGACGAATAACTACGGTGAGCCTGAAGGGACAAAATAGCCTGAGATTCATCTGGATTAAAAAGAATGTATGCATTCATTTAAGACCTTAATTGATCGTTATTAACTACTTAATGATAACAGCCCTAATTTTAACTTGCAAAATAAGGATTTTTTTGTTTTTGTTTACTAGCGCCTCTGTTGGTAAGTTTTATATGTTACAGAGTGTGACACAGATGTTGAGTTCGATCCAAACTAATGATCTAACAAACAAAAAAACGAACCAATCAAGGCAGTGGTAGACCGTCAACTCTTGTGTTCTGCAACTTTAAGATACTGTTTTTGGCAGAGGAGCTTGTTGCCTTAAAGAGAGCGGAGTAACGGCTGCTCCTAATCTGTCACAGATCCTTTCTGTGATCTGCACCGTCACAAAATATGCAAAGAATAAACACCATGAATGCATCTTTAATAAATGCAACAATAAAAAAAAAGACGACTGGCCAAGGAAACCTTTACTAGACACACACACATATCTGTGAGTTGAGGTCTAAAGCAGGTTTAACGGGTAAAAACATTAGTGGTGATTATGAGTTTGGAGGGCTTTTAATAGTCACAATATTCAAAAGATGAGCCTGCATGCTCGTGCATGTTCAAAAATATGTGTTGCAGTCTTGCATGGAATATTCTGCTGAATAGAAATTTGCTTTAAATGTTAGTTAAAATGAATGTGCATGCATTAAAGGATTACAAATTCTTGCAATGCTGTCCCAGAAACAAAACTTGCTTTTCATAGAATAATTACTCTTAAAATTGAGTCTCCATCTTTCAGAAATGAATTCATTAAATTGTACAAATTGGCCTGACTGAAGCCATATGCATCATGTTATATCCACTCCAAACATCTTGATCCAAAATGTCTAAATAAATACGCTCAAAATGACATCGTCTTGCTCGCTGTATATGTTCAGATGTCAGTGCTTTCTCCAATGAGGAGTCGAGCATTATAAAACTGACACACTTGACATATCTCAGGGGTGGGGCCTCCAGCAAGATTCAAAAGCAGCCGAACAAGTTCTAACAAACACATTAAAAGAGGTAATGGTATTGAACATTCCCCACTAATGCTCTCCAGCTATCACAATTGTTCTTTCCGTGCATGAGCACATCATTTTCACAACACTTCAAAAAAAAAAAAAACCCTGCTGTACACATCTTGCAGTAATACTCATACACGGCATGAAGCGCTGTTGCAAAAAAAAAAATGAGCCTGCTCAGTGAGTTCCCACAAAACAGCAGCAAACAGGCAGAGGGAGCGACCTTAAATACCCTCAGCTGAGGACTGATGCTGCATTCAGTTGCTCCTTGGAAACTCCCTTTTTGCACAAAGAGAATTTGGATTGTCATGCAGATAAATGTTTCAGCATCAAAATTATTTTTATTATTATGCATCACCTTTTAATTATATTAAAATTATATTATTATATAATTATAATATTGCATTCATGCAATTTTACAATTAAGAGAGATTAACAAATATTGTGCAGGAATCCAAATGTTCAACGTCAGAATCTCTAATGCATTCCTACAAAAAAAAATGTTTTAAACATTACTGGTTAGATACTGAACTGACTGGTTATATTCCCACTACTGTCACTGACAATGGATGCTGATTTTTGATGAAATCATTAAGTCTGCTGCTTTTCTTTTTCACAAAAGCATTACAAATCTCTCTGGAAATGTCTAATTCATTTCGCTCTAAGTAGGAAATGTGATCTTAATAATACAATTAATATTTCTTATAACGATATAGCTGCTGTCACAGCAATCCGCCCCCTTTGGCTCACATCTCCTCACCTAAAAGAAAACCTCCCACAGTCACCTTGCTGGATCGTCCATGCAGAAGTGTTATCATTCACTCTTGTATTTCCTGGCAGCATTTGAAGGCATCATCCTATGCTCTCACATGTTTCCTATCACAAGAAAACTTCAAACTACGGCAAGATTAAAAGGACAGTTTATAATTATTTGCAAACAGGCCGAGCCAACTTTACACTCGCAAACAAATCTCCCCCCACCCCCCCCACCCACCCAGGGGTGCTAAAGCCTCATGATTCGTCAAATGAAGCATTAATAAACAACTCTCGGACGGCTGTTTGTGATGACTGACGTGACATGTTCAGAAGTCCAACCTTTAAGGTCACTAATGTACCGTGAAAGTATTGCTGGTTTTGCATGCCAGATGTTGATCGAGCGCTTCAGTGAAGTTCAGTGTTGCCAAAGCGAAAGCAAAGGTTACACCGACACAGTGGGGTGTAATGAATCTCTGACTTACAATTCAGGTCACGGGAGTAAATAATATCCCACCAGACGAGGATAATATGAAGCTGGTTGGATGCCCGAGGCTTGTGAGGGAAAAGATGACTTGGGCCCACGAACCAACTCCCCTCAAGTCTTCAGCAGGCTAAATCTAACCAGAGTACGTGCTGCTCTCTTCCTCTGACAGAACCTCCCTCCAAAAACCTCAACTTTAATGCACCCTAGCTTTTTGCTAAAATTAACAATAGATAAAAACTACTTTCTTGCATGTTTCTGAATGATCACCAACCGCTGTTTAATTCGGCATTGATAAAAAGCATCAAAAAATGAAAACAAATGTAACTTTTTTCACCAATTCTCAATCTGATCCTGCTGTCTTATCCCGGCAAAGAAAAACACCACCGTGGGCGTACGGAAGCGATGTCAACCAACAATAAAGTTAAAATATTGCAGTAATTAAGTACAGCTTGCTACATAAGTTGCAAGCCGAATTGCAATACAGGCTCCAACAATGCTGGAAACGTTTAATTCCAGTGCACTCAGGTGTGATCCGCCTGCCTACATGTGAGACAACACTGAATTGCAGAAAATCTCAATGTAGTTCGGCAAAGACAACTTAACTCCACATGACATAAATAACACACTTGGTGATCATGTTAAGAGCGTGAACATTAATATGCACATTTCGCTTATGAGGGGCTAAACACGGCCCCCTTGCTGCCATACTGTCAAGCACACAGTTTTTTTTTTTTTTGGAGAGGCTGTCATTGACTAGACTGTTGTGCAAAAAAAAAAAAAGACCAAAACATTTAACATACCGCATATGCAAGACGAAGCTCGTATCCAAATATTATTTGGAGTCCCAGTGCCCGTGCATTCCTCCTCAACTGGAACCAGTGTCGATCTCCGTCGGCTAAAGTGAATGGGACACAGCGCCAGGGTTTAACCTGAAATGACCCACGCTGGTGCAAATCAGGCGAGAGCTCTGCGTGTGCACTGTATCTGTGTGGAGAGAGTGAACACGGCTACGGGAGTCTGGAGAGAGAGAGAGAAAAAAAAACAACAAAAAAAAAAAACTTCAACATGGAGCCGAAAACAAAATCTCAAAAAGCGGCACACTAACCAAACTGAAAATTGTAGCGCGCCGACTGATCGCTACGGGGAATCAGAGAGCTGATTCACGGGCAGGAACCGACCAAAATAAGCCTCGCCCTTATTACATACTCCCAAGTTTTTTTTTTTTTCTCTTTTTTTCGATGGCGGTTGGCCGTTTTTACAGTAGGCCTGGTACATGCCGACAGGGCAGGAAACCTATTGCTCCAACTTACTGTGTGGGTCTGTGTGTGTGTGTGTGTGTTCAGGGGATGCATGAGGACACTTTGCATGATTAGATAATCATTTTTAAAAACGTTATAAGCCTCATTTACGTTCCCATTATTGTAAAACATTGAATGATGTTTCTATTACTTTAAATATCCGTACTATTTATTTGATTTAAAACACATTTCGGGGGGTGTAAGTGTTTAAACATGAGCTCAACAAAACTATGTCATGCATTTCATAAAATGAATCATCTTGAATGTTGTGATAAGTTCCTTGTACTTCCTTTTTTTTTTTAAAAATAACATTTTTATCAGCATTTTTATTGTTGTTATTTATCATATACAAAATAACTTAAGAGCCAGAAATACTTTATTAATCAACGGGGGGAATTTGATTGTGACAGTAGATCTTCTAGACAATACAGAAGTAGGAAATTATTCTTAGGCCCGCTGTCAGATACTTTACTATCCTCTTAACCAGTGGTTCTCAACTGGTGGGTCAGGAGCCAAAAGTGGGTCACGGAGCCGTTTTTTTTTAGAACGTGTGCATGGGGGGGAAATAATGTGTCAAAAAGTCTGTGAAGCGCTCTCAAACAAGTGTTTTATTTTGTTCTGTTTGGTTTGTTCTGTCACATGTTTTGCACCGTTTCAGGTCCAAACGGGACACGTTTTCATTCAATAGATCTGATTGGTTTCATGTAAGAGTTGACGGTTACCTGAAGCTATACCAGTTGAGAACCACTCCTCTTAACCTGATTTCACCCTCCAGATTATGCATCCAAAGGTTGTGTCTGACAGCCTGAACTGAATGCATTCATGCTTAAATCATAGTGTTTGCATTATTGGACTCATGCGGTTGGTTTCTGCGGCACCAGGGGATTAGAAGTGGGTTAGCCTTTATCTGTGGTATGTGGAAATATATGTTAATAATAAACCTAAAACCCAAGCACAGTTAATTATATATCCTACATCTTTATACAACAAGTAGCGCCCATGTCTGAGAGAACAAACAAGGACAATCAATGTTAAAAAAGCATGACAATACTTTATCTGTAATCAAAAACAACTGTACAGGCTTAAGTCACATATATTAAAGCAGATGTATATGACTTAACTATGGAAACAGAAAACATATTACTCCTTTTAACTTAAGCCACAGGCTCTTTCAGACTGCGCTCTAACTCAGAGTACGTTCATCCTCCATCTTTGGGATTTAAAACGCTTTTTATATTGTCCTTTTAAGCAATAGCATATTTTCAAATGTAGTTCTGAACCCTGCTAGCCGCTCCCTCTCTCTCCCTAAAGCTGTAGGTGTTAGAGAAGTATACGCCCATATAAGGAGGGCCTAAACTGGAACGAAAAGGTCAGGTGGGGCACATAAAGACTGCATATCAATGACGCCCTGAATTTTGTGCTATGCACCTGCCATGCAGCAATTTGTTCAGGGAGATATCAGATCTAGCTGCGTCTCATTGCAGGGGTGCTATATTTTAAAGCAGTGGTGCTCAACTGGTGGGTCGGGACCCAAAAGTGGATCGCGGAGCCGTTTTCTGTGGGTCGCGAACATGTGAGTGGCAAAATAAAAGTGCTCTTAAAAGAATGTTGGTTTTGTTTCTTGTCTTTTTTCCGTCATACGTTTCATTCCATTTGAGATCCAAACTTCAAGCAGTAAATCTAATTGGTGGAGAAAACATCAGAAACTTGGGACATGATTTTCATAAAGGAGGTGGTTGTGGGTCCTTAGATTAGACTAGTTGAGAACCACTGTTTTAAAGGACTCAGTCAACAAAGGACCAATCCTTCTCGGCCCCGTGTAGACCGCTCAGGGTGAACTGTAATATGTAGGTCTGGTCTACAGAGGATTCTCCATTTGCATCAGCAGGTGTCCCCTCTCTTTACTCTTTCCTTTCTAAGCGCTGCTCCTGTAGCCTAAAGCAACCTCAATAGCTGCACTGGAACAAGCTAACTTTACTCACATCATGCAACTTACTTTACCTATGATTTTAAGAATAATTTGACGTTTCAAGGCGCCTTTTGTTTTAACGTTAGTAGTAGTAGCAAATCCGATTAGTTGAAACCAGTTACTTACATGTAAATGTTTATAACTCGACCGCTTCAGAGTCCACCAGCTCATTTGAGTTGGCGCGCAGCGAATCTCAGGATATGTTGGGCCACCAAGGATGCACTGGATTGGATCCTTCATTGGCCTGGGTAAAGGAGGACACATTTTTCGGCCGTTTTTGAAGGAGCCTTTGAGATGGGATGGACAGCCTTCAATGTGCCGATACAGACCCTTAATTAGGACATAACCAATGTACTCATACCTGACTCTGAAAGTTCATGCAAGCTTCACATTCAGTTGGATAACAACTTTAAAAATAATGTTTGTATAGGACTCCCAGACCTTGACCTGGGTTGATAGTTAGATACTAAATAATTATTTCAAGATATACCATCTTCTATGCATGTATGTTATTTACAGCATATTATTTTTAAATTGAATTGTTTGTGTTTCTGAACATCAGATAATAAAATAAAAAATGAATATTTAACAGTGAGCAAGAGTGCTACACTCATACTCCAGAAACACAAACATGCATTGCATTAATCAGAATCAGAATCAGAATCAGATTTATTGGCCAGGAATGCTTACACACACACAAGGAATTTAACTTTGGTGAACTGTGCTCTCTTATGTACAGGTACAACATTAAATATCAACAATAAACATTATAAGAAAATACTAATATTTACATGACTAAATATGAAACAGTGCAGTGGTGAATAGTGCAAAAGATGCTGAAGTAACATGATAATAAGAAAAATGCAGTTATGTGACGGATTGGTCAATTAAGATGTCAATTACAGTATTAACATAAATAAGTGTGTGTAAATTAAATTATATATATATATATATATATATATATATATATATACACACACACACACACACACACACACACACACACACACACACACACACACACACACACACACATATATGTATATTCACAGTGATGGATTGGTTTAGAGTCATTTCCTCCCCACCGGATCGTTGGTTGACGGCCTGCCAGAACAACCCCCCCCCCCCCCCCCTCCCCACCAGATTGTTGATGGACGGTCTGCCTCCCCCCACCCCCTTGCTCCCTATCCCTCTTCCTGTATCTTATCCCATCTCTTCCCCTATCCCTTTCCAACCCCGGCGCAGTCTAGGCCTGTGAAGGCTGTTTCATCATGAGCCGGGGATCCGGCAGAAGATTTCTGCCTTTTAATAAGGCAGTTTTTTCTTACCACTGTAACTTTTACTGCTTTGCTAAAGTGCTCATGATGGATAGGCCGGATCTTTGTAATATAGCAATAAGTAAGGTCTTTTACCTGCTTTTTGTAACATAACAATGAGTAAGGTCTTTTTACCTGCTTTTTGCAACATAACAATGAGTAAGGTCTTTTACCTGCTTTTTGCAACATAACAATGAGTAAGGTCTTTTTACCTGCTTTTTTGTAATGTTAACAGACAAAGAGTAAGGTCTTTTATCTGCTTTTTGTAAAGTGTCTTGAGATAACACTTGTTATGAGTTGACGCTATACAAAATAAATTGAATTGAATTGAATTGAAAATCTCACCGCGACATGTTCTGACACCCTGTGACTGTTTAGTGTTCATCAGAGTGACAGCCTGGGGGAAGAAACTATGACGCATTGTTTTTTAGTACAGTGTTCTGTAACGCCTGCCAGAGGGAAGAAGTTTGAAAAGTTTGTGTCCGGGGTGTGAGGAGTCTACAGTGATACTACCTGCCCGTCTCCTGGCCCGGGACTGGTATAAGTCCTGGATGGGGGGGGGCAAATCGACACCAATGATTTTTTTCTGCAGTCCTTATAGTCCGTTGCAGTCTGTGCCTGTCCAGTTTGGTTGCAGATCCAAACTAGACAGTGATGGGGGTGTGCGGAGAACAGACTGGATGATGGCGGTGTAAAACATGATCAGCAGCTCCTGGGGCAGGTTGAACTTCCTGAGCTGACGCAGGAATTACATCCTGTGCTGTGCCTTCTTTCTGATTGTTTAGCTTTTGTTTAAAATAGGTCTTATCAGTGGAATATGTAGGTCACTTCCTCATTGTATTATAGTAAAGATAAGAAAGGTTCTAAGAAATCAAATAGAGGACATGCTCTTTGTGGTGTCCATGTTTGTTCAACATTACCATTAAAGCTTAAGAGATAGACTGGGAATTGAGATAACGGAACTGATTTACTTGTTGGATTTTTTTGGCCATTTTTTTTTTACCTTTTTCAGATAGTACAGCTGAAGAGAGACAGGGGAAGTTGGGAAGGGAGAATGGGGGTTGACATGCAAGCAGAGTGCCGAGGTCGGATTTGAACTCGAGGCCGCTGCAATGGGGACTATTGCCTCCGCACATTGGACGTGCAACATAACAGCAAGGCTATCCTGCACCTCGGTCTGGCAGCTTTATACGTAAATAATTTGTGGCAGCTAATTCTTTAATGTCTTTGTCAGGCATACGTTACCTTAGATGACACTGATCCGTTGAGGTAGACCTGTTTTAGTTACCTGAAGTCACCTTTGCTTTAGTGTAGTGTATGTTTAACTTGGACCTCATCCAAGAGGGTGAAAGGGCATCCGTTTTTAGACATTAATGTCTGCGTGGATGTGCCTTACACTTTAAATGAAGTCTCCTGGTATCAGAGAAGATATATATTGTGGAGTATCGACCAAACAAGACAACTGTGCTTCAAAAGTGTATGTAAAATGCAAATGGAGGCGGTTAGTATCAAATTCTGATCATTCCAAAGGTGATTCTGTGATAAAGTGTATCTTGTTTTTCCAGTGTACTCACAGCTTGTAAACTGGGTTAGAACAGTTTGTATTTAAAGAATGGTCTGTACAGTATACGGGCAATAAACAGCAATAAAATAGTTCAGTGTGCCAAGTCTCCTTGTTTACCAACTGAAAAAGGTTTATTGGTTCAAGTACTGGTGCGCAATATGGAAGTTGCTCTGATATTGGTCTGAGAGGTGCCAGGTCACTTCCCGAGTACTGCCGAGGTGCCCTTGAGCAAGGCACCCCCAACAGCTCTGGGGCACTCACTGTGTAGCAGCCCCTCACTCTGACATCTCTCCTTTAATGCATGTCCACTGGTCCTGTTTCTGCCTCGGAGAAACCCTTCCTTCGGTTTCATAAACAACTGCGGTGCTGACGAGCTGGTGGAGAAGATGAGCCGGTTTTGAAGCGGTCTACGGGAATCAGTTCACACCCTGCCAACTCCTACTGTATCATGCAAAGGAAGAAACTTCACGAGTAGCGGCTTTCTGTAGAAACTCCGGCCTGCCACTAAAATGCGCCCAGCGTTAATATCAGGAGTAGGGGCAAACATAATGAAAATAATATGCCGCAACAGAGGGTAAAACAAGAATTTCATCCAGGGCTTAATAAAGTATGTTACAAAAAATGCATTGTGGTAAAACTTTGGCGAGCAAAAGAGTAATGTCTGACCGTCTCATCCATGACAGACGGGCAAGAGAAGCACCAGTGTGAGTCCAGAACAGTTAACGTTTAGTGTCATTTTTACTCAGATGTAAAAGCTGTTTTGAAATAAGAGTGAATACGATTTTCGCTTGAGCGATGTTTTCACTAATACGGTATTCATGCTGTTATCTGTTATCGACCCACAGCCAGCGTTACTACATGTTTTAATAATGTGACAGCAATGACGTCATCATAAGTGTCCGGTGAGACGGCGAGCTGTGTGCTGATGAGTACACTTCATAGGGCACTACAGAGAACTCCCTTTTTAGTGAGTAGGGAGACATGAGTGAGTGTGGTATTTTGAATTTTTTGCTGATTATTGTAAGATTTACCTCACATTTTGTAACTGAAATCAGACACTATAACAGCGTTTGAACTTCCTTATGCTAACATTACTTTAGAGGAAAATGGCAGCTAAGTGAATATGGTGAATTAAGTCACAACTCTTCTTTTTGCCTTGCCGTTCAAACATGTGCTGAATTCCTCAACAAAACTGTGAGTTTCGGGAGACTCTCTTTAACACTTTGGTTCTGAGAGGAATGACACCAAAGCCTGAGCTTACGGTGGATGTGTTTAAGAAGCTGTCAGATTTTCTGCATCTCTCACAAACAGATTGTTCTCAATAAAATGCCACATTGACTAAGAGTATACCTGCAGGAGTAGAAACTACAGACCCAAAAAACTAATCTTAAATCGTATGCGGAAGCTATCTTTTCCGCTACATTCTGTGGATATTCTTCATATTGAGTGGTGTTTTTGTCGCCTGAAATAAAAATGTTAGGACTAACCCAGTTGGAGTCTGTGATGCCAGATGGTAAAATACCTACAAGTCGTTATTTGAAATGTGTGAGTTATCATAATTCCAGCAACACTAAATAATGTGAACATTAACATGAGGATGGGATAGGCTCAAGTTACTTTCCCCGGTAAATAGTTACTTTAGTAAAGCAGTAACACTGTTTGTAACTCTAAAAAATGGTTTGATCATTCATTTTCTGGGGTCATTGAAATTATCAAATAACAAATGTATTCACTGACCATTCATTCAAAAACACAAACAAAGAAAATCAACTCAAGGCAGCTATGTTTCTGTATTAATCTTGCTTAGCATGACAAGCCAAGGTAAAATGTCAAAGGTCAGGCCAATCTCACCTCTGGATGTCCTTTACAAGATTAGTTTATAAAATAAAATCTGATCATGTTTTCATCATTTAATGTCCAATGTGCTTTCTTTTTTCTGTTAAGGAACTCTCATGTTGTCTGTTTTTATTTGGTAAAGCATTTCCAACCAATTCCCCTCTCCATTTAAGCTTTTTCACAAGAACACTGTCATCATAGTGATGCTTTTCCTGGTTCCTTTTAGAATTAATTGGAAATCGAATTGAGTTGCCAGGCTGTCGTTGAAATTGTCTCAGGGACATTTAAGGACTCTCTCCATGTTTACATCCTGGCCATCAAAAGCCTATACAGCCTACAACATTTCCCAGAGAGAGCGCCCTTGAAGCGTGGCAACAACCATTTAGTCGTCTCTTTAGATGTATTTAAAACAACCATTAGTGCATTGGGAGAGGCTTAGAGCGGCGCATTTTTAGGACACCTGCACATAATGAATCACTGGCACACAAATATCCCTCATCAAGGTCAGTAAGTTAGCTATAATTATCTTACATAACTTAGAACATTTTATTCTTGCTTTGCTTCAATGCAGTCTTCCACGTATCTAAAGCGACAAAACACCAGATGTGAATAAATTATGAAGTTTTGAAGTGCAACTAAATAACTTTCCTTTGATTAAATCTGACACATTTCAGAGTATCATCCGGCAAAAACTCTGCAGGTGTCCTGGATAGCAGCATTTGTCAGTGAGAGTAACAATGAATAGTTCAAGAGGAACCAGCTAGTGGAAATAAAGAGAGTTTGAACAGTTTTTGTTGACACCTGTTGTTGTTAAGGGAGACGATGTGCAGATGGCTCCTTGTTGTAGGTAACTAAGAAAAGGCTTTTGAACAGACATAGCATGCATCCTTCAACCCACAAACCTTATGGCAATATCATCAAGATGTCTTGACTTCTTAGGCAGTTAAGAATAAGCTTATCATTTTCTTTATTTTATGTTACCATCATCTTCATAAACATAATCAATAGCACCAATAACATGCAGTAGGTGTTCATGAAAGAGCTGTGTCTTTAGCTTTTTCTTAAAGGTGGAAATGGATCAAATGGAGTTTGGTAACTCATTACATTACATTGGGCGACTAAAGAGGAGAAGAATCTAGCAGGCAGTTTAGGACCCTGTGGTGAAGGTAGGACCAGGCACCTCTCATGACAGAGGGTGCGTTTGAATTGTCATTTTTTCTTAGTAAGGTTCCTAACTGAGTTAAATGACCCAGAAGCATTTAAGTGGCGGCCATGATAAGAGCCGTTCGAATTCTCTAAAAGTTAAGGAAAGGTGGGTCAATGCTTCCTTTATAACCTCCTTTAGCTTAGGATACACTGGACCATCCTTTACCAAAGGAGATGAGCTATGCCGCCCCACAATTCCTTGTGGCTGCAACATTTAAAGCGAGTCGCGCATTCGACCGTTCACATAAATGAACGATCATCTGCAGAGGTCTGAATTTGCATGCAGGGAGGTCTACCTGTAAGGAGTGGCAGTAGTCAATACGTGATGTTTGCTTGAAACTGCTACATCCCAAAAATTGGCCAGACTATGTCGTACTGCTGCAGCTGCGGGGGTTAAGGGGGCTGCAGTTCTCCTCTACTTAGAAGAACCTATGAGACCCAGACATGCTGTTCTACCGTAACTGCCTGTATGGCCCAGGTGCTGCGCCTCATTTCCACTTAATGATACAGCTGGACTCAATTCAACATGATTTGCTTGGCCACATTTTGATAAGCAAGAAGGGCTAATGACCCCTTCCCCTTTGGTCAGGGCAGTTTCTGATTTCCAGTTTGTAGCTGGGCCAACATCAACACCGAACAAGCAGCAGGACAGACACTGGCAACCTCCAGTCCAAACGTGAAACCAATGTGTTACAAAGTGTGGCCTAGTGAAATACCTCTTAGCATTTTACCTTTTCAATATCTTTTTTCCCAATGTGGGCCGAACTTAAATGTAGTGCCTGTAGTCTATATACTTTCATGTATGTGGTCATTTCATAAAATATACTTGAGAAAAAGACTTTGACTGAAATCCATGCCTTCAAACTGTCAGCCTTCAGTCAAGCTCTACTTGGTACACTTGGCTAGCTTTAGGACTTGAATAGAAAGCTTAACCCTTCTCCTTCACCCCTGGGCTAGAAAGACCCCTATTATAAAAGGTTAAAGCTAAATGGACTGCACTTATACAACACCTTTCAACTCTCCTAACCACTCAAAGCTCTTCACTCTACAAACATCCATCATCATCACCCACATCGCGATACTCCAGTGGTCGCTTTGATGGAAGTTGCTTGGCCATCAGGGTGATTTTTGACTTCCTGTGCACATTGAACATGATATCTTTTGGAGCAGTTTGGGTTTTAGTGTCAGGACACCTTAACGTGTGGAGCAGAAGAGTTGGGGATTGAACAGCTGAGAGAAGTGCTGAGAGTAATTTCAAGAAAGAAGTGTTGTGTAGAGTCATTATAGTTATTTAGGAAATACAATTACAAGGGCATGTAAACGTCCTTATAACTCCCACTAACCCCCTCATTACTCCACCGCCACCTCTCACCTCTTCACTTAGTAGTTTCCGTTCAGATATGGCTGTTTGTACTTGGGCTTCTCTACTGGCTTTCCCCTATAATCCTAAGGGAATATCTCTACATTAAACTCAGCTTTCCAAGCCTAAGGTATAGGTGTTTTTAGACCCTTTTTAGGGGTGCTGAAACACCTATACATTTAATCTCAGCTCTCCTGAAATATCAGGTTCAAGTGCCCAAATAGATCTTTGAAATCTGACACATATTTAGTAAATGTCTTAATTTGAATGTGTATCTATCATTTTTAATAAAGATTTGTAATATTCATTACTATATAAATACTAAAGTATTGAATTAATAATTTGTGTCTCCAAATTGAATCTTCACTTCTACCTTTTTTCCTACAGCAAAATCCACATTTCATTTTCCTAAAAAGTCTTTGTGGTGTAAAATGTATGTTACTCAGTGTTATTGTGGTTAATAAAAATCTATACTACAGCACGACATGTTATTAAAATGCTGTCGTCTGAACGTGGAACTGTTTGAAAATGCAAACGAGAAACGGTTCAACTTTCAGTGGCAATGCTGGTTTTAAGTTCACGTGCGATGTCATCTTGGTGTGTGACATTCCTTCTTTTTATACCATATCGAGCCCTCATGTAGGCTTCTCACGCTGCATGCCTCACATCAGTAAAGTCCATGTGGGTTTTTAGGGTGGAGACTGGGATTGGCTCCATCTTCAAGGCTGACTCTTAAAAGAACCCCCAACCCGGGGATGAACAGCATTCAGTACATAAATGTTTAATCACTGTTTTACTATACATGACAGAGTTATGAAGAATCTAGGTCAGTGTGCTACACTACATTTGTTTTGGTGTCAAAAAAACCAACAGTGTTTGCATTAATTCACGCTCTCAGTTCTTGCTACAGGAGGCTGTCTGGTTGTTACAGTCTCTGCACATTAGTGTACATATGTTTTTCCATCTGTAGGATTATTCAAAGCAGCTGGCAGTGAGGCGCATCTTTACATGCAATCTGTAATGTAGACAGATAGAAACATGTGCTTTTTTATGTGGCTCTTCTTTTGTTTAGTTCAAGAAAGGATAATGGGCAACTGTAAGCTGGTATCCATATCCAGTAAGATGAAGAAGAAGAATCAATAGCTCGGCAGCAGTCTGGGGTCTCGACACATCCTAATTGATCCAACACACACGTACAGCTGCAGTCTTCAGGATCACCTGCCGGGCCGGACCAGTTGGGAGAAGCACACATTTATCCTCCGAGCACTTCATGAAGATAGACATGGGCTCCTTCTTAATTAGAGGATTTAGACACAGTGATATAATTATGTGAAACCATTAAGTTCAGCTTTCCTCCATCTATCAAACTCTTTTAAAGAGGGGATCATTCACGACACCTTCCAAGCGAATCCAAGTTAAACATTTATTTCTCGGAGGAGGAGTGTCTCGGGGAATATAAGCACTCCATTGAAGTCAGTTTGGAAGTACATAAAAACTGCAGTTTCTTGAGTGTCCACTTGAGGCTGGCTTCAAAGCCAAGGAATCTCCCTTACTGTAAGTCCACAGCAGATGTTTACAACCAGGTAGAAAAATAATTTGGGTCAAAGCTCATTTCTTCATTCACATCGCACACTGTTGGGACGGTGAATTTTTACACATCAAGCTCCTGATGAAGCCCATTCTCCACTTGGTTCTTCAGTGGATACTTCAGCAGGTTGTAGGGATTTTTCTAGATTTTATAAAAGCATCTTGTTCTTTAACAAACAGGTCTATCCTTTTCTATAGTGTGATAGAAAACTAGAATAACAATCTGAGGCTTTCTGTGTCCAAAAACAAGACCTTTCAGAGGAAGTTACACTCATTTAAACGGGTAAAAAGAATACGTTAAAATATTTGTGACTGGGTTGCTGGTGGTGCAGTGGTTAGTGCGTGTGTACAGAGGTTATAGTCCTCCAAGCGGGCGTCCCAGGTTTAAATCCAACCCGTGGCTCCTTTCCTGCATGTCATTCCCCACTCTCTCTCTCCCTGATTTCACTGTCCTATCTCTCGAATAAAAGCACAAAAAGCCCAAAAATAAATCCTTAAGAAGTATTTGTGACTCGCCAAAAATGTGTAGAAATATACCCCAGGTTTAAGAAAATATAGATTCCCACTGGGAGATCCTCCAAGCAGAGTTTTTGCTTGTCAACAAGCCCCCTGCCCAAGGTTCTAGGCCAGTATGGGGCCTCCCAAGGGCTGCCAAAAAAAGTTGAAATGACAGTAGAGAAACTTCCTAAGGGGGCCCCATCAGAAAGCACTCACTGTCATTGTGCTGCTAAGAGTCGCATGAATTCTAAGAAAATGTAAGTTTGTCAAAAAAAGACATTGAAGGAAACTGGAGAGGAATTGTTGTGATGGCAGTGAAAAAAGAGAGTAGACAGTGATAAGTGGAGCAGATAATGATGTTTAAATATAAAGTAAGCGACTGAATGCTGCTAGTTTAGCCTAGCATAACTTAAACTAGTTTATCATTGTATCGCCGAGATTAGGGGCCCTGTGAGTTTTTGCCCAGTGCCTCAACAGACTCAGTAATCACCACTGCTTCCATGATCAGGAGGACTTCTCTGGATTTCTCTGAGAGAGAGAGAGAGAGAGAGAGAGAGAGCTGCCTTCCACCAAAGAGGCAATTAAAGAGAGAAATGTTGGAGGAAATCAGACAGTTCTACTCCAAAAGATTGACAATTCTTGGCTAAAAAACACAAACTACCTTTCTGCTAAACCATCAAGGAGTTCCTTATTAGACAGATGGAGACAGTTTGTGTCAATCTAATTAGAAAATGTTTATTTTATCTGTCTTATTGTCAGATATCCTTAGTATCCACAATTTTCTTTACTTTTTTATTTAATGAGTTTCTCCATACAGATCATTAAAGATTCATCTGATCGAACATGTTGTTATCTGATCTAATACTACTCAAACTTTGTCTCTGGTGTTTGTACAGCTCATTTGACTGTATCCAGTCGATTTTCATGGGCTTCCAGCTCTGGGAGATTTGACTTGGCTTTTTGAAGAATGTTTTTCATTTGCAGAGCGTTCCCGTGGTTGGATTTCTTGTGGATTGCTTCTATGAATTTACAAGTTTTGCGTCTGGTTTCCTCATCTGGAAGAAGAGCAAACTTTGGACTCTTTCACAATAACGGTTCTCACAGGACTCAGCACTTTAAAAAGTCCAAACTGTTCTGAATCCGAAGTCTTCATATTCCAACGCTTGGTCACAACCAACTTGACCTCAGCAAAGACTCTGGGGGAAACCCTGCAGGGTGGCCCAGGGCTGCACAAGGATACTGACACACATCAGATGTATATATTTCAATAGTCCGAGTTTGTGTTTAAGGCCAGCAGAGGCAAAAGATTTCTAAATGCAGCTCTGCCAAGACTCAACAACACAAGTTGAAATGAGTCCTGACATACATCGTGGTAGGATGTGAGCACTTCATGCAGTGATTGTTGTCTGCTTTGACATCACTGGAACTGATACTAGTCACTCATTTACTCCAATCACTGCCTAGTCTCTGCCTCAGAGGCTGAACAATGTGCAACATGTTGCTTGTTAAACTTGAACATGCCTATGCGGGACTAAAGTGATTAATTTCCAGCAGAAGAAGTTCTTGAATGAAAATTGCATCAATGTGCTCCACACTCCCCAGACGCCGGCTTCAAAGAGCATTCCTCTCGTTTTTAGTGGTTTGTCTGAAGTGCCATCCAGTAATGTAAGAAACAAACAGCTGACCCGGTGAACCCGGCCTCGCCGTGATCTCCTCCACCTATAAATAAAGAATCTGTGTGCAGCCGAGTGCCCGCTCCCTCTGGCAACTGGGGCATTTTGTTCTGGGAGCTGTCAAGCAGAGTTACAATCAACATCAATGAAGAGTCCTCCAGACCAGTTAGCTACCGCACACACACGCACGCACGCACGCACGCACGCACGCACGCACGCACGCACGCACGCACGCACGCACGCACGCACGCACGCACGCACGCACGCACGCACGCACGCACGCACGCACACACACACACACACATAAACACATCTCATAACCAGTTGTTTTACAGGTCACTATTCATGTGAACTGATATTAACCAGAGAGTCAAACGTGTATTCCTTTCTTCTTTAACTCAGTTATTGTGGAGCTAAGACGTCTTTAAGACAAATTCTTAGTGCAGGAATTTGAATTTCCATTCATTGCCTATATGTTCAACATAGTAGGTTGCTGTTTGTCCAAATCGTTCGACAAGTGGCTCCCGTAGTACTCACATTTTTTTGGTCAAGAAGAACATATTTTTGTAATATCCGCAGGACTGATTAAACCCTTAAAGAGCCCATATTATGCCCTTTTTGGGGTTCGTATATTTAATCTATGTACCTACTTTTGTACGTTCACAATAGCTAAAGTCACGCGTCTCGGAAATTTCCACACGAACTGCAGGGCTTGCCACAACGAGCCAATGGTCTTAGATCAGTGATCTCACACTGACAATGACGTCGGACTGACATTTTTTTTATCGAGGTGGGCTAGAACCGAGCGTTACATGCAGCTAATGCTACAGCTAACAGGAGGACGTAGGAGAAGTCACGTTTCCGCAGACTTTGAATTTTTGCACATAGATGTGCCTAAACATGCACAGGACACATGGAAAGCACACTAAAGAGCATATAAAACCAGAAAAAGCATCATATCTGATGTGTTCTCTACAGTCAGAATAAAGAATCGTAGCCCCTTTGAAAGAGTTTTGTGTGCAACATGTCTCATTAAAGCATCACATTTGGGAAACCTAACTTAGCTTATGACATTTCCCTCAAATAAAATACAGAACATGAACTTTTCTCCGTTGTGTACTTCAGCTTTATGGCGCTCTCTTGCTGCTCTGAATCACCCTCACGTTGTCAGTCACATCACATTCTCTAGATGCCTCTTCTTCACGGTTAATTGTCCCCTCTCGTTTCTGATTTGTCCTGTCACATCTTTAACATCTTTTTAATCTTGTTACATCTGTCAAACATGACATGCAGTTAGCGACATGATGAGGAATCATCTTTTCTTCTTTTTAACAATGATGTGATTTAAGAGTCAATTGTATTTCTCCTCAAATCCAATAAGCTAAATAGAGTGTCTGTTTTATTATGTAGTGAGGAGGTTTAAATGAGGACAATAAGGGTTGGTGCTGAAGTGAAGAAGGAGCAAAATCCCTCCATTTAAATCTTTTCATTGGTGATTTGTGTAATAGGGGCGTGGTTTAGCACTATCTCTGGGTTGGCTGAGGCTGTGGTGGTGGTAGTGGTGGTGGGGCCCAATGTGATATATCTGTTCACAGAGCCCAGAAATCCTGGAGACGCCCCTGACCGTATTACACTACTGCATAGAGCAGGCTGTTGATAGGCTACAGGTTTTTATCATTTGCCATGCTGCCTTAACTTTCTCTTTTATATTACCTGCAAATCCAAGAGGGATGTGAAACCTTGGACTCTCAAAATCAGCTCCTGCAGAGTTTCATTTTTAATACACAACAGAAGCCAGTGAGCTTCACAGAAGAGAGACTCTGATATTGTGATGAGCTGTTCAGTGTAAAGATGAAGGACTGAGCTGACTGTATGAATGACATTGGACTTGAAAGTGTTTTCCTCATCTCCTCACTCTAAGAAAAACAAACACTTTTTTACATGTTACACAATGTCTGAAGATGGTGTCATTTTGGAGGGCAGTGATTTTGTCTTTGACACAATAATAATAATAATAATTTCCTTCTTGGTTGACTGGCAAACTGGGTGCAAGATAACAATTCACACAAGATTCAAGATGCAAGCCTTTGTTGTCATTGTGCAAAACAAAGTTCACTAGCAAGGACCACGCCACAACAGAATTAGTTTGAACATTTAATGTGGATTGTAAGATATGTTGACAGATGTAAGCACATTTATTGCCTGTTACCAGTTTGATGAAGAAGTGTATTCCTGCTAGGTAGGTCTGAATGGTTGAGGACCTGACTTTATTTACGGAATGAGCATGAGTGACAAAGTTGCAGAGGGACATGACATCCAGTGAAGGAAAAGATAGCTGGTATGTAGCGTGAAATGCCTTGAAGCAGTTCCAACCGGTTAGGTAGGCGGAGAGTGCGCTGGGAGCCAGGCTGTTCAGGATTGCGTCTTGCGAAGCTAGGGAGAGGTTTCTGAGTGTTGGAGCTAACTGAAAATTGTGGCTGAAAACGGTGGGACAGGATTGGAGTGCAGGTCCGATTCTGGGGCCTGAAGTGTCTGAATTTCTGAAATGAGAAACGAGACATTGCATCAGCAATAGTGTTGTGATGGCCTGGAATGTGGGCTGCCCTGAGGATGAACTGATGTTGAGCTGAGAGTAATGTGAGTCTGCGCATAAATGACATTATGGCTGGGGAGTGAGATCGACCCTTGTTAAGGATATCGACAACCGCTGTGTGATCGGAGTGTATGAGTATGGATTTTCTTGACCATTCGTGCCCCCAAAGTATTGCAGCTATGATGATGGGGTAGAGTTCGTAGAGAGTGGATGACGGAGACTTTGTGAGTCAAGAAGCTTTTATCTCCCGGGGCCAGCTAGAAGCGAACCATCTTCCCCTGTAATAACCACCATAACCTAGGGAAGGGGCTGCGTCTGTGAAGAGCTGGATGTCTTTCGGCTGTGTGATTAAATTTTCGTTAAAAAAAAGAAATGCCGTTCCAAGAAGACAGGAAATGTTTCCACACGCTCATGTCTGTTTTGCATGTGTCGTTTATGACGACTCTGTCGTGCAGAGAGGGGACGGAGGCGGCTTTTGTCAAGAGGCTGGAAAGGAAAGACTTGGCTTGGGGTATGATGCGGATCGCGTAATTTAGGTGACCAAGGAGGGCTAGCAGCTGGCGTTTGGTGCATCTATCAGTCAGGAGATAGTTGGAAAGGAGCAGAGAGATGCGTTGTACTTTCTCTTGGGGCAGTGATGCCTGGAACGAGACAGAGTCAAGAGTAATGCCTAGAAACTTGATTGAGGTGCTAGGCCCTCAAGTCTTTTCCTCGGCGAGCGGCACGCCTAATTCTGCGAAAACTCGTGTAAGGGTAGCAAGTCCAGACTTTGGAGGTGATGATGGTGGACTGACGACGAGAAAATCGTTGAGAAGATGCAGTATGTAAGGAAGTCTGTGATTATTCATGAGGATCCAGCATAGCGCCTCGGACAGCGAATCGAAAATCTTTGGACTGCTTCTGCAACCGAGGGTTGGCAGGACAGATTAGTAGCGATACTCGGTTGGTGTTGTGTACGTGGATGATGAGACCAGCTGGAATAGCCTTGCCTTATTGTCGTTGCGGTGGAATGGAATGCCTTTGGTTTTTAGTGCTCGTCTGAGGCGAGCGACTGTCCAGTTCCTGATGTCGGGCTCTGTCTGAGGACGTGGACTCGGCGGAAACGGAGAAGAGAGCGTGCTGCGCCGTGCAGGATATCTGGGGACGTTGAGGAGAGAGCGGCGGTGTCGTTTGCTGCCATCGTCCCTGTGATGTCGTTGGGCTGCGGTCCCTGGTGACGGCGGCGCTTAGGCCTGTGATCCGCTTGGAGTCGGAGAGATCATGTTCGGGGAGAGACGGCGGCACCGCAGTGGTGCTTGGCTGTGGTCTGACTGTTCATCCACGGGTTGCTGGTAATCCGTTTCGAAAAGCTCGTCGTAGAGGTCTTCGTCCGGATCGTGCAGATAAAGTTCAGGATCCATGGTGAGTAGGCTATATCTATGACTTAAACTTAGAGTATTTCTTTTTTTCTTTCTTTTTTAAACTGCGGTCAAGCGTTTGAGGCTCTGTCTGTCTTACTTTGTAGAAGGATCTGAGACAAACGGGGTGTGGTGAGGTGACCAGGTGTTAAGTAGGCTGTCAGGAAATTGGAGGTGTGGTTTTAGGCGTGGTCCTGCTTCCGAACCGAAGTTAATACATTAACTCCATGAACTGTGAACCATCTTCCTCAGAGGCAAATTGCAGGATAAGATAAAAACAGGATTAGAAACAGGATAAATAAGGCGTAAGAGTTAGTTCTTAATTAGTTCTGAAACTAAATGACAACCAAAGTAAAATGGTATGTTTGCCTCGTTCATGGAGCTTGCAGCATAATTAGAAATCCTCAACCCTTTTCACAACACATCAAGCTGACTGTGAGGAAGGATGATTTTTGATTCTGAACTTTAGTTTGACATTCAGGTGAGGAAAACTGCTCCGACTTCTATTTATTAGCCCAAATTAATCTCTGAAATGAAATCCTTTTAACCTTTTTAATGACTTACACAAGGTTGTCCATGCATGTATTTTTTCCTGTTTGGATCTTTGTAATGTCTTCTTCTCAGGTTGATCTCAGGCTTCTCTTCACCGCCTTCACTTAGATCAAAATGCTGCTAGACTAAAAAAAGAAAAACAAGATCACACAACCCCAATCCTTGCCTCGTTGCATCGACTTCCTGTGAACTATCCAGTATAATTTTTCAAATATTTGTACTAACTTTAAATGCTCTTCATGACCAGGTCCCTAGACATATCGTTAACTTACTCACTCACTCACTCACTTACTTACTCTTGAGTCTGGGCGCCCCCCTCAGGTCAGCAGATCAGGGTCTACTGGTTGTACCCAGAGCATGCTGTCAGGCTTTTGCAGTCCAGACTCCAAAACTCTGGAAAGACCCACCTGCTGGAATCCAGTTTGCTAACTCTGTCACAATCTGTAAAGCTATTTGTAACTTTGTAAATAAATGTAATAATATTCTTGTTATTATTAAAATACTATTATTAAGCCGGTATCTAAGATATGTTGATTAGAAAAAACGTAATAAAATCAAGGATTAACAGGTTGGTAAAGTAAAAATAGTGCTTTGCTGCATTCATGACCTGTTTTATAAGGTAGGATATTTAAAATGTCAATAGAGAAAGAGTTCAAGGACTGTTAGAAATTATGAGAAATGCCTGATAGAGTGCATGTTTTTTTTTTTTATCATAGTTTAGAGTTGTTTTTAAAGGCTTAGCTGACAAACATAGAAACATGTTGATTTCTTATGTAAGTGTTCAGTTCGTGCTCATGTCTCGTTGGGATATTGGGAAACTTGGCTCCCCTCCAAGCTGTATGCTCGACCTCTGATAAGTTAAAAGCGTGGTCCTTGAACACACCCTGAAACAAAAGACAACGTGTTTGATTACACAGCGCCTGTTAGCAGCAGTTGACAGACATGAAGTCACTTCAGGACGCAGGTTCAGTGAAGAAGAAGAAGAAGAAGAAGAAGAAGAGAGGAGGGTCTGTGCTGATAATCCCAACAGCTGGTTAGACAGTTGAATCTCTCTCACACACACACACACACACACACACACACACACACACACACACACAGTCGCCTCTCACTGTGTCACCATGAAGCCTCCCCCTGCTGCCAAATCTAAATATTTCTCTGCAGCCTGGCCCTCCTTCCAAAACACTGACACACGAGTCTTTGATAGTGCACCATGTTTCCTCACACTGAGAGAATTCATCACACATTTGATCTCTATGTGTAGCAGTTTGTGGTTTTATCTGATTGCTGCACAAAGTTTGAATTTTGTGTTAATTATGTAACACCAATACTGCAGTCTGCTGCTGCCATCAAGTGGTTAAAGTAGGGACTGCACTTCTTGAGTCAAACTGGCTGATTGGATGTTTCATTCCTTTACTGTATTTTCATTAGTTGTTGAGGAAATTTTACTTTTTTGGAAAACTTAATTAAATCTCAATATAAAAAATGATTTCTAATTAAACATAAATTTATCATCACAAGATCACATTTGACTCCCAGAACAAATAATGTGAACGTGTTTAATTTCCTATACCTTAATATATAAAAAGATCTAACCACAGCAAAAAAAAAAAAAAGAAAAATATGTTTTGTATGTTTTTACTATGACTAAACAAATGAATGTGAAATATATACCTTTGTAATTAATGTGTTGTATTTTGATTATGATTTGATGTATGTCGCTTTGGATAAAAGCGTCTGCTAAGTGAATTGTAGAGTAGAATTGATAAAAGATTTAAACCTCAGTCCCCTCCATTTATTGGTGCATAGTTATTGTTGTAGGTTTGTAAAAGGCTTTAGTTGATAACAAGTATCAAACACAATGGGGGCTGCACGGTGTTGCTGTTGCCTCTCAGCGTGGAGGTTCCACGTTTGAATCGCTGTCAGACGTGGCCTATCTGTGTGGAGTTTCCACGCATGTGTTGGGTCCTCCCGCAGTCCAAATAAATGCCCGTTAGCTTCATTGGTGACTCTTTAATTGCCTGAACGGGGAAGAGTGGTTTAGATAATGGATGGATGGAAGAACACAACGAAAAACACACAAAACATTCACACACAGCATGTGAGGATAAGAAGTGAACATGCGGTGCAAATAACAGTAAGAGCAGTTCATCTGGGACATGTGGTTATAATGTCACAGCACCGATGTGACTCTATGTCCATGTTAAACAAACAAACAACCAAACAAACAAACAAATAAATAAATAATGTATGTTCACAGCAGGGGTTAAACAAACACGTTAGCAAAGATTTAAAAAAAGAAAGAGGCATAGCGGAAATAAACTATAAGAATAAGAAAGTAAGGAAAGTAACATGTGATGATCTTTGAGAAGATGAGGAGTATTTGTTTGATTATGAAAAAGGTCAAATGACCCTTTAGATGAAGCTTCATCTGCAGTTATCTCAATAGCACTATAATCTCTTAGTCAAACCCAGTGTTCCCTCACTAGGGGGCACACTTGTGTCTCATATCTCTGTCACAGTATACTCCTCAGTCTGAACACATGATATCCTTGATGATAAGACAGTCGTTTCCAGGCGGCTGTATTGTGTTGTGTCATTATCCGCTCGCTGTCTTTGTTTCCTGCGCTGCCCTCAGTTTGACCCCTGCTGTTTCTCCCCTGAGCTGTGCTGAACACTCAGATAGATGGTCCTCTGAAGCCTGTGAGCTCACACCGCGGCCTGCTGACGGAGATAAGAAATCATACACCACGGGGCCAACGCCGACCTCCCATCCATCCAGCGGAAAAAAACAATCTGTACAAAATCATTTAACTAGAGCTTCAGCGCTCTGCAGGAGAATCTGCGGGGAGCACGAAAGCATCCAGAAGATGAACAAGATGGAAGTGTGTGTTTCTGTGTTTGAAGATGAGACTGCATGATGAATTTTGGGTGTTTTAAAGAACCTCTTCTATCAGTGTTTTTACTGATAAATTCTTCTGTTTTCTGCTTGTGATGCGTTCAGGGGCCCGCTCTCTGGGCTGCAGGATCATGCCTTCTGTCCTGATTGTTCTTGTATCCCCTCCCCCCCCCCCCCCCCCCCCCCCAGAGACTCTAGAGGATCAAATTACATCGGCCAGCTCCTGATGAAACCGTGGCACAGAGTCATGAATCAAACTTTCCCATGATTTCCTCCGTCAGGTCAGATGTGATTAAACCTGCGCGATGGAGAAAGAAGCCGAGCTGCAGGGAGATAACAGCAGGCGCTGGAACGACACTTTTAAACAGGTTGAGGTGAGTCTTGAGAGGTTGAAGCTTCTGACAGCTCATCTGAACTGGCATTGGATTCATTTAGCCTTAAAGTAGACTTTCACAGCGATACATCTTCTCCCTGTTGTATGCACTGACGTGTTTTCCAACAGTGATTTGAATGCAGGAATAAAATGATTTGGAATATGAATCTTCAAACTCAACCACCAATCAGCAACTTAATGCATGACCCACCTCTAAATTTTGGGATCATCCCTCTGGCCTGTTAAGTATATGCTACTAATTAGCATGCTAATTAACAACTAGCTAATGTTGAAAAATTGCGACCTTTATTCAAAGTGTTACCAAAACTTTATTTGTGCAATAACTATGTACTTTTTCATTCACAGTGCAAAAACTGCTAGTGATTCATTTCAACTAATATCTTAAGACCACTTATTGTTATTATTATTATTATTATGTTTTTTAAGATTTATTTTGGGGCTTTTTATGCCTTTATCGATGTAGGACAGAGGATAGAGTCTGAAACTGGGGATGGAGAGAGTGGGGAAGGACATGCAGGAAAGAAGCCACAGGTCAGACCCAAACCCGAGCTGCCCGTTTCAAGGACAACATCCTCTTTACATGGGTCACGCACACTTCCTGGGGCACGCACACTTCCTGGGGCACGCACACTTCCTGCTAGACCACCAGTGCTCTCTTTGTATGCGCATGGCTACAGATACAATTTTACATATTCGCAGATCATGTAACGCTGACATTCGAGATTGCTGCAGAGAAAAGTATTCTTTGAATCTATCTATCCTGTTCTGTGTGCCCACCCACTTTTTTTTTGTTGTTTTTTTAACTGTGACATATAAGTCCTCCCTCAGGGTAGTCTTACCCCAGTCTTCCCCTCGGGATCACAGTTCCCCTCACCTGCATGTGTCAGTGTGAGCAGGACACTGTATCCCAGTCTGTATCCCTGCTCTACTGTAAAGATGTCCACTAAGCCAGGATGAGCCTCACTTTATCCTCTCTCATCAGCTCAATAATTATTTTTTTCTCCGACTCAGGCCGGGCAGCTCCTCTTCCTCCGTCAATCAATGGCAGTAAGAGCCCCCCCGAGCATCGGGACAGAGTGTGCATCGATCTGTGTGGAGTGTTTGTGAGGTAAACATGCTTAGGACACACAAAAACAGACTCTGTACTGTCTCAATGATTAAGATGTATTCAGACCTGACGCTTCTTTCAAGAGGAGGTCTGAAGGAAGGTGACAGAGTCCAGTGTTGCTTTATAACACCTCATTAAAAACTACAGGTGGAAAGGGTGCATTCCACTTGATCTCGGTAGTTGGACATTTCTGAGTTGCCAGTTGGATCTGTCATCAGGGAAATCCCCTGAAGTCAGAACCCTGACCCATATCAGTTTATTGTCATCAGCTGGTATTAACTAACACAACAAAAGTATTTCTGGAGGTGTCCATGTTGCTTTTTCAGCTTGTTTCCAACTCGTAACTGGAACACGACTAACTCCAGTGTATCGTCATTCCCCTCTCTGACATCTGACTTCTGTAAGCTTTTCAAACCTCAAACCTACAATGAAGGAAAACACTCTATAAGCAAGACTTCTAGGACCTACCTGGAGTGAATGAAAACCATCCCAGAATCAGTCTCCAATGGTTAATTAATGGATGAAAATAATTCAGGAAACATAGAATGAGGTTCAACTTCAACTTTATTATTATCCTGAAGGAAATTAGATCAGGCAACACGACGCAAAGTTCAATAAAAATGTCTGTATTGTCGGCGTCTTGGTGTTTCTTGTCCCTTCCTTGTTTTGGTTGAAGAAATTATCCCACTGAGGCCCAATTCTCCTTTTTTTGGTAATATTATGATACTTTCTTTTTAAATAGTAGAAAATGTTGTTACATGGCTCTCTTCACAGCCACCAGTCTCCATTGACAAAAACAGTCAATTCAGCAGTTACTGGTCTACCAATACATCTACTGTTGTTTTGTGTGTGTGTGTAAACGTGTTTTTTTTAATCTAAGGGGCCCTCTTGAACACATTGTCTGTATATAAATATAAACAGCACATCCCCATCTTCTTTAGCTGTATGAAAGCGAAGCCAAAACAACCCAGCAACCGGCACTATCATATTGCACTGGTGACATAAATAAGATAACATGCATAGATGGGAGATGTCTTGTGGGTCCGTGGATTTGACAGCACTCCCCGTTTAGACCGCTGAAAGGAGCCACATTTGTCAACACAGCTGTCAGTCATGTTAGATCTTGTTGGTGGGTACGGCCTGCTGCCATGAACATGCAAGACGCTATTTATTTGAATATAAACCCAGCAGCAGACACTTAAATTTGTGAAAGGAAGCATGAAGGCACACACTGATGATGCAAAATGGTGTTGTCTGAAAGAAAAAGCGCCTCCTGCAGGTGTAAAAACCCTTTCTGCAAGTTTGTCTGCAAAGAAACCGAGTTGACTGTGACAATCCAAAACTCAGTCTCACTGAAATATGACTGATATTAAGCTTTGCTTGCTGACTTTACATTCTTTAAAAAAAAGATGCCTCACTGTAAATATTTGCCGTGTTAGAAATAACAGGAGATATGGATTAAACTCAGAGAAACAGATGAGCTGACAGTGGCAGCAGACTGTACAGCGTGTGTTATATGGAGGTAGTTGGGGGTTTCAATGCGTGCACATTAATCAAAAGCATCGCTGTAGCAGATAGATTTTGTGTAATTATGTCACTGATTGGAGACGAGGAACGTTTATCCTCACCTCTCCTTGGAAACCAAAACCAGGGTCAATAGACGGACAAACAACAACATTTCCCATCAAGCGCTCCACATTAAGAGCACTCTGCTCCTCTGTGTCAGAGAAAGAACTACATGAAGACATTTGCTACAGTACGAGAGATCACTGATGAGCTGTCAGGAGGGTTGAGATCTGGATAATTTATCTGAGGAGGTCAGCTGAGGCTCCCTGTAGCAGATCCAGACTTGATGCAGATTCACAGGATTTTAGAGGATCAGGACTATGTCTGTCATGCAGGAATGATGACTGTTAGGAACCATTTTCAAGCATCCGTTCTGTCCATAACGTTCATAGAGACCCAATAGATGGGTGTTCCTAAAATTAAATGTGAAAGAAATTCCAGGACAGCCTGCCCCTGAAATCTTCCTGGGCTGCTTGGGAAAAGTTGCTATTCTATAAGTTATTTTGCTAGCTTGGCGCAAAACTGCAGTTTCTGAAGACGCAGGTCTGAGTATTGGACATGAATCTTATCGTTCTGTCATGAATACTGTTGTATTATCATCGTCATTATCTTCATGTTTGACCTGGGATCAAGTGGACAGCATTTGCATGAAATTAAATTGTGTAGAATGTTTTTGCTGGCATGTGAATTCTTTGTATCACATTTTTTAAAGGACTTTTTGGATTATGTCGACTGCAAAGAACAATTGTCATTATAATCTATTTTTGATCATACTTTTGGAGAAGTATGTGTGCACAATCAAAGTTTGCAGACATATCCACCAGCGGTCCAAGCTAGGGTAGCTCAGATTAGCCTTTACCCCTGTTCTCTTCCTGGACAAGTCACATTTATTACAATGTGTTTAGTCTGGCTTTTCTAGCTGCATGGTCCAAAGCTGCTGAATGTCTCAAGGTCTGCTGCACATGAACCAGCCAGTGTGTTTCTTTTTCTGACATTGATGAGAGTATTTCTGTCGCAGCTTGCAGACATGTACAGCCTACTTTGGACTTGAGCTCTGGACAGCCCTTGCCTGATTTAACCCTTGTTCTTTCTCTTTCCTTTTTTTCGTTAAAATTATGCAAGTCTATTTTTATTTTGTTGGCAAGATAAGCAAGAAATACATGACTCCCTCGGGAGATCTTAACCCATAGAGGTCATTGACATCCTTAAGTCTTGGGACAGTTCTCCACAAGATGAAACAAAAGCACAAACACTGGAGCACTTACAAAGTTATTTTTCTTTCCTTTCTCACAGCACAAAGTCGTCTTTATCTAAGACATAAGGTCAGGAGTGGATTTCCCTTAAAACACACAGCTTCGATCTCTTGATGTGGGTCAGCTCATCTGCATTTCCCGCTCCTGCGTGTGCTTGCTGTGGGTCCCGGCCGCTGAGAGCTAACAGAGCGAGTGGGTGTGGGAGACTAATTGAGTGTCGAGGCTGTGTGAATAAAGCCACTCCGGTAATCGTCTAGCTCAGCAGCAAATGGGAGCGATAAGGAGCGCCGAGTTGATACGGTGTCAAAAAGAGGAGTTTCCCGGCCGTCCGTTGCCATCACTCTCTCCTTTCTGTGGCCGTCTGCAGAAGGGGAGGGAGCTGATTATATCTTCAGGAAGAGGAATGCACACTCAGCCCTCGGTGCTGATAACAACATCATCTTTTGCCACAGAATGGGCTGCAGAGGGGGGCGAGGAGCACATTAACAGCCCAGTGGCAAACACCATCATATCTGTGTTTCTCTGCAACAGCTGTAGAAACACCCGGAGAACCAGTTAAACCAGAGGACAGAAACCAGACTATCTGATTACATGTTTACAGATTTAGTAAAGTAGCAAAAACAGGAAAAAAAAATACAGCTCAAAAGATTTCAGGCCATTAAAGGCAGGGTTGTTTTTTATTTTTTTTTAAATTGCCTGATTTTGAAAGTAGCATTCCCTCTGTGCTCCCTCAAAAGCCACGCCCCTCACTTACATGCACGAGCACTTTGCTTCAGAAGCGGACCTGAGCTCATTGTCTCATGTCTCATTCAGCAGTATAAATAAACATTAAACTATATCATAATACGTGTAGCCTACATTTTTATAATTGACTATTTTACTACCAACAACGACAAACTCAAAGCATAAGCTCACACGCCATCGGTGCTGTGAGTGTGGGGTAGTGCACTCAAGGGGGAGAGAAGGAGGGAGACGTGATGGTTCTTGACAATTTTATCCAAAATCTAAAAAAAAATCATCTGGAGAAAATGATCAGCTCTGTGTGCGTGCGTGTGTGTGTGTGCGTGCGTGTGAGTGTGTGTGTGTGTGTGTGTGTGTGTGTGTGTGTGTGCGCATGTCTGGCTGTGTGTATATGTTGAGCTTCCACTGTGCTGTGCTTCTACAACGCCAACAAACAATGGGAATTCACGGACTGGGGCACCAATATTACGCCATCGCAGAATCAATATGAATCTACAAAGATGTGATGACTGCTTAGCTGAGTTAAAAAAAAAAGCAGTCAGAAAGGGTGTATAGATTGTATATTATGTTTTTTCCTTTGTTTGAGTCATTATTAGAATGATGCTTTTTTATGGAGGCTAATCCCGTTGATTGCCCACAATGGTTGACCCTGACTCCAGCTGAGCTTTGAGGATGAGAAGTCAACATCTCACTTGTGTTTGTAGTGCAACTGAAACTTACACATGTGTAGGTGAGTTCAATTGTCATTTACAAGACTTGAAAAAATATTCTACAAATAGAGTACAAATCATGTTTTTAGACACTTAACTTCATCTTATTGTGTCATTTTTATCACAGCAGAAGATAATCTACGTCTCAATGTGCCATCCACTGTGTGACTGATTAATGTTGGATACAGAAAAGGCTATTTTTGTGCATGTTTTCACATAGTTTTACATAAAAATGCATTGGTTGTCATTTACATTTCCTTCAGGCCTCAATAAGAGGAGGTGATATTGTTAGGAAACTGAAGCTCTGAGCCGTCTCCGGGAGGCTCAGTAACTAGGTCAGTGTATACAAAATCCAGTGACGTTATATTGACGTAACATTGGTGCATTCTTTTTTTTCCCCCTCAAAAAACATCTATAATGTATCTGAGAGAGTGCAGGCAACTTTCAGGTATCTCAAAAATACAAGACACACAAGACCACACAGTTGGAAATGGTTCTCCATGAGACCATATAATGTCAACCAGCAGCAGTTTGAATAAATGACAAAGATCACACATTATGAGGTTAAAATATCAGCATAAAATGTATATGCATGTTTTGCTTTGTCAGAACTGATCTCTCTAAAGGTCCCATATTGTGCAAAATACACTTCACCATGTATTTCTAACACTAATATGTGTCCCTACTACGTCTACAAACCCCTAAAAGATGAGAAAAGTTCATCCTCTCCGTCTTCTGCCTGCTCCACTTTTCAGAAAATGTGTGCACAAACAGGCCGTTTGGAGATTTTCCCTTCATGACATCACAAAGGTCAGTAGCCCCTCCCCCAGGTGGGTGACACTCCCACAGCTAGGTGTTTGTTCTGCCCTCTGAGTCTGCCTACTCACCGTAAACAATAGGACATGGAGCGAGAAAGCCAGAGCCACCCAAGCCCTTCCAGAGAGGGGCGTGGTCAGACACAGCTCATTTACATATTTAAAGGTACAGACACAGAAACAGCCTGTTCTGAGCAGGGCTGAAAGAGAGGGGTTTATAGGCATGATCAAATACAGGATCAGAGTGGATTTAGAACAAGAAACTTCACAGATATGTTCTGGGGAGCTCAAACAGGTTGATAAAGAGGAGAAAATGTGACCTTTAAAATATATCATTAGGTACATATTTCCAATCAGCATTAGGACCATACTATATAAGAGGTACACATGGCCTCCTGGTGTGAAAATTAAATCCAATGCAGAAGTGCCATGTGCCTGCATTTTTTGTTTGATCAAGAAAAAAAATCTTATTTATCACTTTATTCCATTCATGCTTTCATCTCTTTCTAATTTGTTTCTCTGCCAGTTTGCTTTTTCAACCTTAACTCCCCCTGTGATTTCATCTGTTCGAGTGGACTTTTATTTTATTTGTCCTTGGATTTTAAATTCCCTGCACACATCATTTTAAGCTTTTTGTTTTTGGTCTTTTCATTAATTGAATTGCACTTTCAGTCTGCTGTTTAATCATGCTTACTTTGTGTTAAACCCTATTTTGATTGAAGAAAGGTCCCAAATGGACAAAGGTAATTTTAATTAACTTTTTGAACCTGATTTGTTTAGAAGAATTTTTGAGAAAACCTTCATAAAACTGCTGCTCTGCTGACGGCGTGTATAGAGGAGAGTGACTTCATAATGAAAACAGAGAACTTAACGACTAAACAAGGACAATACATCGTGAATAATCTTGTTAGGGGTGATTCAGATGATTCAAATTAAATGCATTTACATTGTATATAAACACTGACACAAGTGACCCTTGTTGATTGTGAGTAGAAGGAGAGTTCCTCCCTCAGCTGTCAGGTGAAAAACTTCACATTAGTCGATAAAAATGAGTCGAGTTTTGTTTCTTGTGTTATTATTTAAGCCTTTGTTTTCTTGTTTCCTCTGATGTCTTTAGTTCACTCTGAAGTGAACAACTTCCTGGTTCATGATGGAGCTCTAATGAACACGCGCATATGAATGCACCTTCCTCCACCAGGTGGGCAAAGTGGACTGTACCAAGTTGGACTTTGTATCGTATTTAAAACCAGCCATCGTTGAGTTTTTCTCACTTGATGAATATATTACAGAGTTATTGGACTTTTGAAAACCTCAATGGAAAGTTTTCTGTTTCTAATTCGCTTTAATAGTTTATTTAGTTTGAATGACTTTACCCACAAATTGCTAGTTGCCATGTGGTTCTTACCAGGAAGTATTTAAAGCTAATGTTTGCTCCCTGAGGCCTGTCAAATGAGTCGAACATATCAGACCTTAAATACAGAATAAAGTGTTTCAGGGATTGGAGACAGTGTGGAAAGGAGAACGTGCATTTCCTCTTTCTTAAAGGCCGCTGGACTGGACACACAACTTTATTAAATAGTTAAATAAGGCAATGAGGGAACCTAAGGTTTCAGAAATGCAATCAAATGGATTCTACCTGCCGTAAACCCAAAAATGAGAAAGAAGACGACATGCGGTCTCTTCCTATCAGCAGAGGATCACCTCTAAAGTGAGTTTTTATCTGTTTTTGTCACTTTCAGATCGATGGTAAAAAAATGCCAGAGCACTTAGAAAACAAAGTTCTTGGACTTTTGTTATGTTTCTTCTACAAATCTTCCAGAACTGCTGCTTCACATCCTGATAAACTGGGTTTGAAAATCTACATGCAACATTAAGTCAGTCAACGTGAACAGAAAACACACTTACTCGTAAATAAATCTCTGCAGTTAACCCAAGAGTCTGCTGAAGTCGACGTGGGGGAAATAGATGTATTGATTAAATGCTGCTGCCTGAACATGTTGAACACAGCCTTGATTTTTGGTGAGGTGTCAGCACCAATACTGCATTGTTTGTTTGTGGAAATGATCATAGTTTTTGGGGCTACATCTACTCATTTTACTCCAGACATGAGCAGGAGTTTGCTGAGTGGAAACAGATGAGCTTTCTAGCAGGAAGGCTTGACAGGCTGCTGGCATAAATGCAGTTGAGGGTGGCGCAAGATTTGGTGTTTTTGGCTTGTTGTATAAATTCAAATTCCTGCAGTTTCATGATTTTAAGTGACAAACATTTTGATGCTTCTACTGCATCTTGCTGTCAGGTTAAAGCACTAACGAAACGGGGATTCTTTGAGAAAGACATTAAGGTTTGGGCAACAATGAGTCACTAAATACAAACTCAATCCCTTTATGAAAGAAAACCGGCCTTTTTGCAGAAAGGCTGCTGGCAGAAATGCAGCCGTGTTGGCTGAAGATAACCCTAACCCAGGCACAAAAAAAACTTCCAGCCATTACATTATATGTTTGAAATAGGTGCTTAATTATGAGTGTGATAATAAGAACTTGTGTATCAGTGTACAAGGCGGTGTGTTGTAGTTTTGTGACTGACTTGTTGTGGAGAAAATGGTTAGAATGATTAATGGAAAGCATTACATACCCGCATTTGTCTTATCTCTTCTTTCTTTGAGTATTTTCTTCTGGTCTTTGTTTGAGCTTAAGACCACTTTATCCTGTTATCAGTCCTGGAGTTACCTGACTTCCCTCAATTCCCTTCATTTTGTTTTTCCCTTTGTGTTAGTTGCCCTGCATTTTTGCCGTCTACTTTGCGTTTTTACCTTTGTTGGAGTTTTTGTCGCCTTAGACCTGGACATACCTTTCTGCTTATTACCTGTATACCAGCCTTCCTACCATGCTTGTAAACGTTCTTTTGCACAATACCATTGAATTTAACCATCTGCTTTTTACCACCTGCATTTGTGTTCTTCCCCGGTTACCTGGCTTTGTAGCTCAGACATTCCCCGTCCCTGTAACAAGTCTTTTCCCTCAAAATAGTTAAACTGAACTCAGCTGGGTGAAACTGCAGGTCAAAGGTTGTGCAGACTTTAACTTGAACATATCTGTGCTGGCTGGATTTGATGCCTTATCGCTCCAGGATGGAAAATTAAAATCGTAAGGAGACTCCACAATTGAGTGAATAAAGGCCCAAAACGGCTTAAAAGTTTAGTTATCTTTTCCTGTTTTAATTTCTCATTTACCCTTCTATCGTGTATGTAGCTGCAGCTTCCTGCCTTTGTGCTTTTTTTCCTGCTTTTGTGATTGTGTGCTCTGCCCTTATTGCTTTAGGATTTACATGTAAATGGTGATTGGAAGGAGATCCAACAATAGTGACAGTAAGCCCCAAGAGACTTGGTTAATATATTCTCAACTTGCAACTAGGAAAAAAGTTATTGTCCTGTTGGTTGGAGTGTTTTGAATCTTTAGGTGGAGGGAAATAAATAAGTACCAAATTCCCTTTTAGAAATAATACATTTTAAGGTCTGCTCACTTTTCATTTCGGCATGTCAAACACTTAAAAACACGTTTATATAAGCAAAACATCAACTAGGACAACTTGATTTAAATTTTAAATGAAGTGTTTTTTTGTTGGATCTCTATTGTGCGCGAAATTGAAACAGGATTTGTTACGGTATCTTTACATTTTCTGCCAAGTCTCCCTCTTCTTTCCAAAAAGATGTTCTGAAATCCTCCACAATTCAAAGGGAATCCAGCTCACACTTCCCGCGCCTGTCAGGATGGATTCTGCACTGTTCCCCTTGTTGGAGATGAACTGTGTTGTGCGGTTAAGCGCCACCTAAATGCTGGTGTCATGTGGTTAACGGTGTCAGTCTAACGAGCGCTCCCCTCACGCTGGGTTAGACCCCGTATAGCCGTGTTGCGGCTGCGCGCTCTCGTCTGTGAGCAGCGGCTGCGCGCGGTCGGGTTGGTTACCCCCGTGCCAAAAAGGACTTCACCTCACCTCCCCACGAGGAAATACCTTCATCTCTTTGCTCCGCTCGGCTGCTCTGAGGCAAAGGTTAACCCGCGGATGACGAGGGGCTTCAACTGAGGATACAAGTTTGAGTTGAAGATGTGCGGAGCAGCTGCGGGATGCGGGTAAGTTTCTCCACGCTGTCACGTCCGAATACTGCGGGTCACTCTTTCCATTTTTTTGATACATGTGTAAATAAGAAAAGTTACGAGACATGGGATTAAGCTGCAGCATACCAGAGCTGTCATGTGCGGAGCTCAGTCTCTGCGGGTGAAGTGGGTCAGGCAAATGACGCGTGGCTGCTTTCATCCACGCGCCTCACGGGTTTGTTTTGGTGCGTCTGGAGGGAAGAGGCAGAGCTCTGGACAAACAAACATCAAGATAACTTCTGTCCTAGCATCCTTAAATTTGTTGTTGTTGTTGATGCTGCTTTTGGAATACAAATGCGGAGAGTCATTGGACACAGTTTGGAAGGTAATTCTAGTAATGGAGGAGGAGGTGTCTGTGAAGGTGATGGCACTTACCTGTTGCCAAAGTGACCCAGTGTTACGTTGTGCAAACAGTCCAGCGCATGTACAGTGATGCATTTGGGACCATTTGTTACATACAGCTACACCCTCCCTGCACATTCACACATAATGTCACAGTTGCATGCAGGCATTGGAAATTATTCTAACATTTATCTGCAGATGTTTTTGCAAGTGCAGGTTTTCCTGTCAGTTTCAAAAAAAAAAAAAAGATTGATTTTCAAGAATGAGGAATTGGCATTAATTTAAGGATAATGCATTGATTCATATCCAGCAGCACTGACTTAACAGAAATCAGAATTGTTTGTTTTTACAAGGAAAATTTGTAACTTTAGCCACAAATAGAGATTTCAAATAAAAAAGACAATTGTTCGAGTTCTTCTTCCTCCTCTCCCTCCCTCCTCCTCGTGCAGCCAGTGGGGTGTTTGTGAGGCTCAGACTGTACCTGGGAGTCAGAGCGAGGCTCCTCTTCTCCTGCAGGCTCCGGCTCAGCCTCTCCTCCTTTTTTGAAAAGCTCATTTCCCATGCCTTTCATGCCTGCAGTTTAAACCCTTTGATGTTTTCTTGCGCTGAACCCTGCGCATTGAAACCACTCTCCAGTATGTTAATGTTCTCTGATTGACTTCTGAATCTTTTAATTAACCCACTTGTATGCACACCGCAGCATTGTCCTCTGTGAAATGCCATCAGGGGGAAACGGAGCCATGACAGAATGACACGCTGTCGGCGGGGATTTCAAAGTCAATGGCAGTTTGTGGTTTGATATTGTCTGCAACTTCTTACTGTGAGAAATCCTCTCCTCTTAGATAAAAAACTAATGCTTTATACACTAGTGGATGTGGTGATTAAGACTTCAGCTACACCATGCAATATTAATGACTTTGGAGGATATCAAAGGATGAACCTCAGAGATGCAATAGCCTGAAGAGAGCCTACATTAATAATGTCCTTAATTCCAACAGCGATTCCAGTGTTTCTTCAGCGCTTTCATGTTGAGCCTGCTGCCCCAAATCAAAGCTTTTTAATTATTCCATACATTTTCATTTTCTCTGGATTTACATTACTTACATGTGTGCAGGGATGTGTTCATTTTCCAGTTTTTTTTTCCCTCGCTTATCCTCTGAAAAATATTGCCTCCTTACATCCCCAAATGTTTTTTTTCCCAAAACTTGCACTCCCCTGCATGCATGTGGAAGGTGCATGTATAGCTCTGATTGGTTATGTGATTCCCCTCAACAGTCAGTAGGTGGCAAAATGCTCTCAGGGATAAGAGGAGATCTATCACAGGCGGCTGTGTGACATTCAGAAGGGCAGCTCGCTGTAGTCCAAGATATCGCTGTTGCTTCTCCGTCTCATCCCATTTAACTATTCTGAGGATGAAGAAAAAAAAAAACCCAGATTCAACTTTATTACTGTGCAGGAATTTTCCCTCCCTGCTTTGTCAGAGAGGGTCGGCTTCAAATGACTCTGTTTGAGGAAGAAGTGTTGAATCCTAATTCTCTGTGCCGGTGTGTCTTAGTGCACATTAAGGTTCCTCTGATGCTCCACTTTGTGCTCTCTGATGTTTCAAGGCTGGAGTTTTAAATGATTGAGTGTCATTTCATTACACGAGAGTTTCAGCAGCAAAGATAAATCGATTACTTGTCAACTATCCGAGTCAAAATTAAAATAAATAGTGTGATTTCACTGATTGCAGTTACTTAAATATGCTATATCTGGTTTCTTTAATCACGTGACAGAAACATGCAAATCTCAGGATTGTGGACAAAACAAGACTTTTGAAGTTTCAGGAAACGCTGATGCATTAAAAAAAAAAACTTTTTTAGTATGTGTCTTCAATAAACTCCAGTACACATCAACAGTAAGTTCAGGAAACTCCGAAAGAAAGTGTTCAATGCATGAATCATGCTTTAATATGTACAGTGACAATTCTAGAGTCTGGTGGGGCCTTTGTCAAACATTCACAGGGGGTCCCTCCAACCAGCCATCATTACCACTGTGTTCTAAAAAATCTGACACCAACACTACAATCGGTAATGTCAACCTTTTCAGTTCAATTAGTTTCATTTCAAAATGATAAATATAAAGAACACTAAAAACCAGAAAAATAAATACTTAAATAATATGGCTGAGTGAAAAATAGTGATTCGTAAATGCATTGCAATATATATTTTTTCACAATTCAATATCCATACAGAAAAACCTGAAATCGATCAGTGTTGTCAAAAACTAAGTCATGTCCCAAGCCTATTTATAGTTACACTATTAAAAAAAATCACAAACTAAAAGGAAGGATTTGTGTTTAACTTTACAGTCCATGTTCTTTACTCCATGTAATTACATGAACTGTGTTCTGTTTATTACTTTTGTGCTGCAAGTTCAACTCAGGTACAGATGTGCACTTTAGAGCATAATGAAATTTAATGTTTTATACTTTATTGAAGAATAATGCAATTCAGTAAAATACATTTTGGAGACAGTTTGTGTAAAAATAATGCTCAAATAATTATTTAACAAATATCAGGAGGTAATGTATTAAATGATCTGGGTATTTCTGTCATTTATGTGCGTTATTGAATCAAACTGTGACCAGAATAGGTCGTCGATGGTCTGGTGGTTGGTGTGCGCAGCCCGTGTGTGGAGGCTGCGGTCCTCTAGGCGAGCAGCCCTGCTTGGAATCCGACCTGTGGTTCCTTTCCTGCTTGTTCTTTCCCCACTTTCTCTCTCCCTAATTTCTGACTCTATCTCCCGTCCTGTCTCTACAACAAAGGCACAAAAGACCCAAAATAATCTGTGAAAAAAAAACTTGTGACCAGAAGAATGAGAACCAAATGGAATTGTGAGGTTCATAAGAATATCCAGCCCGGTCAAATAATTTAATAACTTCAAGTCAAAATACCTTTTAAAAATTGTGCTCCACTGCAAAAAGAGCCACAGAACAATATACAATGTTGCTCATCGCTACAAAAAAAAACAAAGCTCTAAAGACTGTATTTATCTTAAAACTTAATATTATTCTTGGGGAATTAAAGCCAAGTTTTACTTTGGTGACTTTCATTGACAAAGTTTTCACAGGAATAATGCATGCTACGATGAACAGTGCAACAAGAGTGAGAGCTCTCAGGTGGAGCCCCGTTAGGAGGGTTTCTTACTGTCATTGCAAACTTTTCACAATTTAAGCCACTGCTGTGTTTAGGCCCCCCCCCCCCCCCACCCACCCACCAGCATGCTCATTACTCCAGGAACAACCAGTCCTGAGCACGCTTACGCTCTTGCACAAAAGTCTTTCCCCAAATACCTCAGAGTCCAGCTGATGAACAAATCAACCTCTGGACCAACGTGAACACTTTGCTGCTTTTCTTTAAAAGGATTGTCGCAAAGAAACGGTCGCATCGATTAGGCATGGTCACGTCTCGTACCCGTTCATGTGCTCGTGCATAAGCAACCTTACCGTGCAGAAGCCCACCTCCTCCAACCGTGCCAGGGCCAAGAAAATGTACTGTATGCACTCCCGCTAGTCAAACAGACGGGACTTTAGGGGTCAAACGTGCTTGGGGCGCGGTACGGATTGCCTGATTCTTCAGTGATGTCTTTAAAGACGGAGATCACAGAGGTGAAGGCTCTTTCATGACCTTGGCTTGAGTCATACATCTGATCTGCTTGGACTCTCGAGTACTATCACCGGCTTGGTACATCATGTGGACTTGTTGCCTCTTAACTCATAAAGACTTTATACTCCACCCCGAGCTTAAGGATGAAAACTAACTGTTCATAGTCCTGACAGGCAGATCACTCTGAATAAACCACGCTGTGGAAGATCACATACAGAAAGATGAACATGTTCATTTTTAACTCTGGTTGACAGAAACATGAAAAACATTTTGCACAAATCACAAGTTATCAGGGTTATTGGCTAGTTTAGGTTCATCTTCTTTAAATGTATAGATGAGAAATTAAAGGTGCAGTATTCCCTATATTGACTGTTTCTGTTGGGTCCTCAGAACAGAAAGTCTTATCAAACATCAATATAGAAACAAATGTTTTATATGCTATCATAAATATTAGAAATACATTTTTTCCTCTGTTTTTATCAAATAAAAACAGAAAGCATATTGACATAAAACAGTCCTACATGTAGAAACATGATTAAAATGTTTTTCCATTCCCAAAGTTATTTAAACTGTATAATTATTGTTTTTGAGATAAGCTGCTTATGATGCCTGCAGAGGTATTTTCTGTTTATTTTAAAATCCTTTCCTCATATTCCCCACAGCCCTAAAACTGGTACAGGCTAATAGCTGGGAACTATCATTTTTATAGAAAACAATTATAACAGGATTATGCAAAAAACTAAGTCCAACAGTCTTTTTACATTTTCTTTTCATTGAATAAAGACATTACACTTTAATCAACATATCAGCAATACGCATTAATATCAAGCGGGTACCTCAGGTGTTGAAAAATGAGGCAAACACAACATGTGCAAAACACTGCAGTTCTTCAAGTGTCCACTAGAGGCTGGCTGCAAAAGCCCCAGAAGTCCCATACACCACCATGTTAAAATGTAAATGTTCACAGAAGAAATAAACATGTTTACAGCGTGGTTCAGAAAAAACAAATTTGATCTGAATAGTTTGTTTTTTTTATAGGCACATGCATGACTTTTTTTTTAATACTCAGACATTTGTATTTTATGAAGGATAAGAGTTAATTATAATAAGGGGCGTGGCTGATCTGAATGATGGACGGGTGAGTTGTGGCTGTTTGTCAGGAGGCTTAAGGCTCGCCTCAGCTTCCAATATGGTGACCATTAATGGGCTTCAGAAGTGGCTGACGACACTGAGACTACATCCTTTCTTTATCCAGTCTAAAGTTGTGTAGCCTAAATGCCGGAATTAGCACAATAGCTAAATTTAATCCATTGTCTGAAGGCAGTTACTTACAAAAACATAAAACAAATGTGACGACATGCATGATAAAGCCCTCATTTTCTGCTTCAAAAAGAATAAAACTAGCTTTTATAGTGTTTAAAAAAAAAATCCAACTCAATTAAAAGAGGTCTGTGTCCATGGGGTATACAAAAAATGTGGGTTAGCATCGCTCTGCTTAACAAGGTTTCATCTGGGCAGGGGCAGAAAGACCTTGGGTATTTGGTCCGTAAAAATCAAGGGAAATCCCCCTGCTAATGCATAATTCACTGTTCACTTAAGTTAACTCTGTTTTGTCGACAGCTACATGACTAAAATAATTCTAGTGGTGGATACATTTGCACCATGGCAGGTTGCAATATAAAGAAAGCAAAACAAGATCCTCACACCCAAGAAGCTCCCGTTGAAAGGATTTATTGAGTGACTTTTCAAGCTAACATGCTCTGAGGAACAGGAGTTTCTTGGTGTGCAGATCTAGTTTTGCTTTCCTTACCCCGCGTCATGTTTTTTGGATCCAGCACCCATTGAGGGATGTGCATGTCTTTTTTGATTTTTTATTCAGGTTGCAATATAAACCCATCTATCTAAAAAGAGCAACATGTTGGTTGACATTGTTATCCAGCTAGATTATCTGTCTGCATTTTGGCTCCTCTGTTAGCTGTAGCAGACACGTTAGCTTGCAGGGTTTGCACTGAGGCCGACTTTCTGTGACAGCTCGAGCCTGCATCGCCTCTGCTGCTTAAACTCCTCTGAGAACTCAACATGTCTCCCTCCTCCTGACATCCCGAGATGAAGGGGAGGAGCAGAGGTTTCATTAAGCCTGATAATGTGTCAAAGCGAGATTGACTACAATTGCTGCTAATGATGACCACATGTTGAAGGCTCTTTCTGACAGTAATGCAAAGGAATGGGATGAAGATGTTCTCTTTGCATACTGGGATGGACGCCCTGGCGATGCCTTGCTCTGGGGACTGGAACCCCACACTCCAGCACCACCATGTTAGTCATGGACAGGCTGTCCAACAGAAGACTGCAGTCAAGTTTTCCCTTCTCAAGCAGAGAGCCAAACACTGCTCAGTGTGTTAGAACCAGGAGCTAAATGGCTAATTTGGCTTGTTGTGGTTCTGTAATGTGAAGGATCCAGATAAGGTGTCCATTATCAGGTTTTTATGGAAGGCTTGGAGACCAGAAAGCGGAGTCAATAAAAAAACAGTTTATGGACATCTCAAAGAGCATTATCCTGCTTATACCATGGATACTTGGTCTAACGGAGAAATACAAGACCCTGAAATAATGTTATCTTGTGTTTGGCAATCAAAATATAGAGTTAAAAATTGACATGAATTCTGGGATAGCTTGCAGCACGGACCACGCTGTTCTTGGCGGTGCCACTTTAAAAAGAAATAAACCTTATGGAGGGCAGTTTATTTAAAAAAGAAAAAAAACAAAAAACTCTTGTCAACTCAAACAGACTTGTGAGCAGCAGACCTGGGTTGTGCATCTCTGCGCAGCTTGGATTTGTGCAGCATGTCGGCATTGTGAAGGAGAGAGGTGAACGGAGGATGGGATGTGAGATGATCGCTAATGTGATTCCTATATCAATAAGTTATAGGAGCAATGTACTTCCTGCAGCTTGATTGGTACAGGCATCCTGGGTTGTTCAGAGAAGGAGGTTCATCTGTCCTCACAGTATGTCTTGAAATGGGGAAATGGGGCTTTAGGTACGCTGCTCCTGCAGCTTGGAAACTACTGCAGGAGGATTTGTGTCTGGGGGAGCTGGTCTCTTGAAATCTTGAAAAAGTACATTGAAGGCATTTGAGGAAGTTTCATCAGAATGTATATGCTTTGACTATTGACTATTTCCTCTGTGACCCTGGATATGTTGACATGTGATGTAGCTTTGTGAAAGTTTGCTGCTGCCCGTCTTGGCCATGACACTGTTGTAAAACAGTTTTCTCATCTCAGGTGGATTTTTGGGATGGTTGTGGTAGAGTCAGCTGTCTCAGATCCTGCTGATCTCAGATCATTAGAATTACTGTGTTGGTTGTTTTTAAACTCCTGATGTTTTAAGAGTATCAAAGTATCGAAAATGTATCTTGCAGTCTACATGTCAAACTGTTCCGGTGCAAGACAATGGACACCAAAATTGCTCCTGAGGTTAATAGCCAGCGACATGTGAATGTGTATGATTCGGATTATTAAATAGTGATGGACCCTTTAATGTAACATCCTGTCGCGAGTGTATTAATGAGCGTGTAAATGAGAGAATGTGACAGAAATTGAAAAAGCGCTTAGAGTGCTCAGAAAGCTAGATACACAAGAACAGTTCCTGGTTAAATACATTTTAACTAACAATGACCACTAATCAGTCCAAAGAAGACACAAGTCCATACGTTCACATGCACAGTTAGGTCAGGCTATGGTTGGATTAGGCCATTTCATTTGACTACTAATGTCCCAGTATACAAAAACAGAGGGATAATTTATTTATTGACAGACTCATTCTGCTATGATATGTGGTGATATGCTTCCAAACTGGTTGTATGTCGAATGCTGAAACATGGCCAACTTTACAGGTCCGTACATTTCATCTCCTCTGTCCAAACATGTGGCTCTTGCTCTAGCATCCTTATGTTGACACCTTTGTCTTCTTTCCTTTGAGCTTTCTTCTAAGCTTTTACACCATTAGACTTCCAGGCCAAATCCCGGCACATGCATTGTGGAGCACATGCAGAACGCCTACAGTCCAGTTTGGTACTAATTGAGTTGTAGACATGGAAGAGTAATTGGACTCCCTACTTCTCTGTCCAACCTCGAGAAATTCAACTTTATACGACTTCAGTCGGACTAAAATGTTGACTTGTATTTTAAAAGTCCAGCTTTAGTGGGAATGTGTTTTTTTTTTAATTTTTTTTTTTTTTATATACATCATGTATACTGAGTGATCAGGTCATGGCAATTAATTTCAATGTTTTCTTTAAAATATCAACAGATATCAGATTTTTAGGATGTCAGGAGGAAATTCAGATATTGGTATTGGAACAATTCTTGCTGCATTAATACCTTGATGCAAGAAGAGTATGTGAGACTGCAGTGCCCAGGTTTGAAGAGGCAGACCGGAGTCCCACTCTGGCTGGTACATGGCCTTCCTTTAGTGGTGAGGCTGCGATGTACACTAATTGGCACTGTACATTAATGAAGTAATGCTGTGATGGAATAATGTAAAATATACAGAACTCTTCATGTAAAATCAGTGCTCTGCTACATGAAGCTCTTAATAAGGATATCTCAAATAGCAGCCGCTGCACTGTTCATCCCTGCTATCACATTATCTACAACAAGCGATAGCATAATTAAACACGTATGGCGAGGGAAGCGGTAAATGAGTAAGATGGACCATGTAATGTGGAGAGTCAAGGAGTGGAGGGGTGGGAAAAGAGAAGACAAGATTATAGAGAAGCCTTTGATGCCGAGTCTGGCTCTGGGAATCCTAGTGTGCCTTCAGGGGAAAGCTGCTCTCACACAACATCAATAATGAATGAAAGATATCTTGTTCAGTGGAAGACTGAACTTAACTGGCATACTGATTTGTTACCATGAACCTTATGTAAAAATTGCATCAGTGTGTTTGCCATGCTTCATTAGACGGATAAAGAGCTGTCAGCCATGACAATAAAGAGGGAGAACTGGGTGGGGTGCGAAACAAAAGAGGGCGAGAAAAAAAAAAGGCTTGAAACACACATTTATCCCAAAATCTATTGTTTTGAATTTAACTGAAGCATTCGTTGTATATGGCAGTAAAACAGCAGTGTTTGAGATTGTTACAGGTCCTATCATCATCATTTATTTATTAGATCCCTCAGAAAACACATAGAGGGGGTAAATAGTGTTTACAAAGGTGCAGAGGTAAAGACAACAGTAGAGCAGATGCATCAGAGAAAGACTGTGGGGGGTAGCATAAAGAAGCATGGACAAGAGAAGGTAAATACATTATATAAATAAAAATTTATATTTATAAATTTATATTTATACTTTTTTTTTTGCAATTATTGGATAGGACAGCTGAAGAGAGACAGGAAAATGTCGGGGATGACGTGTAGCAAAGTGCAAAGGTCTGAGTCAAACCCCACAGCTGCTGCATTGAGGAGTATTGCATCTGGACATTGGGCACACAACATAACCGCTAGGTTATTGGCTCTCTCCCATTTGCTTTGTCTTGATGATGTGGGCAACTTATGAAAAACAAGGTAGTTATGCACATCACATGATTTCTCCAAATGAAAAAAAACATTTCAAAAGCTTTGACAGTGAATGTTTTCCAGATAGAATCAGAGTGAAAATCGTGCAACACAGTGGGCGTGATCATCGAAAACACTTAATATGTTGAATAAGGAGTTAATTATAAACACATTTATGGAGAATGAATGCTGGCAGAAATCTATGTTTTAAACCCAGTCAGCTTTTTTTTAACTTCCTCTTACTGCTTTTTATTAGAAAATAACAACTTTGCCTTGAGTCTTAACTCCATGTATATGACTGTGCTGAATCACGATGCAGTATAGGAAACACATTCAGCATGCCAATCCTCCATACTCTTGGTCTCTCTGGCCTACCTTAAGCTATGATCTGATTGAATGCATAAACTTCCTCTTACTTTCCTCTAATTATTCATCTCATGCATTAAAAACAGTCTGCAACATATACTGACTGTACATACTGTATGTTTCACTAAGAGCCATGTGATATAGGCTCGGTTTTTAACACTCTCTTCTCCATCACCATCAACCTCACCGACACTCTTCAAACCTCCTCACACACAAACACAATACAGGCCCACTGCATCTCTGTGCATCTCCCTGTCAGGAGTGTCAACAGCACGCAGGTCGTCACCAGGGCTTATTGATTCTCTAAGCTATTTAACCAGCGGGAGGAACACGGAGCGATTTTAATGAATTAATCACATGTTGAATCCCCGTACAAAACTGTCCATGAAATGATTATGACACAGTCTGCCGTATCTCAGAGAGGAGGCCGAGCCGACGATAATTCAGTGTGATGGTGGTGAATCGCTGACTCTTTCATGTGCTGCACTTCCCACCTTATAACTATTTTATCAGGGAGGAGAAGTGGGATTTTTTTTTTCAGCAGCAGAAGTTATTTGAAGGGCATGTTACTCTGCTTTAAATACTGTTTTAATTTGCAATGCAAATGACTCCCGGTCTCATCTGAATAATCCTCTCAGTTACCTAATACTGTGGCATATTCGGGCCCTGTAATGTGTCTGTCGCAGGCTCGCTGCTGTGGTAAACCGCTTGGCCTTCCTGTCGGTCCCCGCTCACCCTGTGCTGCTGTACTGCTAAGAGGTCAAACAGAATTTACACCAACGTGGTGTTGGTTTTACACCACCTTACAGCTCTGGGGTTCCCCAACTCAGGGCAGGGGTTTTGTAAATTAAAATATGCAGTTTCTTTGCACTGAAGCTCATAATTAAAGGTCACATATGGTGCAAAATAAACTTTACCATGTTGTTCTAAGACTAATATGTGACCCTAGTCATGTCTACAAACACTCCAATTATTAGAAAAGTCCGTTCTCCAGCTTTTGCCTGCTCCAATTTTCAGAAAATGTGTGCTCAAACAGGCCGTTTGGAGATTTTCCCTTCATGACATCACAAAGGGCAGTAACCCCTCCCCCAGGTGGGTGACACTCCAACAGCTATGTGTTTGTTCTGCCCTGAGTCTGCCTTCTCAACATAAACATTGGGTATATTGCAAGAAAGCCCGAGCCAACCAAGCCCTTCCAGAGAGGGGCGTGGTCAGACACAGCTCATTTGCATTTAAAGCTACAGACACAGAAACAGCCTGTTCTGAGCAGGGCTGAAATAGAGGGGTTTATAGACATGATCAAATCCAGGATCAGAGTGGATTGTTGGCTAGAAACTTCCCAGACATGTTTTGAGGAGCTCTGAGACTTATTTAAACTTATTGAAAAGGAGGAGAATGTGACCTTTAATATCATACTGTATATACCAATTCAATTATCATGAGTTTATTTGGTGTGTTATAATCCCTGGACATTCCCCTGGCTTGAACACACCCGCAAACAAGAAAACCAACATATTATGGAAGTGTGTGGCTTACACTTTATTATTGTTACCACATTTGTACATCGGGCGATGTTCAGTGCAGCAGAGTTCAAGACAATCTCTTGTGAAGTCAGTCTCTGTCTGTCAGGTGGTGAACTTTTTCCTGCTGTCTGCACATTGAAGAGAGAGAACATGTGGTGCTTCTCCTTCTAGAGCAGCGCAGCTACTATCAAACTTTCTTCACTGTGGTTTTATAGTTGACTTAATTGCTGAGAAAAGCGTCAAACTTCTTCAAATGCTGACTGTAACAAGAGCTGAGAAAACCCCTACTTTCTCTCCCTTAACTTCTTTTTTCTCTCATTTATTTAATCACCACCTTTCTATCTAATTAAGGCTTTGCATTGGACAACAGTGTTAAAATACACTCCCCCACTCACCAGTTGCCTTTAAATCTGCAGAAGGGATGCATCTTAATGAACTACTCTTTAGTAAGTCTAGTTAACAGCGGATTAAAACACTAATGCTGCTTGTGCTCTGTTCTTTCTCCTGCAGAGAGCTGAGTCAACTCAGTCGTTTTAGTGAGTCTCATTTTGTTCATCACAGTTTGATCATGTGTTTTTAAAATCAGCCTGTGCAGCAGCTTCATCCCTGCAGACTTTTGAATATCTAACACACACTTTGAATTTTTACTCTTCCCATCTTTTAAAACACATTCATGTTTGCAGATGAGCTTGAGTTGGAGGGCTTTAGGAATCATGCAAAGTAACTACTTCACCCCTGATATACTTCTAAATTAATGTTTACACAACTGGTAGGGCTGCTCAAATATGTCAAAAATCTAAATCACCGTTATGTTGACAGATATTGAGATAACGAATATTAAACACAATTTCTCATTTGCAACAAATGCACACACAGCCTCCTGTGGACATGCACTAATGGAGAGTTGTCAGAGTGAGGTGGCTGCCCACAGAGAGCGCTCCTGAGCTGGTGGGGAGGTTTGGTGCCTTGCTCAAGGCAGCAGTGCTCAGGAAGTGAACTTGCACACTCTCCAGCTACCAGACCAATTTCCACACTTGGTCCGTACCGGGACTTGAACCGGTGACTCTCCGGTTACCAACCCAAGTCCCTGAGCTACCGCCATCCCCAGCAATTTATAATGATAAATAGATGATTACAACTATGTTTCTGGGGTAGAACTCTTGTGGCCAAAATATAATAAACACTTTGAAACAAACACGACAAAAACCTTTGGACAAAACGAGGCCCAACATGGAATGTGGCACAGTTATCGTTTAATCTCGATTATCTTGTTTTCATGACCTTTGGAAGCCAAAATTGAATTTGAAATTGGTTAATTGACAGCCCTAACAACTGGGTTAAATTCTGTTATTCAAAAGCTGAATTGTGCAGGAACTGTGGTTCAGGTCTACGTTGGGGGGTAAAAAAAGGAGCTTGAACTCAAGAGATGGCCAGATTCAAAGTTTTAAATGTGAAAACAAAATATGATTTTATACTTCTCCCAGGTGTGTTAGTCAAATTCAACCACAGACAACAGTTCAATCAGACCTTTTATGTACCAAAAATACCTCCGCATCTTAATTTGTTTTTGGTTAATTTTGATTATCAGCCACTAACGCCGGCAGAGTGAACATGCAAGAGGATATTTCTACTTAGCTTAGCTTAGAAATGATCTTACTTGTAACCACTTGTGTTCATCAGCTTCAGTTCAAAATGAAATGTTATCAATAACTGGCTCTTATAAATAAATGACATTATTCTGTTTGTTAATTCCCAGCTGATGATGTTGCTGTAGCAGCCTGTGGCGGTGTGTGTGTGTGTGTGTGTGTGTGTACAGTACAGCATGCAGTGTGTGCCTGTGTTTACTGTTCGTGAGTGATGATTCACCTCTCTCTGAACCTTCAGAGTTGCTTGTTGCCAGAGTGGCTGTTGGCATATTCGTTGCCTCTGCGTGCCAAGCGTTTGTACCCGTTCGCCGTGTCTGGTAAGGGGGGTGTCCCTGGCACCTCGCCGCCCCCCATCAACCCCCTCCCTGTTCCTGAAAGACAACAATGATAAGAGGGGAGGGGGGATGGACAGGGTGTGAAAATCCTCTTCAGATTCTGGGCTTGTGGAGCCAGAGCCTTTCAGTCCGTTCCTAAAAATCCTCCTGAATGAAGACGAGCGGAGGGAGCGCCGTATCAACACGCATCGCCCCCTGTATTTAACCGTCACTCAGGGTAATTTATGCCTCGCGCCGTTCCAGGGGTTATTTTTGGGAAGTAAGCAGAAACAGAGGCAGGTTCAAAGCGAGGACATGACTCTGCACTCCAGCCGGTCGAGTGTCTCCTTCCTGCATACCTTTCCGTCTTTGTTTCTGTGGGGACACAGCGGGCGGGGCCGCGGCCCCGTCCGTCAGTCAGTCAGTCAGGCCTGTGAAGCTGCGGCATCCTCCCTGACAGCTGACAGGACGCAGTCTGACTCCACGAGTGCAGGCGGAGGGGGTTATCCTTGTTTATGTCACCTAAGTGCTTAAAATGGTGGTCAACATCATTGGTGACAACTCAACGTGACAGTGTGTTGTTGCATTTGGTGTGAAACCAAATTCAGATAGCATGATCTTTATTTAACAAGGCGGCACCTTCACTTTCAGACCTAACTGCTCCAGATTCAGAATCTGCTTAAAGCCACTTGTAGATAAAGAACCTGTGAGCCATGCTGGAGTAAAAGAACAGATATCATGAGAAAATATGTTTGATAGAAGTGAAACTCGGCTGTTGTAATATTACTTCAGTTTTTAAGGATGTGGTCATGAGACTGTGTGATGATTGACTCACTTTTGGTACCAGCTTCAAGAGGCCACTTGAGGAACTGCAGTTTTTGTAATTCCTGCATTCCTGTGTCTAGAAGTTGCTGCTTCAAAATTTAAAGTAAAAAAAAAAACCTTCTGAGTCGTGATTAGTCTATGAAAGTCCTGCTGCTCTCTCTGATTACAGACATGGAAACCAGTCTGCTAATTTTACTCAATACAACCATTTTTCCAAAATGTTGAACTATTCCTTTAACTTACAAACCGAGCGACGGAGCCAATTATTGTTTGTGGAGCTGAAATAATGTCTGTTTGCACATTCTGCTCATATTATTTTCATGAGTTTCATCTTAATCATGCTCTTACAATGTGATTACGGTGCCAAGTGATTCCACAGGAGCATCATTTAACGCCTTTTTTAAATGCTACATTCAAAACGAGTTAGACATTCGGTCGAGGAGGAAGCGTGAACACTAACAGAGAGCTGGAATGATAATTAGGCTGGGCCATTTCACTCACTGTAAATACACATTTCTGGCCCTGAGGGAGACATTCCTGACATTCCTGCTCAATTTTAGAATAAACGGAAAGAGGAGAGTCCCTGTCTTTTGTCTCCTGAGAGTGTGCAGGGCGCTCAGTGCTCCAGAAGCAAAGTTTCTCATCCAAAGAATTATTGTTTAAATGTAAAAAAACAACAACACTGTGTGTGGTCAATGATTTTATTAAAAAATAAAATCTGAAGCAGAAATTGTATATAATTTTAGAGGAGATTACTTGTTGAAAGAGTGTTTGAGCAGACTTGAGCAGAATTTCAGCTTGACCGTGCGTCATTGGCTGTGCAGTGTATACAGGGGGGCACCAGGGCCAATCATGGTTGGATCATCTGCTCCAGACAGGTTTGATACATTTCTGGTATGATTGAAATATGAGTTGTATGACAGCATGCAATCATATCCAGCTATGGATGAGAGAGGCAGGACATGATGTAAATATGTCCTGTCATAATGGCTGATGTTGCAACCAGTCAGAGGCTGTGAGGAATGTTTGCCTTGTTTTATATCATTGCTACATTTAGTTCAGTAAGAGCGGAGAAGAACATGCTGGAAAAGAATGAAGTAGCTTCATTGCATACACAGAGATCAGATGCAGGTCACATGATATAAACCTCATCACTTCCTTATTCTCACTCACAGGGGATTTTGCTTCAACTCACACTATCTTCACATGGAAAATGTACAAGGGGACTGGCAGGATTTTGGTGTGACCATTTCAGTTTGTGTTCACAACCCGCTCCAGCTCTCAGCCTGCCGTTAGTTTTACTGAAAGTTATAGAGACAGCATTGTGAGCGTTGCCCCCTACAGCTCTGGCACGCTCCCTGTGTAGCAGCCCCACTCTGACGTCTCTCCATTAATACATGTCCACAGGTCCTGTTTGTGCATGTGTGTATTTCGGGCCTATGTGTGTAAGATGCATGTCTCAAAATAACAGAGTGTAAAACCAGAATGAGCCCTCTGGGATTAATAAAGTATGAATAAAAAACCCCCAACCAACAAGTGTGTGTGTATATATATAGCCTATATATATAAAAAAATAACCCATGGGGGTTAGGCACTGTTAACATTGTTAGGCATTGTTGTTGGTCATTTCAAGACTATTTGCACACACACCGAGTGTACTTGTGTAGTGTAAAATGTGGTGAGCTTCAGTGCAGCTTTCAGAGTTCAGGTTTGCATCAAACAGACTCTGAAAGTATTTTTCTTTTTTCCAAGACTGTGAAAGTACCCGGTGCAAACTGAGCTATATCTTACATCATTCACCTGCAACACAGTGACAACTGTTTCAGGTGGAAACGGTGAAACTGTGGCACTTCTTCTGCATGATTTCACCTCTACACTGTGGCTCTGATTACACCTTCAATTATACCTCACGAGTTCCTCTTTCACGTTGTCACATTAGATTCCGAAAATATTGATGATAGCCGCATTTGAATCGGAATGAAAGACGATTCACATGCTCAATTACAGCTGTGCCTTCTGCGAATTATGTTTCCATAAAGTGAATTTCACTTCAGTATATTCTTTTAGATTTTTATTGAAATGATGTAATCAGTGGGGGAAAAAATGCTGAGGGACATTTCAGGAGTTTTGGGACTTTTTGACCGAACACCTAGTGTTACTTTTGAAAGTCTTGACAGTCATGAACAGGCCTTATTGAGTCAAAAGCTAGCTATCTTCACCCCCAGGATTTGATCAACCCTGGGGGGCCTCCTTCAGGTGAGAGTGTCTCAGACACTGTGTGATCCAGAGGTGCTCTACTGATGATCCCATAATTTACTCTCTGCTCATCTGACAGGACTCTGGCTCTCGTCTTGTCTGCGGTTAAAATGTTGCTTGATTATTGAGGGTGTCAGAGTTTAGTCTTTTGAAAGTCTTGACAGTCATGAGTTGCCTCTTTTAAATCATAGTTAGCTTTCTTCACAAGTGTATTTACCTGAAATCTTCATCCTGCAATAAAACGCCTTGACATAAAACGTCACTCTTCAAACCACGTTGAATCCTCTCTCCCCTGTGAACACTTCATTAGACACCCTGCACCCACCATCTCCTCACATGTCATCCCTCTCACCTCCAGGCTGATGGGGGATCCATCACCTCCTCTGAGGCCTGCGACCCGGTCCTGGCAGTCCGGTCACGTCCGCGGGCCCTTCAGATCCGTCTTAAACAGCGCGCAGATCATCTGCTCTCGGCTGCTTTGATCTCTCAGAGGCTGCGCCGGCTTCTCACAGGCTGAATCCATACTAAAGCTTTTTTCGGACTTCACAATGCTGAAGCAATCTAGCAAATGATGCCGGGATATGAGGAGCCTTTCAAACGCTGGTTTGATTTCCACCTCTTTAGTGAGATGGACTCCACTGAGGCATCCAAAGAAAGGAAGGAAAAAGGACACAGAGAGTATTGCAGGATGGGAGGCGGGCTGAATACAAATGGCTACTTTCATATTTGGCCCCAGAGAAATGTGTAACTGGTGCACCAAAGGCGGGATGATCTGCTGTGTGCTGTCGAGCAGCTTTGGACAGCAGTCGAGCGCTTTGTGTCCGTTTCTGCCAGCAGCTCCGGGTCTGTGTCCTGGGGAGGCTCAGATATGATATGATTAATGATGAGCTAAAGCGTTATTGATCTCTGAGAGGAACTGAGGTTGTTGTTGCAAATTGAATTGTGATAGGACACAACAGAAGATAAATAAGCATTAAAAAAAAAAGGAACATATGGAACCGTTGACACGCAGGGAAAATGTGTTGAGCACAGCATTACTGTAGGATGAAGAGGGGGGGAATAAAAAATGTTGCTTCAAAGGAATAAAGAAATCAAATGACATGGGGTCTTTTTTTGGCATCATTTCCTCGCGTCTTAGAGCGATGTGAGAACAGAGGGCTTCACGTCACAGCGTCAGTCTGACACCATGTCAGGTACTGATGATTAGCTGCACATCTGATTCACCTGTCACACCCCGCTCTTCAAACATGTCGATATACTCGACCATCACTTTGTGTCGACCTGTTATGTATTTTGTGCAGATCTGAGCCGTGTGAATAAATAGTGTGAAGCAGTAATGAACAGGAGGGAAGTGTAGCAGCCTCCAGACGAGTCATGTCACGTCAAAGGGCTTTCTGGAGGTTACTCCTGTGCACCGTCTTTAACCTAAACAGACGTGATGATGTTACTGTATAGGCATTCTGAGAGATTTCTTATAGCAGGCGGTTTAAAGAGGGCCTCTAAAGAATCTGTTTAAAGGGTCATGTAGCCCTGACGCTTTACCGTACCCCCTCCATTCCATCAAGAATCAGGACTCCTTACCCCTCAACATGGACATGTGTACATTGGGACTTAGTAGACGGAGCTGTTAATTTTCAAATCCTGATAGCTCTAAACATTTGCCAACCCCACCTTTAAGGCCCCGTGTCCACCTCACAATTTTTTTTTTTTTTTTTCCAGAACCAGCGTCCTTCTTTTCAATTGTTTTCAGTGTTTTTCCCAGGGGCTCCACCTTTTTTTTATGCGGCCGCTCAGAGGGCTCAAGTTGAAAATCTTTAAAAAAAATGTTTAGAATGGCGCTGTTGACGTCACTGACACTCTTTTCCAAATGTGTAATATTCCCTGTAGTTTTGCCACTTATAGGCATGCCTCTTCAACCCACATCCTGTTTGCTCCGTGTCTGATCGGGAAATGAACAATGAATTTAAAACATGCGGTAAAAAGTAACAGAAAAAAAAAAAAAAACGCTAGGTGGATACGGGGCCTAAAACTGTTTTCTCATATGAACAGAATAACTTGCATTAAGAAGCTGATTTTATATTTTTGCCAAAAGATTTGTGTTATTGTGTTTTTCCTTCAAATATGAGAGTCCAGGACCACTGTGGGGTTGAGCTGAGTGTACTGTCTCTGTAAAAAGTTATTTCGAGGATCTTTTTATTTCATCTCAGCAGTGTGCAGAGTGTTTGTGTGTGTGTGAGTGTTTGTGTGTGTGTATTATACTGTACACAGTGGTGTGTACTGTACGAGAGGAAGCTCTTCTGACCTTGCTGCTGTTTCTTCGATTTTCACTCCTCACACTGAGTCGGACAAATTCATTGTGGTGCATTGATCAAGTCAGGATTGAAATAAACCTCCGACATCACTCGATATAGTGCTCTCTCTCAAACACACACGAAAAAACACACACACACGCACACGCCGGAGCCAAACAAAAATGTGGATTAATTGCGTGTTGAAGCGGATGACGGATGGTGACCTCTGATTGGCCTCTGCTGTTGTCATTGTCCCACAGCGTGAGCGATGGACACCAGAACACAAACCAATGATCTTTTCCCCATCCAGCCCCGTGCCTGTGAGTCTGAATAATTCAATTTGTATCCACCAAAGCTGCATTTGTCATAGCTGCTGTGTGCTCTCAGGCTCTTTACCCAGGATGCTTTGCTCTCTACTCTTTGATTCACCACATTCAGTGCAGGTTTCAGAAGATCAATCCGCACACGGGGAAGACGGGGTGATGATATATATATATTTTTTTAACAGGGCTTGCCCAAAATATGTGTTACTTACTTCATATCTCACAGGAAAAGGCACCACATGTAATTCTTGCAGCACATCACAAAATGAACATTACTACTTAAAATTGAACGCATTTGGACACATTTTCTGCTGATTTTTGAAGTCTTTACTCTGGTTTTCTGTCAGCTTTCGGATTGAAGCTCTTTGTTCGCAAAGCGCTGCAGCAGACTACCTCTCCAGATCTTTTCAGTTTATGCACCAGAAAGCGGCTTTAGATCGTCCGGTACTTCCCTTTTTTAGCTGTTAAAACAAAGCAGAACAAAAACATTTGTTGATGTAGCTCTCAGACATTTTGCTCAGAGAGCTGGAAACTCCTTCCAGGGGTTCTGAGAGGAGCAGAAAATATTGATTATTTTAAGCATTAACCAAAACCTATTTATATCAGTGGATGTTTGATGTTTTTTTTTTTTTGGGTGCGTAGTTGTCTGCTATTCTCAGATTCAGGTTTCAAAAATACAACGGGGGTTTAAGGGTAATATTAAAGAAAAACAAATCTGTTCATTTTTTATGCATTTGACGCTTTGTCATAAAAAATCTGAAGTGCAGCTTTATATGTTTACCTTTCACTTTTCCTTAAGCCAAAGATGATCATTTGTGACATTTTGAATTTTTGACCACACCTGCCATCATATCAGCCTATTGTTGGTGTTGAAATGTGTATATATATGGGTGTGGCCCCCCTCTGTTCCCAAGATTATCACCTGAACAAGACCTCTGCTTAAAAGCCACAAAAAGTTTTAAATTCATCACAACGTTTTTGACCAAAGTGTGCGGGCCTATCATCTTCAACAGTCTGCTGATTTAGCGCTGCCCTCCACATCTATGTGATGTGCGTATAACTACCTCCTTTTTCTAAGTGCAGCTTTATTGCCTTTAAAAGCTTTATCATGATCTTACACATGCACACTATTTATCGTTTGACTCCATCAGTAAGTGAGAACCACACTCCCAGGTAGATGCTTTGTGGTTTTACAGACATCCAACTTTTCTCCATACATCCCTCTCAGCACTTAACGTCCAGGCTCCTCTTTTTATTCATCCCCGTGTGTTTACACAGCCGCTTTTTAACGACAGGAGGAGTCTATGAAAAGGGACAGGAGGCTGCAGAGCGGAGGTCCCACCTGCAGTCAAGCCAATGAACCTGTCACTTGAAGACTTCAGGACGGAGCCCACAACTGCAGACACACCCCACCCCCTCGCCCACACGCAGATCATGAAAAGTGTGGGTGACGAGTGGGAATGATTACTCCCCCATGCCTTCATAATGTCTGATGAAAGAGCGATGCAATATCCAAATCATCCTGAGCGTGCTGTATCAGACGCAGCAGCCTCTATTTACTGTTTAAAGCAATAGCAGCTCTTGTGTTGATGTGTCCTCGGGGTAATGCTTTTTATATCATTTGGTGCCTTAACAACAATTGTGAGTCTTATCTACCCTGAAATATTGACCCACCAACAACTGTTGCCGCTCGCTTTACAACCTAACTATGGATTATTTCTGTCACTCATTCATTTTTATAGCTCCGGCAATCAAAATAAAGCGGTATCAAAGTGTGTTTAGAAGAACAGATAGCTGAGAAGTGAGTGGGGCAGTTCATCCTAAAGCTCTACAAGGGGTAGTTGTCTTTTATTACCTCTGGAGTAGCTCTGTATAAAGCTCTGTTAATTGAGAAAACAGCTCAGTTGTGTAGTCGGGGTGATTAAGCACCACAGTAAGTCGATCCAGAGCCTCGGCATCGCTTCAGTCTTTGTCTGAGACAGACAAAAATAACTTTGGAGAAATGTTTAGATTGCTGACCTATATCCTGATCGCAATTGATTTTGTGTTAACTCTACAAACTGAACTAACAAGCTTACATTTTAATATAATGTAATTGTTTAATTTAATTTTAATTTAATTTAATGAAATCAACATTGTCTTGTTTATATGAGCAGTTATTTCTATGCATTGGAAGTTTTTATGTTTTTAATCGAGCTGTCGACGTAAATGCGCCAAATGCGGATTAAGGTCTTAAATTATTGTATTACATTTTTTTCTAGCTGCATTAATTGCTTGCTTGAATTTCCTTTGCTGCACCTTGGGTGAGCTACCGCGGTATCTCCCTGTAGTCACAGTGATTGAAAAAAACGACACCTGCTGCGACTCAATCACTGCCAGACTCTCAGTTGACGAGTAAAATGTAATTTCCACCTTGAGACATTTTGTTCTACTCCCTTTAGGTGTTTGATCTGCATGAGTTTATTTTTCTGGGGTAAAGTGAATTTTGTAACCATCAATCTACCAGAAGCTCCTTATTAAATTTCAAAATAAAAGTATGTTTGTATACAAACAGGAAAGTACCCTTTGCTTAAGTTGATTTCAAAATAAAAGCATAACAAAAACTGCAAAATCATGAAATTTCCAACATGCGTTTAAAAATGAGATTGATTGGGATTTAGAAAATAAGTCAATAGACAGCCTTGATTTATGACCATGGAAGCCCCTTTGAAGTGTTTTTAAGTGGTTATTGAACAAACTGAAATTCATAGTGATCCCTCAAAGGCAAACGAGATGTATTCTATATTATTCGTAATAGTGTCAGTAAGCATTAGCATGGGGTCGGTGTCAGACAGGAGGCTTTACAGCGCGTCTTTTCTTTTCACATTTTCCAAAGCAAATATTCACGAGGGATTCATTTGATATTTGATAGAGAACACGTGTGAAGTTTAAGAACAGCTTCAAACTTTAAATTCTTATGATGTTGGTGACTGACGCCCAATCATTCTGCTCAACACTGCATTAGAAGCCGATTGTGTTTCAGTCAAGACGTATATCAGTTTTTTGTTTTTTTTAAAGGTTGAATGTATGGTAGTCCATGTAAAGATGCAAACATAGCCTACAGTATTTATAGTGCAGCTGTATATCTCTGAGATTCAGTTGAACATAAACAGATAAATCACTCCATCGAGCACATCTCCGTATCAGTTTCCACACAGCTGCATGATGGAGATTTTTCTTCTGTGACATCCTTGCTCCAGTTTGCCGCTGCTGCTGCTGATGCTACTCTACATCTGAGGAGCCCGCTTGTCTACGATGATGATTGCTGTCCCATTTAAATGAGTATTAAGGCGTGAGGTTTGCTCAGAGACACGAGTGGGAGATGGATGACACTCTGGAGGTGGCTGAGCGCTGCTCCGCCTGCATGGATTTGTCAACATGAGGGAACGTGTCAAACTGAATCAATAGAGGGAGGAAGGATCGCTCTCGCTGAGCAATTATAGCTCCATAATTGATAAATTTCCTATTTTTCACTCCAAATGTCAGCCATAGATTCATTTTGACATCACGGTCAATCTTTCATTTGGTATGCAAATGGATTAAAAAATTACAGCCTCTCATTATTGTACAGAAATATAGATTTGTTGTATTTGAAACGTTCTCTTTTGGAGGAGTATAAGCTATAATCTTAGTGCTTTTAGGGTGGACGTCTGGTATAAGGCTGACAAATATCCAAAGCCCTTTTCAGACTGCTTTTTCGCCTTTAACTAAGCTCAGCCTTCATCACGTCTTCGTGCATTCATATTGACTCAAGACGGCGAAATATTGGTGTCCCAGTCTGTGAATTCACGTTGCATTTTAATGTTGCAGAAGCACGGCACAGTGGGAGCTCCGCATAAACACACAGCCAGACATGCACGCACACACACAGTGCGGCGCTCCCTCTGCTCGCTGAAACTGTCTCGCCTCTGTTACTACCTGTGGAAACGGTACAGAGGGAGGATCCCTTCATCCCCCCCCATTGCACCTCTGCGGCGTTCAGATTTAAGTTGAAACATCACAGGGGCGCAAATATTGCGGCTTAAAAGTGCAGTCTGACTCGGGCTAAATACTTTTTAAGTAGGCATGATAACGTTTTGATCTGATATATGCTGATGTGAAAGTTTAAAGAAGCATACGTCTATAAATCTGAAGTATGGCTGCAGAAAAAAGTACTTTGAGTCATGATTCTGCATCTGGAAAAACCTGTCTGAACTTACATTCAGCTGTTGCTGTGCTGCCAGTTGATTAGAACATAAAACCTGCTAAAATGATTTACATGGAAAACATGAGACCTGCTAAATACAGTATGTGATCATTGTTTTGGGGAGCACATGAGTATGCTCATGTTAGCATTCAGCTAAATTCAGCTTCAAATGGGCTTTGATGTTTTTCTGAATGAAGTTGTGATACATGCACTCATGCAAGGGGGAAAACAAAGCAGAACGGCTTCAAGCTTCCCAAGACCAAGATGAAGTTTTTTTTTTTTAGGACCTAAAACTACGAGAGTGCTGGAGTAATGGATGGAAAATGTTCAGCATCCTGAGTGGAAAAAACCTTCTACTTAGCTCAGAGATGAAAACAACTAGATTGTTAGATGATGGGACTTGAATCAAGAATTTTATGAAGTCGGTGGATAGAAATGGTTGAACATGAAACACGTGTAATGTCAGGGGGTCACAGACTTTAACCCCCACTTGTATACATCCAGAAAATAATGTTCCTCTGGTGGATTTTTCAATTTGTGTCTGGGGAAGTGTGAGGTGCAGTGACAAGATAGTGTTAAGAATATGGTCAGCATACAAAAAATCTTAAAGGAGCAATCTGTAAGATGTGTAGTGACTGAAATGATAAAGTGACCTTACTATATGATCAGACATTAAGGAAACATGCTATGATGAAGTGCTGGCTTCTCTGACAACAATGCAGCAGCCAGTATGTCCTCCTTCTAACTTTAGATTCTGGTCCTGAATGCTCTGGATTTGTTTGGACCAGAGAAGGATAGGCAGTTTTAAGGCACCCTCACACGGCTGTTTTGGACGCCCCTCGGCTAGCCAGGCAAACGACAAACCAACAGGTGTTGCAGGGCTGGAAACGGGCAAGAGAAGTGGTTCAGATAGAAGTGATTGTACCCGACCTAAAAAGCCTCTGCATGTTTCTAATAAGCTCCACGAGCAGAAACGTGCTCAAACTAGGATCAATATTGGAGATGCTTTTCAAAAGTTAGAACACAGAATGGTTCACAGGCTGATGCAGAGCTGGCTAAACAACGACAAGTAATCCTGCAAGAGCATCGACTCTATGGTGGAGGCGGCGAGACAGCTCTGTCCAATGTTTGAGAATTTGGACTGCAGTACCAATTTTAAACACTAGATGTCAGAGTTACATATTGCTCCTTTAATTCCTGCTCAAGTTTTAATTAAATAAATGGTTTTTGTTTGTTTAGTTACCTTGGTAAAATTCCCATACGTGTCATACTGAAAACATGTGACACTCTGCACCTGAAGCTATGTAACTAGAAACACAACATAAAGTCACACTGACATTGTTTCTTTTACAGAATACATATTATTAATATTAACATAATATATATTTTTTTCTAAATAGAAAATCCTCAGTAAACTAAGACCAATGTTGAAAGTTTTGTTTTGTATAAATCCAAGTTGCAACTCAGGGAACACAAAGTTAAACCCCTCAATTCATTTGGGCCGGAAAGAACGTGGAAAGACTTTGATCTCCACTCGGCACATATGGGAACAATCTCTGACATTCCAGCTGGACTAAAGCATGTTTTCAGAGGCCGTTTAAATAGCCTCATTTCTGGCCACGGTGAATCGAGTTTCAAAGACTGTACAGATTCAGTTACTGTTAATACGGGTCTTCCACAGGAGTGAAACACAGGTCAGTGCAGGAAGAGAATGAGCCAGAGATATACTGTACAGAGAGAGAGAGAGAGGGAGAGATTTAGGAAAGCTGTGGAAAAAAACTCTGAGGATATTGTGTGTTTGTGCATGTACGTGTGTGACGGAGATAAATCGCTGCTCTTTTACGGCTACATTAAAATCACCATACCAAAATGGGAAATACTGTAAGTGCTGTACCTAACCAGAAAAACTGTAATTCCAGCCTTGCACAGAGATGAATGGGCGCTTGTATTAGAAATACGACGCAGAATAAAAAAGTAAATAAGTGAGATGAAGTTCAACATGAGGTAAATAGAAGTTCATAGAAAAATCCCTGCTGTTCCACAACCGGGATTTCTTTTCTTCCGATCCCTCTGAGGAGTTCTTAGAAATGTATTCACTGTATTTATGAGCATCCTCACCCGGGCACAGCCTCTCACTTGACACATAGAGGACACAGAGGTTTAAAAAAAGAGGGGGAGGGGGGTGGAGGAGGCTGAGAAATGAATAAAAAAAATCAAAACAACAACGGTATAAACAAAGGGATTTATGAAACAGTTTGCCAGTTGGAAGTCGAATACAAAGCTCTCTGCAAAAAGTCACTCCCAGTCTTACTTCTACTTGAATAATCTTCGAGAAATCTTTCTTGGCACGGTGCTGACGGAATGCTAAAACAGGTGAAAACATCAGGAAACACCCTGAAGCAGCGTAACTTGTGTTTGGATAAATTTTTTAATTATTTTAACAAGCTTAGATCTATATTTGAGATGCAAGTAGAAGAAATGTAATTTCATCAAAGCCTTCAGATCACTGCAAAAAACTCAACATCCGTCTGACCTGTTTTCATGTTCAGTCCAAGTCTGCCAAGTCGGGCTCGTACCAACGGTAGCCTGATTACTGAATGGTTCGGTTGCCGGACTGGTCATGATTGAATGGCCAGTCCTCTTGGCTGAAGTGCTCCCAGCAGGAGCTGTTGTTTAGCTCGAGTCAGAACTCCTAAAACACCCTGAGTTAGGATGGTGGTGGTGGTCCCTCATGGTTTAGAGATGGCATCTCTGTTAGAGGAGCAGAGCCAAGTGTGCAAGGTGTGCTGGCTACCTGTGAGTCCAAAATGTCTTCTTTTTTTTTTAAAGGCTTACTATGCAATTTCTCGGACCAAAACGATGCTGACACATCTCCTTCCTCCCTCAGTTCCCCCTCTCTTGTCTCCACACCGGAGTATGGACGGGTTCTGAAATACAAAACAACACGTCCGATACCGGGCTGAATCACAACACATATGTCGGTGCTTCATTTCGGTACCACTCAAAGTCAGAGCCGAAGGTGCTGACCCATCTCTGCTCAGTGAGCTGTACCATAGGGTCTTCCAGCGTTCAGAAATGGCCATTAAAGGCAACAGATGTATTATCATCTGGGCCACGAGGTCTTTTTGCTTTTAAAAGTATTGATTTTGGCACCTGCACCCTCTGAAAAATATTGATTCAGCCTTGGTATCGGAAAAAACCTAAACGATAACCCTAACCTACATCCGAAAGTGTCTGTGAGGCAGCTAGCGGTAAAGGCGTGCTATAGTAAACATCTAACCAAAATCCTGCAATCAATTTCATGATGATGATGATGATAAGCATCTAAAAGTTGATTATGATTATCCGTCTGTCTATTAGGCTAAAGAAAATCTTTTCTCGTTTTTTTTTTTTTTGGCAAGTCTTTTGGTTGTTGTTGAATGAACAACAACCAAATGAAACTCCCCCACTGAGTGGGAGGGGCTTATCTCTGCCCCCGCGTTGTGGCAGGCAGGGCTCTTCCCTGTTGAAGACGGAGATATTGTTCCCACCCTGGAGAACAATGCACCAGCCGCCACTGCTAACATGTGAGAGATGGCACCAATGAGAAATGGGGAAAATTCATGTGGGAAGTGCAATCCAGACATTTTTTACATTTCATAAAATAAGTAGGTGGTTTTGTGTTTTCCTGAACATGAATAAAGAATTTCATGATAAAGACATGCAAAAAAAAAAAAGAAATCAGAATACAGGAAACAAAGTGTTTGATGATTAAAATGCTTCTTTTTGAAACCTAAATGTTGGCAAGTATGACTCGACCAAACAGCAACAGATTTATATTAACTTAAATCTTCATGTTTCATGGGTAATGTACAGACGTGTACATGTGGCAGCTCGTTGCTTGCCATAAGTAGGAGTAATGTTTTTGATAATGGGCACTGTGGTTAATGTTTGATGGTAGGACCAAACAGCCCATGAGGCTCTTTTTATGGAGGACTTGTTGCCCATTTAATTTTGATCTAATTGCATTTTTCGCTTGTTAACAGCACCTGGGGTTTCACAACATGCAAAGCTAATGAGATATTTTTTTTTTATGTTTATTTTTCTCATTTACTCCCACAGATTTGCAGATTTCGCTTTAATACTGTCAGATGTCACTGCATATTAAAACACCCCTCCCCCCCCCCTCCTCGTCTCTCCCTTGATGCCACGCCCACTCACAGCCCATCACGTCTCCTGACTGATCGCATCCCTCCGTCCGCGCTCGCCTGCGCCTCTCTTGCAAATGCGTTGACTCCGTGACACCTTAAATCTGACACTAATGACTAACGCCGTCATCAGCGGCACGCTTAATGACTTCAGTCATCAGAGCCGAGGATTAGGCCACGCACTCGTACCCCGAATGAGTTGTGTATTTTGTGTCTAAATATACGCTGTGAGGAATATTAGCTGCTCTCAGCTCTGTCGGGCTGATTTCATGAAAAGGTAATGAATTGTTAATGGCATGATTACTCTGAAAATAGAATAACTGTGGAGAATGGCCCCAGCATTATGGCTCCCATTGCTTTCCTTCCCCTCATGAAATGAAAGGTTATTCATTATGTGTCAATACTTCCACAGTCCATTTGTCTAGCTGTGATCGAATGAAGACTCTCATTACTGAATATGAGCGCCAATTACTCCGTCTTTGTGAGCCTCTCCGGTCAGTTATCATTGTTAACAAGTGTTTTTTCTTCCTTTTTGTCGCACATTGAGTTCACTTTGAACGTCTCAGCACAATGTGTGCCCACAGGCTAAAACAGAATATTGACTTTCATTCACTGCTTCCTTAATCAAGGCCTCACTGTTAAAGAGTTGCTTGTTTGATGCCTCTCACATAGCGCTGCGTTGCCTCTCAGCACGTCTCTCTCACTTCAAATGCTGGACTAAGTTAAAGTTTTTCTATCACATCGATTGGAGCAAAAACTTTAACTAAAACAGAAACGTAAGAATTCAGAAGACGATCCTCTAAAACTGGATTAAACAACGCCTCTGCTCGGGAATATTATCAGCTGCAATTTGAAATGCAATCAATGAACAGACAGCCGAATTTTAGATCTCACAACCTTGTTTGAGGTTTATTTTGAGGCTTTTTGGGCCTTTATTTGGAGGACAGTTACATAGAGTCCGAAATCAGGGAGAGAGAGAGACAGTGAGGAAGGACATGCGGAAAAGGAGCCACAAGTTGAATTCAGACCCAGAGGACTACAGCTTCGGTACATGTGCATAACCACTTTGTTACCTGCGCCCCCTCATAACTACTTTTTGAAATGATTGAGAGGGTATTCTATTGAAAACAGAATGCAATTTCAAGCTTTGAATTGCAAAGATGTGTCCTGACCAAAAATTAAACCTTTTTTCATACATATATGATTTTACTAAATTTCCAGATTTATTTTTGGGCTTTAGCCTTCATTTGAACGGACAGTGGACAGAGTAGGAAAGCGGCGCGAGAGAGTGGCAGGAATGACGTGTGGGAGAGGAGCCACAGATTGGACTTGAACCCAGGTCGCCCACCTGGAGGACTATAGCATCTGTATTGCACATGGGGTACTACCTAGCCACTAAGGAATCTGTGCCACGATTCTACTTGGACTTGAACCCAGTCAGAGGACTATAGCATCCCTATTGTACATGGGGCACTATCTGAGCGCTAAGCATTCTGTGCCCAGACTTTACAAAATCTGTCTCTCTTTCAATCTCTTTCCCCTTGACCAAGAAATTCAGGTGATCCTGTGACAAAAGGCCTTACAGCTTTTACGTCATCCTGACCTCCAAAAATTGCAGGAAAAATAGTCTTAAGAACTCTTCACAAAAAAAACAACAGATGAATTCAGACTTTTAAAAAATCTCCATTGTGAAGTAGTTATTGATTTGAAAGCAGAAATGACCTCCATAAGAAAAAGTATAATTGAATTTTTATTTGATGCATTTTTTCATTTCACAATTTATTTATTTACAATAGAAAAATACTACTTTGTAATTTTTTTCCCAATGTCGTGCAGTACTACTGTAGTTAGCTACATATTTACTGACTTCATAAAAATGTGAGAATCTGTGCAAGTGGGCCCAGAGTTCAATATGAGATGTGTTCTGGTTTCTATTTGTTGTTAGAGATGCAAAGATCCACTTTTTTTCAGTTCCAATCCGATTCCGATACGCATGTACCAATGCTGATACAGATTCCGATATTTTGAGCACACTTCTCACAGCTCAGTCTGAATGTCTATAAAGTGAGACTGTACGAGCTGAGAATGTTTAAAGTGCCCAACCAAATTTCTTGTTCGGTGACGTAGATCGACGTCGTCAGTCCAATAACCAATACGTAAATTACGTCAATATCGGACCCGATAACGATATGAGATCGGATCGGTCCCATCTGTATTTGTTGTCCACTAGTATTGACCAATTATGCATCAGCAGGATTTGGTGTCAGTAGAGCACAAAAGAAGGCAGAATGCTTCTGTAGTGACATTCTTGTGTTATCACGTTACAGTTTTGTACCCTTTGACCCCCTTGAGAACCAGATGATTCACCTCAAGGGGCTATCCCTCAATTTACAAAATATAGACTCTCTAGTCAGCCTATTAATGAAATATTTGTCAATTTTCTTCTGCATAAAACAAAAGTTACCATTAAAGCTATCTATGTGCCAAAATATCAGCATGTCTCTTTAAACCCTTCACCGGTCAAACCCAGTTGAGAGCCCTCCGGCCCCGCTCTCCAGCGGTAAGCCTTCTCAATGAGCCGTGATGGAAGTGAAGCTGAGAGGCTGACAGCAGAATGCTCACCTGAGCCTCCATTTGTCAGCAGCGTCTTAATATTTCAGAGGCTTCCTCAAACAGCCATCCCCAGCAGTTTCTGCAGGTTTCTCACTGCAGGCGGCTCCAGCAGGGGCTTACTTGGCTTTAATTAGAGAAGGAGGGCCCTTATCACAGGAGCAGCCGCAGCAGCAGCAGCACTGGGCGCCAGGATCCTGCTCTGAATGTTTTATCAGACTGTGAGCTGCCGGGGAGCACTCGACTAGAGGTGTCAAACAGAATGTGGAAACGTCCCGAGGCGTTGTGTACATCAGCACTGGAAGATGTTTGTATTTGGGACTTTTTATTTGTGGGGGAGGGTTGGGAAATCCTTTTTTTTTTTTTTTTGGCTAGCATACCTCCAATTGCACAGTTGAATTATTTATTAACATGTTTGAGTGTGGGCACATGTATCAGTGAAGCAGCACTGGCACCAGGGGGTTTTTGTTTTTGGAGCTCTGGGGGAGATTGTTTTGGCGCAAAAAAATATATAATACCAGAAAAAAAGAACATATTATTCTACTACAGAAAATGATCCTGGACTTCAAGGTCACATGTTTGTACTTCATGCATAACTCAGGAAAAAACTTGTTAGCTGTGACAAAACAACCAAAACACTCGCTATAGAGTTGATGAAAGTATATTCATCAATCGTTACTGTGGTAGCTGAAATACACAACTCCACCTTGCTAGCAGCTGCATGCTAGCTGTAACTAGTTCGCCAGCGGCACCTAACATTAGACCAGAGTCACTTGCTTTCAGCTAATAAAGCTAACTTAAAAAATAAATGCATCTTTCTTATCCTCTTTAAAGGCTTTATGTGACTTTTTGATCCAGCTGATGTCGGCCTTGAGCACCAGCATGAAACTAAAACAACTCTTGCTACATTGTTGTCAGCATGCTAATGCTAGCGCTCGTATCTTCACACTGCATGTAAGTTTACCTGAAATGACCGTGATCTAAAAACGCTTATGTGACATCCAATTAAGCAGTGAGTACAGTATGTTATTCTTCTTTTCCTCTAGTCCCTCAATTAAACAACTTTTATACGTGAGGGGATGAGCTGGCCGGCCGTCCCGGCGATGTAAACAAAGTGAAGATAGGACTCTGAAAACTTGGAAAGCATCACCGACAGCGGGACTCGGGTGTTACACCCATTGTAGACAGTCATGACTGAGTTATTTTCAGAGGATATACTTGATACTCTATTACATTTAAGTGTGAAAAATTGCATATTAAGCCTTTAACATCCTGTCACAATGTTCTCCACCATGCTAGCAGTTAGCGTCCTTATTGTTGGAATTAGCTGCCCATGTATTATCACCACAGACATCATTTAATCTCCCTAATTTTTCCAAAATTATTTGTCTAATTTAAGCGATGTTCGTGCAAAGCATTCAGATTTGCAATAACCCAAAGGAATCAATCAAATTGCAGAAGCGGCAGCGAATGTTAATGATCATCACTCAACTTCATGCAAAACTAGAAAATATCATCTTTTACTCTGTCCACTCTCTTTTTTTTTTTTTAATCCAAAATGTCTGGGGCTCAAGACCCTGCAGGTCTTTCCCTCCTGTCTCTGTTGCAGTTAGAAATTCTTCACCAAGCATGCTGCATTTTCAATTTTAGCCTCTCACTCCTCTAAAAAATAAATCTTTCCAAATTGAAATTAAAGCTTGTTTGGCTGCATCCATGTCTGGATACTGTAGGAGGAGGAGTGTGTCTCCTTAAATATTATATGAAGAAGAACGCATATTGCTCGTCTCATGAGTCTGCATTTGGTTTGAGACAACAGACATTACATATTTATCCATTTTAATTTATAATGGTTCAAAATATGACTCTATCACTGGCTTCTATTTTACTGGGAAGATTACAGGCAAAGGAGGGTTGAATCAATTATTTAGGCTAAAATGAAAAGTACAAAGGAGCCATATCACTGCCTGCAGCGTGCTCGGGAAAATTAGGTCAGTTTCATAATATTCTAGTGGGATGTAAGCTCTGCAGCTGCTGCACTGAAGGAGGCTCAGAATCAGAGATGACTGCATGGATGAGGATGATGCAAAATCCCCTCTTTAGACATACAAATCATTTAGCTTGATCAGATATGTGCACAGATGTTCTGTGTTTCCAGTTTAGTTTTTTACTCATCAAGGAAACAAGGGGTTGGCATTTAATTGTTTTATATTGTACTGTAGGTTTGTTTATCCATGTGTACACAAACTACTTGTGTGCATGTTAAGTTATGTATTATTTCACCAATATTCCAACACTCTATTTAATGAACTTTCTGTTAATCTACTGTATTTTGAGAATGTATATGTGTATGTATACACGCTGCCAACTCAATAAAAACTTGTTCACAAATTATTATTATTTTTTTTTAATGCTGTGAATGATAAAAACCTTAGTGTCCCTCCCAGCAGATACACATATTTAGTTTAAAAATAGCTTCACTGTAAGTACATTTATTCAAACATTTTCTTTACATAATAATTTGAGTGCTCATTCAACATTAAAAGGGCTCATGGGCAGGCACATGGTATCATGCTATCAATGCTTCTCTGAAAAATTATTTTTAATGTTTCCTCTTTAAAAGTACTTAAAGAAATCCTGAGGGTTAATGATCACTCCAAAACTGAATATAAAGGCACCAACATGTGTCCTTTCTAAGCTGAAGGTCACTCAGCATCACAGAGAGGTGCTTTTAAAAAAAAAAAAAGCCCTAACCTCTGCTAGTTTCCCACCATGTGCTGTCTGTGTGCACTGTGGCTGGATTTTCAGAAGGACATGATGTGCCTGTTCAGACTCTCTGCTGGGTTTTAATGAGAGCTCTCGGACTGGATCAAGGCCTGAGGCTGCAGGGCTCTATCAAAGAGGAGAGGGATTGGAGGGTGATTATCCCCCCCATCAAGAGCTGGATCTTCTCCTGGCTTCAGTGCAGTTCTCTGCAGAATGGACCAAACTCTGCAGTTTAGGTTTACTGCTGAGTATTCTCAGTATCTGACCATACCTTGATATGTATACACTTATCCTGAAATGTGTCCTAAGCATGTTTTCTACCCCATCAAGGCCCCGTGGTCACCTAGTGTTTTTTCCAGAGTGCAAGCATCTTTTTAAAACTGTTTTCAATGAGTAGAGAGCGTTCGCAGCAGCAGGTGGCTGCCTGGAGAAAAAGCACAGCGCCCACCGTCATTCTTTTACAAGCGCTCCTCGTGTTTTGCGTGGCCACTCCTAGCGCTTGGGTTGAAAATCTTTCAACTTTTCAGAAAAGTGCTGTTGTTCTGTTGTCATAGCAACAGGACGCACGTGCAGCGCTTTTCTTCTCAGCGCACAAACGCTCAATGCAAGCACTACACCACTAAGTATTCCAAATAAATATTTAGTTCTAGTACTTGTAGAGTTATTCAGTATTTTGACTGAAAGTTTGTCCTAATTAGAGAAAAGGAACATTTGGCTTGTTGAGTTAAACAAAAGTTTGAAATAGTTTACTTTTGGATTTACGCTGGGATTGAATGACGGTCATGGAGCTTTGCCAAAGCACAAACTGTACTTTAGGAGAGAACAGCTGGATCTATACGCTGTGTACTGGTGTCTTTTTAAATGCTCTTTGTTTAAAAGTAAACAATATAATGATATCATTTCCAGTTAATGATTGCTCAGTGTATCTCATCATAGTCTTATATTGAGAGGGAAATAAACGTTACATTTATTAGTTAATCCCAAGAACAGGTTTTGTTTTCTCAGCACACTGCAGTATTAAACAGCGTATAAAAGTTTCAGGGCAGTCTAGACTTGCCAAGGCTGACCTGTAAAAAATGACTGAGCGCTCAAGGCCACAGGATCCCATGACTGAGCAGACGGTGGATTTTGTTGGGAGGAAGTTCACATCTTTGTTTTTTGTTTGCCTTTCCATTCGAACCTCACAAATCAGTCATGTGCTCCCAGAAGCTCCGTAAAAACATCAACACTGCGCACACAATCGTCTGCCTCCGCCCTGCAGGACAATGCCTGGCATTGTTTGGATGTTTTTCCAGTAGGACCTTGGTGGACAAAGAGACATCCATTTACAGGAGGGGAAATCATTAACAGATTACTCCTGTTATTGCTTTTTAATGAAGGATTGCACAATGGAGCCCCATCAGTGTTTGTGCTTATTTTTAAATAGCTAGTCTAAATTACACTGGGCAACCCCAGCATGTTGGCTGCTGATTATGCAGAGTGTTGTGTGCATGGAGGCATCAACAGCATTACATTCTGCCAGTGCAGCATGCATGAACTGTATACAGCAGCTCTAACATCTCATTTTTTCAGGAGTTATGTTCAGCGTTTCTCCTCTTGGAACAGTTTATGGGAGTATTGATTTGTCTTGGAGTCCTGACACAGCCCATAATGAGTATCAGTGTCCAGTCTGATCCACATTGTGTGAACTGGTGCTGCTATACTAAACTATTGATGGTGTCTTCACAAACTCACAGGCCTTTCATGAGTTTTTCCGTCTTGGCATTTTATGGTTCAGTAACGGCAGTCAGCACTTTGGAAATGTTTGGAAGGAGTGTGTTTGTTGCTGCACTGAGAGCTGCCTTCACATTTGTTATGGAGTTTTTTGTTTTTTTTACGTCAGTGGAGCTCAAGTCAGGATTTTTTAGAAATATAGAGAAATTATTTTCCACCAAAACACATCCCTAAAGAGTTGCCATGATCATTATGTTGGAAATTCAGTTAAAGGCAGGGTTGGTAATTTCACACAAACACACACTAGAGCGACAGCCGGCACGCACATTTTTACTGTGCAACAGCCCAAAGTTGATCCGGGATCCATACGGCCTGAGTCGGGAACACACGTGATCCGGTCAAACGGTTCGCCTTTACTCCGTTCACTCTCACCGTGTCTGCAGCTAACTTAACAATAGCAACGCTTCCATCCACACTGTTGGAGCCACTGGTAAACCTACAGGAAGTACAGGTAGAGAGAAGAGGGTTTTTTTTATTGGGCAGAGGAAGTCAACTGTTGGACATACTCTGATCTGTGGTCAAACTTTAGATATAATGTTTGCATTGTGGGAGTCTTACACCAAAAGAAGTCAGGAAAAAAAGGAATAGGCAATTGACTAAACATCGGTATCAAACCTCATTTTCACAATCGATGCATCTCAACATGACTTGAATGGTATAAATGTAACTGGCTGCTGTGAAATAACAAATTAAATACATCTCATGGACACATTTGGCATCATCGAGCGGAGCACAGCAAATGTTTCACTGATAGTTTTCGGAGGTTTTCTAAGTTCTTGCTGACTTATCATCCTGCAGCTGTTTTGACATCCATCCTCCACTCAATTCTCCACCCTTCCCCCTCACACCTGACAAAAGCTGCCTCTACCCTCTCTGCACGTCAGGATGATTTCTTGTGTGTCTCCTGAACAGAACAGCGCCACTTCAGAACCTACACTGTGAAGTATGAACCATGAGAGGGGACAGAGCTTTCTTTATTTAACATTTCTTTTCTCATTTCTTCTCTCTTCATCGCTTCCAACCTCCCGCTGCTTTTCTGTGAAAATGGGCAAAATCAATTGTTTCCAGTCAAGTTGGTTAAACGGGGTGTATCGTGCTAGAACAGAGTTTTGGCAGATGACACAAATTTAGCCTTGGCTCCCCCTGCATCATTTCCTTCCCCCTCCGTTCTGACACTGCAGCTGAATGACAATAGGACCCGAGGCATCTCTGCGCTCATTTCTGCCATGCCTGAATAACGACACAGAGGAAGATGGAACGCCTCTCGCTGCGTCTTGATGCGTTTTCATCCCGATGTCCCCCAAACACAATCAGCAAGGGCGTGGAGCAGCGAGGTTCCACGTGCCTCTGCTCCCCCCCCCCCCCCCCATTCCCTAGGTTGCATGAATTTGCATGGAGATAATGTTGATCAGAGCAGGCATCCTCTCCTTTCTTTTAAATCATCAATTTAAAAGCAAGTTTGAGAGACTAGCACGGTTTTGAGAAGTCGGCGAAATGTGTGTGAAAGGCTTGAGAGAGAGTGTAGGAGAGGATGATGAGTGCTCTAACTGTTTCTGTGACGTCTCACTGCACGAGAGGTCACGAGCTGAAAAGCACTTGGTTTGATCAACGGTTGCTTTGTGAGAGAGAGGAGAGGTCTGTTTTCACTTTAGTTGCTTTGAGACTTGTGATTCCATCGTCTTTGGAAGGTACGTCATCCATTATCAGACTGTATATTGAAAGAGCCTTGATATTTTCATGCCTTATGTGTTGCTATCAGTGAGGTACTTCGTAGTGATGTATAACGACATACAGTACTGTGCAAAAGTTTTAGGCAGGTGTGAAAAAATGCTGTAAACTAAGAATGCTTTCAAAAATATAAATAATGATTGTTTATTTTTATCAATTTACAAAATTCAAAGTGAGCGAACAAAAGAAAAATCTAAATCACATCAATATTTGGTGTTACTACCCTTTGCCTTCAAACCAGCATCAATTCTTATAGGTACACTTGCAAAAAGTCAGGGATTTTCTAGGATTGTAGTCAGGTGTATGACCAACCAATTATACCAAACAGGTGCTAATGCTCATCAATGTCACATGTAGGTTGAAACACAGTCATTAACTGAAACAGAAACAGCTGTGTAGGAGGCTTAAAACTGGGTGAGGAACAGCCAAACTCTGCTACCAAGGTGAGGTTGTGGAAGACAGTTTCATGTCACAGGTCATACACTATGGCAAGACTGAACACAGCAACAAGACACAAGGTAGTTATGCTGCATCAGCAAGGTCTCTCCCAGACAAATATTTCAAAGCAGACTGGTGTTTCAAGATGTGCTGTTCAAGCTCTTTTGAAAAAGCACAAAGAAACGGGCAACGTTGAGGATCGTAGACGCAGTGGTCGGCCAAGGAAACTTAGTGCAGCAGATGAAAAACACATCAAGCTTATTTCTTCGAAATCGGAAGATGTCCAGCAGTGCCATCAGCTCTGAACTGGCAGAAACCAGTTGGACCCAGGTACACCCATCTACTGTCCGGAGAAGTCTGGCCAGAAGTGGTCTTAATGGATGGGTTGCAGCCAAAAAGCCATACCTCCGACATGGAAACAAGGCCAAGTGACTCAACTATGCACGAAAACATAGGAAGTGGGGGTGCAGAAAAATGGCAGCAGGTGCTCTGGACTGATGAGTCAAAATTTGAAATATTTGGCTGTAGCAGAAGGCAGTTTGTTCGCCCAAGGGCTGGAGAGCGGTACAATAATGAGTGTCTGCAGGCAACAGTGAAGCATGGTGGAGGTTCCTTGCAAGTTTGGGGCTGCATTTCTGCAAATGGAGTTGGAGATTTGGTCAGGATTAATGGTATCCTCAATGCTGAGAAATACAGGCAGATACTTATCTATCATGCAATACCATCAGGGAGGCGTATAATTGGCCCCAAATTTATTCTGCAGCAGGACAACGACCCCAAACATACAGCCAAGGTCATTAAGAACTATCTTCAGCATAAAGAAGAACAAGAAGTCCTGGAAGTGATGGCATGGCCCCCACAGAGCCCTGATCTCAACATCATCGAGTGTGTCTGGGATTACATGAAGAGACAGAAGGATTTGAGGAAGCCTACATCCACAGAAGATCTGTGGTTAGTTCTCCAAGATGTTTGGAACAACCTACCAGCTGAGTTCCTTCAAAAACTGTGTGCAAGTGTACCTAGAAGAATTGATGCTGTCTTGAAGGCAAAGGGTGGTCACTCCAAATATTGATTTGATTTAGATTTCTCTTCTGTTCATTTACTGCATTTTGTTAATTGATGAAAATAAACTATTAACACTTCCACTCACACACACACCTGCCTAAAACTTTTGCACAGTACTGTATATATTTTGGACCAGTTTGAAAGTATGTATTTCAGTTGACCAAGTTGACAAATATTAAGGGTTTATGTTGCAGCCGTTACATCCTGGGGTGTGGCTGTTAGCTGAAGACATCTATTTGAGAAATTGGAAAACTTTTAAAAATTGCTGAATTTATAGGTCCCATATTATGCAAAATACACTTCACCGTGTTTTTCTAACACTAGTTTGTGTCCTTAGTCTGTCTATAAACCCCCCAATGATGAGAAAAGTCCATCCTCTCCATCTTTTGCCTGCTCCACTTTTCAGAAAATGTGTGCTCAAACAGGCCATTTGGAGATTTTCCCTTCATGACATCACAAAGGGCAGTAGCCCCTACCCCAGAGGGGTGACACTCCCACAGCTAGGTGTTCGTTCTGGCCTCTGAGTCTGCATTCTCACCGTAAACAATAGGACATGGAGTGAGAAAGCTCAAGCTACCCAAGCCCTTAGCTTATTAGCATCAATATGAGTATAAACACTCGGTCACATACACCATGTACTGGATCAATGCTGGTCACACTGTTGATGATACGCAGACTGTAAATTAGATCATACCATTAATGGAAGTCAAATATTGGCTGACTATATAATGGAACACATTTTCTTGTCTCCTTTAAATATACTTATGCCTAAACTATAATACTCTGATTTAAGATAAATGTTTATCCATTTTAAAAGGCTGGACGTTAACTTCTCTTTGCAGCGTCTAATCAACATCTCAGATTCTTGTAGGTGCGAGACGAGGTGAGATCAGATAAATGTCTAAATTTGGACCGCTTGCTTCACCATCACTCTCCCTCTGAATACAGCTCTGATAAATGAGTCATTCACTGATATGCATCTCTCCTCAGACCTCAGACCGGTACAATCAGTTGACTGAAGCGAGGAGGGGAGAGGGAGAGAGTGTTGGAGTTAGTCAGGTGGATACAGCGGAGCCTGTAGGGCTCGCAGAATTCTGTATGCCGCGTGTCAGTATGAAATTTTAATGATGGCGGCTGGTTGGGCATGAGTGCTGAAACGTCTGTATTAGGAGCTGCAGCGCTTGGCAGGCTGGGAGTCCTTGGAGAGACAGATGAGGAGCTCATCCAGGGGAGGAGAGCTTTGATCAGCTCCTCTTATTTCCATATCGCAATACGCCAACTGCTCTTCCTGCTAAATGAAAGACGACATGGATTATGAGTCACTGGGCTCAGGCGGCAGAGCTGCATGCGCCTGTTTCTTGGACGAAAATGAGAATGATGATCCATTTTGCTGTTTAGTTCATCCTGCAGCAGCATTTTCACCTACATTTTGCACACTCCACCTGCCTCAGACTTTGGATGCTGCAGAGCGTGCTTACTCATATATGTGCCATGTGCTAATAGTTTTAAGCTCTGAAAGTTATGAAAGCTGATTTTCTATGCAAGATGATGGATCAACATTTTTAATGCTCAGATAGGCGGATGAAATGTGTACTTGTACCTTGTAGAAATAAAGAGCTGATACAAAGGGTAGTACTTTTTAAACTCTGAACCCATTGTGATGTGTTTTCTTGTCTACATAAATTATAGCTACCAACAGTTGTTGCATTTCTTTAGTACATTTCTGAAAGGGATGTTATGGCTGCAAACGGATCCTTGCAGCCAAATTGGGCAGATTATTATTATTTTTATGTGTGTGTGTCTCTGACAGGTTGAGATTTTTAATGTCCAACATTACAGAAAGGATCCCTTCAGAGAGAGTTTTTTGATCTGTTTGTATTTCCAGTAAACAGTGGCTACATTGCTCTCCTTAAAGCCACCAAACTCCATTGATATATTAAAAATAATATTTTTACCGGACAGAACACAGAAGTTGCTGGTCTGCCAGACAGTCATGACTTAGTTATTTTCAGAGGATATACTTGATTTCTATTACATTTAAGTGTGAAAAATGGCATATTAAGCCTTTAAGTGTTCTCGTAGACAAAATCAGGTTAGATAAATCTAGCCTGAGACTCAAACTCGGAATTCAGACTTGAATTTTGAATGACCTTTGGTTTTGTTTCTGAGGTTGTATGTTCCTTGATTTGAGCACAAAGAATGGCAGCAGTATTTTTAGTTGGAACCTTACACCTCTAGTATCTGTGCTAATCCAGCGTAGTCATAATGCATGAGTGTTTTCAGCCATTTTTTTCCCAAGAGTCCCAAATCCCAATATAATTCAATTCAAACTATATTAATACTCAGGGTCAAGATTAAAGACAGGGCAATGGTGGCCTGTTGTTTGGCCTATATGTGGCTGTACAGTAGTCCTCATAGAGCAATAGATTCTGATGTTTACGTATTAACAACAGGCTGCTTTTAAACTGTGAGAGTAAGTGAAAGGGAGTGAGAAAAGTTTAAAGTCAAATGACTGGCACTTAAACTGTCTGTGACACTCTGGGCCGAGTGAACTGTTCACCAGAGTGACAGAGTGTCTACCTTTTTTAGTGTGACCACAAGTATGCAGTTTATAGAGATGTCCAAACAGCTTTGGACGGGGGGGTTGTGCGTGTTGAGTTGACTTAAAGGTTAAGTGTCATCACCCTCGCTTGTAGGCAACAGAATTACTAGCTTACTAACTAAATTAATTAATTACTAATATTTCATATCTTGGACCTTTAGTGTTGGTCAAATGTTGTGATCAACCTTCCGGGCAGCAACCCACCACCAGCCAGGTCTACAGCCATAAACTTGCTGTGGCTCCTCTGATTGGGCCCGCTCTCTCGGCCCTTCTACCTGGATGTAAACAAGCACAGTAAACGGATTGCATCTCTTAGGAGCAGCACAGTTTGGCAGTATATTGATGTAAAAGATTAAGATGAAAATGTAAGCAGTCTGCACACTGGCATATTGAATAGAGTAACCCTAGCCACATTTAGAAAGGGCATGCGCATGTCGACCTGCTAATGCTAACATTAGCAACGCATTGTTGACCTGCTGATTATTTTTTTTACAAATTGTGCTCAATTTTGGTTGTGTTTCTCATACCTTCAGACAAGTTTAGTCTAATTTTCTGGTTGGGTCAACAAACATTTTAATTCAGACACCTTGGAACATCCCTACTTCGAACAGAGATGTCTACACTCCTTCTGTGCACAGACTAATTCTGTTTGAAGAGTGTTTGATTGTGCAGACGTCCTGCGTTGTTGCCTGTAAATCCTCATCAACTGTCAGTTTTTTTCTTTGATAACATGTCAAGGAGATTTCCCCCTTTTACAGACACCGAGGTTATAGTTGGACAATGTTAAGTCAGGATACTTTAGATGTTGTCCCCTTGAATTGACAGAAAAAGGCTCTTACTGAGATTATATTTGGTATCAGGTTTAACACCATGTAATAGTAGAGACGGCATGACTCAATTGCTGTTTAAAATCATGCCTCCTCGACCCCTGTGTGTATACGACTGTGCACGTTGTGTATATGTAGTTATACAGTGGGATCCCTCTGCTTGTATGGTCTCTGCGTCTGCTTCTTTAGTGCAGCAAACTCTGTATGTTTGATGAATGGAGCTCTTTTCTCTCCTCTGTGTTATATGTTAATCTCCTTCCCACCGCCTGCTTGTTGTTTTTTTGTTTTCTCACTTTGGCATCGAGCTGATGCACTATTCCTCAGGGCTCCAGCGCACATTGTGTGCTTCTGGCATTGGAGGATCTGGGGGAGAAAAAAAAAAACACATAAAAGAGGGGAATGAGGGGAGAAGAGGGGAGACAGAGGGGGAGCCGTGACAGCTGTACGACCCCCAGCTTTATGCAGGAGCTGCAGTTAAGTGGAGATGTTTCCAAACGCCCCATTTCTCCATCTTTGATCATGGTTATTACTCCTAGACGCGATGTTAATCTGCATCACTTAATGTTGCTTTTGTCTCCTAATAGAATCGGATGGGACGGAGTTGTCTTTTTTTTTTTTTTTTTTAATTTGTCCACGCTCTGACGCCTTCAAAGGATTTTTTCCACCACAGTTATGCCACATCACAGCTCCCCCCCCCCGCCACCTCCCTCCATCGCCCGCTCAAACACAAACTCCACCCGCTCCACTTGGCCCAGTTTTTGCTGCATATCTAATCCATTACACTGTGGCGTTTGTTTGTTTGGCCTGTAATGATGGCCAAGATGATCACCAAATGAAGTGTGCTGTCGAGTCAGTGTGAGTCACTCGCTGACAGAATGAGGGGATTTACAGCCGGCTTTACCGCCTGTTTGCAAATCATAAATGAAGCATGAAAACAACTCAATAAACCAGACTCGTAAAAAAAAAAAAAAAAAATGATATGGATTCATCATAAATGGGAAGATAATATTTTAATGAGTTTTGCAAACACTAGAAACCCAGCAGATATTTACTTGAGATGTTTGACATCTGTGTAGCGGTAGCAGGATGTGTTCATGTACTCGGAGAGATTAATCTGAAGCTCTCTCTTTGACTTGACTGACTGCTTGACAGCTCGTACTGTACATGCTTAGTCTGACAACAAACAAATCAGCGCCTAATAACATTTCTGTGTGACGTTCATGATCAGTAATCTTCCAGTAACCAAACAGCTTCTGCCGTCACTTTGATTTCATTTCCATGAGCTGGGAAACTACAGTCGGTGTTGAGAGTGAATTTGAACTTGTGCTAGGTTGGTTTTGCTCAGCGGAGGTCTGTGTGAAGCTTCAACACATTTAAGCAGTGATGTTTTCCTGTATTGGAGTCGACCTTAACTTGACTTCATGTGATCATATAAATGTTTCAGTCCTCACTAAAGCTGATGTTATATCTGCTCTTTACTGATCAAACATCTGCACCAGGTACACTCATTGACAACTTCAGGTTTGACTAAAATAAAGATAAAAATCAGTCATTTTTAGTCATTAGCCTGTGTTTTATTCTTTCCAAAGAACTCAAACTCCAACCATGTGATCATTTGTGATTTGATATATGTTACATGTGGATTGATGTTTGATTGTTATTCTTATTTATTAAACATAATGTGCAGGCAGCTAAATGTGTGCAGCACTTGAATGTAGGGCTGGGCCATATGGCCTAAAAATATTTTTTTAAATAATTTTTCGTCCTTTAAATAAATCATCAACTCTTAGACATTTAGGGATCCAGACTGAGTTAAGACAAAGACCAAGGCAAGGCGAGACTTAGACAACAACACCATAAATATCACTGAAAAATGTGTGCAGCAGGCGTGTCACTCACTTAGACCGTACACCGAGAAGGTTGCGGCCGTAACTTAAGGATAAAAATTAATTTACAGTTATTCGTCTCTTTTAGAAGGAGGCGTTTTCCTTCTTATCGCTGTGATGACTTGGAAAAATAGTCTCTCAGTCATGGTCTTGAGGGTTTTTTAAATTTAAAATCCAGAGTCCCGCCCAGTCTGAGACCGAGACAAGACCGGGTAAAAACGCTTTCGATTCCGAGACAAGACCGAGACCTTCAGAAAGTGGTCTCGAGACCGGTCTTGATACCAATAATCATCTAATGATGTGAAGAGGTCAGGCTGCAGACACAGAACATCATTTTAATGTGATGGACAAACTGGAACAAAAATGTGAGAAGAGTAGCTGCTCCACAATGTCCTGAAAATGTTTGGGGGTGGGGTTTGCTGCATTAGTGAATGCAAACGGATAAATTTTTCAGCCTTTATCTGCACCTCTAAAAGTTCCTAAAGGCACAGAGTCAGAACTTTCCACTTCCTTCCACGTTACATCGCTCAGTAATGGAAGAAACATTAAGACGGGATGGAAAAAGAGGCTCCCTGCTTTTAATCCAGAGTATGACACAGCACTATTATTATACCATGACATTTCCTGACTCAATGTTTGTGTTGGATCTCGGCTTCAACACAGAAAATCTTCTCTCCTAACTCATCCTCTCTACTGCTGTCGTCATGTTGAGAATTTTGGATTTTATTTTGCAACCATTCACTTCAAACTTCTCAAATGCAGATGTGTGGACATGACAATCGGGGACCCCCTTTTTAAAAACATTCATGCAACTTGTAGTATTTCTCAGCAAGCCTTCTCTTCTTCTCCACTGAATGAAGACTACTTACTATTGCAAACTTGCTCCTAAAACCATGCATGTACAGACTGACGCTTCTGACAATCTGTAACCTTAAAGGTCCCATATCATCCTCCTTTTCAACTAGTCTAAATAAGTCTCAGAGCTCCACAAAACATGTCTGTGAAGTCTCTTGTTCTAAATCCACTCTGATCCTGTATTTGATCATGCCTATAAACCGCTCTATTTCAGCCCTGCTCAGAACAGGCTGTTTCTGTGTCTGTAGCTTTAAATGTAAATGAGCTGTGTCTGACCACGCCCCCTCTCTGGAAGGGGATGTGGTTGGGCTTGGAAAATGGGTTCTATAGAAAAGCTTCGATGAATGACACCAGAGGGAAACCTTCATGTCATATGTAGCGTCTTACACCTGATCGAGATGTTGGGGGTGGAAACAGGCTGACACATCACAATGTGTATCTGTGGGTTAACGAGTATATTGCCCTTTTAGCTCGACTTCTGCATCGTTTGGGGTTTAGCTCAATGAGTGAACCACTGGTTTACAGCCACAAATCTCATCCACTAATCCTGAGTGGGGCTACTTAATACCAGGCTGTATGCAGCTTATCGCCAAACACTGCGCTTGTTTCCCCGCTGCCACTCTTGTGACCATGATTTTGAGTGACTTTGAAGGCAACACAGTTTGCCTGGCTTCTTCCCTTATTTTCCAGCTGCCTGATGTCTGAGCGTCTGCTCCGTAATGAGCATCATCATGTCACAAAAAATGATATGACTGAGTTGAGGCATCCAAACAAGCTCCCCGACTGTCAAAAACACATTCATGTCAAACAGCAGTTGGAGTTTTTACAGCCATATTTCACAGTCCTGAGAAATGAACAAAGAAACAATCGTATGAATAGTCGGAGGTTTTGCAAAGTTGTTGTTTAAAGTCACTTTTTAGCTGTCGTAAACAGCCGTTAGACTTTTCATCAGACTGGATCCAAACATTCGGTGTGTCATTGTATTGACAAATGCTTCTCAACTGCAATTTAGTATTATGAACGCTTTAGCCTCCAGCATCTGTACAAACTTAAAACACTTTTCCTAAATTATTATCTAAAAATGCAGTTTCCATTCAGCAGTTTTTTTTCACTCATCTTATTTGCATAAAAATACCAGTAAAGGAAGCTCACTGCTGTTAACCAGCCACAGGGACCGAGTGGAACAAAGAGCCTCACACTCAGACTGGAAGCATCCAAAAGAATAATCCATGAGGAAAGTGGAATAAACACGGATGGGTTTTTTTTGGGGGGGGGGTTAAGGTGTAGATCCTTCTGGGGATTGAGAAAAAATGGGATTGCAGGTTTGGGTTTTTATGTGGTGGAAAATTAAGGGGAGGGGGACAAAAATGTTTTCATATTAATTCCTCTTGAGCCTCAAGCCGTTGCATGACTATCTCATTACAGTGGAAGTTTTAATGGAAATCAAAGTGCGTTTCTAAAAATCTTTTTGGGTGATATTATTACACATCAATCTTTATTTGAATAGCACCGATTCATAACAAACGTTATCTCAAGACACTTTAGAAAAGAGCAGGTGAAATAGCTGCAAAGACCCACCAATAATTCATCATTAGCACAGCACTTAGCAACATTTAGCAAAGTTACAGGGAGGCAGAAACCTCGAGCAGATCCAGACTCGTGATGAGCAGCCGTCTGCAGAAACTGGTCTTGGAGAGTAAGCTAGAGTAGGATGCAGGAAGGAGGAGGATAGAGACAAACAGAGCAACGATGTATCCAGATCGTTTAGAACTGAATAAGCCTTTCAGAGGAGAGGTGAGACGCTTCCTAGATCTTCAACCAGTCTAGTTGCATTTGGATGAAGATTCAAATTTAACCTGACCTGGATGAATGAGAACCTACACAGACATTAAGATTCATAGCTAATATATGTCAGTCATAATGGTAAAAGTATATGCAGTATTAGCAGTAAGAGGTAAGTGTAAGATCAGTCTTAACGTTAGAAACTGTAATGATGAGGAACTGCACATGCATGCAGGTTTCAGGGAAATCTGTTCCTTTAAAGCCCGGGCTTCATTTTCATATATGATTGGGTCTTAAACTGATCATTGCAAACATTTTGGAATTGCTCCTGAACATTTCGTCAGACTGCAGACAATAACACAAAAACATGTATTTTGTATTTTCATCAAAACATGTGAGTTACTGGTCTCCCACTGCCTCCATCATGTAGTTTGTATGTGTTATTAAGCGATGTTAATGTTTTAAATGGAAGGTTTGGATCAAACAGAAACTTGTGTAACACCCAATAACACACAGAAAAGAGCCGAGGCAACAACTCCTTTGTTCACCAAGGTAAAGTCACTGTTGATGGAGTTTGGTGGCTTGAAAGAGAGACTGACGTAAAAACTTTTAACAGTAAAAAAAAAAAAAAAAAAAAAAAAAGCATCTCACTCCTTCATAAAAGATAAAAATCTCTGTAGGAACCCTTTCTGTTGTCAGTTAGAATAACACTCCTGTATGTAATTTGATTGGGCCAATTGACCCTGAAATGTCTCTTAAAACTATTTTACCCAGCAGCCCCCCTAAAGAAATCAAGCAGAGCACTTTCAGTTCCTGTACCTATTATTCATTTACACCTCGAAATTCTGATAAAACATGACCCAGTTTTGAAAAGATTATTGGATTTGCTCAGGGCTTTGTCATTAATATGTAAATTTAAAAGGAAATCCATCTATTGTAATATATGCAGATTATTGCACAGTATTTCCGTTATTGATCACTTTGGTTTTAGGCAGGAATTAATCATCTGAATAAGATTGAGTTCTATCTTCATTTTATTCTGTGGACAAAAAAAAAATGTTTGTTGGTTGCACGTCTTGCTTTTTGAAAATACTTTATTAATTTTGCCTTTTAATCCTTTTTCTGTTTAATGACTCTTTTTATTCCCTCTTTGTACCTCTAACAGTTTAATGACAATTCCTTGAACCCTCACCGACATATGTTACTCAAACGTATGGACAGTCACCCCTGTACAGTGTGTGCCCATGATGACAATAACTAATCTGACCAATACCGATTTATTTTCAGGCTGTAAGCATGTTTATTTATGCTGTAAAAACTGGCTTTTTGAATGTGGTGTGTATGTGACTTCTGGGGCTCGTGGAGCCAGCCTCAAGAGGAAACTCGACAGACTGCAGGATTTTGCACTTCCGCATTGGTTTCATTTTTCAACACCGGAGGTTGCAGCTTTGCTAGAAAGGAAGACAGCAGACTATCAACAGCTGCTAAAAGGCAACATGATAAAAGAAACTACATGAGAAGCTAAATAGAGGATGATCCAAAGCATATTTATCACAATCTGTGAGAACTCTGCATAACCTGCAGTAAATTCTTTATAACTGCTTGAATACTTCACATAGTGACTCACTCCAAGCTATTTAAGATATTAAGATATTCAAAGTGACCTGAAGCTGATTATTGCTCTGACTGGACTCGGATCAGATTTTTTTTTATGAGAGTATGAACAGAACAAGATGTGGGCCACTTTCTTGCAAGGATTCCCAAATTAGGTACAGGTCAGATTTTAAGTGAAGCAAAGTCAGTCTGAACAGCCAGGACAGAATGCATTGGGACTTTAGACGTCACTCGCTGGCAGCATGGGCGGGAGAGGGAGCTTACATGACAAACTGTGTTCAACAGACCCGGGCTTTCACGACCATAGACAAGTCTGCTGTCAGCAGAACAGCATTTATTAAAAATTCAGAGCAAACTGCAATTTAAAAAAAGTTTAACTCATGACCCAAAACGAAAAAACAGCTGCAGCTAGGACTGCACACTTTGATTTTACACTTGCATTGTGAATGCAGCCATAAAGACAGATTTGTTAACATGAAGAGCCAATTAAACAACCAAAAGCCTCAAGTTCGGCCTTCACGGTCACTGACCATATTTGGACCTCAGCGGTGTTGCACATTGCTTCACCTTTTGACCTTGTAACAGAATATTGTTGTATTACCACAAAAGAGGTGCCCATGTGATGTTTTGAGTTTACGATGGAAAAAGTTGTTGATCTCTGACAGCCATCTTTTCTGTGTGTTAGACCGTGAGAGGACTTTCAACCTCAGTGATGAGTTGGTGCAGTTTATTTCTGTTTTACTGTTCAAGCATCATCGAATATAGCGCCGTAGAGACCTGGCTTTGTGTGGTCGATATTGAATATTGCAGAATGAAAGTGCAGTGTGGAAATCCCCACTCTGTTGTCTGTCAACTGTCCAACGCTAACCAGCTATCCCGAGACTTCTGCTAATCGCTACCTGCCGCTATAGCATCTCCACCTGTACCCACCACGTTACAACCAGGATGTAGCCACACCCTATAGCTTACCCTGATTTTATGCCTATTTGACCCCAAAAAGGTCTATAACTTAAATGTTAAACATTCAAGCGCCTGAAAATAGATATAGGACCATTAACTCATTTAGTAAAGGTTTACTGAGGTATAACTTGGCTGAGATGATATCAATTTTTCTCAGATCAATACATCTTTTGGCAACAAGCGGGGTCGCCCCATCTGGCTACTAGAAATAACTTTTTTAGATTTAAAGCATTCCCACTTTAGCTTCACATGAATAACCAAAGGCTGTGTCTATTCTTAATGCAGTCTAATTAGCCGATTAGATAAATGTTCTTCTTTTCTGAGGAGCTGATGCAGATTTATGTCAAGACTCTGCCTGTGTGAGGGTTTAAAAGAAAAATTACACATCATTCAAGCTTTAACGTCCCCTTGGCAGATGAAAAGAAAATCATTCTGACCTCTGACACACACACAGCACCTCTAGTAGTCAACCTGACATTTCCTCATCGTTCTTTCCGCAGAGCTTCCTGCTGTACCTCAGAGATTTTCACAGATTTTCTCGAGTCTGGAGGACCGGATTACCCTCAGGTTTATCACTGCTTCAGCTGGATCTATAATCTGCTTGTAATGCATCACCATGCTCCTCAAGGAAAGTGTTCCCGAAACAGTTTCTCAGACTTGAGAACTTTTCGCCGGAGCTCATGAGCAGGCAGAGCTAATTGGACGGATAGAGCTTAATCAGGACAACGGCGCTATTGAGGACAAGGCTATTCCATGCAAAGCAGACAACAGGATGCTGAGGGGGGAAACAGGAAACAAAGACGCAGCCACTGTTGCCAGTACAGCTCGTACTAAACAAGGTGATGAGCGGGGCGGGCTGAGCCCCTTAGGGTGTGAACGAGGCTCTCCTAACTTGAGCACTCGGTGGTGACAGAAAACAAGCGTGAAAAGCCAAACATGGAGCTGAAATATGTTTTTTTTTTTTTTTTTTCCCCCTTTTTTGTTGCTGTTGTGTGGAAAGCTGCGATAAAGAGCTGAGTTTGTAGATCTGTGAGTGTGAGACAGGAGGAGAAAAGGCCTCTTTCCTCTGAAGCCTCGGTGAGAAATGAAACAATATTGTGCCTGGCTCAGATCCAGGCTCAGCGAGGGGACGGACAGCTCGGGGTGGCTGGGAGTTTATGAAAACAGCCGAGGATGTAGCTGTGATGGCTGGTCTTTAAGTGTTTCTCTTCAAATCTAAAAGGGGGCTTATGTCCCTCAGAGCTGGTGTTAACATGCTGCGCCTCCCCTCTTTATTGGCATCTTATCAGGCACTGTGCTTTCCTGAGCCTGTTTTTATAGCAAACCCCACTAATTACACCATTATGTAATGACCCCATCCCTCGCCCTGATGAAACGAGAAACATAATGCTCAGCATATTAGACGTCAGAGTCCTGATGGAAGCTCTGTTTGTCTGTCAGCTGCTGGTCGCTGAAGAATATTTGTCTAGTTGTGTTGACACTGATGATAACATCACACATTACATTAAGTATGTTTTCTTTTGAGCTGAAAGCTGAAAATGTGTCACGATTAGCAGTTAGTGTATCTGCATGAATACAGTTTCCCTTCTGTGTCAAACGGGAGCGCTGATAGGGCTGACAGGCTGCATTGGAGAAGCTCTAATCCACATTCGGTGCAGAAAATTTGAAATAGGACTGAGCTCCTCTTTCTTTAGATTTTACTGTAATTTACTGTAGCTTATTTTAACATCAAGGCACTGAAAAGAGAAATGTTCTAAAGGACGCTTGGACATCATGTAGCTTGATCGGAATTTAGAGTCACTTGCAAATTTAAGAATGCATAACTGCATGAAAAGGGAATTAAAAGACCTGAAGATGGGGGCGCCAATGGCCTAGCAGTTTTGTCGCCCGCCCGATGTACAGACGCTACAGCCCCTCGTCGCAGCGGCTGTGGGTTCGAATCCTACCTCGGCCCTCGCCCCACTCTCTCCTTCCAACGTTTCCCGTCTCTCTTCATCTGTCCTATCAAAGTAAAGGCAAAAAGGCCCCAAAAATAACTGGAACCTGAAAATGAGCTGCTCCTCAGACAGTATGATTCCAAATATGAACTCGTAATTTTTGTCAACCTGAATGAGGAAGGTAGTGCATACTGAAGTCACGTGCACATGAAATTCAGAGAAAAATTTGAGAAACTACAGAGACTCCCTTTAAACCTGATATTTCACCCTGATTGGCCTACTTTTGTAGCACACAGCAGTGCATGCTTCAGGTTTTTCTGAAGCATTTAGACTGCTGGATAAACTTTTTGATAGAGGAAAAGTTTTTTTTACTGTCTCAAATTTTGTCCAAAACCTTCTTTTTATTGAATTATTTTCCTAATGTGATGTCATCTGCTTTTACTCTTTTTTTTTATTTTTTATTTTTTATATGCCACAGCAACAATCACAGAAACCATGTCCTGCACCGTGTTTGTGGCTTTCTGCATCCATACTGTACCCGCTGCAGAAATACATGAACACATCACAGCAGCGACAAAGGCCTGAACCGGCTGCTTGTAACCGTGTTTCCTTCAGAAGTTATCATCACAGCCATACGTGTGTGTCCCGAGGAGACGGTGGCCAAGGTTGGTTAGTCACACTTAGCATGATTAGGAGCAGCTTTCAGACATTTTTCCCGGCATGCCTCTGTGTGGAGATAATAACAGCCAGAGGAAGAGTTCCCTGTTTGGACACCTCTCTGAGCCTGTCACTCTGCCAGACAGGTATCAGAGAGTTTGGGGAGCTGAGCTCTCTGCAAAATAAACCTGCTCAGCATTTAACGAGCAATACCGCCAATATGTTTTATCATGTTAGCTATGAAACCATTTTCTCTGTGCTCACTGTACTCTCAGAACATGACTTGATTTTAAATGATGAAACTTCAGCTGACTCTATTTACTGTTCACAATTTGGAGTCACGTCACACCGGTGTTAACCCTTCTGCATATAGTTAAAACTTGGGGTAGCTTGTTGGCTGCATTTGGTCTGATCTATCAAGATTAAATAAATAGATTAAGAGGTAAAGAATAATTCTGAAAGCAGCCACCCACCATCAGTATGACGCTTACTGTATGTGTTATTTTCTCCCCCTAAAAAGTCAGTTTTTATTCTGATGTCTGGAGTCTTTTACAAGTACTCCTGTTTTTATCAATTATTCATGAACTTATAATAAGCTATGTTCTTTATATGACAGTTGCTGATCTTAATAGCAACCTTACCTTTCTTTATTTTCTTTTTTGTTTAGGATCATTTTTCTCCAAGAAAACCGCCAGTACAGTCTGAGATAATGACTATATTTTCCGCAGTGCAGGCATGTGGGTGTGGAGTGTTTCATGTTGTTATGACCAGGGGTGCATGTGAATTAATGAAACCAGTTGTACTGTAACACCATGATACATAGAACGGGTCCCCAGACTCCCAGCTGGAGCAGCTCCACACTCCACACTCCACATGAAACGGGCGCTCCCTGCATGTCTACCACACTGAGGGGCTCCCTTCATGTAGCATAATGAATAATGCACAGGGAGAAGCCTGCATATCTCCTCTATGTATAATGAAGGTAATGTGTTTGTGCAGTTTGTCTGATTAGGTGAGAGCTGTCATACATCTCGCCCCTTAAGGGTGCAGAGGCGGCTCGCTTTGATTCCCCTGCAACTGGAAATGATGCAGGAATGATTTCACAATTGATCCCACACTGACTGATGTACAATCAATTGTTGTCATGCCGTTGTTCAAGCCCCTCCAGCCTCTGACGGATGACGTTGTCGATACCTGTATTGCCATTCAGGTCTATTGACCTTTCTCTGAGGCATGTTAGCACCACTTGGCCCAGTCATTATGGCGGAGATCCAGATGCCAGGGGTCAAGATCGAGAGAGCTTCCATCTATCAGAGCGAGAGCTGCTGGAGGGAGAGGGGAGAGAGATACTAGAGGAACAGAGATAAACACAGAGCGGTGCTGCACACATACACATGTACAGTACAGTGGAGGATGTTGGATGGCTGATTTACAGCATATTGCATGGGGGGGAAAAAAAAAAAGACCTAAAGAAGACATGGCATCATCTTACTCAAGTGATAGGTGATATACAAAATATATTCTACGGGTACTTTCCCACCTGTAGCTTGTTTGCTTTGTTCTGATTCAGATGATAAAAGAATGCATTGTTGCATTTTTCCCTTGGCTGTTTTGTGTTCACACTGATTATAAAGCGGCCCAAAGGACACAGCCTGGGCTGTCCTTACACTATTATGTAACAGCATCCTTTCCCCAGGATAGGATAACAAATGGCATGCATACGGTTTGCTGTTTGGATGACTCCAAGACGCTCACTAACATTAGCTTGTTAACTTACAAAGAAAATAAGTCGTGGCTTGACTTGGAGCACAGAGGAGTTCAAATGCATCTTTGAAATTTGGGTAGATGAGCATGTTTGTCAAATGCTGGTACACCACTCAGAGAAATACAGAAGTTTACAAGCTAGTGAGTCAGCACATGAGCCAGAGGGGCTTTTAATGCTCCTCCAAGTAGTGACGCATGTAGGCCAAGAAACGCTCTCTGCACTATGGTACAAGACCAGTTTGGCAAAAGGGGAGGTTCTAGTGATGAGAAGGTAAAACTCTCCTGGTTAGACGAGCTGGACTAGATTATCAAAACTGTTGAAGGAGTAGATGTTGTCGAGTCCTGTGATGTTCTGCTGAAGCTGATGGAGATGGTGAGTAATGTTAGCCTATCGCTCTTTTTATGCTGATTATTAGTTGTATTTGCCTGGTAGCTGTATTACTGCATCTATTACTATTACTACTACTGCTCATTTGTTCCGGCAGGTGGCTCAGTGGTAGAGTTGGTTGTATCAAGGACGGCAACATGTCCTTGGGCAAGACTATCAACCCCAAGTTGCTCCCGCTGCTTCGTCTGCAGCGTGTGCATGTGTATGAATGGGATTAGGTACATTTGATTGTCACTTTACACAGCAGTCTCTACCATCAGTGTGTGAATGTGGAGGTGTGACATGCGGTGTAAAAGCGCTTTGAGTAGTCAGAAGACTAGAAAAGAACTATACAAGCTCAAGTCCATTTATCATTGTGTTTCAATCTGCAAACTACTGTAACACCTCCAGGGATCGGTTAGAAGTGAGCTTGTTGTTGTTGCTGTTGGGTGGCCATGTTGCGCGCACCATGTACAGAGGCCATAGTCCTCGTCCCAGCAGCCATGGGTTGGACTCTGACATCAGTCAGTGCTGCATGTCATCCCCCACTCTCTCCTCCCCACATCTCGTCTCTTTTAAATACTAATGTTTATATAATAAGTTCTGAGATCATTTTCCAAGATGATGGTTTTTAATGATTGAAATGAAAACAATTTCCAAGGATTGAGTCATTGTAAAGAAATGGATGCAGGTAGCACGAGTTAATATATGGATACAAATGATTCTCAAAGAGCCTTCATGGAGCTTCAAACAGAACACATGCACAGATGAAAGGAGTCAAATGCACAATTGAGAAACTGTACTGTTTTGTGCAGCATAATCATGCCAAAAATAAGATGTCCTTGATGAAAAGCCCAAAATATGTTCTGTGAATAATGCAGAACTCTGCACGTCGTTGCTGCAATCCCCAGTACAATAGCGTACAAATGTTCTTAAGTAAGCAACTCTGTCAACTTTTATGCACGCTTCAGTGCATCATATCAGAGAAGGATTTCTCCTTTTAATCCATTACACTCGCATCACAATGCTCTGTTTAGAACTGTAACATTAGCTGTCAGCAGCTGCTGCAGGAGCTCATGTGAGCAGCTCCATCAAACTGTCACTCCTCTGTGTGCACTAACTTGTTGTTTTTAACGCCTTTCTATTTTTATTCCGCTCGTGCCCGGCCCCGCGCTGTTATCAGGTTTCTATCGGCTCCAGCAGCACGAGCTACATTTCTAAATTAAGCCTCATGAATTATTCTCACGCTGCACTGCTGCCTCCTGTTTCTCCCCACAATGAAGCAAAGAAAGTTTTCTTAAAGGAGCGTGTTTAGAAGTCACCCGACTTAGAAGACCCGAGATGCAGAGATGCTGCGGAGTCAATAACAGCAGAGAAGCTGCGGTATAAACATGTCGGGCCGTATTTTCAGGAGAATCTGTCCACCTCCATTCGCTTTAACATTTTTAAAGCAACTCTGTTTGCCTTTTCTTCTCTACATGTAGGTTGTAACGTTTTCTTTTTAGTGTTATTTAGTCCAAATCTATAGCCTTTAAACTATCAGCAGTACTATGATAAGTCCTCTGTTGACCCCCTCAGTTGGATAATGTTGACCTGTTTGTTCCAGAATACTTCAAACTGAGAAGAGGAATAGATAATGAACCCTGTCGAGGAAGTTCAATCTTAAAAAAAGACACTCAAGGGGCGCTGGTGGTGCAGTGGTTGGTGCGCACGCCCCATGTATGGAAGCTGTGGTCAAGCGGGCGGCCCAGGTTTGAATCCAACCTGGGGCTCCTTTCCTGCATATCGTTCCCCGCTCTCTCTATCTCCCTGATTTCAGACTCTATCTACTGTTCTATCTCTCAAATAAAGGCACAAAAAACCCCCAAAAAAATATTTAAAAAAAAAAGACACACTACTTTCTTCAGCGGTTACGGATGTTTTCCTTCACAGAGTCCACTTAGAAAAGAGTGCCCCTTAAAAAAAAACATAGAATGCATTTTTATTACCGGAAGGGAAGTGTATATATGTACACTTCCTCCTTCCCTTTGTGTGTACACTTCCCCTTGAACTGCTGAATCTTTGCATTTGTACCTGAACTTAAAGGGACACTAAAAGCCTTTTTTTCACAGTGATTGCTGCCCTTCACAATATCCTCGCTGAATGTCACCTAAAAGTGAGACTAATGTTGTAATTTAAGTTTAAAATGTGATGGAACCTGCTAGCTCTGGCTGCTAACCCTGCTAACATTTTGTCCACAAAAAAGTCACAGGGGTGCAGCTGTGACCATGATTCTTTTATCCTCATTTTCACCAGAAGAGGTTTACAATCATAACCTGAATGTAGCAAAAGTAATGTCTTCAGTGTTCCTGCTAGATACATGATCTTCACAAAAACATTGTGCATAATTCCTAAAATGCCTCTAGATGTGAGAGGAAGTCACAGGATTATCTAGCGGATGTATTATGCCTTTGAAAATGTCTTGTATGTATATTTGTATAACGTCTCTTTTATAATATTACCTTCTTTGTTCAAGTGCATATGCTCAAAAACAGGGATTGAATATGTGAAGAATCAACTGAGAGAATTTGTAGAAGACACTGAGAGGAAACTAGGAGGCAGGAAAAGACCCATCCACTAATAAAATTTGACCGTGCGACACTTTTCTATCCAGTTTAGTCCCATGAGTTTCTCATGATGTTGACGTTGATTGTACTTCCATTCATGCACATTTTCAGTCATCACCTGCTGTTCAAAGAGCTACAGAGATAACGACTCGTATATTCCACGTGTCTGTGTTACAGTGTTGATGAAAGCAGCCTCTAAGTCGACCTGGGTGACGGTAAACCCCACCACCATGCATCTCTGGAGTGCTGAGGTGGTACCACACCCGCTCCAGACACACTAACCACAGCCAGGGTTCACCCGATGGCCTCCCAGCCACGCCAGACCTCAGCTCGCTCAGTGCTCAGTGCAGCCTCCGCCCGTCGCTGTGATGAAGACCGCCAGCCGCGCCCAGCCCCGCAGCAGTCCTCCGCTGGTCCAGATGAGGCGCTACACACCCGGAGTGTATCCCTTCCTGTTCCCCTCGATCATCAGCTCCCTGCCACAGCTCCCGCCGCCGTCTCCGCAGAGGCTGCAGATCCAGCAGCCGTCCAGCAGCGGCAGCACTCCCTCGCCTGTTGGTAAGTAACAATGCTGCATCTGCATTCATTCTGAAAGCACATATCTATCCAAAAAAACAAAAAAAAACCTTTCATAAAGAAGGGAACAGATAAGAGGACGCAGTATTGGACAGATTTTTTGAGTTCTACCCTAATCTGCTCTTGAAGCATCATCCAACAGGCAATGTCCCCCCGCTCAAAACACCTGGTTTGGTCTTTGTCTTCTGAATGTTTTGAACAACTTGTTTTTCTGTTCGTTGTCAGAGCAGGAGAGGTAGTGTGACGTTATTTTTCTGCAAGTTTTGTGGAGAAGATTGAAAGTATTGAGTTTTCTGTGTGTGTTTCCTGTCAGCAGTCAGCGCTGTTTTTTGCCAAACCTTAAACAATACTATTCCTGAATCTTATTCAGGACTTCAAAAATACTGATATGTTTATTCTACAAGTGGAAGAACCTGATGAGATAATCTTAAGAACCTCAAACCTCACATTGGACCTGATGATTTGTGTCCAGTGCCAGTAAAGGAAGCACATTGCCCTGAATGAGACGAGTTAAAATGTTAAAGTTGGAAGGTTGTCGTGGTGAATTGGTGTTTAAGTAAAGTATTTTAAGTGTATTTCATCAGCCTGGGATTTAATCCATGGTCTACTAGTGTTGTCTAATTCACCCAGCAAACCCAGTTTAGAAAATCATTTAGCTGTCAGAGGAATATATACATGTTGTGTCGCAGGTAGCTGCTTAATAAACTAATGCACTGAAACATTTCTCAATGTAGTGTATGTAGTGTCTACTTGCCCAGAAATAGCTTTTGAGGTTGTTTATTCTTCAAATTATCTAACTATGCAGTACAAATGACCCCAACTGCAGCAATCCACAGCAGTGTGTGAAGCTCCTGTGCAGGATCCCCACCATTATTCTTTCATTTTAGAGACCATGAAGATCAGCATCTCCTGTAGCTAATACAGCTACTATTGATAAGTATCTTATACAACCTCACTCCAGGACAAATAACTATTCTTTTACGTTTCCATGGGGACAGCCCTGATGAAACAGATTATTATTCTGGCCTAAAGAAGAACTGTCTAGTGACCATGTGTGTGTCTAAAATGGTGTGTTCTTTTCCTACCAGTGTGAATTCGTCTGGGGTTACCCATTTGGACCCAGTTAAAAGTGAACTCTAAGCTCATACACAGTTGAAGTCTACTTATCCCATGCCAGGCCCATGTAAGCCCCCTCTTGAGTGTGTTGGCTGAGATACTGACTGAGAACTGGTTTAAGACATGTTCAGTTCAGCGCACCGAACAAAACTTGTAGCACTGGCCAATTGGAGTGAACTGAAGTGACTTACCAACTGAGCCACATCCAAACAAAAAATATAATAATAACATCTCTGCAGCTTCATATCTTTAATAAAATCATATATTTTATTTTGAGTCCATCTCTTTTAAGTCCCCATACTCACTGGATAATACAACATATCGCTGTCCAAACTGTAGAAAATTATGTTTTTCAGATTTTTTTCTAATTTGTCATACTTTATTAATCCCTGATGGGAAATACAGGTTTACACTCTGTTATTGAGAGACATGCTTCTCACACACGTAGGCCTGAAACACACTCATGCACAAACAGGACCTGTGGACATGCATTAGTGGAGAGATGTCAGAGTGGGGGCGGCTACACTGGGAGCGCGCCAGGGCTGTTGGGAGCTCGGTGCCTTGCCCAAAGGCACCTCGGCAGTACTCATGAAGTGACCTGGCAGCTTCTCAGCAGCCACAGCAACTCCCATACTTTTGGCCCGTACTGGGACTTGAACTGACGACCCTCTGGTTCCCAACCCGAGTCCTTACAGACTGAGCTTCTGCCGCTCAGTATTTTTATTTTTCAAAATAATTTCTGAACTTTAAGAATCAAGTTGTTTTGAATAGTGCTACTTTCCACTCTAAATCCCTCTTGAGGTTTTCTTTGGTGATTATCAGACGGAACATGGTGATAAAAATCTCAGTCAGCATTGAGTAATGCAGATAGCAGCGTTATCTCCTCACTGTAACCGTCCCCCCTGGTGTCTCCTGCTAGTGTGGAAATATTCTGACACACTCTTGTTTGTGTTGCCTAAGCCTGAGCTCTGCGCTGTTTTCAACTTCCAGCTCCACATATACATCCCTCACACTCGTCTCCTCCCTCTCACATCTCTCCTCCGCCATCCTTCCAAAAATCTGTTCTGACATGAAAACCAGCAGGCAGCTTCACCCACGGGGGGGACTCCTCTCCCGGTGTACAGCTCAGGTGTGAAGCTCTGTGTGCTGCTCAACTCTGAAATGTAAATACACAAAACACAGAGTGAGTGAGTGAGTAGAGCGAGTGTCAGATATTCCTGTCTGGATTGTGTCCAAGTTGTTATTTACTGTAGACTCCCAAGCCAAACGGAAAAATGTGAAATTTCAGGATCACACTGGAAAATCTAAGACCCACTTATCTGTCTAACAATTAGTAACACTATTATCAAATAGCTTAGCTAGTTTCAAAATAGTTACACCTCACAAAAGGTCAAACACAGATTTTCCTTCAAAATAACTGCACTGCTGTGTCTGTCAGTGTCTGTTTCCAGGTGCCATTTAGCTTCTGCTCGAAGTCCCATGTATAGATTCAGATAGACCCATCCTTTAATGTACCCTGGTGTATAAGGTCAATTTTTTTCATCTGTTTCAAGGAAACCTGTTGGGTCTGTTTCCTGGTACCCTCTGTGTCTGTTTCAAGAACCTTCTCAGTACAAAGTGATTGCAAACAACAGAAAAGTCACTTTACGGACTCATCTAACAACATCTTCGTCACCCTTTGTTTGTCGGCAGACGCACGATGTCTAACTCAGAACTTGTGCATAGCGTGTCAGCTCTGCTTCGATAACGGCTCAGCGCTCCCTCGTCCGTCAACTCCCACACACCGCGTTCTCAGAGCGCAGCACGGAATAGCACCTGCCGGACAGCTGGCGTACCGAGACCTAGGAGATCCCGTGGTTATTACAGTATAACACGCGAAAGTTCAAAATAAAACGATGTATGTGGTATAAATCCATATACAACCCTTACAAACATAACAACAAACACACATAAGGTCGTTGTTTTCCATCCATCAAAACAGAGTGTTTTATTTTGAAAATAAACCAGATTTTTTTTTGAATGTTGTTCCGGTGTCTGACTTCCTGTCCCGCTCGATCTGCTCCGCGGTAAATTGATGCGTCGTACACCGAATAGCATCAGGTGGAATTTAGCAGGAAGAGTGGGCGGTGCAACTGCACTTTGTGTGTCTTATGACCTTTGGTGGGCGCCAAAGCGGACCAGACAAAGTTCCTACATATTGTTGCTGTAAGTCTCTTTTAAGAGTACTTTCCCTTCACAAACCATCATTCCTCCAACTCAAGGAGACAAAAGTTTGACTTTTTATTGATTGTATATGCTGGAAGTAAAAACCATATTGTTTGTGTTTAAAAATACCATCAAATAAAGTCAGTTCCTGTAGTTGAAAGAGAGATGAAGAGATCATCAATACATTTGTACGAGCGCAGCGTTTTGACTGGAGCAGGATATGGTGTCTGAAATATTCAGCGCTCTATAAGAGCAAAACAACAAAAACAAAAAGTAGATGAAAAGAATACAGATGCCGTCTTCCCCTTGATCCTCCTTTGGTGTGTGAAACATAAAACCAGCGACGGTTTTATTCACAACATTACAGACAAAAGAATGAAAATGCCAGGCTGCTTGAAACACAAATATCTGATCACGTCTGAACTTCAGACATCAGGGGAGACGCAGATGAAACGAACGGAAAGGTAATGAGCACTGCTGTTCAGTGTGATTTGTGGATTCACACACATGATCAGGGTTGTCGCAGCGCCCCCCCCCCGGGACACACACTCAAACACTCGCTGTTGTTGGGTCAGCGGTCGGGTCCGCCCTGCCTGCGCGCCCGCTGCCTCCGCTGGGGGGGGATCTCAAAGGAAGCTGAACTCCTCTGGAAACATCGGAAACCTCCGGGGAACGCCGGTGTCCCAGTCAACAACGATGCGTGTGTTTGAATGTGTGAGATAAAAAAGAAAAGAGACAAAGGAAATATTGTAATCAAACGCACAAATTAACACATTAATTTAGAGGATTCAATTCACACTGCAGCTATTTCTCTTAAAGAACAACAGCCTGTGTTTGTTTGTAGTTTGTTTTTTATTATGGTATTACATTTTCTCTCTGAACAGTTTTTCCTCAAATTGTATTTTCCCTCAAAGTAGAAAAACAAAGAAACCTCTGAGGGCGTTTTCAGACCTAACCTGTGTGGTGCGGTGAAAACGAACTCGACTCTTTTCTGCATGTTAGTGAGGTTCATTTGAAAGCTGTCAATCAAACCCTGTTGTGGACGGAGCAACCGTATCGAGACCGCTTGAAAAGGTGAGTCTAGTTAATCCAGCATGAGCACGAAGCAACATTTAGGAAAAGTTACAGTGGCAGTAAAAAAAAACAAAAAACGTCCTTTTAAGATGCACAAAGCTTGAGCAGGACCAGACTCATTTACTGACGTATTTATCAGCTCCACCTTTTTAGGGAGCTTAATTCAACTGTCTCTGGGACGTCAGATGGAGTTCACTCAGTGTGGAGGAAGCTGTTTGAGAAAGGGACCATATGATATGTTTCAGTTGAATATTTCCCACTCCCACTCTGCATTAAATGGCTCCATGTAGGCGCTGAAAGTGTCGGGGATGATTCAACACCCCGATTCAACGAGATGGTGAAGAGAGTTTTAAAATGTCAGAAGGGATCTGTCGGATAACAAGTGAACTGAAGGGGTTTGAAACGGGGTGACGATGTCGGATGGGAGACAATTAGATTCGATTTGACAAATAAAAAAATAAAAAAAGTTTGGTTTGAGGGCTCATGAGAGAAAAAGGGTTAAAGCAGATGTTCCCAAAGTGAGGTGAATAAGTTGAGGGAGCGAGCTGTTGATTGGTATAGATCTGCTCTTAACTACTTTAACAAATACTGCACATACTGTATGTTGATATAAGTACATGCATGCACACATTCTATGCTTAATGCGAACTTCCTGTAATATCAGACTGATACTGCATGTCTGCACAGGAACCCTTCCTAAAAGAGTCTGGTTCCCTCTCAAACTCAGGAAATGCACACTCGCACACCTACACATTCATCTTTTTTTATCCTCCTCCTCCTCTCTCTCCCTCCTCCTTCTTTGTCTGCCTCGCTCATTTTGAGTCTGCGGACTGTCTGTCAGTGTTTCCCCGTTGTTATTTTAGAATCCATCGCAGGGTATTTGGGTCACTCGTGGTTTCTAGCCCTGGCAAAGTATGAATAATGCAGACTTCTCTCATTACACCATGTGCTAACCCTCTGGATTGAAAATCAATGTGCACTCGAGTGGCTGCTGAATGAATGGAGCTAAGTCTCCGGCCCCGCTCCGCTAAGGAGACGAGGAGAGCGAGAGTTGCGTCTCGTCCTGTACCCTGAAGGTTTTTATTTGAACAGGTTCCAAGCTTTAACCAAATACAATATGCGTCTGATGAGCTGTCTGTGAGAGAGATAGAGAGAGAGAGGCGGTGTGTCTTTATTCACCGAGGGCTGAGTGTGATGAGAACAAAAAAAAAAAATAAGAAAAAAAGATTATTGGTCATCGACAATGCAGAGGAATGTCTGCAAACGAGAGCATTGTCGGCCTGTATGACTGATTGAAGAAGGGGCTGGGAGTTTCTTTTACCCCACTGTTTTCAACCTCTCTGTGCACTCCCTCCTGCAGTTCAACCATAGTTCACACTGCTAGGAGTTCCCCCCCCCCCCCCACCACACACCCCCCCACCTCCCCCCTATGTAGCGCTGGGAGAATCCTATACATACATGCTGCTGCACATTCCACACATACACTGAAATTGTGTTTATGACCTGATATACAGTTTGTCTCGGCTTTGGAAAGGTGCCCGAGCTGCTGCGAGCTACACCGCATACCCACTGCGATCACACTGGCCATGGGGGGTGAGGGGAGTGGGGGTGGGGGGGGGGCTTTAATGGTTCCTTTTTTTTTATGGGAGAGAACTCCAGACATCTGGCACACATCTGGAGCTGTTTAATGAGCAGCTCAGTCTGCCTGACTCTTTACCTCGAGCCCACCATCAATCCGCTTCATTTCTGGAGTTGTCGAGAGATTTCAGCCCTCATCTCCTCTCTGACGGGAGCCAAACGATGTCGATACATGACTGATAACAGCCTGTGCGGGGGGAACATTTGGGAATCTTCACTTTGGAAATGCATCTTATGTTTTTTTTTTACTTCCCTAAAGCAATAAGCAACATGCGATCTGAGCTGTGTTGATTGCGGAGCTTACTGTAGTTTATTGATATGGTTTCTGTGCCTTCCTCCTGTGGGCAGACCGCGGGGCTTTTTGTGTTTGTGTCGTGAGGATCTGCTCGATAACAGGGAGGAGGTTGTTGCTGGGACTGAATCCAAACTCATTTTTAGATTTCTCTCCTGGAACATGCTTGAACTTCTTAAGCAACAAGCAAATTGGTTAGACTCTTAACGCCTCTGGAGACTCAAATCCACACTAGCCTTCTAACGATGTTATATATAATCTTGTGTGCATCACAGAAAGCTTTTTAGAGTTCTTACAAAAAAAAGTCCAAATCTAAATGTGGTATTTTGGAAATTTAGTTTCAGTTAACTTTCTGGTATTGGGTCTGAAGTTCATAACAAAAAAAACACAGAACGGGCACGATGCGATCAGTGTGACTGATTTAACTACAAAATAATGTACAGCTTATACTTTGCTGTTGATGCTCAAAGCAGCCATGTTGGATTCTGGTCTCGGGTTACTGAAGGTCCTCTGAGTTTACGAGTCGGAGCATTCACTCATGCACCCCCCAGGTTCAGCGTTGTCCTTTTTACGTCATGTCCCGTCTTCTGTTACACCCCCCCCCCCCCCCCCCCCCCCCCCCCTCCCCCAGCCTCTTGCTGTGAGGTGCATATGTGAACACATAACTCTGAGAGACATTTTCAGGATATGTGAAAACGCTAAGCATGTGAAACTGCACATTAAAAAGCGAGAAAAGGGACGACACCACTGCAGGCTTTTCAGAAGTCTCAGAAAAATTAGCCTTTTTGATTTACTCCTTCAGTCAACATTTTTCTAATAAGTTAATGATCACATTCTCTGGTTTCAAGTCTTCTTTTAAACAGCAATATGTTGATTTAGTTAATCGTGCTCCCATAATGAGTAAAATAGATGACAAAGTGAGGAATGTTTCAGGATGTGGATGCTTTGTGAATTATTCTTGAACTGTCCACCAGTAAAGAGAACAAAATGTTAATCCAAAAATCTAGGACTAGTTTGCCGAGATACTGGACTCGGTCTTCAAAGTCCACAGTGTGTGGTTTTAAACAAAAACTAAAGTTGTTATTTTGATCAGTTTTTAAATTTCATTCATGAAAGTTTTATCGACTCTGATTCTAGTGAGATTCTAAAGTCTTACATTGCATGTGTGTGTTACTGCAGAGACTTTAAAGCGATGCTGTTGTGTGTGTCCTAGAATATAGATTAAATTATCTCAATGCGCACCTCTTAACGTATGTCCTGCCCTGCCTGTGGTCACAGTGCATTCTCCATGGTAGCCGCCTATAAATCAAGAAAATGGCTCCTTTTGTATGTTCATTAATAGGCACAACATGCGTCCATACAAAAGCCCAACTATTCTTTGAATGGACTTTGATTGAAAGCCGGCCTTTTTAACAGCAGCATTCTTATTCTTGCCCTGTAGCAGCTTGTCTAGCTGTCCAGCCTCTTATTTATTACCCCTTGAAGATGAGACAATGAAAAAGCAGTTCTCAGAGCCGTGTTTGCATTGAGAGGCCCGCAGCACAAAGCAGCCGCAGAGCATCTCATTGTTCCACAGCACCGGCAGAGATGCGGCTCGCTTCAAAGATGGTGGAGGTGGGTGGTACGGGAGTGGAGGAGGAGGAGGAGGAGGGGGGGAGGGGGGGATCCCAAACTATCCATGTGGGGTTGATTTCATCACAGGAAGGGATGTGTGTGGTGTGGGGGGAGGAGGAGAGTGGGGGCGGAGCTAGAGAACCGGGAGTCAAACATGGGCCAATGTGAACTTCCCAGTGCTAAATTTGGTTCCCATCTATAGGAAGCTTTACTGCGCTCAGGTTTGTGCCCTGCAGAGGATGCAAACACTTTGAAATGTGGCCGAGGCTCAAGATTTACATCACATGAAGTATATCCTGCAACTGAGGTTTTTATAAGAGTCTTATGCAGTGATGCAAATAGAGCCCCGATAGATGCAGCAAAAGTGGCGAGCAAAGTCCACTTTTCACACTGTTTCCCTCCATTTGATCTGGACCCCGAAAGGCGGAGGAAAAATGAGTGGTGTTCCTAAGCTACACACAAAGAATCCATTTACTGTGGGTGTGTGAGAGATGTGTGAATGAACCTGCAATTATAAGGCATGGAGCCCAAGTCTGCAGTCAGAGATAAGTTGGACGGGTGTTCGCTCTCATTCATGGAGAGCCAATGAGCTTCACTCAGCTAAATGTGCGACAGATACTCCACAACATGCAGCACTGCTCTGAAATACACACAGAGGAAATATTCACACAGTCACAACATGTTTTTAATTTGAAGGTAGGGCTCTCTTACATTCTTGGAAAGGATGCAGGTTGAATATGAATCAGGTGAGGAGAAGTTTCAGATCATCCCAACTCCTCTTCATGGTTGTAGCCATTCCCCCCCCAATAGCTATAATAAAATGAATTTCTCCAATTTATTCCAGAGATGTGTGAACATGGCACCATTGCTGAAGAAGAAGAAACTCCCAGACATTGATTCAATTGAGAAATATGATTGTTTCTTATTTTAATCGTGTTTAAAGCAGTCTTTGGCGGTGAAAAAAGGAGGTTTTAACATTTTTTGTTTCTTTAAGGATTTTTAAAAATGTAGAAAAAATGCACTGATGGGTCTTAGAGTTAATTAATATCTCTTCTCTGATGATAACAAAGTGCGCTGATAAACTTGATCCAATAGTTTTTTAAAATTACATTCTGCTTGTTGATACAACAAAATAAAAAGGCAGATTACTTCGGCTTTGTTAAAATTGTTTTCAGAGTCCATGTTCATTTCTGAGGGCACAGATGGCCTACAGCTGTGAGGTTGCGCCCCGTGTACGCTGGCTATAGTCCTCCTAAAGTACAGTATAGTCCTCCAAGCAGGCGACCCTGGTTCAAGTCTGTCCCTATGGCTCCTTTCCCGCATGTCATTCCCCTGTTTCCGACTCGATCCTCTGTTTCCTACTCGATCCATTGTCTTATCGAATAAAAGCAAAGGACACAAAAAAGGCATTTCTGTAGGATGATCCACTTTGATCATTCTGCCGTTTTGCATTTCAGAGTTAATCCCCTTGATATAATTACAGTCCAAGACGCCACAAATAGATTCCATAAGTACCATGACATTCTCATGGATAGAGATTACGTCAAAACGTATGAAATTTGATCCAAGTTGTGACATACCATTTTGCAAATCCAGATTTTCATTTGAACATTTATTCCATTTATGCTTTTATCTGCCAACAAAAAAAAAGTCTTTAATACATTAAACATGCAAATAAATGCATTATGAACATAAATGAAGACTAACTGATTTTGAAAAATGAACATTTTATAGCTAGTGCATCTTAACTCCCTCCTAAATAGCAACTCATTTTTTTTATTTCTCTTAATTTTGTGGCAATGTTCGGGCCTCTTTTGCTGAGCAGTAAAAATATTTCTCTATGTATGTTTTAGTAATTTATTCTTAATGAGAGAGGGAATATGTAGTAAACCAACCAAACCAGTCCTGCATGATTTTAGATTTTTTTTTTTGAAAATCCAGGTTTAGATTAATTTAATTTCTAAGAAAAGTGTATTATCCAACCACTTACTCTGGAAAAAAAAAAAAATCAACCCTCTGTATGCTAACTTTGGGAATGATTGTTGGTATTGTACCTCATCATATGGTCAGGTCACACTTGGTTCCCACAGACACTGTGAGTCCTGCTATCAGTGCCGTGATCCATCACGCTGTGGTGTACACACTGAACGGTTGTGTTTGTTGTGTGTCTGCCTCTGTCCAGCCCTCTGTGTAGCCACAGGGCTAAATTTAGCCTCCGGTCACAACTTAGCAGCTAGCTCATCAATTACATTAGCCTGAGCACACTCAGCTTGTGGTTGGATGCTGGTTGGTATGTTGGATTCTTGCAGAGATAAGTTATAGCATTATCAGAGCGAAAGAGGCGTCACATGGAAGCAGCTGTCTTCAATGTCTCCATTTGGTTCTTGGCTTTAGGTTCCCGGGCTCCACCAGCACACACAGCCGTGAACAGATCCCTCTAATCGAGTGAGTTTGTCTTGGGAGAAGGCCAGCAGACTGTGGAGCCTTTCTGTTTCTGGTGGAGAGCGTGAACAAAAGGTTGTTTATGTGTGAAGGCTGTTCTCTCATACAGGGAGCCGGGTTGGCTGTGTGTGTTTGTGCCGATGCAGGCAGGCTGGCTTTGAAAGGCGCTAAGCCACATACTCCTGAGGTTCTGCGGAGCGGCTGTTACGGCGGCGGCTGCAGCGCTGTAGAGCTCCTCGACTGATTAACAACCGCTGGATGTATGGAGCGGAAAACAGACAAAAGACAGACAGAGAACAAATGGCTCAGAGACAGATGGATGCTTTCACTCACAGAATCATTGTTCTACACTGGTTCAGCATCATCTAAAAAAAAAAAAAAAAAGCCATGAATACATTTCAATGAGTAACGGCATGCAAGGAAACAGAACACCAAGGGATGATAAAGTGCACGCGGATTTTCCATAGTTTTTAAACATCAGTATGATCTCACAAAGGGAGAACCTTCCCCGAACAGTCAAGCTACTTTCTATCTGTAGAGATAATAAGTCCCTTCATCCCCTCTCTGAAGGACTCCTGATGCCTCAGGCAGAAGACTTGACCCTGTGCCCTGAGCCTGCTCATGAAGGAGAGACCTCTAACAGAGAATCTATGAGGCGGTCCCTAGAAGTTTGGAAGGAGCCACAACAACCAGATTTAGTTTTCCTGTTTCCATAGCGGGAAAATTTGGATAAGAAATGTGGCAGTAACAGCACGACCGTTAATCCCTAGGTTTGGTTTCATCTCGCTGTGGATACCCAGGACATGAAGCTTTTTGGGGCTGGATGGAAACCTCTAAATTTAAAACTTTCATGTTAAGATGTTTAAGTATGTACGAGGTGAAAATAATACATCAGACTCAGTAACAGTTTGAATGTGGCGTTTTGCCCAGAGCTTTTTGTGGTGAGAGCGATCTGCGACGAACTGTAGTGATTGAGGTTGAAAGAATGGAAAGAAAACTAAACAGCAGATTCCACAGCGTCTGTGAGCGCAGCGTTCCTTCTCCAGCGGCGCACACACTTACTGCGCTGGAGACAGACTATGGTACATGTTTTGGAAAAACGAGCAATCAGCCTTAAGGAAGTGTGGCGTGAACGAAACAGATCCTGTGAAATCTGTCATAAGGATGCAAGAAAAAGTAGTCGGTGTAGACACTAAAGAAAAGAAGTAGACGTAGCCACCATGACCTCACCCATTGGTTTGTGGACTTTTATTTGATTGATTGAATATGGATGAAATCTTAGTTTTCAGAACAAAATGTGATGATAAGTAGTCAAGAAGCTGGACATTCATGAGGTTAAGTTCTGTGTCTGAATTTGCTTTGGATGGACAGCAGACCGCTAATAGCAGCTACCTGTCATCCAAAACAGAACTCTAAAGCTGGGTATACTGCAGGCCGACTGTCGGTAGTCTGTGATGGTCAAGGCTGTCAGAGAGTCGGTGGTTCTGGTCGGAGTAATGTGAGTAGCAGTGTTGGTACAGCTCGAGGATGGCAGAGGCTATTTGGCAGATTCAGTATGTTTGAACTTCTATTGGAAGCGTTTCCATTCTTCCTAACTCAGATATTTCCAGCATTTTTCTTCTTCTGGGAAAACAACCAAAGTACTTTCCACTCTGCCATCAAAGTGGAAACTTTCTTTGAGAGAGAATCAGGAAAATAAAAATGTATATAGCTGACAACAGAGATTCCAATTTGACCTTTCTATCACTCAACCCTCCCTCAATACATTTTCATTGCACTTGAAAATGAAGTAAGCTGTTCGGTAGAGTAGAAAATGTTCATTGCAGCTTGTAAACACAACGTTCAAACCGGGCCCCTCCTCCTGGGCTCATTGCCACAATAAGCACACGCCCACTGCAGGACTTGGCGTGTATGTTTACTTCTTGTACCTACACTGCAAGCTACCTGATGATATTACATTTATTGTAATGGAAAAGCTGATAATTTAGCACGCTATAGCACAAACTGTACGCTGCTGTTTGGCCCGTGCCTGTCTAGCATCCGCTAAGTGAATTGTATAAACTCCGAGTTCGCTGGTCAAAGCCAACCTAAGGTTCACCCTCGTTTTGGAGCAAGCATTTATTCGCTCTGAGTTCTGCCTCACTATGATTACATTTTCTCTTCTTTTCTTTACGTTTGCAACAGTCATTCTTGTCGGATTAAATGCTGTCCAATCGCTGAATTGTATCCACTCCCAAACCCACTTGTGCGCTGTCATTGGCTGGGGGAAACACACCCAGTCCCCACCCAGAAATGCCCAGTCAAACAAAACAAAACAAAACATGAAAATCCAGGAAGAGGACAGGGTCTCTGCAGACACAGTCCCCACCACACATGTATGGAGGCCCGTAAGTGATGATCGAGCGATGATGAAAGCGCTTTGGCAGCCTGGATTCACAGTTTGATATCAGGTCAAATACACAGTTCTAGTTTAGCCTGTTGGATGAGACATTTGTTTAAGTCCGTTTAAATGTTTAAAACTCTACACCCAAAATGTTATTTTGATCAGAAGCATTAACATTAACCAGTACCTTAAAGGAACTGAGGATTTGTAGGTAAGACACTGAGCCTGAGAGGAGCAGAAGGAGCAGAGGGAAAGGTTCAGAGTAGAGGTGGGGGTGAGGGGATGTTAGCCATCCTCTGGGCAGGCTCTAGTCCGGGTCACTGTTGGCCCTCAGGAAGGCCCTTCTGCATTCTTGTCCTCTGGGTGACCCTTCCTCTGGGGCCGCGAGACGTATTGGAGTAATCAGCTCCTGTCAGCACCTTGGTTATGCTGCATGGACTCAATCCAATAGATGAGAATGGGACGTGTAATAGCACCTGATGAAAAGTAAGTTTGTTTGCACAGAAAATAGTCCCTCCGACTTTTTCCTTTTTGTCCAGGTTTCCGTTCCTGCTCTGGGTTTTTTTTTTCTCCCCATATCTCTCTGTTTGTATCACAAACGAGCGTCTGTCCAGGGGAGGGGGGAGGGAGGAAACCCAAACTAGTTATCAGTGCAAAACAAGCTTTTATATGCTGTTGTTAAATATTGATATCAAATTAAAAAATAATAAAGCAATATGATGAGGGTTTAGACAGATGTATATTCTTATAAAGAGAAATGTTAATGGCGCTAGAAAACAGAACTACAGTGTTTTTTGGGTAATGTACTGGAGACATATCGTCCCTGGTGCTGGTATTTTGAGAAGAATATTACCCAACTGCTTAAAACATCAATTATATATAAGAGGTAGACAAAGCCATCACCCATTGGTTGGGCAAACAAATCTTCCCTGGTGCCACCATCAGACCAACCTTTCACATTTGAATATCTTAAAATGGTTTATTTAAATATATGCAAACGGCACATATGACGTTGTCATTTTGACGCACAGGTTTAGCTGCGTGCAAGCCGTGCAATCTTTTTGTGAACCAGGCCCCTAATCTTCTGTTTTCAACTATTGGTTTCCCCCCTGCTGGCCATTACTAAGAATGCAGGTTTAAGGCTCTTCTTCATTGCTTCGCTTTTGAAACCGAGATACTACGTCAACCACTTTCACACAGGGCAGGCCCGTTTCTACGAGGGTGCAAAAGAATGCATTGCACCCTCATTTTAAATGTCTGCCCTCGTCCAATGAATGGATGTAAAAAAATGTATATTTTTTTATAATGGGGGTAATCAAGGTTTTCAAATCAGTGTCATGGTTAACAGTGATCACATCCATGATCTGAACGGTCATGACAAGTGCATGTGACCACTCCGACTTTTCACTGAAGCTGTACCCCCTTTAATCTTAGATGCTCCCTAAATCATTTTGTTTTTAGAACCGGGCCCGACCCAGTGTGTGACTTGAGTTCCTGTAAGGGTTAACTGTACACCATTGCATGGGCCTACAAAGCTCTGTGGGTTGAGGGTTAATGATTCTGTTACCAAATTTAGCAAAACAGCAAAGACATTAACGTTGTGTTTTAGTACACTGAATTGTTTTTGATTGACTAATCAACAAGAGATGCTCACATTTGGATAAACAATGTTCATGTAAAGATTGATGTATAAAGATAAGAAGAAGAAGAAGCTGAGACAGACTTGGCTCATGTGTTCATGGTGTGTGTTGCTATTGTGCTGTTTGGAGTCCTCCTCTTCAGACTCATGGGGAGAGAACAGCAGAAAACGGCGCATGGATGAAATGTATTGATTTTTCTGGCACCGCCCTGCTTAGATTAAGAAATGCCAATACGAGGATTCCACCCCGACTCTCTGGTTCATGTCGAGTTCACTTGTCATTTTCTATAATTCTGATAAAATCAAGATGCTTAGCTGGTGATGTAGTTAGCCATGCTGGGCCGCCCTGGGGCTTTCTGATTGAATTAGACGTCTGTGTTCCGCCATTTGGTACCAGTCTGAAGTATTCCCAACACTTAATGGGGGCAGAAGTTATTTACTGTTTTCAGAGACAGGATTAAAAAAAAAAAGACAATGCAGCTGTTCATAAATTTAGCAATTAGGCGTCTGTCAGCCTTCTTACAGCTAATGTAAGTGTTTACATTTTCCTAACAAGCCAGACTGCCTGTGTGTGTACTCTGTGCACACATACATCCGCAGATTTCAGATGGGATTTAGAGTCTTAAGCAATTGCATTCCTGTTTACTTACTTTGCTGCTTCAACCATTACTGTTTTGGTCTGTTGTTGTTTGTCTGATAGACTGACGTCGGGGGAAATGGCTTTTTGATCCTCTGTGTGTCCTGCACATCTGGCAGACTTTTCATTAGGGTTACTTATCTCTCTTATCTCCCTCAACCATTACTGGGAATATGTCACTTAAAGGTGCATTGTGGTCATTTTCAAAGAAAACTTTCAAAAAGGAATTTTAAATACTCAATGGTGGACTGCTAAAAACGTTCTTTTCTATTAAACTTAATCATATTATCTACCTACTTAAATAGTTTTTAGACAGCGGGGTCCATTAGTGTGAGCACTGAAAATCTCTGATATTTTACATAAACCTGTTAATAATATGAGAGCATTTGAAGTATTAACCCCAGAAGGGATGTCGTGAAAAATATGAATAGAAATATTTTAAGGCAGGCTTGGTCATTTTCTCCAGATGTACTTTTTAAGATTCTGGTTGAAATTGTCTTTAGGTCCTGACAGACGTTAATAACTCATGTTCTCTGAAAAAGGAACAATCTGAAAATCTGTCATCTGTAGCAGTTGTAAGCCTGTAAAAACTTCAACCAATGTCTGCCATGAGGTACCAATCTGATGAACCAATCAGGCGCCTCCCTGTCTCCCTGCTCACTCTCTACCCCTTTGCCTGCTCTAGCTCACACTCAGAGCACGTCAACGATGACGGAGTTTATACTGTGAGTTTACATACCGCTGAATGAGACATGAGACGACGTAGTTTCTACACAATGCAAGCGATGAGCTGAGGTCCGCGTCTGGACCAATGACGCTCGAGCGTGTAAGTGAGAGGCGTGACTTTTGACACACAGGGGAGAGGGTGGGTGCAGACGCAGCACTGAGGGAATGCTACTTTCAAAATCATGCTAGTTTTCGAACAATGACCGACCCTACCTTTTAAGAAACTGCACTATTTGTAGGTCAGTAAGCAAATAAAATGAAACAAATTTCTTCACTGAAGCATCGTTCCAACGTCCTTTAGATGACCAATGATGATCAGGTGGATATAATGCACTTGACAGGTTCAATAATCTCTATTCACTGATTCTGCATAAAAATATAAAACCAGGCTAACCATGTCCGAACTCAATCATTGAACCTAATGCAAAGACTTGGGATTGTTTTTCAATCTTATCTCATGCTCACTAAGGGAGTAAATTAGCCTCATTATCTGAAATGTGGAAATCTTTCATGCAGCTATCTGCAGAAAACTGAATTAGCTGAAATTAAAACCATGAACTGGGAAGTTCCCAGGCAAAAGATGAATATTACAAGTGCTTCATTTTAAGCACAAGCAAGTCATTTGATGATATTGTCTTTGCATTACACCATGGGGTTCTATATGTGTGTGAGTGTGTGCAGATGTGTGTGTGTGTGTCCATGTTTGTGATGGCCATCAATAGAAAGAGAGTGGAGGGAGAGATTAGGCAACTTTGTGCGTTAATCCCTGTGAAATCACGGGCCCCGGGGTGAGGTGGGGAGATAGGCGAGTGCCTCTCTGATCAGACGGGCTGTGGCTCACCATGTGAAGCCGCATGAATGCCCGGTAATCCCTCCCAGAGCCACAGAGAAGCCCGGCTGACTGATGGGCAGCAAACACCGAGCTGCTGCCTCTGAAACTCTTCATCACGGCGGGGACGGGGGGAGACTGGGGGGCGGGTTAAGGAGGTGAGGGCTGAGGTGATGTTTAGTGGGGAGAGCTGAGGAGAAAGTTGATTCTACTGTCAGATAAGCAGCGCGTTCACAGCGGTGAGTCTTTGGTCAAACAGAACTGAATGCTTTGAGGATAAAGTATAATTAGATTTATAAAGAGGTAAGGATCGGTTTCACTTCTCGAGTTAACTTTGTTTTTAATGTGTCCACTAGTTGCACTGACAGAAATAACCATGCGACGAAGAAGCCTTGATATCTGTTTTTTAAGCTACACTAGCGTCACAAGATGCCCCCCAAATGACGGTTATCACCCCAAGAGATGTAACATTCTTCAGACTGAATGTGATATAGGGCTTTTTGGAATATCGCCTTTTTGTAGTATCATATCACTGTTACTGTTTGAGAAGAGATCTCAATAAGCTTTAGGCAGCTCAGTGGGGGGCTGCTGTGGTTCAGTGGTAGAGTTGGTCGTCTCTCAACCGGAGGGTTGGGGGTTGGATCCCCAGTTCCTGCAGCTACATGTCCGATGTGTCCTTAAGAAAGACACTTAACCCCGAAAATGCTCCCGCTGCTTCGTCGGCGGCTTATGAATGCGATTAGTTTATACTGATGGTCACTTTACACAACGGCCTCTGCCATCAGTGTGTGAATGTGGAGATGTGACCTGCGGTTTAAAATCGCTTTGAGTAGTCGGAAGACCAGAAAAGAAATATACAAGCTCAAGTCTATTTACCATTTGACAAAATAAAAGATTCTAAATATTTTTTAAAAAACCTCTGCAGAGTGAAAACAACATAATTGTCTTATACTGATAAAGTCTTTATACTACAGTAATTACCCTGGTACAATATAGAGAATAAAAAAACACAAACACACTTCTGTACATGCATGGTGTGACACACACAAACACCCACAGGTTTGATTGGAAATGAAAAAGATTTGTCAGTCAGTGTTTTCCAAGAGACGGAAAAGTAAACAATGGAGGCAGTCACATTAAGACACTTAGACAGAAGTGTAATTACTGCTCCTCCATCGACCCAAATCTCCAGCAGGGGACCCATCTCTGAGGGTGCTCAGGCTGTTAGCGCCAAATGAGCTCACTTTATTGCCTTCTAGTTTGTAATGGGTCTCTCTTCCATACCTCTGGCCAGCGGTATACGTCTCTAACCAATCACAATCAGCGCTCACAGTCAATGTTTATTAGCTTTTGTCTTGTACAGAGCAGACAATAATGCGCGATTGACTTGCGGTGCCTCGTCATGACAGTGGGAGGCTGTAGGTTATAACTTTGCACTGTTCAGTCTCCAGCTGTGCAGCTAAGAGGTGGAGGAAGTTTATTACATCTGTCGATCCAAACAGTTGTTTTGTTGTTGCTTTGTAGTCGTTTCATTTCTCGGTCAAACGTCTAAAAACTGCAGGTCATCAATGTTTAAGACAGTAAAAAGGTGTTTACTCTGAGAGTTCAAAAGTAAAGCATGTCCCACACTGAAGTGATTTCAATCAAGAAAGTTCACTTCACAGATTCAGATGAAGTAGTTCATGTTCATAGTTCATGATTTTCCCAAGAGGGAGACGATAGAAGAAGATATACTTTATTAATCCCTGAGGTGGATTTCTTTATTTTTTTACTCTGTTGTTAGGACATGCTGCACACACAGGCTGAGATACACAGGAATACCCAAACATGATCTTTTGGACATGCACTACTGGAGAGATGCCAGAGTGAGGGGCTTCACATGAAGAAGTCAAGGGTTTGGTGTCTTGCTCAAGGGCACCTTGGCAGTGCTCAGGAAGTGAACTGGCACCTCTTCAGCTACCAGACCAATTTACAAACTTGTTCCGCAGCGGGGCTAAAACCCTCAGTCTGTACAGATTGAGCTTCTGCCACCCGTATATTTTAAATCAAGTTCATGGTCCAAAAAATGAACGAGTTCACTTACTTATTTTTTGTTCCTGCTGCAACATTTAAGCTCGCAGCAAGTGGTGGCGCTTGATGACATACAACAGCACACAATGCAAGCGAGCTACAACATCTGCTTGATTCCATTATTTCCTGTTAGAGTATCCTAAAAGGCTACGAGCGACAGAGCGCAAAGCAACTCAGTCTTCAGTACATGCTTGTGTCACCTTTAGCAGAAAAAAGAAAGAAAGAAAAAGATTAGTGACGGCACCGAGAAACATGGTTACCTACTGTACTGTAAAACACATTTTGGAGCTTTGGGGACCGACCAGCTGACCAAACTTGACTGCCTGACGAGTTTGTGGTGTAAACAGGCAGCTGTTTCAGGTTTAGTCAAACTAGATATCGTTTTTTTTTTTTTAATAGAGAGCTGCAGAGTCCAAAAAAGCAAGAAGAAGTTGATTGTTGACCGAGGATGCACGGTACAAACATACATGAATTTTACGTTGAACATGCTGTCTAGTGATCAAGTAAGAGTGCTTCCAACTATGTAGGAATTCCATACAATCCTGCATTTTATATATTTATGAAGACACAATGATGCATCAACACCAAGACGTTGCATCAATCCATTTCTGCCTAGTGTACATGCTGTAAGTACTAAAACAGATGTGTGTATCAAATCATGTCTCACGAAATCTATCATGAGCCGACATTGTGTTCATCAGGATTCTTGTTCTGACGCTATGAAGACAGTTTGTGTTTGAAAAAAGAGGTTTACAAAACCACCTTTCAACCCAGAGAGCTTCAGCGTGCTTCAGTCAGTCAAAGTTTACGCCATTCGACAATAATGAAGTCGATGAGGGGAAACAGCTGTCAATAACAGATCCAGTGAAAGCATTGAGTGTGTGTTTTATTATTGTTGAAATGTAGTATTGTCTCTGAGCGCTGTGCTGAGCGAGAAGGAAGGGGACACCGAGAGCCGGTCTCAGGGGTCAGGAGGTCACGGGGAGCGGGTGACCTACAGGAGCACCGCTGACTTCCTGTGTTGATATCAGAAGCAGACTTAACCAAACACTGACACACAATCAGTGGAAAGCGCTCACAGAGCTGTGTGCTGACACTTTGAACCACTTCGCTACAAACTAAAATCACGAGAGTGTTGCTGAAGACAAAGCATGCTCCACATGATCAAACTATTTGGAGATATTAGTCAGACTCAAGCTAATAGGGAGGTTTGATGATGTGAACATAGTCAACAACCAATAGGAGCCCTCTCTCTCCAGCACGAACAAGGAGGGACTCATGGGATGGCTTATGTCACTGTGTCCTATCTGAATGTGATTCCGTAATTAGATTCCAATCTCAATCCTGACAATGATATAGCCTCATGGAGAAATGGTGAACTTTTCAGGGCTTCTAATGTAGCCAGCAGTTAGCTACAAAGGACTGCCAACCAAGACTTCCTTTGCAGTGCATTAGCCTTCTTTTTGCCTTTGTTTACAGTTTGACTTGTGAAATGTGAAATAAACACAAGACACTTGTGCTCTAATGATAGGACGAGTGCTCATTGATGAAACCCCATGTCCAAATGATGCCCCGACACCCTGACTCTTAATGGCCACCGCAACCAAAGCAGCATTTCCACCTTCAACAGACCCAGGTTCCATTTATGCGAGGTAGCCAGCTTGTGACAATGCCCCTCATTGGATCAGGCTGATGACTATAGCAACTTGAGAAGCGAGCGGGTAGCTGGCATGAAAAACAACATCTGAGACGTTTAGTCTCTCTTGCGTGCAGTTGTCTTTTTAAATACAATAATTAAAGCTGAATCATCATTTAGATGGGATTGCATGAAAGTCACTTGGGTTCCATCCTTTCCGATTTACACACAAACTGTTTTCCTGTACACGGCCGATGTGCGTGAAACAAAGAAGCGGGTGATGCTACTGAGACTACAAAGAGAGGCAAGAACACCGCAGATACAAAAACTGAAAGTTCAAAGCTCATACCAGCAAACACATGACTGTGCACTGCCTCAGCAAAAGGGAAATCAGCTCACCTTTCTCATAGCTGTCTAACATCAAACTACTTTTCTCTGCCTTGCTATGATAGCTAGCAATCGACAATCTGGCAAAAACTCTAAAATTAGCGGTCGACGCATTTTGTCAAGAGTGGGACTTTCTTTTGAGAGTTTTGGAGACCGCTGCAGTGTAGCCAGAGCATCACTTTTCCTTTCACACTCTAAACAATGAAGAGGTCACAGATTATGTAACGTATGTGCCAACAGAGGGTACTGTTACCTCCAGGGTGTTCTTGGATTAGACAACACTCTAGTGAGATCATGTCCCTCTTTAGTTCTGGTTTTTGCCCTTTTTCATGATTGCAAAGGTTTTCTGAAAGTTAAAGTCATTCTGTATTTTCAGGAAACTTAGTCACAGTTGGTTGTGAAGCCTCCCATACACACCCGACTTGAACCGCACATTCTCACTGTCCTCATATCTCAATGTCAAACTACTTCCTGATTGTGTGTATCCTTCCTGTTCTCTTTCCCTGATGGGAACACTGACTTTTCTTACTCTGTATGCAGATGCATAGTTTTTAAAAATGTGTTCATTTCACAAACATTCTGCAGACTTAGGATATGTTTAGTTCTGCGACAACAGATGCTGGATATATTTCATGAAAAACAAAATACAGGTAGGGCAGGAATGCATCTTTTTCATCCTTTTGGGTTTGTTTGGTTTGTGATTTTTTTTTTCCAGTATAAAGCGTCCCGGTGTTTTTGAGCCTTTTCAGACTCACTGCCTTGTTCTGGCTGCAGCTTTGTTCAGTCAGCCTCCATAGGAGGAGACGCTCTTTGAACGGTGGAGCCAGACCAGAATAAAACAACACTTTAGAAAACATTTTTTCTTTCTTGTTCACTTTTTCGTTGACAGTTTTAGGGGTTAATATTGCACAGCTGCTCTTAACAAGCACTCCACCTGAGATGAGTTCTTAATTTTTTGTTGTTGACAAGTTTTGATTTTGTTGCTGCATAAAGGAGCTGCTTGTAGTGACAATATGAATCAATGTTTTAATCCAACCTGATAGGAACAGGCTGTTAATCCTCCTGCCTGCTCACACCTCTGCATTCGCTCTACATGAATGGAAAATAAACATTTTAAAACCCCTCAAATCTGCGAATAAATATCCCCTGGCAATACATTTGTTATAAGATAAACTATTTCTGTAAAGCAAAGGTATCTAAATCCATAAATTCTCGCTTACTGTTTGAATAGGAAGATTTTATACTAATGATGCGGTGGGAAATTAATCCTAATCTTCAATTTCACTCTGCGTATCATGTTGCTACACAAAGGCATGATACACAACCCAAGTGGAAAATATATTTCTTTCTGCCATGCAGCTTCAATTAAATTACCAATAGGCTAAGTGCAAGTGTAACTAAATATAGCTGTTTGAACGTTGTTTGACCCACAGAGGAATTGTGAGCACCAAATTCAGCTGGGCTCATAAATATAAAATGAAATAAAAGGATTCTAGTGGAGAAGGAATGGAATTTCAAGTGTACCTGAAGCTGCAGATTTTGGTGAAGTTATCCACTTTCGGCTCATTTTGCAGCTCAGTTACAGACGGAGTGAAAATAGCAGCCGCTGCATGTGTGTCGTCCTCGACGCTGTCAGGCTTTACCCGGCCTTATTAAATGATCAGCTACGCTGTGTATTGTCACAGCCTGGTGAGTTTTGGCAGCGGCGACCATGAGCTGCGGAGCACTGATGCCAAAAAGCGGCTTATCTTGATGGATGGGTTCATTATCACCTTCTAATTACAGGTGGATTTTCAGGTGTATTCATTACCTGCGCTGACCGGGGTTGTTTGGTTGTGTGTGTGTGTGTGTGTGTGTTAAGAGAGTACAGGGGTTACTGTTACACCGGCTGAACTGTAGGGGGTCAGCTGGTGTGTGTTAGGGGGAGGGACGGGGGGTGGGGGGGGTCCTGGGGTTCCTGTTTCAGCTCTGCTGTAGACTCGCTGCAATATTCATGAGCTCCGTGGGGATCAGTGTGCCGTGCAGCGCTCAGGCCGCCTCTCACTCTCAAACTGCCGTCTTTACCCCGTCATACACTATCACAGGAGTGAGTGTGCATCCGGCTCCGAGCATACTGATCAGCTGTGACTGCTCTATATCAAAACTATACTGACTATATGAGGCCCTAACTGTCTCTAAATGTTTTACATACAGCTTTCAGTAGCCTTTTTTACACATGAACTCCTGAAAATGTGGTTTTTATTTTAGGGCAGAGATAGAGATATGACAGTGGATAGAGTCAGAACTGGGGAGAGAGAGAGTGGGGAGGGACATGTGGGACAGGAGCGACAGGTCGAATTCAAACCTGGGCCGCTAGTCTGCATGCGCACACCACCACTAACCAGCGCCCCAAGTTCAAGATAATTTTAAGCAAAACATGTTTAAAGATCATCAGGATGAAACGGCACAGAAATGGCTACAGTAACTCATTTAACTTGTCCTCTTCAACAGCTTACACGATGCGTACTTTGATAAAGTAAACATATCGGTCAGACCACTGGTTGTGTCATTTACTGTCGCAATAAAAATCAGTGCGAGCCGAGAGTTTACTTTTTGGAGACTCATTTCCATCTGGCTTTTGCTCGTTAAATATGTGCCAGGTGCCAGAATATAAATACTATATTTAAACTGAAGGTTGGATATGAGGAGGAGGGAGGGGTTAGCAATTCATGCTAACATGTGAAGTAGCTTAGAAAGCAAAGTGCAATGAACGTAACTATGGTAATAATTGGGAGCTTTATTTTTAACAAGAGAACAAAAACTAAACAACCTGTGAGTTGGTGGTAAAAAGTGAAAGTGGTAACCACACCCCAAAACAATAAACTTTAACTAAAAACTAAATGCATCATATTTTGTAACTACAAAACAAAAAGTTGTGCATATTTTATGTTTAGTTTTTTTCATTCTTTGATAAAGTGTCCCTTAAATCAAACTCTCATGCGGACTCAAATTACTGTTATACCATCAGTCAGCTGAAAAAATAATGTACCAAACTTTTAACCTGTATTCAAAAGGAAAGAAGATTAAATCCTGTATTACTTCATGATAGTTAGCGTTATGACAACATAATGTCATAATAGTGAAGTGCAGTCTATGTAGGAGGTTTCATGTTAACAGAGCAGCTGTTGACTTTATTATATCATTGATGTAATCTGTGATTAATGCCTCTTACTGTAAGTGAGTTATTTAATTGTGAATCAGCCTGTATTGCAAACAAACAAAAAGAGTGACTGATATAATGGACAGGACTGTATGCGACTTTCAGTTCATGGAGTTTAAACTCCAAAATAATGAGTCATTAGAAACTCCTGCTGTTGCAACACCAGCGTGCAGCACAAACAGCACGATGAGCCAGGAGGTTTCACAACACTATCATCACTTTGTCCTGCTACATCAGCGAAGGGAGCTGCCAAGTTTCACACTTGAGATATTACAGCTGAATGCAAACCTTCATGCAAAAGCTTGATTATCTATACTTCAATACAACAGGAGTGTTCAAAGTCTTTTTCTGGCCGTTTTGCCGTTATTAGATAGGACAGCTGAAGAGAGACAGGAAATGTCAGGAGGAGAGAGAGTGGGGGATGACATGCAGAAAAGGGCCGAGGTCCGACTCGAACCCACAACCGAAGCAACGGGGGCTATGGCCTCTGTACATGGGGAACGCAACCCAACCGCTAGGCCATTGGCGCGCCATTAAAGGCGTGTTTAAAGTGATGAAATCCTTCTAATGGCAGTTATCGCCTGTAGCGCTGAAGAGGACACCAACAGAAGAGATGCGCACAGAGAGAAAAAATGACAATAAGATATAAAATGAAGAAGACGTGTACTTCATTTTCTGCCGAGATTTGAAAAAGACCAAAAAACATAAAACCCACAAATGCTTTTAAAAAGTTCAATGAACAAACTCAAATCAGTGCATTTCACTTGTGTGTCATATGTCTATAATTGATTTTCTAACACCTTGTAACGGAATAAAGCGACCCTTTACATTACAGTTCAAGCTTTAAGTGTATTGCTTCCAACCACGTTGTGTTGGCTCTGAACCAGCCATTAGGAGGAGAAACTGTAGTCTTTATCTGATCGTAGCAGAGGAAGAGCAGCAACTCCCATGCTCTGCGAGGTTGAATGACTTCCTTTATTTGTCTGATTATTTAAACGTTACACTGTAACAGCTGTTTCTGATACAAAAAAAAAAATATTTGTATTTTTATATGTATAAACTTTAATAATCCCAGAGTGGATTCAGAGACAGAGACACAGTGAGCGCACCAGGGCTGTTCGGGGTTCTTGCCTTTGTCCAAGGGCAGTGAAGTGGACTGACATCTCTCCAGCAACCATTCCATACTTTGGAAGACTTGAACCGGCGACCCTGCAGTTCCCAAACCAAGTCCCAACAGACTGAGCTCCTGCTGCCGCTGATGTGTTTACCCTGAAAGATTTCTTTGCCTTTTTTACAGTCTGTGTCCCCGCTGCCAACTAATAATATCTTGCCATATGGTGGAGTGATTCCAAAACATTTGGCACCTTTTTTTTGTCATTTCGACACAAAACATGTCACCATGTCTTTAAATTTAACAACACAGAATTTACCCTGCAACGTGTTTCCATCCACTATCTTTTGGGGCGTGAATTTCATTGAAGGAAAACAGATTGTTCCTTCAGGTCAGCTGCCGGCTCTGCAGGGTAACGTTATGCAACTTATTGTCTCCTGATTTTGCACCCTGGACTCTCCCGTGCACTGTTTGTCTTCACTTCAGGCTTTTTAACTGTTGGTGAAGGCAGGTGTTGTCATGCTTTACTCAGTTTTTATCACACTTAGTGCCAGAAGCAGCAGCATATTCATGCTCCATTCTCGTGGGGAAAATATCAGTCACATGTCTTTGAAAAAGTAGCAAAAGTTCAATGCAGAAAATCTCTTAAGTCCTCACCTTAAGTGGAAGAGTGAACATCAAACTGTAGCCTTCATTGCAGCCTCAGTCAGAGTTTGATATCTTATTGTTTCTGATGCATAAGCAGATGAAGAGATGAAGTCGGACATTTTGCTGCTTTTATGTTGTTGGTAGTTTAATTTGTTACTACACATCATATTTTGTGTCTGTTGTGTCTTTTATCTGTTATGCAACGACAGCTGTCAATCAAACGTAGCTCATGTTGTTGTATAAACACGGTGATCAATTACTTAATCAGCTTTTCTTTTGTTTTGACATTAAGGACTCTGTTATTTCCTCCTCCCTGGTGTGTATGACCTTATGTAACAATGATATAACAAAGTTTGAGTGTGTTTGAAAAAATATTATGTGTCAAATTAAATTCACACCAATCTTTTCACCTGACATTTCGGTCTTATGAAGGCATATTTCACTTTACACTCACAATTCAAAGGGAAAAAATTGAGTCACATTTAGAAAACATGTGACTGATATTGATCGTTGCATAAACGCTGTCTGGTAAGTCTTGTTTTTACAAACAAACCAGGAACCAAAACATGATCCAACTACGGAGTCGTAACCCAACAGCATGACCTCAGTATTAAAAAAAAAAAAAACACGGGTCCAAACCAGGAATAGAGACTAATTACTACAAAATGTTCCTTTCAAATATATATAAAAAAAAGATCACAGCAGGGTAAGGACATTTTTACAGTACATTTTTACTCCTCGTCTATATTCAAGTCAGATTTTGTGAAGTTCTGATGTGTCCAGGATGGCGGTGATTGCTTTCATTACTTTAACTCTTCATTCAAGCATCATTCAGGGGTGCTGGTTGGCGTGGGTTCAAATCCGACCTGTAGCTCCTTTCCTGCACGTCATTCCCCACACTCTCTCTCCCTGGTCCGCTGTCCTATCTCTAAATAAAGGTTTTTAAAAGAAAGTCCCAAAATAAACCTAAAAAAAACTAAACGGCATTCAGATATTAAGAAGACTCATCTACATCACGTGAAGATGAGTTTCTGCCCCATGTTTATGTAATAAAAAGTACAGCTTCAACCACAAATACTGTGTTTTGAAGAGCCTGTTTTAAAATGTCTGAAATCTTCCATTGACTCCTGGTCGATCTTCAGCTCGTTTTTAAACTTGTTAAATTATTCAGAACTTGTGCTTGAACCAATCACAGACAGATAATATTATACACTTTAAATTCTTCCACTACTGTCCATCCTGAATGCAAAGGTTTGTTATCTTTATGGAAACCTGAGGTTAGGATGGTTTACAGTGTAAAAAGTGAGATTCTAAAAGTCTGCGAACACCAGCAACAGCCTCAGGAAAACAAATAAACAGGAAACATTTTTCTTGTGAGTTGTTCAATGTGATTACAACACCTTTCTGTTTTTCCTTTAGTCACTGTTTTGACATTCAAAACAAAGCAGGACTTTGAAAAGAAAGTTAAGCAACCCCCCCCTCCCCCCACCACCACATTAAAAGAAAACCCAACAACCTCGTTGTACATCTTTATTTTCTGTTTCCATGTTCATCAAGTTTTTTCCGGTATTTATTACAACAAAAAAAAACAGAAAGCTGACAAATGTCATAAAAAGAAGTTTTAATCAGTAAAGATTCATAAATCATTTAAGACGAAACTTCTGTCCCGATGATTGATTACACAGAGCAGATAAAGACATGTGAGCCATCAATCATTGCCTCGGTTTGTCAACAAAAAGTCTGCTAAAAGAGATAAGACACAGACTTGTCTTTCTGTCTGCACTGTAAGTTAAATATCGCTCTTTCATAAATACATAAATCAGCTCCATACTGCTTTACACGCTCATTAATCTGTGGAGGAATGGAGCGTTTACTGTCTCTGCGCGTAAAAACAAACATCCCTCAGAGCGCGAACAGTTTCAGCTCTCGTCTCAAAATGAAATAAACTCGTTTCAAATGTCATCGTTTATATTATATGTTCTCGTATTAAAAATGAAAAGATCTTGATTTTTCTTTCCCTGTCCTGCGTTTCTTCTCTCCGCCTTGTTCCGCGCTGCGGAGCTGCAGTGATGTCAGCCCGCCTGGGTCATTTGAAGGTCAGCAGCCTCGAAAGGGTTCATACAAAGTTCACCCGCATATATTAGGCAATTCAATCTTTCATTCTCTGTGGCAAAACTAGTTGGAAATGAGCTGCACAGGGGGACGGAGAGGCCATTCGTCATCGGAGAGGAGAACGTGAGCTTCTAAACGCTGTCCGTGTTATTTTTGATCCGAGAAAAGAAAGAAAAAAAGATTCTCCGGTTCAGGCTGCTTCAGCGCTTGCTGTCTTTGCTGTCGGTAACCGGGACGGGCTGACTCACCGAAAGCACGTCGGGATATTATTGTTGTTAATATGGAGGAATCCCGTTCAATGTCAGCGGTGACGCGCTGAGTGCACACGCTGCGAGAATAAAATGGACAATAAGCGTTTGGAGGAGCATTTTGTTCCCAATTAATTCATGATTCCGGTGCGGGACGAAGGAGAAGAAGAGGAGCGAAATCTGCCTTGCCAAGAAGAAGAAGAAGAAGAAGAAGAAGAGGAGGAGGAGGAGGCAGAGGAGGAAGAAGGGGAGGAGGAGGGGGGAAACAGTGGAGTTTGATGGAGTTGTGTGCGCTTATGCCGCCGATTTTTGTCCATAACGCACAAGACTAGCGGAACGACGCGCCGTCATCATGTTTGACTGCATGGACGTGCTGGCCGTGAGTCCCGGGCAGATGCTGGATTTCTACACGTCCAGCCCGTCCTCGTGCATGCTGCAGGAGAAGGCTCTGAAAGCCTGCATCAGCGGACTGGCGCACAGAGAGTGGCAGCACCGGCGGAGCGCACACTGTAGGTCCAACTTCTCATCATGTCTGTTTGTTGTTATTGTTGTTGTTGTTGTTGTTGTTGTTGCTGCTGCTGCTGTTGTTGTTGTTGCTGCTGCCTCAGTCTGAATGCTGAAGAACTGGAGCAGGATGATGCACAACAAGTTGCCATAAAGGGCCTCCAGGTCTCATAATTATTGCACAAGTAATTATCTGATAATGATCATTTGTATCCCTCAAATTAGGGAAGTTTCCTCTGAGATTTAAAGGGAAGTTCTTGGAAAATCAGAGCGCATGAACGCATCGTGAAATATCAGGAGGGACGATCACAGAGAATAATTGTAAAGTAGCTCACTGACATGATGGAGTGTAATTTAAAGCTGGTGCTTTACTTAAAACAACTTCATTTTTGTAACACTCAGTAGATCTCCCCCCCCAAAACGTCATTTTTCTCTCTCGCCCTCATAAATCCTGATCAGTGGAAGCAGCCGGGACATGCTGATGTATGGCTGCTCTCAGACCAGTTTGTGCTTAGAGAGCTGCAGTTCTGCAGGAATGCACAGAGTAAACAGAGGCGGCCGCGTCCAGCCGCGTCCTCCCGGCCGCACATGACAGGAGGGCCGGCCTGGCGAGCCGCGACCTGCATGCGCTCCCTGACACTCATTCAGACAAATGACCCCGCGAGCTTTTCAACAAGATTAGCGCGCGGCTATCGGAACATGTCAACCTCTTGCGTTTAGCAAGATAGATGGACTGCTGCTTAGTATTTGTCCCAGAGATTAAGAGGATGTTTTCAGCGCTGCAGCTGCATTCCGAGTGTGTTTTAAACCCTTTCCTCCCATGCATGTCGAAAAGTACAGAAACAAGGAATAATCCAATTAAAATAATAACTTAATGACAAGTTATGACATGGTGTTAAATTTAGGATATTCCTGCAAGGACACCCCCCCCCCCACCCCACCCCATAAAACTTCTTCTATATCATTTAAAATGTATGGAAATAAGTCTACGTCATCGTCAGATATCAGTCTTCTTGCAGCTCCTGAGCCTCTTGTCTCTGTTTGTTTTTCCTCTGTCTCCCGCCGCTGCTCCGTGATTTATCCTCCTCCATGTGATAATGAGCAGCCTGAAGCTGTCATTCCTCAGGAAGAGTTTGCTGAAGGGCACTCAGTCAGGACAGGACAGGAGAGGCTCTCCTTATCAGCACAGGGGGAAAGTGACAGCTAACACCTTTCACCTGAGCTTGCATGCATGACACTCAGTGACTCTGCAGGTCAGGCTTTGATGTTATAATAGGTCCCTGAACGCGACATTTAAGAGATGACAGAAAACGGCAAGAAATGAGTCAATTCATTCAGGTTCTTTGTCTTACAAGTGCGACTTAAAAGTGAAAACTATGAGGTGAGAGTAAAAGTAAAGCTCAGCAATAACTCTAAAACCTAACTTTGTTCTCTAATCGTCCGAAGACTCTTAACATTTTCTGTGTTTCAGAAAGCTTAAAAGTAGCAGATTCTGGCATTTCTGTTTTAATTATTATTAAAACTATTATTAAATCAAAACCGCTGCCTTTAAGTTTTCAACTAGTCCTCGTAATGTTTCAAACGAATCGCTCCAGAATCACAAATCAACAGAAATAATAAAGTTATTTCTGACTCAACATAAATACTGATGCTGAACATGGTGATATTTGTGCACAAAAATACAATAAAGACATGAAAAAGGGATTTATTGTTCTTAAAGTTTTTCTTTGTCTTATTATCTAAATGTAAAAAAAGAAACATGTCTTAAACTAATCTGACACAGTGTTTTAATTCTTAAACAAAACAAAATGGGATTTCATCCCTGCAAAGAGAAAACAAACAAACTAGTTTTGCTTATATTCTAGTTTGATATAATAATAATTATCTTGATATTATATTATATTATCCAGCTTCCTCTTTAAAGGAACTGAAGGCTCTGTCATTACTCATAAAATGTGACATTTTTTGTGTAATTTGTGAATTTTAAAAAGTTTTCCTGAAATTAACTCCAGGGTGTGAATGTGGTCCAAATCTATTTCATGTTTTCTATAGTATGAATGACTTATTGCTCCTCACATCTTTAACTATTTAGTCAAATAGAAACAAAACTCAAAGAAACGCTTGTAGAATTTTCTGTATTTTAATGTCAATACTTTAAAGGATCAGCTTGCTTTAATTAAAGCTTCAATCAAAAGATTAAAACATTGTGACGTGTGTGTTGGCAGACTGAGAAATTTCACCTTTAGAGGCTAATTTTTCTCCTTTAGAAATAAAATCGGTTGATTTTCATTTAAAAAAAAAAAAACCCAACTTATTATAGAATGTTTTTTTTTCTTAAATGAGCTCTGACCACTTCAGATTAATCTGCTTTCAGTGTCCGGCTGTTCTTTCAAAAGGACCGCGGCCAACATTTAAACAATACTGAGGTCAAGATCAAGTCCCTCCCTGCACAGCTCAACCCCCCTTTTGAAGAATTCGGCCTGAAAACAAAATGAAACCGTCTCCAAATTGTTAGCATTTGTGTTTAAATAAAGGTTATAAGGTTGTTGGTTGGTCTGACCAGAAGAAAAGAGCTGGACGAACACTTTACCTCCATAAACAAAGAAAACATTTACCTCAAAGACAGTCTTAACTGAGGCTCTAATACGCCCTCCATCTTTGATTTTTCACTTGTAGGATGAGCTCCATGTTGGCAGTCGCTCTTGTTAATACTGAAGAAAATTTCAATTTATGTTCCCACAGAATAAAAAAAAAAAAAAAAAATGTGAATTCTATTATTTATCAGGGAATTTAAATTTGATTAGATTTTTTCTATGCACTGGTTAGAAATTAAAGCATTATATTTGAAGTCATCTATATTGTTAATTTTTTTGCCAAACATACTGGACATACAGAAAAATTCAAATAAAAAAAATTCTCTCTGAACCGCGGTGCAAACCGTAGAAGTATAAAAAGATTTGAAAAAAAAAATACAAAAATATAAAGAATAATATATAGATTTACAAAAGTACAGAGATAATGTGCAAAAAAGTCTAAAAAAACAACAACAAGAAATCTTCATGGACTTGTAATTTAAATATAGATAAATATAAGGCGTTAACTTAGTGAAAAAAGAAGCGCCAGTGTATTTGAAAGTCCTTTTGTCTTTAAAGTAGGGCTGCAGAGAGCCTCTGAAACCAGAATTTAATTAACCCAAATATTTGAAATTGTGAAATTTGACTTTCTCATTTTTATGAAGGCTTTCTGTTTAGTATTCAAGTCATTTTGGGGATTTTCAGCCTTTGTTATTAATAAGGACTGGATATAATTCACCCTGGTCTTTACAATGAAAGCTAAGTGTTGTGTTTCTCTGACCGACCCGGCCTTGAGCCTCACAGACAATATTTTTATTCACCTCATTAACCCTTTGACTTTACTCTCGTCAAGCAGTTACCAAAAATTTTCTTCTAATTTTCCCCTCAATTTTCTCACGCTGAATTCGCCCTCGACCCCTCAAAGCTCCACGCTGGCCTTTGTGCCGTCATACAGGACACCCCTGCCCTCGTCCTGTTTGAATAGGCGCTGTTTAAATAAGACTTTGATTTGGAGAAAGCCTCTCCCAGGGTCACTGAAATGTTGCTTTATTAATTTAGTTGCTCGGGATAATGGAAACCTCCTGGGTGTTAATTAGCCGCATTGACAACGAGCCGACCATTAATGCACTTCCTCTTCCAGTTTGGATGTTAATTAGGAACGATCAAGGAGCCGCTTCTCACGTTTTTCGAGGCCGAGGAGGATGTAGAGCCGCACATGATCGCCTGGAAAGACTGGAATGAATTCAAAAGCATCCAAACAAATCCAGAAGCCATCAGACAAACACGTGTAAATGTGATTGTGCGTTATTGTGACTCAGAAAGGCAGGGTGTGATGTGGCCGTGTTGATGCGCACACAGCTGATGTGTGTTGTGGGATAATTGGGGCACTTTTTGTCTTGAAGGCTGCAGCGCCTCTGATATGGACATGAAAGGCCATTAGCACAGCTTGCACAGCGAGCTAATTTAGTGGGCGTGTGAAATGAAAGGCGGACGGGGGGAAATAAAAAGCGATGTACAACAGTGGAATGAAAGGGGGTGGGGGGGTGGAGGGGGGTCTCTCTGATGCCAGCCATGTTTAATGGACATGATTAGTGCAGTGTTAGGGTCCCAACAGGGTCACACTGATACTGTGTGTCTGCCACTTTAAGAAATCATAAATACCTCGACGGCTGTGGGATCCAGAGCTGCACACAATAAACCACACTTGCATATTTCCAAAGCTGCTCCACTCCGTCAAATCATTTCAAACCTGGTTAGAGTGCAGAACTGAACTTTCTCATGAGGGTGTAGTCGATGTTTTAGAGTCTGTATGCCCTTATAAGAATAAAACATGTGATTTATTTATTTAGTTTAGCATGAATGAATGGAGATAGAATGAGTTAGTACAGCACCTAATAGCAACAAGGACATTTAAATAAGGCTTTAAGGTGTTGAAGTCTATAGGACATGAACTGAGGCTTTAGTCCTCCAAGCGGGCGGCCCAGGTTCAAATCTGACCTGTGGCTCTTTTCCTGCATGTCATTCTCTCGCTCGCTCGCTCTCTCTCTCTCTCTCTGATTTCTGACTCAACTGTCCTATCTCTAGAAAACACAACAGTAGAAAATAAAAACACAACAATCGTAAATAAACAACAGTCGTAAATAAAATCGTAGTAAATAAAAACAACAATAAAACACAACTGTGGTAAAATGTAAAAGTTATTAATAAAAACACAAAAACAAAACAGTCGTTAATAAAAAACAACAGTTGTTAATAATTGTAAATAAAAACACAGTCGTTAATAAAAACACAACAATAAAAACAAAACAGTCGCTAATAAAAACACAACAGTTGTTAATAAATCTTAAATAAAAACACAACAATAAAAACAAAACAGTCGTTAATAAATCATAACTAAAAACCCAAAGCCGTCGTAAATAAAAACAATGCTCTTGTATATCCTTACTTTTAAGTGTTATAGTTACTTTAAAGTTGAAACAGAGAAGTTTTAGGACTCGATTGAACTTCCTGCTTTAAGACGTTTGTTCGGGATGAAGACAGAAAGCAAACACGGGACAGAGCAGCTGAAAAGGTCAGGATGCAGCAGGTCAGGATAAACTATTCAGTTCTTTAAGAAGCAACAGTTTCAGGTCTTTGAAAGACAGGGAGCCCTGTGCACAGTCTCAAACAACTGGACCATCTATCATCTGAGAGACGGCCTTACAGTGGTCGGCTCTGATAAAGATGAAAGCTCGGACCAGTTAGGACAGGACTCTCTCCCGCTTGTTCTCTGATACTCACTCTTTGTCTACATCACACAAATCTGCTTTTGCAGGAATAGACTAGTGGTTATGTCATGCACCCCATGCACAGATGCTTTGAACCCAGGTTCTCTTAGCGGCAGACGTGGGTTCGAATCTGACCTCTGACCCAGCCCCATCCGGGCCGCCCGCCTGGAGGACGATGGCCTCTCTTCCTGCTTTTATGCCTTTACTGCATATAGGATGCACAAACTCACCACTAGACCAACGAATTATTAAGCATTAAGCATGTTTTTAAATCAAAATTGTAGATTAAAATGGAACACTATGAGCTTCCAAATCAGACATTAAAATGTAGAAGGCAGACTTTTCCTGCTGATCTTAAATAGTAGTTTTCAAAGACAATCTTCCTAACGCCTGATAATGATATCGTCTTCCCCCTCAGCATGGCTGATATTTAATTGTTGTTTTTTGATATCTCGGTTTAGTAATGTGTCCCTCAGCCTCAACATCTTCATACATATTGATTTAAACGTTTCCTTTCCTTTGCCACACCCGTCTCCCGTCTCCCATCTTCACCTCGTCTCACTGTTTCCTAACCGACACCAGAGTCTAGTTTCATGTTCGACTTCTGGCAGGAGAAGAATAAAATCATCCCGGGCAAGCGCTGTGCTTTTTAAGGCCACAAATTCCTGCGGATTAAAGAGAAACCTCTCGCGTTTCAACCACCTTATTTCTCTCCACTCGTTCCTGAGCTCTCGCTCTCTCTCTCTCTCCTCTCTTCTGCTTTTATGGCGCTCAGAGTTCCTCCTTCACTTTTTATGAACGCTTTGAAGCAAACTGCACCTGTTGTGTTCGGCGCTGCTGCTTCTAACGCTGCTGCTAATGCTGCTTCCCGTCAATGTGCAGTTTGACCCCTGTGCTGCTTCGCTCCGGGGTCAAAGAGAGGTCACGGAGGGGGTCAAAGGAGGGGGGCTAAGGGAAGGGTATTGTATGTGGCTCCCTAAAACCAAACACTAGTGGTATAATCTGGAAATCTAAAAAGTGAAGGCAGAGTTTTGGGTCCTTTCTGTCAAATGTTTTGTATATTTCCTGATAAAAAGCAGAGCTTCACCTCTCTCCTCTGCTCTCCCGGAACCAGACATGAAGTCAAATGACTCTTCCTCTTTGTTATTTTCTTCTCCTCAAGTGTTTAAAGCTCCTCTGAGAATATCCCTCCCCGTAAACCGCGCCAGAGAGCAACGCAAAGCTGCTTCTAATTTGGTGTACTTTGGGTGAACTTTGACCATTTCCTCTGACTGGGCCTGTTGTATGTGAGCAATGCACCCGGTGCTCCTGCAGAGAAAAACCTGCAGGAAGAAAAAACACTTCCAGACTGGATGGAGCGTCAGCTGAGAGCAGGAGGAGGAGGAGGAAGAAGAGGAGGAGGAGGAGGTGGTGGAGGTGGAGGTGGAGGTGGAGGGGGTTCAATCCACAGACTGGGAGTAATATTCCTTTAATCCTCACAGGCTATGCCCACCACTCCACACCCAAATCACCACAGCTTTCTCCTTAACACAAACCAAACACACAAATACCCCGAGGAGCTTCAGGAAATGCCTCTCCTGCTCTCTCTCCCCCCTCCTCTTCCTCTTTCTGCTCTTTTCTTCTCCCCGTCCCTGCTTCTGAGGGGATCTGTTATAATTTGTCCGCTTTAATTCAATCCCTAAGATTAATGGGGTCTTGCTTTCAATTGATTTTTTATTTAAATGAAAACTAAGCCTTAGATTTTACCTTTCCCTTTCCATTTATCTGCTGCAGTAAAAGCAGCTTTGTCCTCATTTGGAGTGCGGGCGTCGTTGTGTTAAATGGCCTGTGTGTGCAGAGACAGACTTCGCTGCAGGTTCTTTGCCATCTGTTGGTCGTGTGCACCATGTGGGCAGAGTTTTACATGTCACTGGTTCTCAGACTGGGGGAACTGGATATAAGGACGTGGAGGACATGGAGAGGGGGGGATGACACTGCAGCTCTGCAGATTATCTCCACATTAAGTGACCTCACATCCTGCTGCACACTCTCTCATTAAGAGCCGAAGCAGGGTCAGTGTGTCGGCTTCTTTAAACTGACTCCGACACCTTTTCTTTTCTTTTTTTCCCCCCTTAGACAATTTACAGTAATGACCGCTTTTTATGGCTTTCTGTCTCAGTCCTGAGCATGTGGCAGACTTTGCAAACAGCTTCCCCCCCCCCCCCCCCCCCCACAACTAATTATCATAATATTGTCTTGTAACATAGTAAGGTACGGAAGCCCTAAGAGGACATGCATCCATACATTTTATTTTACTCTCTTTTCTGCTGAAAGCGAGTTCATTTAAGTCGTTTTCTCCTTATCATGTGAAAAACATTTTTACTATCCCTGAGATAAAGAGAAAGATAGTTTCAGATATTAAGAAAACAACATACTGTGTACTCGTTATCACAGACATAAAGCGTATAGATTTATGTCCACTTAGGGCTTCTGTAGAAGGGAAATGAATTTATTCAGTAATTGTGTGATTGCTGGTGTTTACAATACATAAACAAAAACGTCTGTGGAAGAAAAACCTTTTACAACAAGTTGGAACTGATGGCTTTGGCTCTTAATACTATTTATTATTATTATTTGTTGTACCAGGTTAAATGCTGACATGTAGTTACCCTCCATTGGCATGACCTAAATTGAACTGTCACAAAGCTTATAAAAACACAGGAAGTAAGACTTATGTTGTGATGACTCAAAGTCAAATGCACCTTTTTGTTGAACGACAACTTTCAATTACAATTCACAGTGGTGATGGTAACACGGTGCGATGGAGGACGTAGAGATGAAATCATCAAAACCATTAAAAGGTTCAAAACAAACACATTTTCTAAGTAGTTGAGAGGACGTTTTCAGGCCGCAGACATTAAACAGGTTTAGTGTTTGTCAAAGACAGGCTCAGATTGTTATTCTTAGAGTGTGACAGCAAAAAGGAAATACATTTAACCAGATAAATATATGTTTTAAAGGATGAAATGCTGTTGTAAAAAAGGAACAGTCATAGTTGTCTTTAAAGGGGATGTGAATAAACTACCTGAAACAGGAGTTGCTGATTTGGCCATTTTAAATTTTCTCTGGTGACGTGTTTTGTTTTCGATTTTTAAAGAGGTTTTGTTTCCGTTTTTCAACACAGTCATTTTCGAACATGCAGTAACACAAGCAGCAGGACAGGAGGAGACAGTCAACTCCTGCCCCTGCCCAGTAAAATGACTTGTTTTTAATCAATGAATATGTATTCTTATATCAGCAACAAATACGATTGAGCGATATTATGATTGAAACAGGAAGGTTGCGTTGTTGGTTGATTATTGATACTGTGGGGATTGTCCACAGTAATCCTTCATGATTAACTTGATTAACTGTGATAAAGTCTTAGCGGTGTCTTTATCGGATCAGGACCTGATGAGATTATTACATCACGTCTCAGTGTTATCAGCTAAAACAAACTCTAATTTAAAGCAACGTTTTCCAATTCAAATGTTGTTTACATTGAGCTCGTCTCTGACACCGACCGTCCGGCTGATCTGAAACCAGTATCGGCTCTCTGTGTGTGTGTGTGTGTGTGTGTGTGTGGGGTTCAGTCTCGTTGTTCGGGGCCAATCAGAGGCCCTGTATTCTCTCGTCTTTTCCCTTTTTGGGCCTGCAGCCTCCAGCAGGGAGTGTGTGCTTTCCTGTTTGACCCCGGCAGCAGGTTCAGCCAGAGGCTAAGGCTTCAGCCACAGATTTCTCCCTGCCTGCTCTTCAGGCCAGTCTGGCCCGTGCGCGCTTGTCTGTCACCAGTCTTTATTCCTCTAATGGAGCTTTCTGTGTATGTTAACATGCAGGGAAGTCGACTCAAAGTTTAATCACGCAGAAAATGGAGAAAAAAAAAAGCCTCTCCTGCACCTGATAGGGCCTATACCGAACCACACAGGTACCCATTGACCACCACCTCCTTCCACTTCCTCCTCCCCCCCACACACACACACACACACACACACACACACACACACACACTCTGAGGGGTGTAATGAATCCAGGTTTTATGCGTCCCATCTGTCTGCAGGTGGTCACACCGCCTCTCAGATGCAGCCATGAGTTTCAAATAGGCTGAATGTTGGCGCTGCGTCTGCTCAGTGTGTGGGACTACCCAGCCGTCACAAATGCTCCCGCAGAATATCAGCAGCAAAAAGTATTTTTCCTCGAGATGTATGTTAAAGTGTGCCGCACCGCCCGCATACTGCTAATATACAGTACATTGTTTCTGTGCTTCAGTAGTCATACATCCTATTCACCATCTGAGCTCAAACACTTGCATGTTTGATACACGACGGAGTGTGATGTGATGGTGTGCTTTATGTGTCGAGAGGAGAGGGAGAGATATATGGAGCTTGTAGGAACAAAATTAGCCCTTTGTTATACATAAATATCCACATAGACACACAGTGCTTTGTGAGATCAGACTGGTTGGAATTGAAGATTTTCCTAAATCTCATGTGCAAACCGAGCCAAGATAAAAATGTGAATTATTTCAGGAATAGTGTTGAGGTTAAAGCAAAAGGTTAAAAATGAACATATAATGATTATGAACTAGAAAGCTTTAGATTAAAGTCTAACTCTGTTATTTTTTAAACCTTGTCCCAAAGTTCATGTTTTTGCAGCTGATACATAAGGCTCAGTGTCTTTTAGTTTGATGCGTCTCTGACAACATTGAAGATTGGATTCCTCTTTTTTCTTTCTTTTAAAGAAGAAAAGATTAAGATGTTTTGTTTGACCATAGACATTCCTAACATCACTCTCTTCAGTGCCACCAAACTCCATTGACAAAGCTTCACCTCCTCCTGAACTACCAGTTGTTCTTCATTTGTCTCGCTTCATAACTCAAACTTCAAATGTTTTTATTCCGTCACAATCACAACGTTTCCACCTGAGGTCTTCTTCAGGTATGGGTCACACCCATATATATGTAGATTTCAACAGAGGCACTATGATGTCAGGTGTCGTCAAACGTTCAACATGCGACTTGTTAAGAAAGTGTGTAGGTATATCTTCTGCCTCAGGCTGCTGTTTTTGCTCTGCCTTTCACCTATGTGATGTGCGATTAACTACCCCCTGTTTTCTAATATTTTCTCAATGCCATGTATTTTTATGCTCTAATTGTTATAAATGTTTTGTTTTGAACTCCGTGCAGCTCTTTGATTTGCTTTCTGTATGAATGGTGCTCTTTTCATAAACTTGTATTGCCTTGTCAGTGGCAAAAACAATTTCTTTATTGGACTTATTTTTATTCAATGTATTCTCCCCAAAAATTACTTTTTAGCTTTAACAGCCTGAAGCTTTTTATTGGATTAATAGCTCACTGTTTGTACCTTTTTTTTGTTGTTGTAGTCATTTAGAGTAACTTAAGTATATAAAATCTTGGGCCACGTGCAAAAAAAGTATTTGAATTTGTGTCTGGATTTTAGTCCTCCGAGACTTTGGTTAATTTGTTTGTTTGGTACCAACGCTCCAGTCCATCTGAAACCGAGCATTACATCTGTTTTATTTGTTCATAGATGCACCGAAATGTAGAAAAGCTGCACTTTTCCCCTCTCTCCTCTATCAGACAGCTTGGTGTGTCAGAAGTCTGGCTCCCCTCCAGTACTGTCTCTCACCATACATCTGCTTTATGTGCAAGCTGCTCTGACTGCTCTCTGCCAGCAACAGAGGGAAGCCATTTGGAGCATTTGAGGCAATGAGATGACCCGACTTCAATGAGAACAAACGTCTGTCTGTCTGCCGCCATCAATGAAACCAGGTCGCACTGCAGAACGGAGAAAAATATCACGGCTGACTCCCTCTGCTGAAGTTGTTTACTCTCAGATGAATAGCACTTGAAACTCAGACCAGAAAACTTTTTTTTTTTTTTTTTAAATCCAAACGCAGCACCATTATGTCAGCTTTATGCAAGTCTACTTAAAGATTCTGCAGAACTTTTTTTAAGCAGACGACGCTCCGGCTGCTTCCCAAGGAGTCGTGGCGACTTCTCCTTGAAGCTCTTCGAACTCCGATAAGAGCGAGAATCGATACATTTATGAATCATCTCTTTCTAATTAACCTCCGTGGCCGTCTCACTTTCTCATCCCTTATTACAGCGGTAACATTTTACCCTCGCATTCAGGCCTGCGCGTGCCGCAGACAGGTTAAGTCTTCCCTCGAGCCACAGAAGTTGCCGGATGCAGAGCTGCGAATTCGACATGCACAAAAAGTCACACGGGGTGAATGAAGAGGAAGATTAGATTAAAGCGCAAGGGAATTCCACAGAGGGACGCGGGTCCAGTAATTATAAGAGCGTGTCCCGTACCATCAGTAACTGAGTTTACCGTGACAAAGTACGGAAGAGAGTAATCTAATCAGCAGAGATGCCGGAGAAACTGAGCTCCATTTTCTATGCAGATAGATGTGTGCAATGTCAGGGCAGCACTTTGATTTCTGTGTTTTTTTTTTTTTTTTAAAGTCTGGCACATTTTCACTCTGATGTGCTAAGTGTGCTAAAATGACCATCATCCGCCTGGAAGAACTGCTGGTACTCTACCATCCGCTCAAAGTCACATGTGAAGGATATGTTGCATTGGCAGAAAGAGGCTCTCCGAACATTCATTCAACTTCATTTGTTTACCCCGTTACAGAGTCGAGTATTAGAAACACATAAACAGGACTTCTGTGACTTAAATGTTAAATATGGGGACTTTTAAGCTTTGTGCTGATTCTAAAGCACTTTGAGATTTGTATTAAAGTTGATTTGTTTGAGCTAAAATGCTGTCTCGTGTGAGTATGGAAATTAAAAGTTGACCGTTTACACTGATCACCATTTTAAAACTCACCTATAGTGTTACAGTGCTGGATGCCCATATAGAACATGGGCAAAGTTTCAGATCATGATGTAAACGTATGTTGGGGTAATCCCAGGATAAGCCTTCAGAGGGCGCTAAGCAGCTCATTCTGCAAATCATGCGATCGCTCCCCGTTATGAAACAAAGGATTTCACAAGACGGCTTCAAGCCTCAATGTTAGACATTAAAACCTCTATACATTGGCTCTCTTGTTCCTGCACTCAAGAGCAGCCCTGTCCTGGCAGCCCTGCAGCGTTCTGCCCCCCCCCCCCCCCCCCACCACCACCACCTTTAAAGAAACATAAACTGAAATTAGCATTTTTATGGATGGCAGTATGAGATAAATAAAGAGCTTTTTGAGCTGCAAATCATACAAAGCTGCTCTATAGGTTGCACAGACTGACAACATGAACTCATTTTACTGCTGTGCATTGAGCTACGTTGTTAACAGCATGCTAACACCAATTCACTGGCAAAGCTAACATGCTGAAGCTTAGCAGGTGTGTTTTTGCACATGATCGCGAAGCATGTCCGCATGCTAATGTTTCCGAATCTGCAAAAGATGTTAAGATGTCATTCACTTTGCAGGTATTTGGACATTAACCAAAGTATTCGACAAATAATAACAATTCAGGAGGAAAACAGTTTTCTTTGGGAACATGAGGATTGTCAAATGTCAATGGCATGGTGTTATCCCTCTTTGACATTTAGAGCAGGGTTTTTTTCCAGCAGTGGTTAGAAGCTATAAAGAGCTGAGAAAACAATTGTCCTAAGCTGCATACGAAGAGTCATATTCAGAGTCATGTTTTCTTTTCCCATCTAAAATATGAATGTCTTTTTGACAGTTCCAGCTGTCTAAATGAATCTTTATGTCATATGTCAAAAACATGCCTTTTTTTTTAATCTTTTCCTCTCGTTTGCATTCCCTGCAGCCATTGAAACACAGAGCACCAGTTCTGAGGAGCTCGTCCCCAGCCCACCATCCCCGCCGCCCCCTCCGAGAGTCTACAAGCCCTGCTTCGTCTGCCAGGACAAGTCCTCCGGATACCACTATGGCGTCAGTGCTTGTGAAGGCTGCAAGGTAGGATTTCATCACCTCCCCAGTCTACATGATACACTGGGCTTTCTCTCTGTGAAGGGCATTTCAGACGGAGTTCTCCTGACAGCCTTTGTGAAGTTAATTCAAACAATGAAGGTTATTCTGTTTTTAGAGTATAAATAAGGACATGTAAATAGTCTTCCTAAGATTAGACAAAACAGTCTTCAAGGAAAAGCACAAGTTTAACACTCTGAAAGTTGCATTCAAATCCATGATTGTTCCTTTCCTGGCCTTTACAGTCCTTGGTTTGTTTTGGCACGGTGGCTCAGTAGTTTTCCCCCTTTTCCTAAAAAAAAATGATGGTTTATTTCCATTTCCATTTTATTTTTAGCTTTCAACAGCATCAAACAGTCAACGTCAGCGGATACAGTTCAAACAGTTTGATGCAATTTATAACTCTGGATAAAGTATGTACATTTACCTTAAATTGATATTATTTCAGCAATATCTCAGAAAAACCTTGAGGGAAAAGCTTCAGAATTGGCACAAAAGTTGACATGTACGCAGGGTAGAAGTGATCAGATTTTGGTGTATAAAGGTCAAAGGTTAAGGTTTCAGTTGTATCTCAAAAATAGATTCCTCCTGTAAATGATTTTGGTGAACTTAGGTTAGGTCTAGTTTTGCTGTTTTTTTTTTAACTTTCTCACCACATTTTTGAAAATAATTTCAGTATAGAAATATCTAACTCGTGTATCTCCATACCTGCCCATAGCTTCTCGGTTATTCTGTGGGAAACTTTAATTGATGTGTAAACACAAAATGGACTGTGGGTTGGCATCCATTCTATAATTTAAATGGCATATGTTTGTATTTTTATTCTGACTGTATTAAGTGATACAGTGAAGTTTTATTAGCTCTTTCAGTTACTTACATGTATAGCTCTCCCAGTTCATCCCTGCAGCATTAAAATAAGGGAAGCGTGATGATGCTTGGTTTTATTTGTGCAGGTTTTTAAGCACATTAAACTCATGTTTCATGTACCTCCGCTGTATCTGGGTACCCGCAGACATCCGATTTTTTGTTTCTGATTCGTTTGTCTGAGCTGTTTCTTTAAGACCCGGCAGTCTCAGTCTGACGCTCTCAGATGTTCTACTTTTAGAAATTCCTCCCAACATCTGCCCTGCCAGCAGTCTTGTCTGTCTCTTCCCACTTACAGCAGCTGTTGCTAGGCAACAGTGCACACACCCACCATGCCACATGGATACATGAAAAGTATTCAATAAGGCTTGTCACGGCTGCTATATATTGTATACTTTACCTTAAAGCAGCATTAATTGGTTCTTAAATGTCAGAGATGTGGAATATTAAAGTAAAAACTCTGTTATCCTTGTTATTAAATTACAGTTTTCCTCTCTGGATTTCCGCCCATATATATCCGCAGATATGTTATTTCTTCGCAGGCGGTGCAGTTTTTCTGTTCTTCCCCATGCAGGCAGTCTGCGGTGTGTCCACTCTCCTCCCCGCCTCTGTAATTGAAGCGGTGGTATGTGAGGAATCCTTTGGAGTTTTTGGCCCAGCGGGAGGTGGTGATCAGCTCACTCACCAGGCTCTGGGTCAAACCAAGTTCTCCTTTATGTGTGCCAATATAAACCTCTGACCTCTGCTCTGACTTTCACTTAAAGGGGAATCACACCATTTTTTTTTTTAAGTCTGGGCCCTCTTATTCACATATTTGTTTAATCTGCACACATACAGGATAGAGAAAGAAAATGTGTTGTTCAGTACATTTAAAAAGTAAGGTGAAAAAAAGATGTGTCTGGTTTTGCTTCTTTGTTGTTTAGTTACTTAGAAGTTTAAGAGTTTTCACAACAATTTTAAGAGGATGTTTGGGCCTGAATATCATTGGCGCTTTGTGAATTAGACCTTCAGAACAAGAAGACAGAGGGCGCACATGATGCTCAACTGTTAGTGGATAGTGAGAAACTGTTAATGCTGATCTAAATACAACTCCTACAACCACTACTACATAAACATGTTGTACATATTCATAGATTTAAGTTGAGTAAAGTGTACAAAACAGTTTAGATTTCTTAAACTGATTGCTTCAGCCTACAGTTGCAATACATGCAGGTGGTAAGTATTGCACCTGATGTTCTTTTTGCATCTGTGAGGCTCAGATTGCAAAGTGTCTAAAAGCTAAAAGGTTTTGAAAAGGGTGCTTTTTGTTCAAAGCCACCAGACAAAACCATTCATTCTGCCATGCAGAAAACAGGGATTTTAGTCGGCTGTGTTTTTGTTCCTGTAGCATTTGTGTGTGAATTTGTTTTGTCAATGGTTGGTTCAGATCTACTGTAACACAATAACGCACACAAATCACAGATCAAACACGCTGCAGAAAGCATCTTCAATGCTCTGTAGGGTAAAATGACTGTCTTTATCAATGCAGTCTGGTTTGCTGGCTTGAGAGAGAGCGATGTTGCGGCTGTTTCTGGTTTAAGAATATGAGGAAAATAAGGAAAATAAGGCAAGATTTTAGGAGATAACTCATCAACAGGATGGGTTTTTTTTTTCCGCAGGGGTCCTAACTGTAATTTTGTCAAACTCGATCCGAGACACAGCTGATAATCGAAGCTGTCTATTAGAGCAGTTTGAGCGAATGAGTCAAAAAAAAAAAAAATGTAAGCAAAGGGCCCAGGTTAAATAATTAACAGAACTCCCCTTTAAGGGAACACCCCCCCCCCCCCCCCCCCCACACAAAGAAAACAGATGGAATTGATCTGTGCTGAACATGAAATGAATAGTGTAGAGTGCATACAATAGCTTACTTTACTCTCATTCACACTGACAGAGAATTGAAGACTCATCACATGGCTGGGGGACTGAGCACCCTGAGTGCTTCCCTAATGACCGAGACAGACGCTGTAGAAAATGAAATCACTGTCAGAGGGGCTTCGCAGAAAACCGACAATTTCACAGAGTTTCCTCCCTTCCATCTGCTCCGTCTGCACAGCGCTGATGTAAAAATAGTTTCAACGCATGGCAGCGTGGCCTTGATTTTTGTAACATCCTGACTCAAGAGGATTATGCAGCGGATTATAGCTTTTTTCCCCCCGTGTTGTATTCCTGTCTCCATGGCAGAGGCATTGTTGTCTGCAGTGCGAGGGGCAAGCCCCTTCTATTGGACGGATGCAACCAAGCATGCTGTACAGCTGTAGGCTTTAAGCCAGCAAGGAGAGCCTTTTACTGCCCAGTGAATGTGCCAATTAGAGCCACAAATAGACTCAAACACACACCACTGGAGTGTTTGTGTGCGTGTGTTTGTATTTGTGTTGTGCAGGCTAAGTTGTTTTCATTTGGAGCACTTGTTACAGTCAACTGATGCTTATTCATATGCATGCACATATGCAGGACTGTAATCGACTCCCACTGCACAGAAGGCCGGCGCCGGCTCTACATAAATAAAACTGTTACACTAATAAGTGTCCACAGTTTGTTGTTATTTTTAATCCTCACAGAAACATAAAGACATTCGTCTGGTATTTCTAAACCAAGGCCTAATATATATATATATTTTTTACATATTTTGGTTCTTTAATTAACTAATATGACTTTGAATTTCTACACAAGATAGCTTAGGTCGAGAGCTTTAAACAGGAAGTAATGGTTACATGGTCATCCTTTGAAGCAGGTGGCAAAGGTGACAGTATTCACTTAATGCGAATATGACCTTTATGTTGAATTTACTGGGACAAAGGGGAAAAGAAAACTCCCTCATGGCCTCTACGCTCTGCCAATGAAAAGTGTCTGATCCAACCTTCACAACAGAGTCCTAAGACGCTAACTAGACTCATCTCCTCTGTCGCCCCCCGGTGGCGGAACAGACTTCCAAACTCCATGTGATCCGCAGTCCCTCTGCACCTTTAAATAAAAGCTAAAGACCCAGCTCTTTATGAATACTTACGCACTTAATGATATTGATGATGACTGGTTTTGTTTGATAATGACGATTTTAGGAGGTTTTTGATGCTGATTAGAACTCAAGAACAGCTGTGGATGTTGTGCTTTTCCTCTGGTCGCTTCCTGTCAGCACCTGTGTTTCCGATCGGACTTAAAGCCGTATGTTTGCACTTACTGACGTTGTTTCCTCCTCTCTCGGTCGTTGCAGTTGTACTTACTCTCTGATGTACATCGCTTTGGATAAAAGCGTCTGCTAAGTGAGTTGTAGAGTTGAAGAACAGCATCATTTAGTGATGTTGTGTTGTAATGCTTCCTTTGAAACAGCTGTGCCTAGCACTGTATGCCTCTTCCCAGTTCATTGTCAGATTTGAATCACTGTAAAGGGCTTTAAAGGTTATATCACGTCTGTTATTAGTTACAGATTAAAGGGTATAAACCAGTCTGCTGTGTGATGACTGTAGAGTTGATACATTCAGAGGTAGATGTACAGTAGGAAACGTGCCGTCTGGACAATATAACCAACACGTGTAAATACCTCTGAGTCATGACTATCTATGAGTGAGGCGCGCAGGTCTCGCTGTCTGACCTGTATCTACACCATATTTACATGGACGGGACGTCTCGCTGTGGTCCAGTCTCGTCCCTATTCCCCATCTGCTCCCGGCATTGCCTGTCTCTATTCAGCTGTCATATGTCATAATGGAGGCAAAACTGGCCCCAAAAAAAGATCTAAAAAAAAAAAAAAAAAAAAGACTAATATACAAACTCCACATGAAACAGAATGTATACAGTATGATTAAGTGCTACCTTTAGCGGTGATTGATTGTTGCATGTCTGAGTTGGTGCGTCGCCCGGCCTCTGCAGACCTGCCGTGTGGACAGAGCTGATTTGAATTGTTAAAACAGGGAGCAGGCATATGGGCGTCCAGAAGCACATGCATATGCAACAAGATGACAGTTTCATCTGTGTCGACCCAAAGTCAAAGGAATCCTCCAAAGTCAGGGCAGCCTTCACATCCAGTCACCCCCACACTTCCTGATCGTTTGACATCTCTCACTGTGTCCTTCTGAAAAGTCCAAATACAAAAAGTTCACTACATGCCCCAGATGCCATTTTGAACTGTCGAAAGGAATCCGATTAGAGTTCCTGTAACTTTGTCCGTACTGTTTCGCGGTAAGTGACCAGCTGTTTTCATTCAAGTGACAAAGTGGGAACCAAAATGTGAAATGTGAGTATTTTTCTAGACTTCATTTTGTGGCTGGTTTTTATTGGTTGTGATTGGCTGGTTGTGGCCTCTTTTATTTTTTGACTTTAACCATAACAAGCATGTACGCAAGGCACACCTACTTTTGAAGAAAAAGTCTAAACAGAAAATTAATTTTCATCTCCGCTAAGCGTCTCACTTTAATGCTGCTGAAATGTAACTTTCCCCTCAGTCTTATCGTAGTAAAGGCAGAGAAACCTGAAGAATCGGTCGTACTAGATCTCACTGAGGTAGGGTTGGGGGCAGAAAAAGCGTGCAGAGCAGTTGACATCTTAACATTGTTTTGCATAAGCCCTGAAATGTCCATAAAAGAGAGACGGCTAGAATGTGAACGCGTGTCGTCAGCGCTGACAGGCCTTTCGGGATGAAGACAAAACTCTGAGCCGTGAACACTCCTCCCCCTCTCTTTTTCACTTGTTGGGTCCTGAGGCGTTGACACAGCGGGATTAGTTTGATGGAACTGGTTTGACAAGCGGGAGACCATAACCTCTTTGAATAAAACACAATTCAGAATGCTCACACTGGAAAAAGAAACACTCCTCTATCTGAACCCTCAGCCCTCTCTGCACACATTTTTTTTCCACTTTAAACCCACAGGAAGGGGTCAGGGATAGATGAATAAACTCACCTTCACTTCTGATTTCTTAACAAAACCACTTTTTGTCATAATTCTCGGAAGAGAATCCCTGACACTATGTGGACTCACATAAAAGCGAAGTGCATTTATGAAAAGAAAGAATGCTTCACCTTCCACATAGAATATAACTTGTGATACTTTTTGTGTTGTTGAGCTGTTTTATTTTTGGGCTGTTTGCCTTTATTGTTGAGACAGGACAGTGGATAGAGTCAGAAATCAGGAAGAGAGAGAGAGAGTGGGGAATGACATGCAGGAAAGGAGCCACAGGTCGGATTGAAACAGACGGTCAGAGTTGAGTTTTGCAGGTTTTTCTGTATGAACAAAACTAAAACTGATATTTAAAGTAAAGAGGTCTAAAACATTTGTATCCTTCTTTAAAGCCAGGATAAAAAACATTCTAATGTGTTGTTGTGGAGTTAATTTAGGTCTTATAGAAGTACTGCACACAGCATGCCCCCCCACCTCCCCCCCCCCCCCCCCCCCCCCGTCAGGGGTTTTGATCTCTGGATGTTGAGATATCGTGCTGACAGAGAAATACGATCAAGAACATAGTCTCTCAGTCTCCGGTGTAACGATGCATTATGCAGGAGTTTATAAATCTGGTAACAAGATTGAATATTCATTTTTCTTTTTCCTTTGAATAATAAAAGACTGATTTTGGGAATCTGCACAAACACTTGTTTTGCGTTCTTTGTATGTGTCCCTGGGTAGTTGTAAAATGCACATTCATCTGTCATTTACATAGGAAAAAAAAGTTGTTGTTTTTTTTCTGTTGTTTGCCATAATTATCATTACTGTTCCCCTGCTTATGTACACATCACCCACCCCTCATGTCATAAGCCTCCTCCTACAGAGTGTCTTTTCTTTATTTACCTCCAGCTGCTGCAGCAGGACGGCGCTGATGTCGAGCTGACACAATGCAGAGATAGAGAGTGAAAATAGGACATGCATCTCCTGGTTCTCTGCCTTCGTTCAGCCTGTCACCATAATCTATACAGCTCCCTCCCTCCCCCCTGAGGCTGACGCACACTCCATAACGTGATCCGTCAACGTTGTGTAACATAAAAGAAGCACGAGCGCTAATAGAGAGAGAAAATCAAACGGAGAGGGTCAGGCTGCAGAGGTGTGACATTAAATAGATATGATTGTTGTTCCTCGACGCCTCTCTCCTCCCTGCAGAGCAACCTGCTGCTCGGCTGCTCATACTGACTCAGAGATGGAGGTTTTGATTGAAAGCGTGCGTTTCCTGGAGTGTGCGCGTACTTTGAACTCAGGTTGTCGGGTGTCTGTGAAGTGAAGTAACGGTATGCGAAGTGCTCCTTCGCATCTTGCAGTGGAGGCCGATTGGTTGTTTGAGGAACCGATGCTTTCTTTTAACCGTCAGGAGAATTAGCACTCGTCTGCTAAAACAGCTTTCCTGACTGTGAATGATGCTCTTTAAGTTATATGAGTTTGTCATTAAAGGAGCCCTGTAGAGTTTTTATTATGAACAGATGTTTTGATCTAGTGGACATCATTTACAGAGAAAGTACTTTTAAGACCATAAATCAAATTATTTTGTCTTTTATTATAGTTCAAATTTAAAGACAACATTGTGAGTTTTTAATGGATTTTTTTGAGGCAGCAACATCTTTTTGGAAATTTGAAATGTCCTTTTAAGCACACATTTTTCATGTGTGCTGCAAGGCGAGGAACACAGAGCAACAATTATGACGACAACAACAATTGCACGCAAAGGCAGAAATTTGTGTTTGAACTGCGTGTGCAAAAATGTGCCAAACAGAAGGAATTACATTCAGAAAAAGAGAACATTCAAAAAATGTAAAACACACTTAAAAGCACAACATGACCCTGGATATTTTACAAATCTGCTTCACAACATCGTCATAGTGCTAGTTTGCCACATTGCTGCTGGATTATGCATGAAACTAGAACAGTGACAATAATTAATAAATAAATAGTTCATGTCTATCCTAGAAATCTGGTGCAGAGGCGAGCTGAGCCTGAACGAGCTAACAGGTCTTCACATTCGACACACTGGTCATCCTCAAGTTGTACGCAGTCTCGTTCAGCATCCATGTCCGCCTCCAGTGAAAATATGATGTTGACGTGACTCATATGAACACTAACATCTGTTCAATAAATGCTTTAGGGGGAAAGAAAAGTTTTCAACACAACTTTTCACTTTTTATTGCTCTTGAAATGTCAGCTCATCGATGAGGGGAAGGAAAAAAAGACATTTTAATGGAATCACAAAAGTTTCAGTTAAAGTAACAAACCAAAGTTTTTGTTTGTTTAGTTTGTTAAAGGTTATTTTTGAAGTGGGGTACTCTTGTTGATAGTAAGTGTATTAGCAACAGGAGATGTGGGTCAGCTCAGGCACTGAAGTTATGCTACACATTGTAAAAGACGGGTTTGTTTTACGCCCTTTAAGTAAATCAAATCTGTATCATAGTCGCTGTAAAAGCCAACCATGTGTTTGTTGTCTCTTTCGATGCCCACAGAACCAAACAGCTGATCAGTGCACTGCCGGCGGAAGAACATGTGCTACGCTTGCTAGTGGAAAAGCAAAGTGCTGCGATTCTTTTCATTACCACATTTTTGCTTTGTACCTCAGTTTGTCCGGAAATTAGCAAAGTTACATGGAGCGAAAGATGGTTTACCTTTCTGCTGCAATGAAAGCCTGCTTTCAGTGCCTGCACTCCTGCCGCTATCTTAATGGAGGGGCTTAGCTAACCAACATCTCCTGAAGCTAATATACTCACTACTGACAAACTACCTCATACAACCCCCCTTCAAAAAACCCAAACTATCCAGTTAAGGAGCTTCAAATGTAAAGTGGTTGAATCAGGACGTCATAAATGTCGTGTACAGGAGAATATTTAGAGTCGACTAGAACAGTAAAGCTGGTACGTTAGCTTCATGTTTAGCTAACTCTGTGCTCGGTGAGAAAATAAACGTAAATGGAGGTTGTCTTAACTGCTGGTTGAGCTATAGCGGCATTATATTCAAAGCTTTAACCTAACTAAATCCTAAACATAACCCTCTGACGAAGTTTGCCGGGGCAACGTGTCCTCACTTTGGAAACACAGTGGTGTGACTGTGACAGGTCAGCAGCAGGTCTAACTCTGTGTGCTGTGTTAGTGTGTAAGTGAGCAGAAAAGGGGGGGGGGGGGGGGCGGCCTCCCATCGGAGAGCAAGAGAGCTTAAAGATGGCTTCTGATCGCTCTGGGGGCCCCCGGCAGGTCCCGCGGCCGAAAGATGAGCGCTGAATGGAGAGCAGCGACCTGAAGAATAGGGCCACAGTGGGGCGTCTGTTGAGGACCGGGTGATCTGAAACCTCCTCCGTTGTCTTTCTCTGCCTCTCGCTCGGCTCCGGCTCTCTGTCTCTCTCTGCAGCTATTCAGAGCAGGACGGTGAGTCACACAGCTCCTCTGTTCCCCACTCTCACTTGCTATCTCTCCTTTTTTCTTCCTCCTCTTTTTTTTGGCCTTCTCCTTTCTACTCTCCCCTTATTCGCCTTTCAATCTCTCCTGTATCTGCTGCTCCATCTGTGCACTTCAGGTGCTCGGATGGACAGATAAGCACTGATTGGGTTACTGAGGTGGGGGAGAACAGGAGGAACAGAGAGGAGAAGGAGTGGGGGTCTGAGAGAGCTCTCTCTGGTTTTCCATGTTGTAGCTGTTGACTGCCGCTCTGTTTGTGCCTTATCTGTCCAGGTTTCACATTTGCGACAGTAACAATGCAGCTCTTTGTGCAGTCCAGGGTTCCTTTCTGTCCAATTGTTTTGTTTCTTCAGTTGATACAGCAGGTTGAACAGCAGCGTCACCGCTCTGCTCTTAGCTTAGACAAAAACCCGCATGGCACAAAGTCAGTCCCTGACGTGTTCACTGGAGAAAGGGTTTTGTGTGAAATGCCTCGTAAAAATGTCAATACCTTGACATTTTATTCGCTGAGAAAAGCTCGATAACTGTTGCATTTCACATGCCAGGCAACGCCGAAAAGATTTGATGAACAAGAAAGTTTCTTTAACATTACCAAGAATGAAGTCCTTGATTTGAAGAAAAACTGTGCAAGCACAAAGAAACAACTCAATGTTCCTGGGATGAGCAGGTTCAAAAAGTCTTTGTTTCTTTCAGTCAATCCATCTCTGTCTTTGAGTCATTGTGAGCGTCATGCAGCTCTTTATACTGGCCAACAAAGCCATTTGTAAAAATTCCACAAAAGATAAATGTCAGCTCAAACAGTTGTAGTTAAATGAGTGATATTGCTTTACGCCCAAACTCTTTGATGGCAGATTTTCTGTAGTACCTCACTGTCTGATTTAACACAAACACTGCAGGGTTCTTCCTCTCTGTTAGGTTTCAGTGAAGTAAATATTAAAGGAGCGATATGTAAAGGCCCTGACACACCAAGCAGACGGCAAAGAACTAGTGGCGACGAAGGCTGACTGTGGCGCTGTATTATAGGTAGCCTACTAATCGAGAATAATGTCTGATTTAAAAGTTGAAAATGGCGCTGGCGTTGTCAGTCCTTGGTCTTTTAGTGGAAAAAGAAAAGAAGAGGCGGAGGCGACAAATAAGGAGAAACCGCACTAACGGGTGAAAGCATGGATACTACAGCGGCGTTCCTGAACCTGTGTCGAGAGCTGGAGAGAAATGAAACCTCCTAAACAGCCAATCAGAGAGATCCCTCTCAACGACCGTCGACGCAGATTCAACATGTTGAATCGGCCAAAAAAAGGCAGACGGGGACCGACACCACATAAAGTAGGCCGACGTTTGCTCACCGACGGTCCAACTAGGACTGACGGCCGACGATCTCCTTGGTGTGTCAGGACCTTAACTTAAAAGTTTTCATGTGACAGCTATCGGTGACTTCTTTCTGTTTAATTTACTAAAACCGGACCGGATCATTTGCTTATCTGGTCTCTTTCTGCCAGCAGAGTCCCCGTCCTGAACTCTGCCGTGTCTTTCCAGTGAACTGCAGGTGTAAGTAATAGCCTGGACTGGATAAACTGGATAAATATCACCCTCCCTCCCTCCCTCCCTCCCTCCCTACTCTCCTCTTTACTTCTCCTCCTCATTTTTCTGGAACCCCCCAGGGTCTCCAGTGTCCTCTCCACTTTCCACGGCAGTGATAAGATGTCGACACGATTAAGAGCGAAAGCTAATCCGGCTCTCTCTCTCTCTCTCTCCTCGCTCTCTCTCTCTCTCTCTCTCTCTCTCTCTCTCTCTCTCTCTCTCTCTCTCTCTCTCTCTCCTGGCTGTACTGAATGCTCAGGCAACACAAAACGCCACGGCCGAATCGAGAGAGCCGGACAGCCAGTGGATGGTAGGAACACAGAGAGAGAGAGAGAGAGAGAGAGGGAAAGGGGAGGAGGCCAGGTGGACAAGGGGTTGGATTGTAACTAAATAATTAATGGGCGGCACTTTCGTTTTTTAATCTGTAAATGAGAAGGCCTAAGATGGCGGGGGCCGCTGCTCTGACACCCGATCCCCGGGCCCATTAAGATAACAAGATGTTGGATAATGATCTCGGTTAAGGTGCAGTTTATCAGTCCGGGGGGAAGTGGCCTCGTCTCCCAGGTGGCTGGGCTCGTGTCCCCTGATGCCCCGACATCTCCGAGGCCTTATCTGCAGTACAACATGGACAGATCTGGTATGAAGAGCGAGTGTAAACGTATTCACAATTAACTCTGCTGTAAGCATTGATCGGAGCTGGGAGGTGAAACGCTGATATAATACACTGTGCAGCACATCAGTTTGATAGTTCATGTCCTTGATTTTTTAACTGATGCATTTACTTGTATACAAAATATTTCACCACATAAGATGATTTTAAAGATTTGATCATAAGGGTATATACTTACTGATCCTGAGGGGAAAATTGCCAATTGGCATTTCTTTTTTGGTTAAAAAGAGGGAGCAACTGAGCAGGTAACTTTCTCATAGCATGCAGCAGTAGGAAGCCTTTTTTGGGAGAGCCTTTAATGGAGAGATATGACAGTGGGTAGAGTTAGAAGTCAGGGAGAGAGAGAGAGTAGGGTATGACATGCGGGAGAGGAGCCACAGGTGGGATTGGAACCTGGGCCGCCCTCTTTGGAGGACCACGGCCTCCATACATGGGGCATGCGCACTAACCACTGAGCCACCAGCGCGCCAGGAACCATTTTTCTTGCCCGCCAAGTGTGTGTCTACAGAGTCTACCGCTTGCAGGAAAGAAGTCCCCCTATTAGGTCACAGGCATAGCGAACAAAGAGCCAGAGTTGCAAAAAAAGTTGCATTGTGGTTAGGTTTAGGGGGAAAAAAAGGTGTTGAATATAAGTTTGCTAATGGGAGTTAATCGTGTACGACATGACTTACCTGTCTCCTGTGTTTGTTTGCATCTCCTGACGTCTGCTCCTCGCTTCTTACTATAAAACTAGAAGTTACATCCTGGCTCTGAATGGTTTGTAATAAGATTCTGTATTGCAGTAGGAAATGAATTCCTATTAAAGATTTCCATAAACCAAAAGACTGACTGAGGAACGTTTGATCCACACAGAAACCATGTCGCAGCTTTAATCGAAACATCTGAAACTTTGAAGATCTGGTAGATGAACTGCTGCATCGTGCACAAACAAACTGTGTGAGGCATTAAGCAGCTGTGTCGTCTTCTGCATCCTCGTGTTGGACTTGTGAATCCTTCTCAGCGTGTCCCCACAGCTCCAACCTCTGATCCTATCATTTATTTAGCCCAGCAGCACCCTCTCCTCCCTCCCTTCCGCTGCACTTCCACCAAGGTAAACAGCTCTGTACAACTCTCGGCTCGAGGGTGTCCTTTGGTTGCACATTTATAAGCTTCAAATGAGTAAACCCCGCAGGACATGCGGCGGAGAATATCAGAGCAGTCTGCAGTCTCAGGTCAACAGCCGTGTCCTGTGGCGGAGGAGAGGAAGATGTAAAAAAAAAGAGACAGAAAGGAAGAATACAGATGAGTGTAGAAAAAGAGGTGTGTATAAAAAAAAATGGAGTCAAAGGAGCAGATGTGATGATAGTACGAGTGTCGGTGTCACACTGCTGTTTCCCCCGAGGCTTGTTCAGATGGAGTGATTTGAGTCGCTGCATCTGTTCACGACTGCGGCTGAGATACACAAACAGCCCCCTCGATGCACACATTATACGCACAATGACAACCTCCATACAGTAAACACGCTTCACCTATGTGCAGAAACAGATTGCTTTGTTCCATGACAGTCACAGGTTAAATTCAAAAAGACAAAGAGTTGCAGCCGTGGTCGTCGTGGTGAATGGTTATTAGAAACAAAAAGCTTCGCAGTTCCTTCAGTGCACTGTTCAAATGCCGCAAATGAATGATTTTAAGTGGCTGCGGTGGAATGCCAAAATACAACGTGCGTCGACAAAAAGTTCTTCTTTTCGCAACTGACGGGATCAAGTTGTTTATCAGTCTATTTGGTAAGGATCGCTATGGAGACGGACCTTTTTGTTGAAGAGTAAGATACTGGTTTAAGAAGCCGGAAACAACCATTACACCGCCGTCTTCAAAGCAACCAGACTCCATTTACGCCCGCCTCGATCTCTTTGTGGTTTTTGCTTGTTAAAGAATTGTGTGAGATCCAAACTAGCACTGACGAAACAAAACCATCTCAAACCGTCACATAAGCAAGACTTGCCAATGGAGGCGGAGGCAGACCAGCAACTCTTGTTTACTACAAGGTCAATTCATGCTCTCTGGTGGCCTTGAAGAGAGTGATGTAAAGGTGTTTTGAGCTTTACAAGAACTATTTCTCTGCTTGCTTATGTTTCTCTCGCAGGCTCAAACATGTCATTTCAGACATTTTTTTTTCTTTTCAAGTTTACCCCTACCTGTCCAAACGTTAACTCTGCCAGCACGTGGTGGAAGAGAGATGGCCTTGTTCACAAAGGGAAGCTGGAGGCATCAAAACAAGAGAACGACTGACGGAGAACCAACAAACTTTCCAAACCAAACAGAAGACTTACGATGGCGTAAATAGACCAGCAGATAACAACCAGGTCATCTTAGAGATGCGTTTCATGACTTGTAATTGACCACAGGTCTTGTTTACAGATGTTTATAGGCACTCGTCCGCTTGTGTCTCTCGCCCTGCTGAACAGGACGGGAGGGGTGGGGGGAGTGTGGAGGGAGAAGGGTGGGGGGGGGGGGATGAGCTTGGAATAGATTCTTTGTTTTGGTCTGAAAATCTGCTCTGAAAGTGGCATATACTAAGTTAGTACTTTCGTCCCTTTTTGATAGAGGAAAGTAACTTGATGAAGGGGAATAATGCCAAAACAAGCCAGTAGGTGAGTCACAGAGGTGTTAGTGCACTTCTCATTATCAGGCTGTGATACAGACAGTGCAAGATGCGAGCTATTACAATAGTGACCTTTATTTTGGACTTCCCAATGCAGCAAAGTTTGAATAAAGAACCCTGGCGCTCAGGCGATGAACCAGCGACGAACCTTCACTAAATCGCTTTAGCTCACAAAATGCAAATCTGTCTTTGGGAAGTGATTTGCCGAAAGGGCACAACACACAAACTGTAGCAGCTCTAGCTCCAGCATAACCCCTAACACACTGTACCACACTTATCACACACACACACACACACACATACACACGCAGAGATTTCCAAGGCTAAGTGACCTGAATGCTCTCAGCTTTGAATGACATAAGTACCTGAGGGTCCTTGAGTTCTGCACCCAACCTGAACGCACTCATATGGCGACTGATGGCGACGCAGGACGCTCCTCCGTCCATCCATCAGAGCCTGCAGGTAATGTCTGCGAGCTCACGTAGCTTACATCAGCCAGGATAAAGGCCTCTATTAAGAAAATGAATAATACCAACTGAGGGGAGGTGACCTCGCACTGGTCACGTGACGTCAAGGCTGAGACACGATTGGCTGCTTTTGGCTAGTATGTTCTACCGGGGGGGGGGGGGGCGGGCGGTCTGGAGGTTGACGGATGCTCGAGGCCGAGTGGAGATGGGCTACAGAGTCAGCCGTTTCAGTCCTGTGATCTAATCTGTTACCCATCATGCATCCTGCTTCACTAATGAAAAGGCAAGGTCCCATTTGTCACAGGCAGGGTAAATGGAATTTTAACCCCCCCAACCCCCTTCTCTTTTCACTGAACGCAGCTCCTCAAACATGTGCAAACAGGCCGTCGCGATGGACGGTCATTGCAAAAAAAAGAGTTCAGAGGAATTAATATCAAGAAGAAATCTAGTCTCCTTTAATGTCCTTTAAATGCTTCTCTGCCTTCTTCTACTCTGACTAGAAGCAAACCGTTTTAAAGCCTGTCTCTGTGTATCAGGACCTTTTAAGGAGGATCTGCGTTGTCTTTGTCATCGCTCTCCGTTTTGTAGGCAGCCCGGCGTCACCTCACTGAAGTGTCACAGCACTTGGTTGAAAGTGGTAGCAGCTGAAAATGGCTCTTAAAGGGTCAATCCTGACATCACACAAGCGTAACAGCTGCAGCATGAGTTGCGTGTGAAGTTGTGCGCGAGCATACCGCGTTGGCCTTGTGTTGGTTTTTGACGGGAGGCATCATGCTGCTTGAGAGGTTTTCAAAAAAGTGGGAATGACCTCCATCAGTCAGATGAATGAATGTCGTAAAGGCACAGAAGTCCTGAGCTGAGCTCGTTGTGACAGAAAGAATACTACCACGGCACAGGCTTTCGTATAGATGCTTAAAAAACCCACTGTAAACAGGTAAAAACTGATCAGGTTTTATGTGTTTAATTGATGCTTTTGATCGAGTGAATCATAGAAAGTTGTTTGTTAAGATGATGGAAAGACAAGTACCCAAATATATTGAGAGATCCATGAGACATTGCAAGGTAAAGAGAGGCCACAGACCCCGTTTGAAGTAAGTAATGGTAAACGTACTTAAGCTTGTACAGCGCTTTTCTAGTCTTCTGACTACTCTTAACTTTTATAAAATCAAAATGTACGCGTTATAAAGAAATTCACCCCCAGAAGAGTGTATGCCTGTAAAGAAATTACCTATTTATACAAAATTATTTTCTAAACCAGGCTGTAAACATGTTTTTTTGTTTTTTTTTTGCTGTAAAAAAAGTCATTCTTGAATGGTTGTTAAAGTGATTCCCATGACATTTACAGCCAGCCTGAAGTGGATACTCAAGGAACTGCAGGTTTTTTTTTTTTGCACTTCCCCACTGGCTTCATTTATCTTCTCCAGATGTCCCTTGATGAAACCAAATGTTCTTGTATTCATCTATTTTATTCTCTCTCTTATTAAGCACCCAAACATTCAGTAAGGCCAATAAGGATCCATTATTTCACTACTGGATTACAAAGGACTGAATCCTTTGAAAAGAAAAATGTCTTTGGCCTTCCTCAGAAGCTCAATGTCACCTTGCTGAAACAAAGTCCCCCGGTTATTCATCCATATTTTAACCAGCAGCGTCTCTGTTTGACACCCGGAGGTTCTTTTCTCTCTGTTCCCTCTCGTCTTCTTTCTCTGAGCTTAAATCCAGCACTTGAAGCTCCTCAGAGCTCCCAGCAGGAACACAGCGACCCTCTTTTCTCTCCGCCTTAACGGCAGAGACGAGACAAAACATGCAGCTCCTTGTTCCACAGACTGCCTCGATGTTGTGAAACCAAGCGGCAGGATTTTCAAGGAGCTGTGAGGATGTTTTAGAAAATATGGCTGCTACAGAAGATTAGAAACAAAATGAGGTTAACGTCGTCTCCTTTTTCATAAACCCCCACTCTCTCTCTCTCTCTCTCTCTCTCTGTCTCTGTCTGTGCGTCTGTCTGTCTCCTCAGGGTTTTTTCCGCAGAAGCATCCAGAAGAACATGGTGTACACGTGTCATCGGGACAAGAACTGCATTATCAACAAGGTGACGAGGAACCGCTGTCAGTACTGCCGCCTGCAGAAGTGCTTCGGAGTGGGAATGTCCAAAGAGTGTGAGTTTGAGACCCAGTTTGCAAAATGTGACGTGTAGAAACATTTCTTCATGGGATTAAAAGGAGTGGTTTTGTAACACCTGGACTCTGCTGTTTGAAAAGCTCTCTAACAAAACAATGATTTACAACAATGGAATGAATGGTCAAAATGTCAATCATGGTTTTTGCTGGATAAAAGTGAATAACCTTTGATGCTGATATACCACTTTGATGCACTTTTACACCACTATGACAAAGTTAAGTTTGATAAAACATACAATGTAATAGTTTCTTGTTGAAATGTACGTTGCAGCTTGTAAACGCAACATTTAAACTGGGCCCCTCCTTCTGGGCCTAAAAGGCACACACTCACTGCAGGACGTAGTGTGTGTACCTGCAAGCTGCTGCACGCTAACACAAGCTACCTGCCGGTGTTTGGCACCTTCCTGTCCAACAGGAAGCAGACCAACTCAGTATAAACTCAGATTCAAGTTATAAACAGCTTTAGTGTATACTTTATGGAACTATTCTTCACTGAAAACAAGAGGTTAAAAATCTGCCCAAATCATTTCATTTTCAATGAATGCATTTATTATGATCCAGCCAGGTCCAGTTTAAAAATGCTAAATGACTCTGAAAGCTCAGTGCAGTTATCAACGTTTGCACACCAAAGAGGCTCTCGATGCTTCAAACCAATTAGGAGAACAGAACATGAAGCAGCAGTTGTTTTATTGGCTGGATAGCTCGTTCAAACGTCCACTTCGAACGGCTTCTTCTTCAATATAACACGCAGATGCCTGACATGACAGGATTTAGTAACTAAATAATTCTTTTGTCTCATCCAGATATATGCTCCAGATTTATTTTGGGGACCAAATATGTCATTTTGAACAATGCCCACTTTTGGAGTTTTTTGTAATGCACTCCAGTCCAGACCCATAACCTCTCACATTATATTCAAAACATTTAGCGATGACATTATTGAACCCTCAAATGTGACGTTCATGTTATTGAGTACTGACATGAGGGAGGTCACGGCCTCCTCACACATCTGATCTTTTCATGCCGTCTTTGTGTCTTCAGCAGAAGCTTCAGAGATGTTTGCATCACGCACGTTATGCTTGTCATTTTTAATTCACTAAATCTGTTTTCATTGCACTTTGCTGCATTCTGCTTTGATCAATACATCACTTTTTAACCTCGGCTAAGCATAAAAACTGACACACACGACCTTTATTTGGACGCAGTGTTGTAATGAGGGTGTGCCAAAGGTCTGCAGGGCTTTTAAGGGAGTGATTCAGCCATATTTAATTCAATTTCCTGCCTGCCTGCAGCTTGAAGACGCAGTTCAGCATTGTTTACTGTACGTGTAAAAAAACAAAGGATTTCCAGTAATAGACTGTGAGGAGAAAATGAGATATTATATGCAAATTAACTGCAAATGCAAATGATTGTGAAGTATGGTGGAGCAAAGCTGCAGTAACAAAGAAGCCGCTGTGATTGGATTTTGACCTAGAGGTTTGTCTGGTTTTAAAAAACTATTTGGCGTTGTCAACAAAGTCCATCTCTGTAGGAATCCTTTCTGTGACTAAGAACAACAATCTCACAGTCTGTCAGTGACCAAAACAAAAACTTTAAATATCCACACATGGATTACATTTCAGCCCTGACAGTTGTTCTTACCAAAGCGTATTGTATTCACATGAGAAAATAGAAATCTGCTCTTTTTTTTCTGAATTAACAAGATAATTATCTCGGAATGACAAGTTACTTTTTCATGAAAAAAAATTGCTCTGTTCTTATAATTAACAAGATTTTTAATTAAAAATGTTCTGAATTAACGAGATACCAGTGGGCCTCCTCAAAATCCTAACAGAAGCTCTCATTTAGACCACTAAAAGAGGAAAACCTTCCAAGACTGTTCAGAAGTTATTTTGGTCTCGTTTTGAAACAAGGAGAGATACGCACGTCTTCAGGTTACAAAGATGGTGCCGTTATTAGTTCATCAACTTCGCGCAGGTAACTTGGATCTTTGCAATCCATACGCAAACCCCTCTCTGATCTATCAGGATCATCTGATCTCATAAGTCATGTTTCACTGACAAAACGTAATGCATTCGAGCTGGCAGCGCGGAGACTCGAGAGACATTCAGGTAACTGCTGAAAACTGGATCCCCACGCAGTGCAACTGAGGCCCCAAGAGAAAAGCAGGCACCGCGTAATCTTTAATTCTGAGATAATTATCTTGTTAATTCCGAAAATCACAGCAGATTTTATTTTTTAACCACTATAGTGCAACGCTCATTCACCATCATCATTCCAACCACTTTAGTTTCTGCTGAGATGGTTAATGCAGTCTGGCGGTTTCATTCAAACACAGTTTTTAACCCATTCTTCATTTATATAAAAAATATATTTGAAAAATTGTTTCGCCCAGGTATGAAAATACCAGTTCCCTTCCTTAATATGATTCCCACTATCACATGCAGTCTAATTCTGAGATTATTCATTCAGGCCTGCAGTCTCCCAGTAAAGATGCACAGGTTTGCATATTATCTAGAGGAATGTAGAGGCGAGGAAAGGTGTGAAAAGAGTTCTATTAGTTTTGTTCCCTGAATAAATTATCACCCACTTAAACCTTTCTAACAGCTGCAATTAAATAGAGTAAAGTGGGATTTTATGTAAAGGGGGCTGCACAGTGGTTAGCTCTGTTGCCTCACAGCGAGGAGTTTCCTGGTTCAAATCCCCGTCTGACAGGAGCCTCTCTGTGTGGAGTTTACATGTTCAACCCCGTGCATTTGTGGGTTCTCTCCGGGTTCTCCGGCTTCCTCCCACAGTCCAAAGGCATGCTCGTTAGGTTCATTTGTGACTCTAAAATTTGCAGGAGGTGTGAGTGTGGCTGGTTGTCTGTCTCTATATGTCAGGCCCTGTGATTGACTGGCGTACAGTCCAGAGTGTACCACGCCTCTCGCCCAATGACAGGCTGGGATCGTCTCCAGAACCCTGCCACCCCGAACAGGAAAAGCAGTATAGATAATGGATGGTATGTCTGTAATGGACCACCATAAAATTATCTAGACTTGTAAACATGGAGGGGGGGATATCAAATATTAACAAACAGAAGTATGAATTAAACGTTTAAGTGCTTTTTAAAAAAAAACTCTGAACAAATTGAGGTGCAACCACTTCCTGTTAACTTGTTTATCCAACCTGCTGCTTGGACTTTGTGTCCAAACAACAGAGAGTCAGGCCTAACAGGATCCACTTAAAAGACCTGACACCAATTAAAATAGGCTGCTTCATGTCTTCAGACACCCTTTATAAAAGGAACTCGGTCACCTTCTGCGCTCAGAGCCCTCATGTCCCCTCTGCTCTATTGTCATCTATAGGAACCGTTTGCATTTCACAGGTTATTGGCATCCTTTGATTGCATCAGCATTTATGGCTCAGGTCCACTTCATGCTCCATTAGCTTCAGCAGAGGAGTCATGGAAAAGATGATGACTTGATATCCTGAGGCTAAACCCCCCACAGAGTCCCTGATGAGAAAAGGGGGACTATTCCCCTGCTTCTATGGGTGGAGGTGAGGGGGGGGGGTAGCATCCTCACCTTGCTCTGAACACCTGAATGGTCTATGCTGAGAGGATTCTGCTTTTGGGACTACAGGGTTGGTACATTTATTTTTTTAACTATAACCGATACATACACTGTATATAGAGCTCAACGGTGTGGTTCAGGAAGTAAAAATCCAGTTCATTTTCTCCATAGCGGATTTGAATATTAGCCGTGACATCGTAACCATCCAAGGTAGACTTACCACGAGCTCCCTGAGTGTCAGTGCGAGACGAAGGTGTATGCTCCAGAAGACATGCGTTCCTATGACAATAACATTGTTTAAAGAAAAACATGGTTTATTCAGGATCACAGGAAAAGGAACTACACTACCCACAATCCTAGAGTATCACAGGGACGTCTCTGATTGGTGAAGCCCGCAGTTACCATGGAAATGTAGATGGAAAGAAGGTTGGTGTACGATTTGAAAGAAGCGCTCTAAACTATTGTTTGTTGGGTCTCGTTGGAGTTGCAATGGATTGTGGGATGCGTAGTTCCTCCACACCCAGAAAAAATATGCATACCCTCTCGTTGACTTTTTCTCCCATTTTACAATTGTTGTTTTGTACCAAATCAAATGATTTGAAGTCATAAGTGTTCAGGTATGTGGTTGGCTAGGTTCAAGGATTAAAAATATTGTTACAAGGATTTACTGAAAAGTCAAAGGAGGACTTAAATGGTGACTTAACGTCATTATTGTGTCTACTTTTTAAATTACAAATTTCACTGAAGACACGACAGCTAACTCATCCGTATAGCTCGTCACATTATGGAACAGTTAAGATCATTCCCATTTGGTTAGTCTATAAAATTTAAAAAAAACAAAAACATTCTCAACTTATATTGACCCAAGAGAAGAGAAACTAAAAATGGCAATCACAGGCTATAAATGATCTGAAAGCTTGTGTGTTGTGTTTGTGGTTATTTCATAATGAGAGAGTAGAGAGCTCGGTCTGAGGCCTGAGCCAGAAATGAACATCTGCTCCTGGACACTGGACTCGTGCTATCATGTGCCTCTGCAGATAACTGAACGGATACTTAGAGTGGAGCACAAAGGGGGCAATATTATGAATGTGTGTGTGTGTGTGTGTGTGTGTGTGTGTGTGTGTGTGTGTGTGTGTGTGTGTGTGTGTGTGTGTGTGTGTGTATATGTGATTGTGTCTATGAGTGTGTGCTAATGCTGCAGCTCCAGCAGGTATGGGGTTGTATGCGTCATTACACAAGTTGTGTCTTTGTATTTTTTCTTTTTTTAGTGGTGTGCGATCATGAGTCTCACACAATCATGAGTGTTGATGTGATGTTTTATTAATCTGGTGAATCTGCAGCGGGAGAGAGGGAGGAAGACTGTTAGACTGTGTGTGTGTGTGTGTGTGTGTGTGTGTGTGTGTGTGTGTGTGTGTGTTATGTTCGGTTTGCATGGGCCTTGAGTATTAATGGAAGTCATGTGAGAATACGGAGAAAAGAAGAGCTTGAGTTTTTGAGTTTGACAACTTGTTTAATGTCTTGTGTGAGATTACACTTAAAAAAAAATTGCTCATGTTTTTTTAAATGTATTTATAAAGAACAGGTCCAATGGTTTAGAGTTGTGTTTGCATTCTTGACCTTTGACCCGTTTGTCTGTAATCTCTTCCAGGAATTTTAAATCCTTTATTCAGCAGTTACAGCCGTTAGCTACGTTGCTCTTTTCAAAAAACACCTGACACTTTTAGATCACGGGAGTTGCTGGTCTACTGCTGACTTTACCAAAAGTCTCACAACATAATAACAAAAAAATAACTGGGAGGGGAGAGGTACAGTACTTAAAGGGATACTTCACCCATTGAAACATGAATCTGTATTGACATTGGGTCATATATGTAGTAGAAATGTGAAATAAATTTTGAAGTTGGTGCCTTCTTGGCCGAGAAAAGGCAGAAAGTGTCTTTTTGGCTCATGTGGATGAAAGACACCAAATCCCAGAATGCACAGCACTGCAGGCCACTCCCACTAAGGTCCTCTATTTACAGACATATTTACTTCAACACATACGGCCGTTTCCTCAACTGATTCCGAGATTTCTTCCAGAAGGAATTAGCATCTTGGAAATTCCTGTCAGAAAACAGACTCTATGTCTGTGTCCACAGGCAAACAGTGAGAGCACCGACACTACCAGTCCGCCCCAGCTCCTCGTCCTCACCGCCGCTGACAGGAAGGCATTATGTCTCGGCTGTTGAGGTGGCATCGGCCGGCGGCGGCCAGCAATATAGCAATATAGCCTCGAGACGGTTGCTGCCAACTGGCCGGTTTTGTTTCTTGGCTGCTACAGCCAGCGGCGGCCCTGGCAGCCGCAGTAGCCTGGAACCAAGACCGGCCTGTCGGCAGCAGCCATCTCGCCGCTATATTTATATTTTTTCACCATTATCAGCTTTCTCCATGGAGCCTGTTAGCATAGCTTCCAAGCAAGATGCCGGACGTTAAGTTCCGATTCTGGGAGTGAGTTCCCACCCACTGATCTGTGATTGGTCTGTAGCTTCAGTGGTCGAAAATATGACAAACTAGCATTGTAGTTTCACGCCGCTAACTGCAACAGCTTCCGATGATGCAAAATGACGATTTTTGCGTCATCGGAGGCTCCTTTTCAGACTTAGAAATACAAAGATTTCCCATCTCAGGGGAAAATGAGGACGGAATGCACGACCATTCAAAAATACTACCAGGTTTCTAATGATACAAAGCTCAATGCGAATGGGTGAAGTATCCCTTTAAGAAAAATCTAGTTTTGGTTAGCCACTGTTTTTATAGTTTTTATAGTCACTGTTCTATAGCCACTGGTAGCTTTAAAGGGAGAGGTGGTTCAGAAAAAGCAACATATCATTTAACCATAAGGTCAGTCTATGTTGGGATACTCTCTGTGATGTTGTCACACACTTAGAATAACAATCTGATCCTGTCAGTTGCAAGAAAATGTGTTGAAACTCAAAATTCACGTATCATGAAAAATACACTTTACCATGTTTTTGAATGTTAGAATGTGTTCCTAGTCTGTCTACAACCCCCCCCCCCCCCCCCTCCCAATGATGAGAAAAGTCCATCCTCTCCATCTTTTGCCTGCTTCACTTTTCAGAAAATGTGTGCTCAAACAGGCCATTTGGAGATTTTCCTCCTGTTCTGTTTGTTAGTCATACCAGTGTGGGAAAGCCTCGGAACTGGCCGGGAAACCATCACGAGACAAACTGATTCACCTCTGTTCTGTGCCCCAAGGTCAAATCTTAACAAAGCAGGTTTCCCATCTGACAACCCCCCCCCCCCCCCCCCCCCCCCTTCCATCCCATCAAGACCATTAGCTTAAACTCAACATTTAGGTGGCAGCGATAAATAATTACGGTTGCTCGACACCCACCTGGTTAGTGTTAAGTGCCGTGGCAGGCGGCCCGGGTTGCACCACGCGGGCTGCAGATAGATGGTGTTTATTTACTGCTGCATCTGTTTGCTCAAAGAGACGCTGGGAGAGCCCGGCGGTCTGCAGATGGCTCGTCTGAAGCTTCTCTTAACCGTCCTCGACTCCACAGCCGCCTTGACTTAAAAAGAGGACAAAAGATGGAGGGGTGGGACATTGCTCATTAACTAAAGGGGAGGGGGGGGAGATGAGTGTCTTGGATAGCAGAGGGATTTTAGCAGCGCTGTGAAGAGTGTATTTAACAGCTCCACTCAATGACCCTTCATCCCCTGCTCGAACACTCAGGAGAGCTCTTCAGAAACACTCGACTCGCTCGTTCACAGCAGCTCAAGCAGAGCCTGACAGAGAGGCAGGGTGCAGGGTCTTAGTGAGAGCCACACACACACACACACACACACACACACACACACACACGCAAGCGCTTTCAGTATTTGAAAACAGTTTGTTCTATGGTTTGTAAAAGTCAGAGAGACATTTCAAAAAGCATCGTTTCAATATTTGGTCCAAGTTGTATAGAAGCCTGGTTGATACCAAAGTAAAGATATCACGTCTGGACCATGACTTTTATGTTTAGGTGTAAGTGCGTTATGCATGTTCTGATTTTTAGAAATGATCCTGAGTTGACTGCAGCGAGTGAGAAGTTATGAAGCGCAACATGCACAGATTTACCATTGACGATAAAAGATGCAGAGGCTTTGAATGTGACAGTCAGGAGCAGTGATCACAGGAACAACATAAAGACGAGTCTGTGTGCTGCATGGTTCCCTCGGCCCCCTCTGTGGGTATTAAAAAGCTGTATATTTTCACGGCCTCTTGTCCGATGCATCATTTTGGTGTGTCTGCTCATGCTTGCAGTAATTTGCTCAGGGTGCAGAGGTAATTGATTGCCCAGAGTGGGTGGGGGTGGGGGGGTGGGTTGAGGGGCTGCAGTTGCCATGTTGCTGTCTTCCTAAATCACGTCTCGTGGCTCTCCAGCCTCTGTGTGGACCACAACCCCCTCGCCAGACACTATTTGTCACCTCACAATGACAAATGACACACATGGACAGATTGTTTACCATCCCCCCTTTCTATACCATTATCTCCCCCCCCCCTCCTCCATGGGGCAGAGTGTTTGTGTTTTTTTTTTACTGTCCGTCCTCTGCTGTTGAAGTTACATTTACAGGATTATCCAGAACTTTGGCACACCATGTGTGTCCTCTGGATGTCTCTTTACTGCAGATGTTTTTGTTGTGATCAGGATCAAAATATCATTTTTTGGTTTATATGTGATAGTAAGAAAATCCTTTATCATTCACCGGGAAAAGAGACAGACATTTTGAAGGAGAGGGAACATCTCTCCCAGAAGACATTGAGAGTTGCATCTAAAATAAAAAAGCACGGTTGTTATGTGAAAATGGAAACAGTTAAGAGGTATGCAGAGTCTGTTGGCCAGGGAGGACATTTTGCTGTCTGAACATCTGGTTTGTGTTTGTAGTCCAAATTATCCAATCACATCTGGGCGTGCATGTTTACAGTCTGAGGAGAGCGAAAGAGACCCAACCCAGCAGCTCAAATGCGTCAACTAAATCTCAGAACAGTTTAGCTTCCAATTATGGGTTGTCACCATGTCAGAGTTTTAATCTTTCTTATAATTGCAGTAAAAATCAAACAATATTGATTCCTATTTCGTTACCATGGCAACACAGTTACAAGTCCTATAGGCACCCAATAAGGGATAGTTTCTTGTTTTGAATCACTTAAACGTGCATGCAAATTCCTGCATGCTGTCTGAATTGCTCAAATTACTAAAATGTTGCCAGCGTATTCGTGCATTTTAGACAGAGCTTTAAGCGGATGTTAAATGACTTTGGAGGGAAGACATATCTAGCTGTAGATATTCTGCCTGATATATTTGTTATTGTATATCGATCTTGACAAAGATTTACTTGTAATTTCATGTCTTAAGTGTATTCATGTGTCTTATGTCATATTTGTAAGTATGGCTGTGAGTTATTTGTTGCAGACTTGGTTACCTGTGCTGCCGCCTGTCTTAACCAGGATACTTAAGGGAAATATATATTTTTTTTACAGTTTGGTTGGAGTTCATTGCAGCGATTTGTAGAACGTCTCCAATCTGAGGTAGCTGTGTGTTTATTTTGATCTGGACTGAGTCGCATATCGACCCACTCCTCTGTTGGTGTAGCCCCTCCCCCTGCCCCCACACTGACTCTATAAACCACAGTGAGCGACAAGGTGACAAGGATCAACTCTATGCTTTTCATTTTACTTTTCTGAAGATTACTTTCAGGACTTATGCAGCAGAAAATACCTTTTTAAATCTGGTGTAGTCTGTGCCCAGACTCGACTTGTTTAGGATAATGTAGCCAGGCTGAGTGTTTAAGCATTTCTTCCTTTTTTAATGAATTATAATAAACCTGTCCACTGTCCTAATGTGCTTCACGCTCCGTCCAATCATAGTTAATGTAGCTTAAATTATACATTCCTATATGTACTGTATATATATATTTAATGGATATGTAGGTCACAGATGTAGGTCAGTATGTATGGAGTGATTAATGTCAGCACGTTGCTGCTACCTCTCGTAGTGACAGACATCTGAACGAGGCTGCAGCTGACCAAAACATTCAGACTAATTCTGTGAAACAGGAAATTATTTTGACTCTTCTTTCATTTCGATGCATTAAGATGATCCGACGACGATGAAGAGAGCACTGGAGATTTGAGATGAGGGTGTAAGATGTCATATATATATATCAATATGAAACATACATAAACAGCATATGGACACTCTCGGGTACTTATATATTTGTCTGATAGGACTCCCAGCTGTGTGTTGAAGGCTGTCGATGTAATGAATGTGCGTAATTTCTCTCAGACGCCTTCGGCTTAAGAGAAGGATTAGACTCCTATTAGAAAGATAGGTCCACTCCACACACAGCAGCTGTAGGCTACACGCTCCCCGTTTGCTTTCTTTATGACATATAGAATATTGGACTCCCAAAGTAAAAGAAAGTTGAAGCGTAGGAATTATTTGAGTGTGTTTGTTGGCAGGGTTGTTTCCAAAAACTGTGATTAAAAATGGACAGTGACTGAATGCCATCACCCATTGGTTGGGCTTCGAAAACCCATTGATTGTGGTTGCCATGCTGGAAATGTTGTTTCAACCTAACTATCAGTAATCTTCACCCAAGGCTTAGAGCTGGTTTTTAACCTCCTGACATACAGCTGTAGCGTGCCTGCTCAACAGCCGGGTCAACCACACACTTTATTAAGAATAACTCTTATCATTCATAAAATCAAAACTGAGGAGTGATGAAAAATGTGACCTCCTGTTCAGTGTGTGGCTGTAAAGATATGATATTTAAACATGTTTATTTCTGCTGTAAAAATGGGCATTTTAATATGGGTGTTTATGTGTCGTCTGGGGCTTCTGCAGCCAGCCTCAAGTGGACACCCAAGGAACTGCAGGTTTTTGCATTTCCGCATCCAACACCAGAGGGTTGATGCTTTGTTGTCGCACAAAAAATCCTAAAGCAGAGAAGACGAGAGTGCAGGGAAGCAGCTTGGGAGGTGATTGGCTGAAGCTGGATTTTTGGATATTCGCAAGCGGATTGCAAGCATACAATCCAGATCACTAGCAGAGCGAATTTAAGTGCAACAGTGTATATTTGAGTGCAAGGGCAGGATTTTGAGGGAACTTCTTTCAAATTCTGAAATCAACCATTCATACTCTCTAACTGGAAGAGTCTGCACTTCAATAAAGATTGGAAAATAATCCCAATATTTAAGGGCATAAAACATTGTTGAAATCTCAGATTAGATATTTGAGGTTAAACACAGTGGGGTTAATACCTGATTACGGAAATAAACATAATCTGTCAGTATCATAACCCTTCTGGCCATCAACACTCTGAGCTGATGGTGTTGTCGGTGTGGGGTAGAAAAAACTGCCAGATGTTGACGTTGGTGTCAGGAGCTCTATGATAAAGTTATGCCAACACATGGAGGCTGATCCCTAATCACACACCAGTGCACGATGCTCCAGAGATTAGAGTTTCTAGATTGCATCAAGCTAAAAATAGTCACCCACCACTTATCAGGCCAGTGGAGTGATGAATGTGTTTTGTACAGGAGTGGATGTAGCACTCTGAAGCCGTGATGTTTAGCTGATACATCTGTTGTGGTGTTCTACAGATGGTGCACTGTGGGTTTATCAGAGGGTTTTTTTTCACTGCTTATAAGGAGCCTACAAGATGACCAGAATCTCCAGTTCATTTTCTATTTTAATGCTGAAAACTGTAATTTTAATGAAGTTCAGTAAATAATAACTTCAAGCATGTGTGAGAACTTTTTTTAACTGGTTAAAGGACAGATTTAACTCTGACCCCTAGTGTTTAAAATGGGTACTGCAGTCTAAATTCAAAACATTGCAGAGAGCCGTCGCCCCCTCCTCTCTAGAGTCGATGCGAGGTTGAGGTTGCCATGTGGTGGACACTGTAGCTTCAGTGTTTAGTCAGCTCTGCATCGGTCTGTAAACCTTTCTGTGTTCTAGCCTCTCTCCGTTTTTCAAAAGCATCTCCAATATTGATCCTAGTTTGAGGACGTTTCTGCTCGTGGAGCTTATTAGAGTGTGTGACTGTTGTGTTGCCGGCCAATGAAAAGTCCCTCTGCACCGACGATGAGCCCATCTCCCCTCCTTGTTATTTTTAAAGTTGTGCGTGCAGCTGATTACAGATGTGTGATGTTGGATTATCATGCTGTGTGTTGGGTAATAAAAACTGGTCTGTTTGTGTGAGTCTCCTGCTGCGATGGACTTCAAAGATCTGCTCCAAATGCAGCACAAGACTCTGTGGACTCGGTCTCTCAGGGTGCACTTCACCTGAGCTGCTGCTAATGAAGCTTGTTTGGTACTGTGAGTCTCTCTCCTGAGCGTTTCTGCACACAACTGAAAATACAATGATCGGTTAGAAAGGGCATTTTAATCTATAAAAATGTGAAGAATAAGAAGCTGATGACATTGGTAAACAGTCACTCTGTTGGTGGTTTAAGAAATAACTGTATGTTGTCATCAGTCTTATTTGAAATAAATAAATAAAAGAAAAGGGGGGTGGAGGAGGTGGGGAGAGGAGTGTTTAGTTAAGGTATATGTTTATCCATTTACATGGCCACATCATGTATGAGGATGTTTCTACAACAAAAATACAAAGTGATATACTGAGAGCTAAGGCGAGCAGTAAAGTCAAGGCATCACTGGTCACGTCTTGTGTGAGATTTTTTCATCCACCATCACTGTCACATCGTTTTCTTTAAACAGATGATTATGGCACACTGAGTGAGAATAACTGTTACAAAGTAACACCACCACCCTGGTCTGCATGTCTGCAAGTTTGTGTGCATGTGTAAAAACAGCTTCTGATTGGTTTTAAGTGAATAGCATTTGTATGCGTCTGCTCGAGCCACAGCCATGGCCAGTGCATTATGTTTACAGGTTATTCGTCCATTATTCTTTGAATGTGATTACTAAGGAATACCTGGAGGGAATATCCTTGAATGTGGCACAAACATCCCTGCAGACGTAAGGATTTTTTTTGGCCAGCAAACTCTCAAAAGATTGAATTTAGGCCAAACACAAGAATGTATCCACTTACAATAATATCATTTATCACAAATCTCATTAATATAAATATGAAATTATTTAACTTTAATCTTAAATTGGTTAAATTGGCGGAGTCAGTCGTTTCTTACTGGAAGGTCGGGGGTTCGATCCCTAGCTCCTGCAGCTACATGTCCGATGTGTCCTTGGGCAAGACGCTTCACCTCAACTTGCTCCCGCTGCTTCGTCGGCGGCGTATGAATGTGATTAGTTCCTTCTGATGTTCTCTTTACATAAAAGCCTCTACCATCAGTGTGTGAATGTGTAGGTGTGGCCTGCAGTGTAAAAGCACTTTGAATAGTCTAGAAAATAAATCTACAAGCTCAAGACCATTATAAAGGTTAAGTGAATGAATGAATTTACAATTCTTCCCCTAGCTGCACAAAAATCGCTGTAAAATGAAATTGATCAAGACAATTAGTCTGCAAAAAAAAAATGCAAAATCGATTTATGAAGTGCTTATGTTTTCACTGACACTTGGGTTTTCTGTCTTTTTGAGACGTTTCCAGCAGCACTAAGCTGACAGAGCAGACTGCGGAGAAACTTTCTCTCTTTACAACGCCCTGCATGCCTTAGAAGTCAGAAGAAAAGGCTTAAAGCAGCAAAGTTGTTCCAAGAATTGTCTTTTATTTGCCTTCAGTCCATCAACATCCAAAATTTGCTTCTGACCATCAAGTCATCAGTTTTCAAGTCATTGTTGACGTTAATCCAAATCCTTTGTTTCTCCTTCAGCTGTTCGGAATGACCGGAATAAGAAGAAGAAGGAGAGCCCAAAGCTGGAGCTGGCAGAGAGCTACGAGCTGACAGCCGAGCTGGAGACCATCATTGAAAAGATTCGTAAGGCCCATCAAGAAACCTTCCCCTCCCTCTGCCAGCTTGGCAAATACACCACGGTGAGTTCACTGTCCGGCTGTGTAATTCGTAGTAAACAGCAGATCAATTAAAGCTTTGGGTGCATTTCATTTTGAATATTTAACATTAGCTCCAGTTTAGTCATTTTTTTTAATTTATATTTATTTTTATTTCTTTATATTCAGGTGTAATTACAGATTTCTTCCTCAACTGTTTATAGGTTCTTGTTTAAATCGCACATACATTTTTTTTATCCCTGCACGGGTTATGTACATTTCTTGTATGAATCTATTTTTAATTGCACAGTTTAAGTTTGATTCATCTAGGGGTATTCTTTAAATCTTTTTTTGGGTTAATATATATGTATGGGGGGGGGGGGGGAGTCGGCTTTGTGGTTAATTTGTAACAAATGTTTCATGTCATGTACGTTCTTTAACCTGCTACTGGATGCTTTGAATTTCCCTCGGGAGCAATAAAGTATCTATCTATCTATCTTCTATTACTCTAATGACTCAGACACCAGGCAATTCAAAGTGCTTTACATAGGCACAAAAAGCATTTCAACATTTCACAAGATAGTAATAATACAATAAACAAAATACAACAAGTTGAGGTAAAAACAGTAGGTAAAATAAGATTTGGATACAAAATAAGTTGAATAAAAAGTAATTGATCAAAAGAAAACTGTAAAAACGTATTGTAAATACACACATATACATATCTGTGAGTAAAACAAAGCAAAGCAGGTAAATGTCTCTAATAACCGACATGATGGTTTACTCAAATGCCACATTGAACAGAAATGTTTTGAGCCCTGATTTAGATGTGTCAACTGTTTTAGCACACCTCAGACTCTCTGGCAGTTTGTTCCAGAGGTGGGGGGGGGGCATAAAAACCAAAAGCTGCCTCATACTTATCCTGGGCACAGTGAGGAGGCCTGGCCCAGACGACCTCAGTGGTCCTTGTGCGTCACAAAACATATAGAATACTTCAGTCCCACAAGCATCCTGTGAAAGATCTCTACTCATCCCAAACATATTTTCTGACGTCCCCAAACCACCAGAACACTTTGGGTTTTTATAGGGTTGATTATGAACATATAAGCAGAGCTGCAGTTTGCATCTTTGGCTCCATAAGTCTGGGTTGCTTACGGCCCCATTATGCTCCTTTGATCCACTCTTACACAGTAGCTGTGAGTGCTGAGCTCATAATGATAATCAATCTCTTGTACTGTACTCTAAATCCCTCTCTAATGCAGCTGACTGTCCAGGCAAATCCTCGCCGACACTTCGTCTTCTTCTGCTCACAAGAGCCATTGATTGGACATTAAGCGTGATGGGGAGACAATAGAAATCATGCATTATGTCGGCTACTGTGCAGCTAACACATCATGACTTCCAGCGGCCCCTGGTGAGACAGATTCAAGATGGTAGCATTGTTTGTTTACCCCAGTTTTTATACGCTATGCAATGGTGAGAGGGGAAATTAAGGGAGAGGTGTCAGGACTGAGAGATGCTGTATGGCTGCAAACATCAAACTCTCATCGGGGGAATGTTTGCAGCTCGGCGGCTGCCCATCAGTCTGCTGGAGGCAGGCGTCAAAAGAGCCACCAGGTTTTGACATGTCTGAAAAGTGGAATAAATTCAGCTGATCCAACTGGTGTCATTATCTGCTGCCATGAATCAAAAATGTGCGCGGAAGCAGTGGATCCGTCCCCTGGTGTGCAACAGCGCTAAGCTGGGCGTCGTGAGGCTTGTCAGGGTTTGTGAGAGCTTTATTCCTCCCGTCACCTCCCAGCAGACGTCAAGGTCTGTGGCGTCCCTGAACCTCCCCCCAAACCCTCAAACCTTAGGCTAAACTAACAACCCACAAAAAGGCCAGATATGGAGGGGAATGTAATCCTCGCAGGTCCTCGAAGAAGAGACTCGTCAGTTGGACACATCAGACCCTCACTTGTCTGCTCACTAAGCCCGTCGACCCTGTAAAAGGACACATTCTGAGCGACAGATAGCGTTTCTTCCCCCCCCCCCCCCCCCCGAGGGACACGTCTGCACTTGTCATGACTCAGTGCAAAAGTTGTAGGTCAGACAAGTGTCGAGAAAAGCTCCAGAGCGAGCACATGACTCTGTAAAAAAAACCATTGTTTTGTTTCCACTGAGTTTTCATGAGGCTTTGACAGGCGAGCTGTTCCAGCTGCAGGACCCGGGTGCAGGTTTGATAGCTAGCAGAGATAGCGATGTTTGATTGACATGCCGGCATTGGCAGCATTATGCGGGGAGCTGACAGCGTCTAATGTGTTTGTTTTGAGAGATGACTTACATATAGATTCCAATGAGAGATGACTGACACTTAGGGGGGTGTTTGGAGCAGGAGGGGGCGGGGCATGTTTAAAGACTCTGCGATGCTAGTTTGGAAATCTCATGACAACTGTCACTCATGTCAAACAGAGTCTCTAGTAAGAAAAACAAACCTGCTGAGCTGCCATAATGTGCAGTAATGTCTCTCTTGTTGCAGTGATGAAAGCCATTCAGTCACTGACAATAAACCCTCAGAGCACAGATGTGTACGAGATGCTTAAGTGGAGCAAATTGTCACACAGTGCAGCGACGAGCTCTCCACTGTGTGCAGCTGCTGCTGTCGCTTCAATGTACAGTAAGCCTCCATCTCCATAACTCTTTTATTTTCCCCTTTTCAAACCCAACACAAAGCTCCTAATCGCTGTAACCCCTCCCCACTCCACCCTCATCCCATTCCCTCTCCCACGACACTTCCTGATTTTTACAAAATAAACAGTCTGCTTTCAGGCGGCTGAAAATAGGAGGACAAAATAGCAAAAAAAGCTTGCTCCCTGGTTGTGATAGAAGCCAGTGTTTGCTGTTTGTTGGAGTGGCAGTCGGGCCTCAGATAAAGCCTTAATCTGGATCAGTGGTAATTATGCTTGCTCACAGACTGTGAGAAGTTCCTCATTATTACAAGCGATTGGATCCTGATGCGCCTTTTGAGTCCTCCTCGTCGGAAACAGAAGAGGAGCTCCCGCGCCCCTAGATTAGGTTAAAGCTCCAATTATGTGGTGAAATATTCAAATCCTAGTCTGCAGTGATTTAGGAGTTCATTGCCGGGTTAGTTGAGATAGCTGCGCGAGTGAGAGGGCTTAGCTCCACAATGAATAACGCTTCATTGACAGTGATGATGATGAAAAACGAGCCCGGCACTTTCAAAAGACAAAATAAAACATTAGGCGATCAGGCGGCTGCAGGCAGCTGCTGTACAGTAGCTCAGCCCTGTCTGGAGATATTAGCCACATTACAGTTTCTCTGCCATTGCTATCCGTCACAGGTGCTGCCTGCTTTTACTGCCCTGTACCTCCTGCATCCGTACACACAAGCCTGCGCTTCCTGCCACTGTACACACAACATGCAGAGCCCTCACTTCTGCTCCACTAGCTTGTTTTTCCGACATCGTAACTTGTCTAATTTGTTTTTATAAATGTTCTTAAATGAAATTAGGAATCCCGTGCAACCTCCTTGTTTCACTCTATTGAATTATGGGACTTGTGTAATTGACTGAGATTGCAGGAGGGTTGAAACAGCAAATTATCCTCCTCAGCTCCCCTTTTCTCTTCCCTCTCTTTCTCTCCACCCAGAGGGGAAGAGAAAGATAAGTTGCTTTAATATCAGACACCTCCTCCCCCCCAACATATGTGCACTGTGCAAACTCTCTCTCTCTCTCTCTCTCTCTCTCTCTCTCTCTCTCTTTCTCTCTCATGTCTCTGCACCTCCTCCCTCCCCATCAAACTGGACGTCAATCAGTGGAATGTGCGTCCGTAGTGCTGTTGTGTCGACTGTAGCTCGTTGTGTGTGATTTAAGCACGGCCCTAATGTGCCTCTCACTTAACCCCAGATCATGTTTAATGATCTCTCTCTCTCTCTGACTCCCTCTCTCCCTCTCTGCTGTCTCCCTTTATCTCCCCCCCCCCTCCTCCCGCTCTCTCTCTCTCACTTGGGTGGCCACACAATAGATTTTATTTGCTGGTGACAGTGTCCAGCAGCAGGCACGGTGCTAACTGCCTCACAGTAACGACCTCAGGGGGGGGGGATTGATGTGCTGAGGAGCAGAGGGACGCTCCAGCTGTCTGCGCTGGTCGTGGGCTGCAGGCGGCTGCTGTGTTAAAGCCATCTCACACTGAACGAGCTCCCCAGGCTGGGCTTAGACTGATGTTAACGTGAGAGTACCAACATATTGAGTACATATTGGATTTCCAGTAAAGGATGTCATATTAGTTGGTCACTTTTTTTCCACCTGCTGATCTTTCTTCAGCAGCTTCAGGGCTGGAGAACCTTTCTCACCTTCCTGCACATCATCATCAGTTCTTTGTCCCGTGTTATCTTCTCTTCAGTCCTTCTTTGTAACCGGTCGATTATGATAGGATACAATACAAGACGATATGGTATGATAGGATAGGATATGACACAGTAAGACACAATACGATACAGTATGATAGGATAGAAATGATACGATCTGAAATGACTCAACAAACGATACGACCCAGTAGAGTGAGTTTGGGTGTCTATGTAAGAATTAGTACATACTTCAGGATCTACTCCAGTTATCTGTGAGACTGGCTGAATGTCTTGCTGTGTTAAAGAGCCAGCCTTAGCACTTAGCAGGGAGTAACTGATTAGCCCTTTTTTTTTTTTTTTTTTTTGGAAGTAATGAATCAATTTTAAATCTTAGAAGAGAAGAATCTCGATTTTTACATGAATTGATTTTTTTTTCCACCTCTATGACAAACTATGGTATGATAGGATAGCAAAGTATAGGATAGGGTATGAAATAATACCACACAATACGATACGGTTGTGGAAGATAATGTTACTGTTTCTGCCAATGAAGTCTGGTGTCTTTAAAGAGAGTAACTTATCAATTGTTTCTGATTTGATTGAAATTGGGTCTTACTCTTTAAGAAAGAGATCCAAGCACGGCGCTACACCAGGGCGCTATAGCCCCATCATCAATGTGTCTAGCCTCGGTTAAGCCCCCTCACTTACTTCTGTAGTTTTTAAATAAACTGTAATAATAGCAACCCAACATAAAAGTCAAGCTCCCCCTTAGCACCGAGAAAAAAAAAAAATCCTGGCACTGTCCCTGAAGAGGTCGACCACTGAAGGGATCTTTTCTGTAATTCAGACACTTTGCGTAATCATTGGCGCCTGTCAGTGTCAAATACAAGAAAACTTTTTGTGCCTATGCATTTGTCATTTTGTGCCAAAGGATGTAGAATCCCCGATATATATTCCCCTTATAGTTTGCACATATAGAAGAACGGGTTAATGAACGTAACATGTAATGGTTTCAGTTTGGCCTTTTCTGAGTTTGGAATAAAAACAAAGAAAGATGAATTCTGCCATATTTGGAATGAGTTTGAGGATTATATAACACTCCTGGGACTAGGGTTAACAAAACTCCTACAGTCTGTCTTTTCTCTCGCTGCATCCCTCTGAAGACTGCAGAGTAGACATGTGTTCCCCTCTGGTTCCACTTTAAAAGTTTAAATATGAGAATTAAAATTTAAGATTGGCTCATCAGACTGATATTCTTATTTCTCTCTAACTTTAATATTCTCTTTGTCTGGGTTTTGATGTGCTTAAGTTATTTAAAGCTCCGTTTTCCTGGAGTTCATCGCTTCAATGCAGTTTATAATTGATGTGTTTGTACAATACTCGGTTTGACATGGCAAACGTTACAACTGAGTCATATTGTTGTTTTAAAGGCAGAATGTGCAAGATTTTACACATAAATACGGCAGAAATGAAGTATATCCTGTATAAATGTCTCTGAGTCATGACGGTCTACAATGAGTGAGGGTTCGATCCCCAGCTGGGCAATGTGTCCTTGGGCAAGACACTTAACCCTGCATTGCTCCTGCTGCTTCGGTGGCGGTGTATGAATGCATTAGTGTTGTACTTACTCTCTGATGTATCGTCTTCTAAGTGAATTATAACTTGACCCCTTCAATGGGGGAAACCAAAGGAAGAATCGGAGCACACAAGTCACTTAAGGCAAAATTATTTTGGTTGTAAAGGACTAATGTTTCGACACAGTTTGACTCTGAGGAAGTCTTTAGCCTTAAGTGACTCTTGTGCTCCAGACAGTACTTTCTTTGATTCTGCCTGAGAGAGAATGAGTCCTTTGAAATATAACTTGATAAACAAATTACAAAGTATGACCAAAGCTGTAACTTAAGGCAGGCAAAAAGCGCACTGTCCACTCCACTCTGATCCTCCTGTTTGTGAGAAAATCCTGTTTGATTAGAGGTCATTTCCTTTGTGCAGCTGGCTTCATTACAGCTTTCAATGCCGGATAAACATGTCTGAAGAGTGTGTTCAGAGACACAATTCACTGTTTGTCAGCGTCTCTTTGCAGCTGTATTTATGAACTGAGAATAAAAGGCTATACTTCAGTCATTTACAGCAGCAGCAAGTCTTTTTCCTAAGGCCTGTGAATCATTCTGTGTACGCTCACAACATCGCTCAGTGTTACTGCAGGCCCGAGACGTTGCTGTAAATGCACCTTTTTTGTCCCTGTTTATTGTTTGTTGAAATGCACGAGCTTTAACTCTGGTACATAATTTGAGAAACACTCTAAAGAGGGAGAGTGGACTCCAAAAAGGAAACAGTCACTTAAAAATCATGTTTACTACACAAGACCAAAACGGATGTCCAATGAAAAGGATGAAGCACAAGTCGGTATAAACTTAAAAAATGATGCCTACCATACAATGCAAACTGCTTTTAAACACATTTTAAAATCTGAAGATGTCTACAGAGACACAGACTTTTATTTTTTTGCAAAGACTGGGGATCTTGCAGTGTTGTTCACAAGATTTTAAACTAGCTTCCAGTTGAGATATTTATCATTCATCCATCAGGTGGAAGTTAAGAAGGAGATAAAATGAACAATGAAGCAGAAAAAGAGGCAGATTTTTCTTACAGCTGTGTTCAGTAGTTTATATTATATATAAACCCCAAACTGAGAGAGGCAGCTGTAGACCAGCAACTACTGTTTTCTTCAAGGTCCAACTAGAACTCTTTGTCAAAGGAGTCTGGTGGATTTAAAGAAAAATGACTTAAAAACAGTATCTAGCTCTTTCTGTGATGTTGACAGACACTGGGAATAAAAATCTTAGCCAGTTTGTGCTTCATGAAAACATTTAAGTTGACTTATTCTGATGCTTCATGTTGCAGATATTACAGCCTCTCTCCCACTGCTGTCTTCTGTTGCAATACCAAAACTGTTTGTTTCTTTTGGTCATTAAGATCCAAAATATCAATAAAAAAATTAACAAACGCATTCACCTTGAGGCGTGAGCTGATACCAGCTGTCATTGGGGCGAGAGGCGGGGTACACCCTGGACTGTTCATCAGCCAATCACAGGCCTGACATATAGAGAAAAACCAGACACACTCACATTCACACCTATGGACAATTTTAGTCACCAATTAACCTAACGAGCATGTCTTTGGACTGTGGGAGGAAGCCGGAGTACCTGGAGGGAACCCACACATGCACGGAGAGAACATGAAAACTCCACACAGAGAGACTCCTGTCCGTGGGGATTCGAACCAGGAACCTCCTCGCTTAACACTGCGGCCCTGTGCAGCCAAAGTTATATAGTTTCCACTGAAAAAGGCCTCCTTATCAATATATAACAGTATCTTCATCAGAGGGCTAGAAACCAGAAATGTTGGGAAGGATTTATGAAAGTTTATGAAAACTTTAGTCAATTAATTCAGTTTTGACCATTAACGGTTTTGGTAATACTTCCACGCTACTTGCTGGCTAAGTTCATAAACACAGTGACATGGTTGAAAAGAAGTCCAATTAGAGCCGAAACATGTTCAGTCTGCAGATCACACAGAGACCTGAACCCTGCCTGCACTCATGAAGACCAGAGCCAGCTCAAGACCTGAGGCCAGATTCTTATTCTCACTTCTTCAAAGACATGTCGTTGCATTAGACCAATATTAAGGCAGTTATTTTAATATTCCAAAATGTTCAGAGCAGCTGCTGTGTTTATTCCAAGCTGCACACAGCAGGTAAACACAGACTGTTTATTTCTCATCCGAGCTGAACAGCTTAACGTTCATAAACCCTGCGTTAGCTTCGTAAACTCACATGATGACTTCAAACGCCTCAACTGACAGTCTAGTGCAAAACATTCACACTGTGAACTGATAGTTCTTTCATTTATAACCATTATTATAATGCACTTTATGCGCTAATGTCTTTTTAGAATTGATATTAAGATTATTTTATTGTTTTTTAAATCTCTTAATGGATTTATCCCACTTGCTTTTATCTTATGAGCACACCAGAGCCCTCAGGTCTTCTTGAAGTGGTCTTTTAGTTGTTCCAAGTGTCCAAACTAAAACCTACGCTGAGGCATCTTCTTATTACCACGGCCCCCGTCAGTGGAACAATTTACCTGGAGACGTGAGGGCAGAACACAATGTAAACATTTTTAAAAGCAAACTCAAGACCTACCTTTTTAGTCTAGCTCATTTTATCTAGTTTTATTACATTTTTACCCTCCTGTGTTTCCTCATTAACAATTAATGATAGTGTTTCCTCTGTCCGTCAGTACCTGTTTTTATAGTAGTAGTAGTTATTTTTACCTTAGTTTTTGGAGGGAGTCATGTTGTTGCTTTGTGATTTATGTTTTTTTAAAGATTTGTTTTTGGGCTTTTGTGCCTTTATGGAGAGAGATAGGACAGTGGATAGAGTTGGAAACCAGAGAGAGATAGTGGGGAACGATATGCGGGAAGGAGGCCTCGAGACGACAGCCTCGATACATGGGATGCGGGCCCACCAGCGCGCCCCATTTGTGATTTATGTTGATGTAAAAGCACTTTGTCATACATTATTGTATGAAAAGTGCTATTCAAATAGAGTTTGATTGATTGATTGATTGATAATGCCTTGTGCGTTTGAATTCAGTGTATAAATGTTTTTTTTCATCATGGACTGAATCATTTTAGTGATAGGGAACAATAAGAAAATGTCTAAGAGACCTACAGCCCTAAATTTAAGAAAAGAAGATTATGAGGTTGGTTAAAGCAACAATGCTACTTTTCCCCGGTCAGCCGCTTTCAGCACTTTGTTACTTTGACAGCGAAATGAGCGATGTAGTCTCGGGTTGGGAAAAGTGCGTACAACTTTACGTCAGTGGTTCACACACACCAGCCTTCAGCTATAACAAAGCCAGTCTGTCTGATACAATGGCTGAGGCTAAGAGGACTGTGACGGATGCAGCTTCAAATAGAAAGAGAGAGAGAGTGACCGAGCGAGAGCAGAGTGTACATCCCTGTATCGTGCATTGTTTCCAATTCAGTTAGCAACTTGAGAAGCTATGGTGTGTTTAGATGAAAAGTGTAGTGAAATTCTCTCATCCAGACATGTCAGGAAAATAAAAGCTGCCTCTTCATTATTTCATTTCATCCTTCAGAGTAGCTACAGATTCATCTGTTTCTGGCGAGTCTCAGTTTAACTGTAAATAGTAAGTTACACAGAGGCTTCACTCTGGCTTACTTAAGCAGTATGAGACTGATTTCTTGTGATTTACTTGAATAAGCAGGGCTTAAGCTTGCTGAAATAACATCATGATGCAGATTTGTAAAAGGTTTGGCGACTGGAGGTTGGATTGGATGGATTCATCATTAATGATGCCTTACAGGACGTCAGGAAAAACCAACTCTGCTTGTATTTGTGATGAAACATCATCAAACAGATGTGATGTGCTCAATCTAAAATGTTTGATGTCACTATGGTAGACTTCCTTCTTTCTTCTTTTGCTCTCCATACAGACGTCTCATACTAAAAGCCAGACCTCCAGAAACAGATTCTGCATTTCATTTACAGATTTTTTTGGATTCTAAAAGGATTTAACCTGGCAGAGATATTTATACACATTGTTTTGTCTGCAGCTAATGATAGAAGTAGATCATGCATGAGCCCTGTTTGTCCCTCCTCGTCTCTGATTAGATTTGCAGTAGAGATTAGGTTTTGATCTAGAGGCAATGATGTTACAAAAGTCAACGGATTTATTATGAGTCACTGCAGCTATGAGCGTGCAGTCATGCTTTTCTACAAAAAAACATCATGCTTATTTGTCATGTGGCATGAAAGATAGGTTAGCAGACATACATGCACACACATGAAATTCTACTTTAAAACTGGTATTCAAAGTTGAAGCTGTTGCAGGATTCTGAATCAAAGGCCTTAAAATCAACAAACTGATGATTCATTCTCACCTGAGCTCACACATCACCTCCCAGAAGAAAAAAAAAAATCCTCCCATAATCCCTCTCTGCTCTCAAATACTTAACTTTCCTCCCTTTCATCTGCCATTTCATCTCCTCCTTTCCTCTCTCTGGTGCCTTACGGTACTTTTACCTCCACTTTTTCCCCATTCCTTTTCCTAAGTCTTCATTCCTCCCATCCCTATAGCTCCCTCTCCAGTCTGAGAGTGTGTCGGGTTATGGACCATATATCTGTATTAATGGCACCTCTGGCTTCAAACCACTCAGTGCTACCTGTCACAGCTCTGTTTCTGCATCCCGTCATTGCCAAAGCATCCCACTGACACTGTTAGGCTCATTATCTCAGGGCCCGGCTCGGCTCGGCTCAACACAGCTCAGCTCAGCGTATTCACAACAACAATCCTGCCAGTGTGTCTGCGAGCTCCGGTCTTATGGAGCCTATTTACTGTGTAAGTGTGACACATATAGAGCAGAGTGAGGAGATCATTAGCAGCCGTCTGTGCAAAGTAGCTGCCTCGTCATCCCCTGGCGTCTTACCCTTTATTTCTTTATGTGTGTGTGTGTGTGTGTGTGTGTGTGTGTGTGTGTGTGTGTGTGTGTGTGTGTGTGTGTGCGCGCTGCAGAACTCGAGTGCAGACCACCGCGTGAGGCTGGACCTGGGCCTGTGGGACAAGTTCAGCGAGCTGGCCACTAAGTGCATTATCAAGATCGTGGAATTTGCCAAACGAGTGCCTGGCTTCACGGCGCTGACCATCGCGGACCAGATCACGCTCCTGAAAGCTGCCTGCCTGGACATTCTGGTGGGTGCATTTGCTTTTCTTTTACAAAAGGAACCAACTTCCTGTTTAGGAGATTAGAAGTGTCTCTCCGTTGCTGAAGTTTGCAGTATTTTAATGCTTATTGTTTTGCAAAGTTGGTAGAAAACTCAGAACGACAGTTTCTGACATGCTTGGTTAAAAATTCATACATTTACCACCTCATGAAACATCTGGACTGCTTATGTAAAACAGTGTTTTTTTGAAATTTTGACAGGGAAACCAGAGACCCAGATAGGCTCTAGATTATTGTTGTTTTTTACTGACTGGAAAAAAGGACAAACATTGAAATACTTACTGAACAACTTGAACACAATCCGTAGTACAGCCCTACGGCACAATAGGAGAAAACACATGTTTGACCGGATGGGAGCTTTAAAGAAAAGTAACGGGAACACCAGAAAGTAAGGGACATTTAAGAAGAAAAAAACAATCTAACGGTTCCAAAGTTCAAGAAGATATTTCCATGTTTGCTTTATTCTTTCTTCATGTATTTCCTTTGAGCGATGAATAAATATGAATATCTATAGTCATCGCCCAACTTGGCATTCATAATATTTGAAGTGGAAATGTGTAAATATGTCCCGGTGTTACCTGTCCAGCTACAGACTTTATGACGAGTGGATGAATCCAATCCAAAGTGAAGCCAATGACGAAGTGCCTTAAACTAGCATCTTTGCTCGTGACTAGCAGGGGGCGACAGAAGAGTGCCAAATGACTCTGATTACACTTTTCTGTTCTCTTGGGGATATTTGTCATTGACTCCAGCGCTGCACACAAACAGCTGCCTCTACAGTCGAATCAATAATAAATTAAAACAACATAAACAAAGATCAGCATGTAAACAGAGAAGCACAGCAACATCATGTTTTCACATTCCTCACATTGAACAAGATCAGCACAGAAAACAAAACATAAAAGAAAAATGTTCTAGTCTCTGTCTTAAATTTCAAGCCTTCTTCGGGCCGCATCATGATGTCCATTCTGTGAACTTGAATTCAATACAGTCACATCGAGTATGCTTTAGGGCGGGACTTCCTCGTGATTGATTGATAAGTAAGTGAGTAAGTAAGACTTTATTTATATAGCACTTTTAAAACAGTTACAGTTACTTAGTTACAAATTGATTCACAGATAAAAGCAATCAAACAATTCATACAGTGAGAATTTTTTTTTTACATAAATGAATCACAAAGCCGAACAAGCCAAGGTTAAGAAGAAGAAAAGACACACAAAAGAGTAGGCACAAGAAAGGGTTTTAGGGGTTTCATGAAGGCTTGTCTGTACAGGTGAGTTCTTGGATGCTTCTTGAAACAGTCCAAAGATTCTGCTGATCTGAAGGTGTGTGAGAGTTGATTCCAAAGAGTTGGGGCTAAAACAGCGAAGGCACGACCACCTTTTGTTTCATAATTGGAGCGGGGGAAGGAAAGAAGCCCAGGATTGGACGATCTGAGTAGACGAGGGGTGGAATATGGTACGAGGGGGTCAGAAATGTAGCTGGACAATTCTTGTCCACATATAGTCACTTTTGGTGCCAAGTAACCAAGGGGGGTAGCACCAAACATGTCAACACAGATAGTTTAGCAATGTCCACTTTTTACAGTTAAAGTGCACAGCTGATGTCCCAAATCCAAAATGTTTGAATACTTTGGAGTTCAGACTGCGGCCAAATGAATCTCCAAAAAAAAAAAAACGTTGGGGTCTTGGTATACTTTCAATTCACGTTTGAGTCACACAGAGTCCCAGTCTCTTTCCTGCTTTTTTACGTGCATTCGTCATCAGACTGTGAACTAGTTTGCAAGAGTTAGTCTAAGATACACAGTTTAGATGCTTCTTCAGTGGAGTCTGAACTCTAAAATATTCAGTGATGAGCTCAAAACCTTCCCTGAACTGTTCACAGCGGTGTCGGTTATATAAACACACCTCTTTTACACATGAGGAAGTTTCCTTCTTGATCGTGTTTATTTTCTTATTTCACTCTTGTTGTTCTGTAAGAATCCATCGACTGTGTGGTGAATCGATAGCCTTAGATCTACAAGGTTTAACCTCAAGCTCAGCTCCCATTAGAGCAATCCTCAAACCTCATTGGTTGACCTACTCGGCTGGCCAAGAAAAATCAAGAAAAATCCGTTGAATTGATCACGCCAGTCAATTAGATTCTTCATGAGGAGTAGCCGTCTGAAGCAGAGATTAGATTGCACACACACACACGCATTTTTCACATGGGTCAGTCTGTCGCTCTGTGTTTGTTAATGTCGCCGAGTGTTTTTTTTAATGGAGATCAGATGTGGAAACATCTGCAGAGCCGGCCGGCTGGATGTTTGTTTGTTTATTATGTGGGAGTTGTTAAGTGGAGCAATGTCCTGTACTAATGCAGCCTCTGTAATGAGATGGAAAAAAAAAAAAAAAAAGGTGAATGGCTGCGTCTCTTCCTCTCTTGTCTCGCTGTTGTCGACTAATTAAATTATGCTTCATGGCTCAGAGACAGAGGAAGGAAGAGAAAGTGGGAAGATAGGCTTGTTATGCCTCATCAAGACCATTTTTGAACTGATGAACAAATCAGTTTGACTCTGAGGAGGAGTATACTAGTAATATAACCAACCAGATTTTCACTATCTCATGCTGCATTTAACTTCTGGAAGTTCAAATTAAATACAGGCTGTGTTGTCATGTTAGTGTAAACTTGCCTGGCCTGAGACTTGAGAGAGGTGTGAAGAGCTGAGCTATGAGTACAATAACAAAGTGAGCCTTATTGACATTTATCATAATATATTATTTAAAATAAATTCCAAATATGGGGGGGCCATATAGCCTAGCGGTTATGTCACGCGTCCCATGTACAGAGGCTATAGTCCTCTTTGCAGCGATGTTGGGATCGAAACCGACGGCGACCGGCGCCCTTTGCTGCATGTCTCCCCCCCCCCCCCCCCCCCCACTCTCTCCTCCCAACAGCGCTGCTCCTGGATTCAGAAGGAGCTGAGAGCTGATCTGCTACTTCGGTCAGCTCCGCTAGCGCCTGATAACTTGAGATCGAGCACTCGGCTGAATAAAATATTTTTCAGAGAATAATACTTTATTGATCCCCAGAGGGGAAATTGGGGATGTTATGTTGTTAAAGCCAAGAAAATTGGTGTGATGATGTTGTGAAATGAAAGAGAAAATAGTTGCCTATTTTAAATCTATGACGATTGGACTGATGAGCAGTAATATTTATTTATCAGACTAAACAATGTTTTGTTGTTTTGTGTGCTCTTCATCTTTGTTGTTGGAAAATGTAGCTAGTGTTTGTTGACCCGATCGCACTACTCGGTCAATAAAGCGTCTAAGCTGGTGAAAAGTGGGGCGCCGGTGGTGCAGTGCTTTGTGTGCACAGCCCATGCACGGAGGATGTAGTCCTCCTTTTTGCCTTCATTAGATAGGACAGCTGAGGACACGCAGGAAATGTTGGGAGAAGAGAGTGGGGGATGACATGCGGCAAAGGCCTTAGGTTGGATTTGAACCCAAGGCCGCAACGAGGACCACATCTTCTGTACGTGGGACGCCCATCATAACCGCTAGGCTATCCCGCACCCCACACTTTCTGTTTTTTAACATAAATAAACAAGATGAGAAAAATAATCTCATCCCCTCCAACTTTCCCCACAAATATCTGACCCCATTGGACTGCCTCTGTACATGTGGCGCACAATATAACCACTTGGCTACCGACGCCCAACTAGCGCTGCTTTTTCCAAACACTGCTGACAGCCAGTGCTTCTTTTAAAAAGAATATACTGAATATGGGATTGTATCTTTTTTAATTAAACATTCTTCAGCACAAACTCTTAATTTACAGCGCACAAAAACTTTATAAAGATTGCCCTAATTCATATCAAACCTGCCAAGTCTGCATCAAAGTTTGAAATAAATTGAAATTTTCAACCCACTTTGGCAAACAGGCGTTTCTCAGACAGAAGTTTTGCTCCTGACGGAGTGAGCAGCAGCCACCCACTAAAAGAAGCTTGCAGATAGCTGTCTCACATTGTTGTATTATCTGGCAGACCGCTAAAGTTTCCTTTGCTCTAGTTCTCGTCACCTCTTCATGTGGAGCAGAAACACTTTTGAGGGAAAAAAAAAAAAAAAAAAAAGGCTGAGTCAAAGAGAGTTTGCACATGAAGGCAGCGCTCCTCCGGTGTCTGGGCTGACGTCAGCGCCACGTTGTCGGGCTTTAAACACGGAGCAGACACATCGTGAGACCTCTTTGATTCTGCTCCATTTCCAGACGTTCGGCTGCATCAACCCAAATCTACCATTATGTAACCGACAAAAATAGAAGCATGGCTTATTTTCACTGTGATGATTATGCAAGTCTCAAGTCTGCAGCAGTTGGTTTCATACTTCAGGAAAAGGAGATGAAATGATGTCTGCTGAGAAGTTTGGAAACACATTCAGAAGAGTGACACACTAAAGTTAACTTTCGCAAACAGTCTGCTGTAATGTTACTTAAGGTAATGTGTGCTATGTAGCTAATCGGCTACACTTAATGCTAATGCACCTGTTTGTTATTACTCTTAGTGAAAGTGATATTAATGTACTTTATAAGGCAGCATTTAGAGAGAGAGAATAAGAGTTCCCAGCTATAGAGGCCCTCAGTACGACTGACTTTGTTAAGGTTAAATATATTTTATTAATTTAAATTTATGAGTTTTGTTTTTTGAATTTTCTGGTTTATGAATTTTTTTTTTTAAATTTCTGGTTTACGCTCTGTTATTGAGAGACATGCTTCTCACACACAAAGGCCTGAAACACACACAAACAGGATCTGTGGACATGTATTAGTGGAGAGATGTCAGAGTCCCTACAGACTGAGCTACTTTCTTAACAAACCGTTACATGGCACCCGCCTGTCAATCAGGTCAGCTACGCGCCTAGCTATGGATAACACGTATCGTTCATGAAATCAAAACAGAGCAGTTTGGAAAAAAAAAAGTGTGTGCCCATGATGACACAAATCAGACCTATTCCGTTTTTTGTACCAGGCTGTAAACATGTTTGTTTATGCTGTAAAAACTGCTTTTTTGCCAATCATGTGTGTGTGACGTCCGGGGTTCCTGCAGCCAGCCAAGTGGACACTCGACGTACTGCAGGATTTTGTACTGGCTTCATTTTAAAAGATTTGAGGTTGCCATTTGTATTTAAGCAGCGCTGTCGGCCTAAAACAACAGAAATATGAATAATTAGTTTAACCGACTAGTAATTCTGGTGCCAACTACCAGGGGTGGTGAGATGTGATTGTTCCTATAATTGTTAAATGTAGATGATGGGGAAAATGGTTCCAGGTGTTAAAATGCCAGAATGATCGTTTACCAATCAAAGCTGCAGACATGGTGTAACATCTCGTAACTGCACATTTAAAAATGTACAACCTGGCAACCCGCATATTCCTCTTGTTACTGGCTTATAACTGATATCTGTATGATGTGACTAATTGTATACTCACTGATAACGCACTACTTCATAGAGGGTGTCCTTTTAGGGAATAAACACTCTGAGAAGGTTGATTTATTTGCTCTTGAAGGACAAACGAGAGACAGTTGAAAATTGAGAGAGGAGCTGGCACAGGGTACAAGATGATCTGCATGTGGGTGAGGGAGTACAAATTAATGATTAATGCATGAAGATGCATATTTATGTGAGGTGTAAATGGAAAATAGCTTCATCAGATCAACCTGGTTAAATGAATGCTGATGTAAATGTGGATCAGTGTGCGCTACATGCAGTGTCTATGTGTGAGTGATAACGCATGGGCTGTGGAGTCTGTGTTGACTCAGTCATACATAGAGCAGTGAACTGAACTCCCAGAGACTCAGAGGTGAGAAGTTGAAGGCCGGCTGTGATGACTTTCTGGCTCTCGCTCAGCCATCAGCATCCGCTCACCAGCACAATTCTGTGGTGAAGGGCGTACGTATTGTGCACGAGGGCTGGGTGAGGGAGTGTCAGAGTGAAAGATCAAACACTGTGTGTGTGTGTGTGTGTGTGTGTTTATGTGCGCGTGTGTGAGAGCGAGCGCAGGCCTGGCCAGCCGGTGCGAGTCACCGCCAGTAGCCATGTTTTATTCTGTTTCATGTTGCAGACACGCCTGCCACTCACTGTCAGAGCCAGCCCACTCAAATAGCTTCAAAGAGCTTCACATCAGCATCAGTGGCTTCATTAGGTGTACACACACACACACACACACACACACACACACACACACACACACACACACACACACACACACACATGCAGTGCAGCAGGGTACACAGAGGTTATTCTCTATGAGTGAGTCGAAGGTCATTGTTTTTTTTTCCTGCATGCTGGTTTTTATTGCTCTATATGGAAACTTGTCAGACTTGGTTCAGATTTGGGACACAGACTCTCACACTTGAGTCTGACTTCCCCAATTAGCAGTCAGTCATGTTCTGTATGTTTGGGGAATAATACTCTAAAATTAAAGCTTCTAAGACTTTAAAGTTGTAACGAAACTGACGGCTGTTTAAGGTCTTTTTAAAACAGAAATACCTTCCATTCATTATCAAGCACTGGCAACTTTTAAAGGATCATTCATGATACTTCACAGTTGGTCATTTTATGGAAAACATAAAAAATGTTGATGGCTCATCCTGCACATTGAAGTAATACTTTTTTCTATCTATTTTTTACACTTTATCAAATGGATATGTTTCCTTCCACTCTCATCCAGGCAGGTTGCCCCATGACACATGGAGTTGCTTTTCCTCTGACTAAATTGTTAGTTTGGGGTTTTTGGTTGGGGGGTTTTTTGAGCCCAGAATATTCCGTCAGATAACTCATGTTTGTAATTGTTTGAAATATTTACCACAGCAGCAGAATATAGTTTGTGTCCTCACCACTGCATGCAGATTTATTTTCCATGCCGACATTTGAGGAGTGATGAGATAATATCGTTAACCCTCTAGTCCGAGCCTGCATGTGCACGGGACATTTTTCAGCTTTAGTAGACGGCCAAATTGGGAATACTGTATGTGTTTGTCAGGTGATTTTGCAGAACAGTGCAGCAGGAGTCACCTGCCTGAATGTTTGTTAAGCACAGTGACACAAAATAAGTAAATCTTTCAGGTAAAAATTTCAGGTAAACTACCCCTGAAATCCTCCTGAGTTGCTTGTCACAGCCGATCATGCAGCACATGCATGTCACAGCGGGAGACTATCCAGGCTGTGTCCAACACAATGACAAGTGTTGCCTTTAAGTCAGTGTGTGGTGTGCACTTCAAGAAATTCACAATTCAGAACATACTGGTGGAATGAAAACATAATGAGGCATTTTCACAACGTGCATGGAGATCGTAGCGGTCGACTGCATACTGTCAATAATAGTCGCGTGCCAGTCGCAGCATATAAACGTCACCGCCCCCCAACCTCAGCCCTTTCCTGCATGTCACCCCCCCACTCTCTCCTTCCATCATTTCCTGTCCCTCTTCAGCTGTTCTAAACAATAAATGCAAAAAGCACCCCAAAAATAAATTTAACAAAAGAGCAACTCAAAAGTCTTTGAGCAAGTCATTTGCCGCTAAAATTTGTAAAAAAAAACAAATTTGATTCAGGATTAGAAATAGCAGAATTCATTTGGCTTGTATCAGAACCTTTTCCACTTTTACAGAAATGATCATCATCAGGAATGGCGTTCACACCCATGCAGCACTCCATGCATCTGATTTTGCATTACACTAAAAGGAGCTCAAAGCTAACATGCTCTTTGTCAGATCAAAACTCTGAATGTCACAAAGTTTTCTGTCCGCTCATTTCTGCCGACTTATCGTTCCTTCCACAGATCCTGCGCATCTGTACGAGATACACCCCAGACCAGGACACCATGACCTTCTCCGACGGGCTCACCCTCAACCGAACGCAGATGCACAACGCTGGCTTCGGCCCGCTCACCGACTTGGTGTTCACGTTTGCCAACCAGCTGCTGCCCATAGAGATGGACGACACAGAGACAGGCCTCCTCAGCGCCATCTGTCTCATCTCTGGAGGTGGGCGAGCCGGGGGCATTGAGTGAGGGGAGGGGTGGGAGACAGCAGGGCAGAAGGATATGAACTCAGATGGAAAGAAAAAGGACATAGATGTTAAGGAGAAGCATGTTTTCTTTTTCTTTAGACCGGTCATCACTTGTTGAAAATGTGAGGAAGTTGACTTGCCTTATCGTACTCTTACAGTTCAAACTTTAAAATTCAAACTTTTGACAAAATAAGAAGTTGAAAAAGTGACATTTGTCACCGTAATAAATCTTAAAATAGCAGAAGAAGACATTAGCTTCAAATGATCCCTTTACTAGTTTTTGAAACGCTCTGTGTATGAGAAGTACTGCTGGCTATATTTAAGATGTCTGTTGCTATTTTAACTAATACTACTTAAAGCCGTTTTCACACATGCACTCCTAAACATTTCTTGGCATTGTTAGGGGATGGGGTTGAGGGGTGAAAAAAAAAAAGCCCCAGGTCCATATTATTAACAACTTATCCAAGATGGCATACAAAGCAACGGAGTCCAACACTGTGGCAGTTAAAGCCTTCATACCAATGCTGTTAGATTAGACTTTTTCACAGTATGGAATAAAGAGGGGAAAAGAGCAAGCTGGCGAGCAGAACACAGTCGGAAGCAGTTTTATTACGTGCACCAAATTCTGGCCGCTCAGCAGTTGCAGGATAGAAATGTCATCACCCTCAGCCCCTCACTCAGTCACCCACTCACCCCCTCACTCACTCGCTCGCTCACTCACCCACTCACTCACCCCCAACTGTTTGATAACTATTTCATAGATTTATATAACTTTATAATTTATATATATATTAACAGTAAAACCAGTAGGAGACATGTTTTCCCACTCACTCACTCACTCACTCACTCACTCGCTCGCTCGCTCGCTCACTCCCCCCCAGTCACTCTCTCACTCACTCACTCCCTCACCCCATCACTCACTCACTCACTCACTCACTCACTCGCTCGCTCGCTCACTCCCCCCCAGTCACTCTCTCACTCACTCACTCCCTCACCCCCTCACTCGCTCGCTCGCTCACCCACTCCCTCACTCACTCGCTCACTCACTCACTGGCTGAATCACTCACAACATTACTGACTCACTGACTCACCCACTCCCTCACCCCCTCACTCCCTCACTCATTCACTCACTCACTCACTCACTCCCTCACCCCCTCACTCACTCACTCCCTCACTCCCTCACTTTTTTCCTGTGTGTTATCCCATTCACCTCGGTCCATCAGCGCTCTTCATTATAATCTCCTTAAAGGGAGATTTTGCATATTTTCAGCCGAAACTTTTACCCTGATTTAGGTCAATAGTTTCATATGTTCTTTGTATATCTCAGCATATGTGCAAAATGTATTGTTAGTCTAACAAAAGCATGTTCTTTTGAGTTAGAGGATGTCCTTGAAGACTTACAGACTGGTTCAGCTTCTGGTCTTACCTTTGCTTAAATTCCACACTAAAAAAAAAAAAACTACACTTCAAACAGAGAAAATGACAATGACTGAAAAATGCAGAGGATGTTATGGATGGAGAGACATCCTACAAGTTTTGGTCGACTGGATATTCAGCTGACTTGATATGTGCCTTGGTGTGGCTGGGAAAATTGCAGCAGAGCGAAGCAGATGCTGCAGCCGCTTTTGCAAAGTTTCAATTTATCCTTGCACTGCTGGTGAGGCTGCAGCACACACGGAGGAATAACTTGCAACATTGGACTCCAGTTGCCATCGTCACTGATTTGGATTGCACATAAAAGATGGTGAAAATAAAGCAACTGACTTCTGAAAATCTTGGGAAAGAAAGGCAAACTCAGGGGGCTATTGTCCTGCAAAGATTAAAATAACACAGCTAAGTGCTAAGTTTTGGGGTTTTTGAAAAACATCCTGACAATTATATTGTGTCGAGTCTCAGATAACTCGAGCCAGAGCCGATTAGATCAGCGTCTGTCTGCAAAGTCGTGTAACACTCGCCTTGTTTCTACATTGGACACGTCAAATTAAAATGATTTTGCAGCGTGATTGCATCATATATTTAGCATAAACTCAGATTTAGAGATGTAGACTGATATGAAAGATAATCAAGTGGAATGAACGAACGAATCCGCTCCACATTAAGCCGTCCCTGACTGCTCTCTGTTCTACATCTTCAGTCCGTATTGATTCCTCTTGTTAAATATTGAGCGGGGCTGCAGCTCAGTTTGGCAGGAGAGTAAGCCAGGCTCCACAGGAGTCTGAAACCAGGTCAAACACAGGTTGATATCAGTGAGGCAGCACAATCCTGACTGACAAACCATAGGGAGGACGGGAGGGGGCGGGTGAGGTGAGGGATGACATGCAGGTGTGTCACCGCAGCATCGGTTAGCTGAGTTTTCGACCGCCCAGCGGAAAAGATCCAGGATACAAAATCTCTTATGTCAGGATACACACACACACACACACATTTGTATTGTACCTACAGACAGTCCCATACTGTAGCTACTGTCAGTATGTCAGTACTGATCCAGCCCTCCGTTTCTCCCTCCTCCACCCGACATCTTCATCTCTGCTGGGTTTTATTCTCCAGTATATATTCAAATTCTGAAACCTCTGAGCCTCAGCAGATATTACCGGCTCTTGCATAATCCAGGGACAGTGTGAGACGCTTCTGATTGCATCTGCACTCGCACACCTCCACCTGCTGATTCCAGCGCACACACTGCCACCCTATGGCCGAGTCAGGAAGTGTGGGTGTGTGTTTAAGATCAGATCCAAATTGTAAAAGTTCTCATCAGTGTTTTATGTCTTTTTTTTTTTTTTAAAGCACTTTTCATTTTCTTTTTAAAACAACTTCCTTACTTACATAAGGAATATAAATATCTTCAACGTATCAAGGCTACTCTCAGACATATTTAGAGATTGTTATTTGGAAAAAGATGGTAAAACCCAGTTTGATGTTTTTAAATCATAGCGTTTGTGCTTTAAAGTAGACTTGCAGTTTCATTAATGATTTATGAATGTACTTTTTAATTATTTATTTACTCTACATGTCAAAAACAATTCCCACAACAACACGGGACACTGACAAATAACAGTTCCTCTTCTTTCTAGTTTAAGAATAGTCTTTTAGGATAAATCAAATAATTTCCTTTTTTGCATTCCAATCCCATAAACCGAACTAAACCACTCCTGGGTCTTTGATTTCAAATGTTGTGTAACACATCCTCGAAACATTGATGATTTCATTCATCAGTCAAGTCGACACTCAGCAGCGTCGCATTCTGTTAGTCAAACTTCTACTGAATTCCCGGTATGGTTTGACCCTGAAATGTAGAACAGTCGAGATTGAAGGCGTGGTTAGTGGCTTAATATGGATTTGATTTGATATGGGGCAAATGTAGAGGGGTCTGACTCTGTGTTACTCCTGCAAACTTAAAAGAGGAATGAATGGTGTTTCTTTAAACTTAATGTCACACTATGTAGGTGTGGTAGGGCAGAAAATTAGCCACTAAAATGTCTTTAACCGGAAAATAATTTAAGGTTTTATCTAAAAATCGAAACCAGAAGTGAGTTACCTGATGTGTCCCGATTTCAGGATCCTTTATTTGCTTTCCTCATAACTATCTGATCCTGTCAGAGAGCTGAAATCCCATCAGATCACACCTGATGAGGGCCGGTCTTTCCAGTGTAGCTCCTTAATATGGTGTTTAATACACTCTGTGTTGAAGGGAGGTTCAGAGGACAGGTGTTGTGTTGGTCCTCAGTGTGCAGAATCCTGGTCTCTGCATGGCTGCAGAACTTTGAATGAGACATCTGCTGATACGTCTGAGGAGTTCAGTTGTTGCTTCCTGCTGTTTGAGACTTTAAAACCCTCCATTATCAGAGCTCAAACGAAAGGATTCAAATTGCTTTTCTGCTCAACTTATCTAATTGTCAGAATCTCTGCAGAATCTCCCCTGCAGTAAATGAGTTGACATAACGAGATAAACTCCGCTTCTTAATCAAACGGGCTCCATGCTGCGTTACACGCGTCCGCCTGCAGCTTGTCTCAATCAGATAAAGCCCCAGAAATGAATTTGTCACCGTCGAGCCACAAGTCTGACTTTGTGTGTGTGTGTGTGTGTGTGTGTGTGTGTGTGTGTGTGTGTGTGTGTGTGTGTGTGTGTGTGTGTGCGTGCGCGTGTGTGCGCGTGTGCATGCAGACCGTCAGGACCTGGAGGAGCCCTCGAAGGTGGACCAGCTCCAGGAGCCCCTCCTGGAGGCTCTGAAGATCTACGTGAGGAAGCGTCGGCCCAGCAAACCCCACATGTTCCCCAAAACCCTGATGAAGATCACAGACCTGCGCAGCATCAGCGCTAAAGGTACAGGAAGGACATCGCTTATTAAGCATGTGTCATTTTATAGTTATTCCTAGCAGTCCTGTCGGGTGAGAACGCTCTACTGTACCTGAGCAAAATCATGTTTTAGCCAGAGTATGAAATGCACTTCCACATCCATACACATTTAGCAAATCTCTGTTGCATCGTCGGACACATTTCCAGTCGTAGCCTCCTTTGTAGAATAATTGTTATCCACCCTCTAAAGCTTTACAGTAACTGGGGTCTTGAGGTCCATATTACCAATTTGTACAAAATCGTTTGGTATTGCTCCAGTAGATCGTTTCAGCCAGCCGCAGTGAACCCGGCTGTAACGGCTTAATGTGCCTCATTAAAGTAGATCAACTTATCCATGGCAGACTAAAAGTGTCCGTCAATATTACATAAAGGATCCATGCAGAGGTAGACCTGTTTGAGGTCGTTTTTAGCTGGTTTATGAAAAAGACTGAGAGGCATCAATATTCATTTATGTGAGCAACAAAAGCAAACACGACGCATTTTAGGCTTCTCTGTCCCATAACGCTGGTGTTTGTGCTGGTAGCGCCCATTTTCAATACATAACCAACGCAGTTCAGCGTTTTCTTTTGGAACACGGCCGCTGGTTACTCTCACCTCTGCCTCTCTGACCAATCAGAACCAAGACGGGGCGGGGCAAAGTGATAAACTGCATGCTGCAGGATCAGCTTTAGTTCCTTTGGCAATGGCAAAAATTCTTGATGGGTGATGAATTCACAAAAAATAGATCTTTAAAGAGAGAGTCTTTATTATAAACCAATAACATCAGAGACCTACATTACTTTCTTCTAAGCCCCCAGACTCAATTCACAGAACCAGAGATTTTATGAGAAGAATACCAAAGTTTTTGTCCACAGACTGCTGCCTCGATCTGTTTGTGTTATTGAGTTGTATTGTATCTGAGCTGATCTTTGGAAACACAAAAGCCACGTTAGAAACCTGAACAAACCAGCAAATCAACGCCATGTTGGAGAGTTAAATGTTTTCTGCTAGTAAAGTCTGGTGGCTTTCACATGATCAATGTAACGGCTGTTCAAAGATCAGCTTACTCTGTCTCTGTAGCGATCCTTTCTGTAATGTTTAGAAAAACACACTAAACAGTCTAATAAAATATAGAGGATAGCAGCTAATAGATGAAACCTAGCAGCTATAGGCTAAATTGTTTTTATTTATGGATTGTGGAGACATGGGACCCTCCCAGGATATGATTTAAATCAGTGGTTCTCAACTGGTGGGTTGGGACCCAGAGGTGGGTCGTGGAGCCATTATAAGTGGGTCGTGAATGTGTGCCTTAAAAAAAACAAGTCTGTGTAGCCCTTTTTAAACATGTTTTTTTAAATCACTTACTTAATTCTGTCGCATGTTTTGTAGGTCCACAATGCACAATTTTCAGTAAATAAATCGAATTGGTTGTATAAATTAGAAATTTGGGTTGCAATTATTCACAGAGGAAGGTGGTGGGTCCTGCGGCTAGACAAGTTGAGAACCACTGATTTAAATCAATGTTAGGACATTCGAGCAGTAGTACCGTTAGCGCTAGCCTCTTGGCTAACATTAGCTCCCTCTAGACCGACTTATTTTAAGAAGAGGGGGTTTTCATTCTGAAAACAGTCTACATTTTACTGAAGCAACAATAAATAAAAAGTGTGTTTTTGTATCTTTAAGAGGTGATGGGGAGTATTTAGGTGTAAAAATAAAATGTGGTCATTGTTGTTTGTTAACCGTATCTCCCCGTGTGACGAGGCCCCAGGAAGCTTTCCCCTTTATCCCCCCTTACGGACGGCCTTGTGGGGTCACAAAGAGAAAGTACAGTATTCCTAAGAGCCTTCGTTTTCTTCAAATAAACTACAGCTTTAGTAGCTAAAACAACGTCATGATAGCATTTTATTGTAAAAGTAGTGTCTGAGAATGGTTGAGTTCCCCTGTAGCTAATAACACTTCCAAACAAACATTTACATATGAAGATTGTATTTCATTCCCAGCAGAACGCCTCGGTTATGGTAAGAACGTGACCTCACATTAACTTCTCTGCACTGGCTGCCTGATGCTGATTTGAACTCTCCAACTTTTAATGCACATTCTGGACCGGCTCATAGTGCTGAGCCTTTAACTCTGTATGAGCCTGAGTACACTTAAGATCCTCCTGCCCCTCTGCAGACCCCCCCCCCACCGCACCCGCCCCCCTAACTTTGGGATGACCTGCCTGAAGACGTTACTGTAGACGACCCTGTACTTGATCCCCTCTGTGTCTCGCTCTGTATCCTGTCTTTTACACTCTCCTTTTTGTGCGGTTGCATAGGTTTATCCTGCTGCTTTAGCAGCTTATGTTCTTACTGATACTTTTTTCTGTTTATTTGTCTCATAATCCTTTGTGTGTTGTATTTTTTAAGAAACACTTATTCTGGGTATTGCTCTTTGGTTTTATTTCTCCTTTTCATTTGACTTCCTCTAAAAGCAGCTTAACTTTTGCCTTTGAAGTTTACTTTACAAGTTAAATTATAGATGTTGTTTAATTTAGACGTTCCTCCGACTAATCACGTAATGCCAGAGGAAGCATGAAAAACAAGCCTATCACACGGCCTTATTTTAAATAAGACACCCAAAAATCTGAAACTAGAAAACAAACGCAGACTCTGTGTTCAGTAACTTTAATTTTTTGAAAGTTTTGACCTTGGCTCAGGGTCTTTATCAGTGGATGGAGCTTGCTTTGTTGTCATGGAGACAGGTCAATAATGACTAGATGCAATAAAAATGGAGACTAGGAGATTTGGTTGAGGTGCATTCTGCACTTTGGGGAACTTTAACTATTTGTGATCCAGGAGTGAGTTAATTTGTGGGGTGTGAATGACTAATGGGTAGAAAAAGTTTGCATCAGCCAGCAGCTTTGAAACGGGCTGTAATGGCTACAATGAAATCCGTCCAATAAGAGTTCTTGGGGTTTTGTCACTGACAGGCTCAGATTGTTATTTGAAGTGTCTGACAACTCTCCTATACATGATGTCAAGGTGTAAGCTGCATTTATGAAACAAAAAACACTTTTTGCACAACTCTTCTGAAAGTAGCCACACTGCAGTGAGAAATAACAGTTCTTGTATTTTAACCTTGAGGCCTTGTGACGTATTGGTTTATCACTGCCTTGATGAATCAGATTGTTTGTATCTTTTTGTTGCTTTGCTTCTTGAAAAGGTAAGCTTACGTCCAGCTCATCTCAATTACACAAACAATTCTCAGCTAGAGGATGAAAAGCCACCTGCAGGCTAATGCTATTTTCAGTATCAAGAATGAACATTGAACTTCATACTAATCACCCTAATTTTCTGTCTTGCAGGAGCAGAGCGGGTCATTTCTTTAAAGATGGAGATCCCTGGTTCCATGCCCCCACTCATCCAGGAGATGCTGGAAAACTCTGAGGGGCAAGACGGTCAGAGCAGCAGCAGCAGTGGTAGCAGCAGCAGCGGCAGTGGTAGCCGCAGCGGTAGTAGCAGCAGCAGCAGCAGCAGCAGCAGCAGCAGCAGCAGCAGCAGCACTTCAGTGGAGGCGGCGGCCAGTCCCGGCAGTAAGGACAGCAGCGCCGAGGACGTCCCTGCTGCTGAGTCACCAGAGTCGCCCGATGACACAGAGGGGGCTACAGCCACACCTCCCAGCGATGAGCCCTAGGAGGTACCCACGGGTGACTCCAAAACTCTCTCTGATATTCCTTTGCACAAAAAAAAAAAAAGGAACAGCCGGGCAAGGCTCCGAACCTCCTATAATCCCCTTGACCTTTCTCCTTTGCTTGGTATTACGTTATCTTTATATCCTATTTTTCTCCCCAAATATTTCCTCCTTGAAAAGAAAATGTTGACACGGAGGCGTCAGAGGATCAGTGCTTTGTGTATAATTCTGAATTAATCTCTTATTTGGTGTGGCGTCTCTGGGACCGGGACAGTGACAGGAGGGCATGGCCCCCCCGAAATCCGCCAGAGTTGATACTCCTCAGGTCTCCTGTGTAAATTCTTAACTGCATGACGGGAGTGATAAGTGGTTTTACTCCTCTCGCTCTCTCTCTATCTCTCTCTCTCTCTCTCTCTCTGTCCTCATCTCTTCATCTCTCGTATTGTTGGCATACGTACACTGTACATACCATTGTATGGTTAGATCTCTGTTTCTATGATGAATTTTGTGGTGCTTTTTTCATTGTCTTAAATATTCTCTTTGAGGCGATACGTTAAGGTTTAAAGCGGGGCTAATTGTAAGTCCCTCGAAAAGTTATCTAGAATGTTATTGCATATAGACATTATGGAAGTCTAATATTTTATATTTGTTCCTATATTTAAAACTGTTTTTTGTCTTTTATAACACTTCATGTCTCTACATGAGTGAGTGTACATCCACACCGCCAGAATGCAAAGCTTCTCTCCATATCGACAGCTGAGTCTGTTCAACTGTTTCCTCAAAGGAGGGAAGCACAACAGCAGAAGCCTTTGATACACACCCATCAGACCGACCGCGTCTGTTTAACTCGCAGTCTCGACATGAACCGCCGAGACCCGTCGCACAAGATTAGATTTAGAATAAGTCCGTCTATGAGATCAACTCATTTAGTGTCTGTATCCCCTCACTAAATCAGTTTACCTCACTGTCTAAACAAATCTGTTCAATTAGGTTGCCGAAATATGCCGGAGATATTTCTGCAGCAGGCTGTGATCACAGAGGACGTTTCTTTCTGTTACACTTTAACCGTGATTCAACTCATACTATGACACACTTTATATCATCATCTGGGCGGATTACGAGTCTGAAAAAGCGGATGTTGGGCCACAATTTGTTGATCCACAAGCTAAGACATCTTGAGTATTAGGCGTCCACATGTGCATTGTGGAATAAGTCTGGCTTCTCAACGGTCTACTATTTATGAACCCCATTTCCACCAAAATGATTGAGTTGTTCTTTTTTTTACTTTGTGCTAAAGTAAAAAGTCTGCAGGGCGGCAAGACATGATGTAAAAAAAAGGTGCAGAATCTTAGATGGAGGTCGAGGCGACAGAGTCTGACACTATGATCTTTTTTGTTTTAGCCTTTAAAGGCAGGGTTAAATGTCGAAAACTAGCATGATTTTGAAAGTAGCATTCCCTCAGTGCTCCGTCTGCACCCAACCCCTCCCCTCTGAGTTCCCTCAAAAGCCACGCCCCTCACTTACATACACAAGCGCCGTTGGTCCAGAAGCGGACCTCAGCTCATGCTTTGAGTGTGGGCTCGTGCACACAAGGGGTAGAGAGCGAGCAGGGAGACAGGGAGGCGTGTGATTGGTTCATCAGTTTGGTACCTCGTGGCAAGACATTGGTTGAAGTTTTTACAGCCTTACAACTGCTACAGATGACAGATTTTCTTTGTTCCTTTTTTCAGAGAACATGAGTTATTAACGTCTCTCAGGACCTAAAGACAATTTCAACCAGAATCTTAAAAAGTACAAAGAAAATTACCAACCCTGCCTTAAAGCATTAACAACACCGACCAAACTGACCTGCTGTAATACTTTTAAAAACCGTCAAAAATTATGGCTACACAGTCAAAGTGTTAAACGGAGCCTGTTTCTGTTTCGACTAGCTAACATGTAACCCTTAATGCTAAACAGAAGGCAATGATAGCCTAGCTTTAGCCTTTCCGCTAAAACCCTGAATCCAGGTCAGGTTTGGTCCATTCTCCTTGCCAAGAGAGTGAATCAATTTCCTGCTTGAAGTGACTGTAAATGAACATTTTACTTTGTCCTAATACGTCAGTGAAGACAAAATAACGAGCCAAAATTATGGCCAAAACTACAAAAAAGATTTCTGGAATAAACTCTTCGTCTTAAGCACTTGTGTTGCTAACATGTCAAAAAGCCCAAATGCAGTTTTGCATTTGGGCTTTCGATCTGATCACAGCCTTGTAGAAGCTTTGATTTTCAAACAGACGTCGGTCGATTGAGTGTGTATCCACAGCTAACAGCTTGTACTACCAACTGAACGCACGTTGGCTCTGTTATGGCCTTATGAACAGAGTTCCTGAACCCGCTCTCCCTTTTCAGAAGTGTCTTGATTGAACTGGTGAAACACGTTGGGGGGGGCAATGCAATCCTCAAAACAGACTGATGACCGGACCATGTGGGTCAGGACGATTGTACACTAATGTAGAAAGCACACGGTGGAGGGAACAGATCCCTCTCTCAATGCTCGCCTTGCTCTTCAGACTTGACAGTGTAAGCTACATTTAACGATGCAAAAGGAGATTCCAGATGACTTTTGAACCCCCTGAGAAGTGCAGTCGAGTAAAGCCTCTCTTTGGACAGCCGATCCAACTGAGCTCTTAATCTCATTGGCAGGGAAACAGGCGGTGTGTTTTACATCAGAGGAGGTGAAATTAAAAGATCCTAGAAAGCTGCTTTTCTCCACACAGCTGAGGTCACACATGACACTCAACAATAAGAAATAACCTCCATTTTCTCCACTAATAGGACCCAGATCCCTCGCTGCCCGTCAGCTCTCCCTGCAGGATAATAATTGGGTTTTTTAACAGCATAAGGGTACAAAACTAACTGAAGCACTTAAACATATTGAACCCTTGAGAAGTAGCTGTAGCTCTGAAGCTCCTGCAACCAGACGAGGAGGCTGAAAAGTTTAGGTTTAAAGAAATGAAGCACAAAAGTTACATGTGATTAATAATAATGATAATATCTGTTGGACTTGGTCAAGAGCACAACAGATGTCTCAAGCGAACTCAAATGAAGACATTTGTGCCAGCAGGTGTTGTATTTGTTTAGTCTGAATTTTCCCTTTTGTCCATCAACTATATTTAGTGAAAGGACGCATTGGTTTCTGGACCTCTTTTGAAGCCTGGGTTTGGCATTTTGGACATGCACTTTTCTTTTTGAGGGCCAGAAGTGATCATATTTGGACTAGAGGTTGGACACATGTAATGCTGTTAAATTAATCTGCACTATTATTGAGTGGATGTCTTTGCAGTGAGCAAAAGAGACAGAATGCACTGACCAAAATGCAACCCCATAACCCATCAGAGATTGTGTGATGCCGATTTAGCTTTAAGCAAATTCCTTTGAGGAGATATTTGGTCGTTGAAAGTGTCTCTAAAATTCAAGAAAAAGTGCCTTGTCCAACATTAAACAATGGCAATTGTATGCGGATTTTGTTTGCTACACCAGAAGCCCCAGAATAGTTGCAGACGCCTCGTTGGGATAAATCTTCATCCTACGTCCGCTAATGACACCAAATTGAAAAACCTGATTTAAAGGCAAAATCCAGTTGGACACCTGATTTTTGGCACAAATGTCTTTCCATACCTGCAGTCCTGAAAGCTTTTACGGAGGTATAGGCTGTATATGTGAAACAGTTCAAGTGACTAAATAAGTCGCTCTGCCTCGTGCAGATGATTTCAAAAAAGAAAGTCAGACAACCCTTCAGGGCAGTGACGGGTTCTGGGTCTCAGCAGCACATAATAATAACAAAAATCATCTGCATCCCATCCCTGCTCAGAAATACATATCATAAGGGAAACCAGAGCTGTTTCAGTTTTTTTTTTTTGTTTTTTAACGTGTTTGAATGTGAATAATGTCATGGAGTCTGTCAGAAGAATGATATGCAGTGTTAAGGAATACTTACTTCTATCTCAATGTAACATAAGAAATGCTCTCCCTCGGTTCTCTCTCTGTCTTGCTCTCCTGGTGAGAGATGAAGGGAGGCATCTTGGTGTTTTTTTCTTTTTTCTTTTTTTCTTTTTTTATTCTTGAAGATGGAAAACCTTCACAGCCGAAGAATGTCCACACCCACCCCTGAAGCATTAGGCTCCGCCCTCAGGCGCCTGACCGCAGCAGGGACTGTTATCTGTTCCTTTCGGGAAACAGCGTCACAATGCTGAATTACTCTCGTTCGTTTCTGTTGAATGTTGTACCGACGTAACTGTAATACTCTACTATCTAGCTCACTGCAGAGATGTTATATAAATGGTGTGTGCTTTGCATTCCAATTGGCAGCTCTGTGGAAAAGACGCTCTGTTATTTGTCCTTGGGAACATCGACACATCCAAGAGGGGGGGAGGGGGGAGAAGAAAAGGAGGAGGAGCTGGAACTGCGTGGGCTGATCTGAGCTCCACACGACACAAACGATTGATTGAGGACAAACAGAAGCCCACAAGTAGAAGAAACGGACGACCAAGCCACCTCAGCAGATATCGTTGATATGTTCTGTTCCTGTTTCATGTCAAACAACAGAGCTGCCCCCCCCCCCCTCCTCTCTCCTCAGCCAGGACGCCAATCAGCTGTTGTCAATCAATCAAACCCAATCAATCGACAGCTGTTTGGTTAAAAGGTCAACTAATGGACTAGGGTTGGATCGACATGGGGCTTTGAAAATGGACATTTAATCAGGTATAGTTGATGATGAAGGGAATAATCGATCAGATGCTCATAAACCGTTTGAGGTGTTTAGTTCAATCCTTTGACCCAAGGCCTTCAGGTTCTTCCAGACAACCCCCAAACACTGGTTATAGTTGGACAAATCAATACGTAATATCACTGAATCAAATGACTACAGAAATGTGTAATTTAGCATAAACCCAGAAAGCCAGGTCAGCATCCTCTGCAGCCTCTTAAGTGATTTGTTTTGGTTTTCTATCCCATAATTAACTTTAGTAAAAAAGCTTAAAATCAGTCTAACTTCCAGAAGTTACTTTACAGTACCTTTCCTGGCATTATTACGTACTTAAAGTATAGACTATTGGCATCTATATCCCCCAACATTGTAGCTCCAACCTAGCCCTACTGCTCTGTGATTGGCTGGCACTTGTTGCCTTCAGGGTCCCAATTCGAGGGCTGCTTCTATCAGAGGACGCATTGCCGTCCTCTGATACTTATGTGACCGATTGTGTCACAGAAGTGTGACTCATTCGAATGCAGCCGACATATTAACAAAGGATCCGTTCAGCGCATCCTTCATGGCAAAAGATACCCCAAGGTTTTTTACCTGATGTTAGTTATGTTGGCTAGTTCTGTTGCAGCTACTGGGGTTGCTAGGCGACAGAGGTCTACACAGACTGGATCCTTCTGAGGATGCTACCCCTGAAGTTTTTTCGATCCAAGACTTCAGGAGAAAACTGTGCGTGTCGAAAAGTCTGCTTTGATTTATCCTGTGACCTTTGATACTATGATCTGTTGGTGCCTAAAACTTACCAAGCTTTGAACATTTCCCAGAGTTAACCATGCATGTGGTTCAGTCCAGGTACAAACATTACCATGCCAACTTTTGAGGAACTTCAATTAGTTAAACATTTGGTTTATCGGGTCATGAACGGCGGTCTCCTAGGTGACCTATTGGCTCTTCTAACTAATGACAGCGGATGAACAGGGTGGTGGTCAATTGAAAAAAAAAAATGCAGAACTTTTCATACTGTCAGAAACGACACTGAATTAAATGGATCTATAATTATATTAAAAAGCAATGACGTTGTGCTCATAGGATGTTCTGTCTCCCCCAAGTGGACAAGTTAGGTGTTACAACCTCTTAGTAATATTTGGCCAAAAAAACTACTTGAAAAAGGAAAAACTACTTAATCCTTTTCTTTAATTTTGGCTGTAGAAATGCTTGTTTTGTCTTCTAAATTTTCAAAAAGGGAAAGATTACTAAGAGAGTATTTACACTTAGGAATGTCAGCGGATGAATAACCCTTGTGATGTAACATTTTGTTGCTTTCAAGTTTCATCCTTTTATGTCCTAAGGGTCACGTTTTTTTAAATTGTTTTAAGGACATGTTATCACATGAAACAAAAGAACAGTGAATCATTTTTGTGAATCAACTGAGGTGAATAGAATTGTAACTATTGGCAGCTCTGGAGACAATTTGTCGCATGTATTAGTTTACATTTTAAGTAGGAAGCTGATGTCGATTACTTCCCGCTTGCTGAGTAGCATTACGCTAACAGAAAACGCAAAGAATAGCAGAATGAAAGGTCACTATGAACCCCACATGTCGGTCTAACCCTAGTTCAAAGGAGCCAGAAAACATGACTGTGAACCTCCAAATCAATCATTAGCAGCAGTTCTGTTGTCGTCCGTCCTGAAGGTGTTCTTGGTAAAAATCACAAACTGTCCACAGTCGCCTTTTTTTCCTCTGAAAAAACCCACCACCAATCACATGCAGTGTTGTATAGTCGTGTTAATATGAGGCGAGAGGGTGGAGCAGGCAAGGGGGTGTTAAATGTTTTTTTCCCATCAGCCCTTGCTGCCGGCCCGTAAGGTGAATTGGACCTCAGGAGATGCTCCGAGGTCTGAGCTTCGATCTGAATCAGCTCTCCATTTAAATATTGTCTTTGTTTGTACATTAACATATGCTTTTTATGTTCATATACTGTTTAACTTTACCATGAACTGTCCTGGCAAAGTAATAAAATATATTTATTTTAAAATGTGTTTGTGCATCGATTTAAAAACAAACAAAAAAAAAAAAACTCATCTGTACGGGTGAGTTGACAGCAGAGCAGATTCTGTTTGGCACATTTCTATCATTTTCTGCTCTCATAAAAATGAACTCCAAGAACTGACTATAATGACAGAACCCATGTTTGAGAAAATGTTTTGTGCATTTTCATTTTATAGATTGAACCTGGTCCCAGCTGTTTACATGGAGGAGGCGGGGCTTACGACCTACGCTGCAGCCAGTCATAAGAAGGACCTCAAAATGTTTTGGCTTCACTTTCTAAAAGTGTCATGTTGTCCATCTTTTTATACAGTCTATGGCAGCAACATGTTTCTAACTTACAAGCTAGTTTTATTACTTTCATCAACAGCTACAAATTGCATCTCTCCTTTTTTTTTCTTCTAAGATCTGTTTGGGGTGTTACTCCTTCACTTGGATAGGACTGTAGAGAGAGCAGGAAACAGGGAGCAACCCGACTGCCTGGCCGTCAGTGCCCCAGCATTTCACACTATTGGTTTAGACCCCTCCTTCTTTTTGTCAACAGGAAGTACAAAACTAATGACTCTTTTTTTAACAGGAACCATGATATCCACTGAGTGTGACAGTATTAGTAAAAGAAGTTCTTTATGTTATCCTACAGTAGGTGAGTCATGAAAGAATCAGGCCGGAAACAAAACAGTCATTTCATTGTTTACTTTCAACTTCATGTTCAAAAAGTTTCGCATTATTTTAACAATTAAAATGTGCTAAAGCACAGCGTTCTAAACTTCTAAAAGCCGCTTTCGGACAAATACAGAACATTTCAATGAGCATAAAAAAAGAAACCTGTATATGTATAATAAAAAGTGTAAAACACCTACACATTAGAAATCATTGACGACACCATTAATGCAAATAAAAGGAAACAGGAAATGTACAAAAGTCTGAGGGAAAACAGAGGGAGGAGGAGTGTGTTGGGAGTGTGATCAAAGGTTGCTTTAATCGAACATGTCGTCATCGTCGATGTTGGCATGCTCGTGGTCGGACTCCACATAGTATTTCACCTCCTTCTTGGCTCGGCCGGCACGGGACGAAGTGTTCATCACACTCAGGCTGTCGTCGTCTTCAAAATCGGAGGGAGCTTTCTGCGGTTTCTACACAGAAACAAAATAAAACACTTTAGTAAAGATACCATGTAGCTCATTAATGTAGTTGCCTGAGATCTGTAAAGCTGCATTTAACACATATAGACACATACATTTTGACAGAGTCAGAGGAAGATGTCAGAGACTAATATAAATAAATACTTCAACACTGATACACTGAAGGCGCACTCACACTAGCAAAGATGTCCCGTACCATACTTAAACAGGATTGCCTGCACTCACACTGCTCCAGGAATAACCGGGCCTGAGCACGGTTACCTCTTGTATATTACGTCATAATACAGCACATGCATGACTTTACGTAATTATGAAGCGTGCTTAGTTTACAAAACAGGCGGACTTGAGAGAGAGGGGGTCACACATCAGAGAAAAACAGACCATGACAGCTACTTTGTGGCTTATTTTAAGTCATGTTAGTCAGATACAGCCAGAACACTCCAGATTTCTTGATAATGAAGGCTGTCAACGCTCTGTACCCCGTGCTTGTGATAGTGCATGAACTATACCGTGCCGAAGCACATCTCTTCAAAGTGTGCCAAGGACCAAGGAAGTGCACCGAGCTTGTGCATGAATCGGAGCGCTCACACTAGTCAAATGCCCAGTTTGAGTGCGCCCCTATTTACAATCTATATCTCCTCATGAAACAAAGAGGCTTGGACTGAGCCACACAATAATAGACTGAGGATATTAGATTTATTTCCTTTTTTTGTAAGACATGATGATGTTGTGATGTTAGTTTTAGTTCGCACATTGCTGCCTGAAGCCGATGCGCTGGCTCTTGAAGGACTTTTCCTTCTTTCTGCATGTTAGGGTTGCAGCAGCAACGGTATCAGTTAGTTGTAACTCTCAACATTATTAATGTCTTTGAGCTTCTAGTGACTTTAAGTAGTAACTGTGACGCTTCAAGCTGGCCTTTTACAAAACTGAGAAAGCTACATCCCACTTTGAAATGTGGTTCACTGAACACTAGGGGGTGTAAAGGTACACGTACTCGGACTGGACCGTTTCGGTACAGGGCTTTCGGTCAGGCGGACCGATCCGAGTACGGGCGGAACAGAAGGGCTTTAATCTGTGTTCCCACACGGACCGCAAAGCGGAAGCACACCTCAGGGTGGAGGAAGGCTGCGGCCCGCTGGTATGGGACACAGCTTTTACTTAGTGACTTGTAAAAAAAAAAAAAAAAAAAGTTCAAACATAAACTGTGCAAACTGTGCAGATTACTAGTTCCTCGAGCCCTGTCGGAAAATGTACCGAACCGAAGCTTCAAAACTGAGAACCGTACCGAACCGAAATATTTGTGTACCATTACACCCCTACTGAACACAAATACTCTTAGTCAGACGGACCTTAATCTAAGAAACAGTCCTTTGAAATGCTGGTCTTCTTCTGGCTCTGTGTTTAGTCTTATTCCATCCCGAGGTTGTACGGCTCCTTTACAGACCCTTTTGTGTAAGAGAGGGTTTCTTTTCAGTACGAGATATAACAGCTTTCTTTCAGCTCCTTTTCTCAAAAAAACTAGGTAATGGAACATATGCTTCAAAGGATTTGTTCCTACACACGTACTGCACACTACAGCTTGTTTCATTAAGATGCAAAGCAGAAGACGTAACTTAACCATGATTATATGCACCGATGCTCCTGTAAATGTTTACTTTTCGGACCAGATTCTGAAAAATACGCATTTCATGGACACCATCTGAAGTTTTTAATCGGTTCTCAACGTTGCTGGCATAATATCAAAACTTTTCCCCCCTCCGGGAAGTTTTGGGAGACCTTCACAATTGGATTCGCGATTTATATACTGGTGTGTCTTCTAATCCAGATTTGATGGTTAGTTCCAGTTAAACGTCTTCCCCCATCACTGTTTCAGTAGCATCTTTTATACATTCTACACGTCACACAGCAGCGCTTCATCCTCACAAACACAGGCATACAACTCACTCTGGCCGCTGATCTTGAAGTTTTCTTCATTGGACTGAATTCTTCTTCAGAACCGGAGCCCTTCCTCTTCCTCCCCCGACCTTTACCTGCACAAAGAGCACCAGAACAAACTTGACCGAACCCGTCACCACCAGGAGGAATGTGAATGTGCTTTATTTCATCGTTTTTGGTTGCATACCTTTAAGAGCTGGTGATGGCTTCTTGGACCCAGTGTCAGAGTCGGAGTCCCAGATGGACTTATCTGGTTTCTTTGCTTTTGGTGCTGGTGATTTCTTGGGTTTGGGGGTTGTAACAGAGGCTTTCTTAGCTGATGCTGTTCACACAAAGACACACAAACATTATAAACAACACGTAAACCTCAGCACTTTGCTGCATGTCAATCTCTCACTCTCTCCACCTAACATCTCCTGTCTCTCTTCAGCTGTCTTTCCAATAAAGACAAAAATAAATATTTTCTAAAAAAAACAAAAAAAACATCTTATATCACAACTGAAAGGTCAATCTCTGTCGGAGGTCCTTTCTGTAATTGTGTCACAAAAATAATTAAAGCTAAAGTCTACCTGTGGCAAGAACTAGCACTTACAGCACTTGCATCACTTTAAGCATTTCCCTCAGCGGGTTAAGTAACAGACATTACAGCTTGTTAGCAAGTGCCAGCTGAAGGAGCAATTCCAACACAAGTGCTTTGTAGTGTTTGTAGTGTTAGCTATGATCTTCTATTAGGGCTCCCTCTGGTGAACACTGGGAGTCATTACCTTTCATTTCTGGCGTTAGTTTGCTGAAAGAGGAATAAGTGGAAAAGATGCCCCGGTCCTCCTCGCTCTCTGACTTCGATCCGTCTGTAAGACAAGCACAGGTCAAAGTTCAGCTGCTGCACGTCCTGAGCATGTAGAGTAGACACATATCTGACTGTAATGGTAAAGCAAATCATTCCCTGTGTGTTTAGTTCTGACCCTGCTGGCTCACTTTAACAATCAAGCATTTCTATTGTGGAGAAAAGACGTACAGGTGCATTCTCTTTCTCCACATTTTGACTTTGTTTGGTGCTTACTTTTTTTTGCATGAATGTGTCAAACAAACTGATGGAGCTAATTAAGCTTAGCTAGCTCCAAAATGCACCTCGAGTCTGCAGTGCAGGATGGGGAGAGGACAATAGCACACCACTGTTTTTATGATAGTTATTTGTAGCTGTTGTTTATATTATCCTAATAATAGAAAAACTCTGTGTTGTTCTTAGCGCCATGCTAAAGCTAAATAGCATCACAGTGACATCTTATCGAGGTTGCGTCGAGTGATGTTACACGTTCTGTGATTTTGAGATCAGTTTTCTTCCATTGTGAGCCACATTGAAACAATAGTTTCTTTTAATAGACTTCTGTGCAGATCTTTGTAGACAAAGTTGTTATTTCACATATTTAGAATACTGTCTAAATACTACATTACAGCTTTCATGTGTTATTTTTTGACACATCTGCTGTTAAGACTATGCTACCTCCCGCAATCTAATGGTTCATGGTATAATTTTGAAGATGCTGTGATTACTTTCCCGTCCCATATCCCACGCCTTTATTCAATGTTCTTCAACTTCAATTTTCAATTAATATTAATTTACAGCTCCATCAAACAGGAAATGTGTGTTTCTACTTATTATTTTTGCACTGTGTGTGACTTTGTGTACTGTCAGGCTTTTAATTTATTTATTTTTTTAAATAGATCTCGGGGTGCATTCCCACCTAAGCTGTTTGGCCCGTTTGAAATTAACTCTGGTGCCCTCTGTTGGATAGTTTGTTTGGTGTGGGATGTTGTGAACGCTCAAATGAACCCTGGTGCGGACCGAAGAACCAAACCCTGGTTTTTGTTGAGTTATTACATCACCTCAAATAATTCTAACAGTTATCAAAGCCAGAGAAATCCGTAATTTTATAGTTGTAAAGTTGTGTTGTTTTGGCGGTCTCCATGACAGATACAAATGTTTATGGTTGCCATGGAAACACGCGATGTTACGTCAAAAACCGCTGCATAAGGAAGCGTGAGCTGCTGCTGAAAGCTGCCGTACTGTTGCTGTATGTGCTGCTGCGATAAAAACGTCATGTAAATTAAACTTGGATACATTAGCTTGTCGGTAAACATATTCTCTTCCTCACGTCGGTTTCGCCCGGTCGTCATGACTACGGTTATCTTGGACTTGGTTTTATTGCACGTTTATGTCTCTTATGAAGACAAAGAGAGCAGAGGATGTGACACTGTTATTTGCGACGTTTGTGCAATGAGAGTTTGCAGGAAAAACAAGAAATCACCCAAAAGTAAGTGCCTAAGGCTTTTATCTTTGTTGCCATGGTATCAAAGCAGGTATCAGTAGTGTTTGATACAACACAAGTAGAATCCAAAGTGTACATTTTGGAATCGTGACGACCCTATATAATATTAAGGTTAATATATATCGGTTTAGGACTGGACAGCCGTACAGAAGTAACTTGTATTCCACAATTTTCTGGTAAAAACAACAAATGTAGTTCAGTGTCGCCCTGAAAATGACAGAAAACTTCTCCAGTTTAAGAATTTAAATCATTACGCAGACAAGATGATGACATCACCAAACTCTACACTACAGGTTAGAAACCATGGACGGGTGTGATGACCACCAACACTGATCTGTACTCACCGCTGTCATTGCTCTTTTCAGAGAAGGTCGACTTGGTCGAGAAGAAGCTGGTTGTCTCTTTCTTTTGAGCTACAGGTGTGGACCTTCAGAGAAGCAGAAACAACTTATGTTCATCGTCATTTTCTTTTTATTCCGGGGCGTTTTTTTCGCCTTTATTTGACTTCAAACAGGTGAAAGGTGACATGAAATGACGGGGACAGAGACGAGGCATGCAACAAAGGATGACATGGTGGTATCATGGTGAGTTTGTTAGACTTGGTGCACAAAGACGCTGCAGAATGTCAGTAAGTTGAGTTTTAATCTAACACAAACAAACATTGCATCTCAACAGGTTCAGATGAGCTCCTGCTGTTTGAATCTTACGTGGTCTTTTGTTTGGAGGGAGAGAAGCAGTCTTCATCATCGTCGTCGTCGTCGTTGTTGAAGCTCTCCTTCGTCGCAGAGGAAGTGAAGTCGTCTTTGAAAGACCTCACAGGAGAAGAAGGCACATAGTCCTCCCCGTTCTCCTCTTCGTCTGCCTCCTCCTCCGAGAAGTCAAACGTGTATTTGGGTTTGGAAGCTGACAGAGAGGAGCAGATTGTGTCAAACCACATTATTCAGATTGCTGTGGATTTCTCTTGTACAATAATTATGAGTGTTGCGGCTGGGTTGCATCAGCCTGCGCCCTCAGACGCCTGAAGCGGACAGAGAATAATCAGACCGGGGAAGCGCAGACACAGTTCACAAGTTATTTTTGGCCTCGGGCTGCTTCGAGTGGAGTGAAATGAAATGCTACAAGTCGATGTGTAACCAGCTGCCTGGCGCTCGCCGTGCTGCATAATCAAAGAATTTGTACGCGTCGAAACTGAGACTGAAAGATACATAAATGATGTTGTAACAGTTTAACGAGATACAACAAGAGAATTATAATATCAAATGAGTGCTTTATTAAAACTTCAAACTCTTTGTGGGCTCAGCTCTTGATTAGTTTCAGTCAGTGAATGTATCCCGGCCCACTCCTCAAGGGGAAGAGTTTTCTTTTTTTTAAATTACATACCCAAATGTAAATTGGAGTCATGATCGCTGAGGCAACCTTTATTAGAAAAGAAACGTTTTTGGTGGTGCCGGATACCCTGGTGGTTATGTTGCACGCCCTCTGTGTAGAAGCTATAGTCCTCATCATGGTGACCGTGGGTTCAAATCTGACCTCAGCCCTTTGCTGCGTGTCGTCCCCCCACTCTCTCCTCCCAGCAGTTCCTGTCTCTCTCCAGTTGTTAAATGGTTATTAGCAGACACCTCTTCCTTAATGTTTCTCCTGCACAAAAGTTATCTAAAAAACTTTTCTAACTAAATCCTTATTTTCTAAAACCATTTTCACAAAATATTTAGATCATTAATTAATCATTTCAGGAGGACTGCTCCGGAGACTCTCCTGGCTTTGCCGTTCACATATGCTCCTCAAAGCGGGAGACCAAGTTTAGCCTTCATTGTGCTATAACTTCCTTCTCTATAAATATCAAAATATGCAGTGTGCTTAAAAAAACAAGCAGACTTTACTTTTTATCAAACAAGGTGGAAATAGTGTGGAGGACGTGTTGGCTACAACTGCAGCGATTTCAAGTGAGGGTGAGATTGATGTGTTTTCATGTTCATTAGATTACACTTCACCCCGTGTACACACAATACTTGTTTGTATTCTCTGTTAAATGAGGCTTTTATGACAGGAGGATCTCATTACCCTACAAAATTTAGACGTTTCTAAAGGGTTTTTGTTTTACCCGATTGCCTCTTGGAGATGATCTCTCGGGGGATGACGACGGGATCAGCCTCCTCCAGCTCGCTGTCTGACTTGGAATCGTCTTCAGACCAGGGGTTTCTCTTCTTCACCTTCTTTGCAGAAGAACCTTTGGGTCCTGGAGGTTTTCTGACTCTGGGAGTTCCTGCAACACAGTAAACAAGATTACCAGACTGTTTTTTTTTTTTTTTTCCTGTAGACGGTCGGTTTTCTCACTAAACTCGGGAGGAGCTCAGGGTTGTTCAATAATGGATTACAGTTTTCTCACAGTGCTGCAAAGCTTCAAAGAGACCCGTGGATAAAACTGCTTTCAAATCAGTCCAGCACAGTTTTCCTCGCAGAGAGAACGCTGTGTCATCTCTTGACAGTGATTGTTGACAAATATCCGTCTGTGCTGATAAATCATTTATCATCTGATACGGAACAATTCTATCAAATCTTCAACACTGCCTTCAAACTTCTGTCTCAAAAAGTTTGCAACTGGAAGACATTTGACTTTTTGTCCTTTCCGGATTTTTAAAGGGGGATTCTGTGGCATTTGCCTGTTTCGACTTGAGTATCTGATCTGACAACATCACAGTGTGTAAGTATTTTACACGGGTCTGTCATTAGTATTATAACAAAGAAAGTCCTTTTTGTATGTAAAACTGTTTGTGAGCTTGTCTGTGTGCTGTCTTGTGAAGTGCTCTTTCATGGGTCCTGTTGTGGAAACATTTGTTTTATGTTTTTTTGTAATCACATATTATCACCCGTTTCTATTTCAGCCCTGCTCAGAACCAAGACTGTATGGCTGCATCCTGGCGCTCTCTCGTCTGTGTGCTCTCGCCTGGATGCCTGAAGCCAAGCCCCCTGAGCTTCTTTTTCAACATAAAGCTCCGGAAATAAAAATATCAGTAGTGTAGGCCAACATGTGATATATTACAAACATACTAGGTGGTTAAAGCCTCTGTCAGGGCTGCAGGCTGAAGCTGTCTGCTTGAGCAATTCAAACCTCTTGATACCAAAATGTAAATGTAGCATTGACTTTAAAAAAAAACAAAAAAACAGCATTCTTAAAATGTCTACTTTTACTTACTTTACTACATTTGGACAGAAATGCTAGCTGCTTAATCTTTTAAAACTTCCAGGTGAAAAAGGAAATGAATATTAGTTTGAGTTGAGTACTGACCAGGTTCTTTCTTCTCCTTCCTCACACGTGCAGCTTTTGGCTTGACCACAGGGATTTCTGCCGGTGCTCCTTCAGCGCCCAAACCAATGACATCATCATCGAACTCTAACTTCACTGCAGCGTCTGCAGCGTCGCTCTGATACAAAAACACAACTTTTAATAACCCTGGATTTTCTGGCGTCTGTCTTCTTCAACAAACATTACACGGACAGTTCTCACCTTTTTCTTTCTTGACAGTTTCTTAGCTGCGTCAGATTTGATCGCCTGAGTCGGGGGCTCCACCCTGCGACCAAACGGTGAGGGCTGGGTCTCCTCCAGGTTCAGCTTCTTCGCTTTAGGTTTGCCCACCTTCCCTTTCACCAGTTTGACGGCCTTTCCTATAACCTGGTCCTCTCGCTCCTGGGCCTCCAGTTTCTAAAAAACATGGCAAATGTTAAGAAGCTATTTTTTAAGACCATAAATATACGAAGATCTGAAATAGAGGCGGAGGGACAAACAGAGTTAAAAATCTTGAAATAACCTTCACACTTATAGCTCACAGCACAGATCAGTCACACGCGCTAGTACTCTCAGCATCTCTTTGGATCAAAAAATATGTTTTCATTAAAGAATCTGGTTCAATCATTTCAACATTTTTCTGAAGACATTGCAAGTTAAAGTTTTATTCAGGCAGAGTGAGATCATCGCCTGTTTGCACCTTGAAACCTTGTGCTATGAAACATTGAAGCAGTAATTGTTGCATCAGATGACAGTATATACTGTACCTAAATAAATAAATATTTAATTTCAGAGGGAGACTTTAATACCACTACAGGTTACAGCCTCATGCCTTTACTTTAACATTTTTAAACCCTTAAGTATTTGTAACAATTTAACGGGTTAGATAAAACACCTGTTTTGTTTAGGACATGTTTATGTGCTTGAAGTTCTATGTTAAAATGATGAAGTACTTATAAGACTGAAACCAACCTCCACCAGAAAGTTGATGAACTTTTACAAGAATAAAAATTGACTCTTTTGTAAATAAGCACAGAAAAAGTAGAAGTAATTGAACACTGTTCGGTGAATGAAAAAGCTTTCTCAGCAGGGAGCGGTGAGTATGACATTTGTTGCTCCCATGCTTCAAAAGCCACCCTGTCAGGTGTTCTGAACTTTCTACATCATCTTCAGTGCTGATTAACTTTCACAGTGCATGAAGGAAAAAAAAAAGAGTAAACAACTTACATCCAGCTCCTCGACGAACACTGCCAAGTCTTCCTTCCACAGATCCTCTGGACTTTTTCTTTGCAGCTCCTGAAGCTCTCCTCTCTGCACACAAACACACATTCACTTTGTTAATCAACACGTTGGCTTTACAACTTCAGACAATGTATTTGAACTCTGGTCCTGGATCACACTCCACTGAGTTTGAGTGTGATCATTAATAAATGTAATCGCTTCAATAAAAATTCCTGACGTGACAGATTATGTCCTGGTTTAAAAGTAGCTGCTCCTCGACGTCATATACAGAATATTACCGGTACTTCTTTGAAAGTCTTGATTGTCTTTGATTGGACCCCCTGTTTGTCTCTATCCTTCTTCCAGAATCTCCCTCTATCCCATTCATCAAGCCAAGTGCAGATTCAGCAGACGGCTGTTAATCATGAGTCTGGTTCTGCTCGAGGTTTCTGCCTCTTAAACGGACGTTTTTCCTCTCCCCTGTAACTTTGATAAATGTTGCTAAGGGCAACATGATGGATTAACGCTGGGTCTTTGTAATATAGCAAAGAGTAAGGTCCTTTACCTGCTTTTTATGAAGTGTCTTGAGGTAACATTTTTTATGATTTGGCACTATATAAAGATTGACTGATTGCTGTGAGAAACAAAATCAGTGTTTTTTTCTGAATAACAGCTTTTGCATGGAGAGAAAGGCTTATTACTCTCACTGTGTTTGATCACAGCCTTTATCTAACAGTGAGCACTTAAAGGCTACATGCACTCCTCAGAACTCCTGGGTTGCTTTTGTGTCTGCTTCTTTTTGTCATGTTGTTGTGACTTCCCTGTGTTCAAGGGGTCCAGTATTTCTTAACTTTAAAGTTTATTTTCTCTCCTTTAACACACACAGAAATCGCATAGAACTACTTTAAACTGTGTTTTTATGAAGTGCCACTTTATGTCTGTGAAAAAAAAGTTTCACCTTATGACTTTTTTACCCTGACTATCCCCAGAAATTAAATCGTAAATGTCTTTTTTTTTTTAAACTACATGATAAACAGCGGAATAGTCCAGTTCTCTTTTCATAAAAACACGAACTTACCTGCTTCATCAAGGTGTAATTAGTGCGATTGAAAGAAATAAAAATGTATGATCAATAATACCTTTATGTCCCTCTGTTTGAGCAGTTCCTCCACCCTCTCTTTAGTCAGGCACCACAGAGGCATGTTGAGGATGTAGTTGAAGTTGGGTCCTGATGAGGATCCAGAGTCAATCGAGCTGTCGCTGTCATCAGCGTCGCGGAAATCTTCTTCCTGAGACTGTCAGAGATAAACAGGAAACACTGCAATGATTAATGTGTAATGTATTAATGTACATCTACTCTATGATGTAAGTCGCTTTGGATAAAAGCGTCTGCTAAGTGAATTGTAACACTGTAATGTGTAAGAGCAGCACCCCCTAGTGTTTGATATTAATATGACTAAGACCATTTCTTTGGGAAAAGCATTATCTAATGTTTTCATCTGGTTGTGTCATTGTTGCTTAAATGTGTGTGTGCAGATGTATTCCAAAGCCGTTGTGCCAGTACCTTCTCCTGAGACTTGGACCAGGCAGCAACTGGATCAGACTCGAAACCCTTCGTGACCAGCATACGGATCAGCTCACGCTTGGATTTGTTTTCTGTAAGCACAAAGAAATACGGTTTACAAATAGAATCATAATAAATGAATCACATTAAATTGACATTTTCCTTGTTTTTACCGATTGAGATTTTCCCTTCGATCTTCTCCAGTACAAAGCGGGCCTGGTTGGACAGTTTAGAGGCCTCGGCTCCCAGGCTGCCCAGCGACCAGTCCTTCCTCAGTTTGTAGTAGTGCAGACGGAGCTCGAAGAATTCCTTGAGGATGTCCTGGACTGAATCGTACCTCTTCAGACAACCCATGTGGTCAAACAGCACCTGAGGAGCACGTGGTTTAAAATCAGTTAATCACAAACTAAAAAAAAAAAAAACTTAACCAGGAATTCATTTAAAAACATGGCCAATTTATTTTTATACATTTCAAAGTCTAAATGAGTAACAGGTTCAAAAAAGTTTTAGGATTTAACAAGTTGACCGCTTCAAGCAGGCAGCAGCAAAATGGGCTGCAGTGGCTGCAGAGTTACACTTGGCAGGTTCAGATTAGAAAAAAAATATAGAAACACAGGCTAACTTTTAAAGAAGATTAGGTAAACTCCTGGGGCACTGGTGGCCTAGAGGCTAATATCCTTGAAGGTTTAAGTTTGACCTGCAGCTTTTTAGTAAGAGAAACCCATGAAATCAGTGTTTACCATGGAGTTGCAGGTCAGGCTGGACTGCAGCTTGAAGACTTTGTGGAGTCCAGCTGCCTCGGACTGCGCCAGCTTCTCTTCAGACATGCGCACCACAAACTTGACTGTGGTGTCGGTGTGGTACTCCTTATAATCGTTGATTAGAGCTGGTGTTTTGTCAGTGCCCTGCAGCATGGGCTCCAGCACAGACTCTTTATAAGACTGAAAAAAAAAAAACAGGGAAGAAACATGGATTATTTACAATGATAGAAAGACAATTAGGAGAAAATAACTGACTAGATACTTTGTAATCAAATAAATAGGCCGAGTCTTACCTGTGTCCATGTCCGAACAGGAAGCTCTGTGATCTCGATGGTGTTCCTGTCGATGACTGACACCTCTCCACTCACCAGAAACTGGTTCTGACCCAGTTCATGGAGCAACCCTTTGAAGCCTTTGTAGCTGGGAAGCTGTTTCAAACCAAAATACACACAAGATGGATCTCAGAGAACAGTCAAAATTTCTACCAAAAAGGAAAAAAAATCTAATATAAATATAAATATATTTGTCTGCATGTTCAGTCAAAGCAACATGCCATGAAGGGAACCAATCAGGAAAGCTAATCTGTGATTTTACACAAGTTTTAACACAGTATGTCAATTCTGTCCGCCAGGGGTCTCTCTGCTCTTAACACTCAAGCTGTTTACCATTGGCAGGGGGTCCTGGTTGTTAAGCAGGCGGTTGATGTTGTTGACGATCTCTCGGGTGTCGTAGTTGGGGATCTTACATGCCCATCCTGTGCCGATGCCCTCGGCTCCGTTCACCAGTACCATTGGGATGATGGGAATGTACCACTCGGGCTCCACCTTCTGGTTGTCGTCAAACAGGAACTTGAGCAGGTTTGAATCCACAGCGGGGAACAAGAGCTTGGCGAGAGGACTGTGGGAAATGAGACCAATATTATAAAACTTTTGTAATCAAATGATATCTCTTAATATAATACTTCTGTTTCTGTTAATGGGTGTTTTACCTGAGCATAGTGAAGATGTAACGAGGGCTGGCAGCGTCTTTGCCACCGTTGATGCGAGTACCAAACTGACCCAGAGGCTGCAGGACGTTCACGTTGTTACTGCCCACAAAGTTCTGAGCCAAGTTCACGATGGTCTGCATGAGAGCTGTCTGCAAGACAAATGGGAAATTGCTGCTTATTTATAGTGTGGATGATGCATAGAAATCTCAACCGATCTTTGAAGTCAGTGATCCAACTTTACCTCTCCGTGATGGTATGCAGACATCTCTGCCACTGAACCGGCCAGCTGTGCTACCTTCACTTCCCTCTTGTCATTCCTCTTCATGCAGGTGAAAATCACCTTCCTCTGGCCCGGCTTCAAACCTGCAGAAGAAACACAGCACATGGTTTTGAATATTCTTCTGCACTTCGACTTAAGGTAAGGAATAACACCCAGAAATCATTACACACACACACACACACACACACACACACACACCAAATAAATACATAAAAAAAATCACAAAGAGAAGGTGAGATGTGAAAAATCTTGGCATTCTGGTAAACATAATTTAAGTTTGGAGCAGCACATCTTATTGAGGATTTTAATTCATACTAACCGTCAACCAGGGAGGGGATGGATCGCTCGTTGTCAGAGTTGGAGAACAGAATCAGCTCTTTGTTAATGAAGTCGTTGTAGGACAGATGCCTGGCCTGAGTCCCGTACAGATATTGCTGGAAAAAAAACACAATAAAAAAAAAAAATGATGCACAGACTTTAATCAGTGCTAAAAATGTGTCATCAGAGAGGTTAAAGATGAGTTTCAGGAAAGGAATAATCCTCCTAAAAGATCAACAAACTGGTATAGAATATACAACAATTTGTCATTTAGGTAAATCTTTAACAACACACTAAGAAAACCACTTAAAGCTTATCCAGCTCCACTTCATCACAGAGTCTGTAAAGCTGGAACCACAGAACTACCACAAACAGAGCAGCACATAAACACATCTAGACTCTCTTTCCTTCGTCGCTGCCTCGCAAAACTTTGAGAAAAGCCACAAACCTCTGGCAGGCCGTGCATCCTCCTCTGGCGTCTGTCCTCCATGAAGTTGGTCAGCCACTCCTTCCTGTCGTCCGTCTTTTTCTTACTGAAGGCCTGAAGCAAAGAAAAACACACACCTAAGAGCTCAGCAACACTTACTGCATATTTAGTGTGTTTTTTTTTGTGAAGACAATAACATGTAAAATTTGAAGCCAACGCAAAAGTGACAAAAAAATGTGATTCCTCGAGAGTCCACTAGTTGCAAATGAACCCCTCCCACCTCAGTAGGTCCCATTATTACAGCAGAAAGAAACATGTTTCAAATGGGAAAAAAGAAATTATTTCTTTATTAGTAAAAACTGTACAGGGTGATTTTACCTGTTTACCTTACCCCTAAGAATTAACGTATCATTTGCATGATTAGGGGCGTGGCCTGGTTGATTGACAGGTGGGCGTGTTGTAGCCGTTTGCTAGAGGCTTAAAGCCAGCTTTAGCTTAACGTCTTGATTAATAGAAAGTTGGGTCTGCCATCGTTGGGCTTCAAAACATCGCTTCAGAAACCAATGGGTGACGTCACTGAAACTATGACCATGTGTTAAACGCTCTATGATTAGCCCCTGTACATTTTTAAGAAATGCAAGAGAATAACTGTGCCACAGATCTAACTTTTCAAGGGTTACAAAGGTCAGAAAGGAGCTACTGAATTTAGACATATCTCGGCCTAGGTAGACAAATGTCCAGCGTTTGAAGAAAAATCATGAGAAATGAGCTTGAGTTCTTGCGCCAGTTTCTCTCTTGTGGGAGAAATTCTGATTTTCTTCCAGCCTGAGGTCAGCATTAGGACGCTGCATTGAATTGTTAAACAGCATTACACTGGAAAGTATTTCTCACTACTCATTACTCACCAGAGTGATGGCGGCGTCGTCCTCTGCTCCGCCGTATCGGAATGTGATGCGATGCTTCTCCATGTCAGCAAAGTATTCCTTTGCCTCTTTGCTTGTACTTGTACCCAAACCTGGAGCAAAGATTTAGCATCCATAATCAAATACGTACTCAGAAACAACACTCCGAGGTTTTCATTTGGACAGTTTGAATTTGTATATGTAAAAACTTGAGGAGCAAACCTTTGTAGTACTTTATATGCCATGTTTTATAATTCTCTGTCTGTTTCTTCCACTCATCGAACTCTGGGATGCTGTAGAAGGCCATCTCCTGCTTGTTCTTGTTAACCTAGAGAAAACAATCATATGGATATGTTTTACAATTCTACAATTCATTTAGCAGCACGTGCATCAGAGAGGAAGTACAACACAAGAAAGGATCTGGAAAAGAGGAAACAATGTCAGTAAGTGCAAATGATCAGCTTTGAGTCTGATTGGACAAACAGGTGCTGACAGGAAGTACACAGAGGCGGAGCACAACATCGACGGCTGTTCTTGAGAGCTCTAATCAATATAGGAACAATCTTAAAATCATTGTTATCAAACAACCATTGTCATCATCATCATTAAGGTCGTACAGAAGGTATTCATGACAGAGCTGGGTCTCCATTGTTGTTTGTGGTGAGTTTTTAGCACCTGCTACATCGAGATATACTCCGTCATTACGCCTTTGTACTTTTAAATTAAACCCAACAACTTTTATCCTACTCTCAAAAAATGGCATGCAAAATATCTGATGCTCCGAATCGGAAAATCCACTCGCATGTCCCCTCAGGTTGGAACAACGTGTAAAAAGTTCTCAGACTTGACATCATACGACTCAAAAATACGAGGTATGAAAGTAAATTTGGGGTTTATGGTAAAAAGAAAGAAATTAAAATGTGACTTTGTCGATGTGGTAATGACGCTCAGTTACTTTCCTGCAGGTCAGCTCTGAGGAATAAAATGAAACACATCATCTTTGTCACTTTTTGACTTCCTCTCGTCCTCAGTTTTGAGGTTCCTCATGTTCATATCCGACAATCATGTCTATTTGCATATTACAGATCAGCTTAATACAGGTGCAGCTTCATTATGAGCAGTAACTGTAAAATCGAGAGTCTCTTTCTTACTTTGACGATAGGTGTGATGAACTCCTCCAGGAATGTGTGCTTCAGCAGGGACGGCCAGTTGTGGTGGAAGAAGTTGATGAGCAGACCTTTGATATGGGAGCCATCTTGATCCTGGGGATAAGTGAAGAATGTTAGAACTGCTGTTTTTACTGTGAGCGTGAAGCTGTGCGAGTGTCCGCGAGAAAGGTCACCTGATCGGTCATGATCATGATCTTGCCGTAACGCAGGCTCCTCAGGGACTCTGGGTCTTCGTAGCTCTTCTTGTACTGAAGGCCCACGATTTTGATGATGTTGTTGATTTCGGCGTTTTCCATGATCTATTGAGAGAGGGGAAAAAAGTCAAGTCAAATGTTAGCAGAAAATAATGAAGTAATATTGTGAAAACTAATTTAGAATCAGAATCAGTCACAGATTACAGCTTCTTGTCATAATAATAAATATAAATTTGACTTTTATAGCGCTTTTCTGAATACTCAAAGGAATAACACACAATGTTAATAATACACAAGGAATAACAACAAAACAAAACGATGAAACATTACAACGAAGAAATAAAAGAAGAAGGATGAGAGTTGAGATTGTTAGTGGTTGTAGGCGATGTTGAAGAGGTGAGTTTTTAGGGATTTCTTGAAAGAAGTGAGTGAGGGGGAGTCTCTGAAGTTTTTTGGGAGTGAGTTCCAGAGGGTGGGAGCGGCAGTGGAGAATGGACACACCTCCACATAACCCCCGAGGTCACCTGACAGGTCAAAACCGGGAACAATATACAATTTATGCTATTGAAAAAAAATCAGGTACCTGGAGCTATGCATAAACACTTAGTGTGTATGTGTGTTCCCGGTTTTGTAACACATGACCTGTCAGGTGACCTCAGAGGTTGTATAGATGTGGAGGTGTGTCCATTCACTTGTTCATTAATGATGAAGGGCGAGGGCCCGCAACGTTACATGAGATTTTTCCCTTAAATTCAATTTAATTGGAGCAACTTCTGGTGTAGGGACTCAGTGTTGTTTCTCCATTTAGAGACAGCACATTGGATAGAGCTGGAAAGCAGGGATAGAGAGAGAGAGTGGGGAACGACATGCGGGAAAGGAGCCACAGGCTGGATTCGAACCCTTGCCGCCCACCCGGAGGGCCACAGCCTCCACGCTTGAGCGAACGCACCAACCACCAAGTTCCCCGCACCCCCATCCAGGTATACTTCTGTGGCAGAAATGTCCCAGTTATCCGGTCTCCTACCTGTTTGTGTGTTGCTTCTCGCACATTTAGGATCTTTCCTCTCAGTGGAAACACTCCGTAGCGATCGCGCCCGATGACTCCCAGTCCAGAGACGGCCAGAGACTTGGCCGAGTCTCCCTCAGTGAGGATCAGTGTGCATTCAGACGAGTGTTTGCCACCTAGGACATGAATACAGATGAAAAAAATACATCAATAGATTACAACAGGTGAACATAATACTCAGGAAGCAGTTTCAACATTAAAGGGGACCAAAAAAAAAAAATCAACTTCTTCAGTGTTTTTAAACATATATCTGGGTAACCTAAGTGTCTACTGACACACAAAATGTGAAATAAACCCATCCAGTCCTTTGTTTGTGGTCGGCATAAGTCTTACAACACAGAGAAAATGCTCTGTTTCAAATTTGCTCTCCTTGTGATGTCACAGTGGGATTCTGGTAAAAAAAAAAAAAAAAAAAACTTTTGCGCAGGTCCACCATATTTATTCTCGCTACAGAGGAGTGATGTCTACCGGGAAAACTCAGGGGGGGGGGCTTATTGCATTTAAAGAGACACACAAACCAAAACGGAGCGTTCTGAGAGAGCTGGTTTATACAGGGTCACAAACCTCCTCTGGTGCTTGATTCATGTTATATTTTGACCAAAGCACAGCACAGATGTTTCATTTAGACCACAGGGGACTGAAAAGGTGGAGAAGAGGGATAATATGTCCTCTATAAAGAGACCGCCTTCACTCTGCAGTTGAGGATAATTAAGTTTTGATGTAGTATATGTAATCTATGACATACTCTATATTCCAGATTCAATCCCCAACAGTATGAATCACCTTTTCAGTAATCACACAATGTGTCACTGTCTCCCTCTTTACTCCACATCAACATTTCAGAGGCTTTGTGGGAGATAACCAGTGTAACACTTTCTACCACACATTCATCTATAATCACAGTGTTAACACACCAGCATCGTTGGCGTCGTCTAGCTTGGGGATGCCTTTGATCTTGCTGTACTTCACGGACGAGCACTTCTTATTCAGCTGCGTCTGAGCTTTGAACTTCACCCAGTTGAGGATACTCTCGACGATGCCGCAGTTGGTTGCCTGTGGGGGACAAAGACACCAAATGCTTTCATGACTGATGCCCAGCTATTTTATAACACTACTACTAGCGGAGCCTGGAATGGAGTGAGGAGATGAAAGTAACTGTGAAGCATCCTTACAGCCCTGACAAACTTGTCCGACAGAAGGCACTTTGACCCGAAGCTCTTGGTCTGGAGGGTCATGTTCTCCTTGGTCTGGGAGTCGAAGGAGGGATTCTCGATCAGAGCGTTCACAAACACCCAGATGTGGTTCTTCACCTGAGGCCCAAATGAGAGACAGATCCCAGATCAGTTTTCACCGCGGCCAACTGGAGTTAGAAATGCTGCATATAAGAATCGTTTGTAATCGTACCTGGAAGGGTTTGACAGACACTCCAGCCTTGTTCTTCTTCTTCACCACTTCAATAAGTTTGGAAACGATCTGGTCCACTACATAATCAACGTGTCGGCCACCCTGAAACAAAATACACACACCCTCTGGGTTAGAAGTAATAAGATAGTAGACTCGCACAGATTTTACACTGTCACAACACTTTTAACTAGCCTGGCACAGCTGCACGTTTAATAAATACAAACAGGTCTCACATAGACGTCGTATCAGGGTTACATGTGCCCGTTTCTATCGGATTATAAACGGTATCGCGGGTAGTTGTCCAGCAGATTGATATCAACTTTCAAATTGTCAGGCGAGGAATAAACAAATAATAAAAAAATGAGTAATAGCCTTTTAAATATTGCTTTCCCACACATGGAGAATATTTGCCGACCATTTTAGCATTTTCTATCCTTACATCTGTATAAGATTGCCAATTGTGACCGATGCACTAATGTACAGTCTCCCCTTGCTCGTCACACCTCCTACACGTGCAAGTGGTGTTTGACACCCACTCAGATCAGAGGGAGAGCAACACCTCCAATCAAAAAACTGCTGTACATAGTCCTGCTACTCAAGCTCGTTCAAAATTCTTTTTATGCCTTTATTGAAGAGACAGGACAGTGGATAGAGTCAGAGAGCTGGGAACAACATGCAGGTCAGATTCAAACCTGTGCCGTCCCCTTGAAGGACTGCAGCCTCTGTATGCGAGGCCCTTAAATCCGACACTAGACGACCAGCGCCCCAAAAATGTGGGCTATTTTAGCAAACTTTTCGGGGGAATTATTTTATCCACCCGTGAATGACCCTGAAAGTCACACATTAAAAGCAATATGTTCTTCAACTGCTTTTTATAAGGATACCTTGGTTGTGGCAATGCTGTTCACAAAGCTGGTTTGCTGGAATCCTTTCTCGCTCATGGTGAGGCAGACCTCCCACCGATCGTTTACAGTCTCGTTCACCACCTTCAGGCTCACACCCGTTTCGTCCACTTTGTCCTTCACATACAGATCCACATAGCTGCGGAAGCCGGTAATCTTCACGGGCAGAGAGGGTAAACACAAATTAGATTCAATTAATAATATTCACCCGCGTTACACTTTTGCACTGCACTCTAAGAATGTTAGGCTTGAACGTGTAATGAGATTGACAGTGAGGACTTACAGGCAATTTTTTCCCGTTGAACGTGACTTTGACCCCCTTGCAGGAGCCGGCTACATCGTAAGCTCTGCGGGTAAGAAGCGCTACAATATCTTTGTCCAGTTTCTCCATCTTGAACTTGGACAGGTCAGGCTGGAACGTCACGCAGGTGAAATCCTCCCCGTCGAAGAACTTGATCTTCGGCTCAGCGGTCTTGCTCATGTTGTTCTGCCACGTCTGAGGACGGCAAACAAGAAAATATGTCATATCCACTTCTGCTTTTGTTCTACTTTCTAACAGACAAAGAAAATGCCACAAAGTCTTCTGTGCATACGTTTGTACTTTATTAACCGTGACCTCTTACTGTAACAATTGTGCCCATACAACCTCGGAGGTGCAACCAAGAAAGGGGATAACATACACAACCTTACCTTAGGCATGAGCACATGTCAACACCTAAAAAACAGCAATTACTTCATTTAACAAACAGCTGTTGTAAAAAGGTAAAACTGGCTACAATCAGATCAAGTTGTCACTGTCTGAAAAACAAGACAACCATCTTGAAGTAAAAGATAACTGAATTGAAGTTGCCAAAGAGCAGATTAGCATTTTTTAAGATGTTTGTTGTCATGTCGGTTTAAGACCTACAATCGTGTAACAAACATTCAATAACAAAATCAAGGAAGCTGTACTAAAATTAACGCCTAAAAGTCTGCTACATTACACACATACACAGTACAAAGCAGGAAATATACATTGTTACTTGATCATTATAGCCATGCTCTGTATGGTACAGTTTGCTTCAACTGTTTGGTCTTAATTTGAAGCGTGTGTCAGCATTTTCTATAAGACGCAGCAGTGCATCTTATACACTTTTTACGGAAGCTATGAATTAACCTTTTTCAAAAGAGACATCCTTACCTGTTTGAAGCTGTGTCTGTATTCCTTGCAGGCAGTTTCCACTGTGAACTTGGTACTGAATATGTTGCAGAGTTTAGCACCGTACCCATTCCTTCCACCTGGAACCAAAACACAGAGTCAGTCACGATAACAAAAGTCACACCAGAAAAAAAATTCAGAAGTATTACAGAAGGTTTTAAAATATGGGCCTAATTCATACTTTCATACGCAGACTGTAAGAACAAAAAGTTTTGGACTTTCTCCACGGGATTGCTTTAGCACACAGGCTGTAAAATAATTTATAAACTAACAAAAGCTACAATTCCACGTTGAGAACAGCTGATGTTAAGAAGGCTCCTCTGACCTGTGACTTTCTTCTGATCGTCGTCGTAGTTGCTGGAGGTCAGCAGGTGACCGAAAATGAGAGCTGGGACGTACATCTTCTCGTCCTTGTGCTCCACCACAGGAATTCCTTTGCCGTTGTTCCAGATAGTAATGGTATTGGAGTCACTGGTGGAGGCAGAGAAAGGACACGGATGAGTTTTAAGAACTTATTGAAAAGGATCTGGTCATGAAAATTAGAAATAAACCAATCTGTAAAGTGGGGGATTTCACTGTAAAGGGTGCTAACAGAGATGTTTCTTGGGACAAAGACAAATCTAAAAGGTTTGACTTCGTCTTGGAGTTTTTGTTGATTCTTTTAATTGAAAAAAAAAGGGTCTCTGCACACCTCAATGAGTGACAGGTTTATCGGAGGAGGGTGTAAAGACGATGAGGGAAAACTCCTGCACACCATCTCACTTTCTGCTGATACAGTCATTGAAAAAGTTAAATATTCACATTTTACCCATCAAAGTCTAAAAAGGAAACGTCATCATTGATCATTCCAAGTACTAGTACTGAACTAAGTTGGGTAAAATATGAAAGTTTAATCTTTCTTTTGTGACTCATTATGATTTATTAAACTCTCCTCTGGCTGATGATGCATCTAGCAGCTTCAGATGATCATCATTCTCAGTCATCCTCTGATTGGTTGACTGAGTCAGTCTAACAGGGGGGATGTCTTGATGCTGCCTTTACACCTGATGAAGGCCGTTTAGTCTGAAACATGGTGTGGTGATTCAATAAATATATCAGCACAAGGCGATTGTGAAGGACTTCTCCTCATTGTTTTGATTGAAACAGTACATGTGTAACAATCTCTGTTGACCTGAAAGGACTGGACAGAAATACTGGCCCAGAAATAGTTTTTTTCCAGGTTATAACGATGTAGTAGTTCGGCCACTGAATCTATTTTCCTTTAAGATCTGTAGCAATTAAAGTCATGTCATAATAAGAGCATAAATTCTTGCATTATTAACATTTTTAAAAGATAACTCCTTTGGCCTAACTATAAATCTGATCATCCTCGAGTCCAAGTTGGTGTTTATTTTATTTTTTAAGACATCACCTGCAGGGGGGCAGAAAACCAAGCGTATGCCTCAAGCCAAGGCTGCCGCCAGCAGAGAGATATAAAAATCTCTGTCATCAGTCAGTACCCCCCACCTCTGATATGATATCATGCATCTGGTGTTGTGGTGGCGGAAAATACTGACACCAGTGTTTAATGAGCTCACCCACCAACAGGCTGAGGGAGCTGTGGAGAGAGGCATTAACATCTTTATAAAGCCACATTAGGCAGCAGAGACCTGAGAGCAGCAGAGCTAATGGTGTCATTTATACAGCAGCGGTCGTTACTGCAGAGACAGCAGCAGCTCGGCTGAAGGACACGCTACTGTTTAAGCAGTCTGATGTGAATGCGGTTGGCAGGCCGGAGGTGTGCTGCATATAAAGAGGAGCTCAGTGCATTTCAGCACAGGCTCATTATGCTCCTGTTCTGCTTGGATTCATGTCTCATATATCCTCCATCTACTGCAGGTATTCACAACGCCTGGTTATATACACAGCCACCTGAACACAGCCAGGGCTTTAAGACATCGTAAATTACCAATAAAGAAAGAAAGACTCCCATTAAGACACAAATCTTTTTGCGTCCAGCTGCTAGTAGGTTCTAATGAGCTTTAAGTATTTAATGTTTTCTTAGAAAGGCAAAAAGAGACAAAATCGACTTTTGGTCACTAATGATACACTCTCCTTCATACTCTGAAACACCGTACTTACGGATCAATGGTGATCTTTATGCCGGTCATGTTCTTGTCTCTTTGTTTGTTGTCCGCTGCATTGACTGTCGAGAGAGGGAAATAAACATTTAATCAAGAAACATGATGCTGGAAAACAAACTTTAGGATATAGAAAAATAGACAAGAAAAATGTTCTGTGCTACAAAGACTTCACCTCATCGCACCGGAACGACGAGAAGCAGAGAGACCCTTTATTAAAGATAAGTTCGATGTCACTTAAGCTAGTGCAGATATTGCAAGAAACTAATGACCTGAACAAATGGCACAACCAACATGAGTCAGCAAGAACTCTGTGAGACTCAAAACATATCAATAACGTACGCCGGGAAGCGTGTTTTCAAACCCCACTTGCCTAAACAAGGGCAGGAGCCACAGAGGAAACTCCATGCATGAGGAGATTGGGATTTGGGTGATGATTAAAACGTTAGAGCCTGTTGTAATGAGCCAACTTTCCAAAATGTAAAACTTATTGGGTGACACAAATTTGAGAAAATCCTGTATTTCAGTATTATAGAATATACTAAATACTAAAAAATAACCATCACTAAAATGTTACCATCGTTTTATCATGTAAAAATAAGTAAGGGTTGAGGAGAATATAAGTTTAACATTAAGATGGATGACAGGTTATGAGATCCCGGAGAGTCATCAACATTCAAATTCAAATTAAAAAAAACTTTATTTGTCACCAGGGGGCAATTCAAAAGGCACACAGAGCTGCACTTTGGACTTTAATCACCTGCACTGTCAGTTAAGTAGTATAACGACAGTGCAGGAAGACTGAAAATGTTAACCAATATATAAAAGTGTCCACATGCTGAAAACAGGAGGTCACAAAGTCAACCGATCTGATTTCTGTAAAATGTTTGTCATTCACATTAAATTAGCTGAGAGTGAATCTTTCCTGAGTGCGTACTCCTCCTGACCTGTTCCCTAATTATACAAACACAGAATTAAGAGCCACACAATGAAACTGTGTCATTAATCTAACACCTTTGTAATCAAACAGGCTGAGATGAAAAGAAATCATCAACACTCTCATACCGGATGACACTGGAGCACTTCTCTATCAGAGGTATCAGCCGCTCGGAGCATTACTCCCACATTTTACTGACTCATTGAAACCAACAGATAAGACTGTTAAACTACTGCATTAACCTTTGTGGCTACACAAACGCATGGCACAGCATTGGAGATCCAGCACTTCAGGACAGGATTCTGCAGTCCACTAACATCTGATACACAAACGATGACAAAGGAATCCTGGCCACATCCTGGCCAAGGAAGGCCGTTGGTTTGAAAGGGATGTTAAATAAGCCATCTGTGTTAAAGTAGAAAAAACATATCTTAACCGAGGCGGTGGTCTGAGACACCATCTTTCACCGACCTACAATGCGGTTTTGAAATCTCTCCCAAAACAACTGAAGCCCCATTCCCACCTTGGAACATGTGACTCCAACGACCCTGATGACTCTAGGCGGAACTGGGTCAACGACTCTGACGGGAGTCATCCTTGATTATTACCAATAATCCAGAGTCTTAAATTTCTAGCTTTGTCCACCAGATAGTTAAAAATTGAAAAAGCTCTTCGGAGGAGGAGAGGTGAGACATCTTCAACTAGTCCAGTTGCCTTTGGATCAAGCTTTGGATTTACCCATGACCTGGATGACCTCTGAACCTACACAAACATTAACCTTTATGAACTGAAGAACGCTGCCCGAGCATACATGCACTTAACCAGGGATCATAGGGCTGTACCTGCGACAGAATTTTGTCAGTCGTATCAGATAAGGTTTTGAACTGCAACTATTGACTCCTTGTTCCAAATTTGTAAAATAACCTACACAAGTCTCATATTTGACCTTTAAGATGCACATTCAACACAGTTTTGAATGAGTGAGGCGTGCATTACAACATTTCCACCCTTCTAGATTTCTATTCATACTAAATAATTTTCACAAGTGAGGCCGGTTTTATTCACTCATGATTCGATTTGTCAACAACACTTACGTTATTTCTCTGTTTCCTACAAAATGTCTACATTCATGCCGCAAACGGAGCACAAAAAGACAAGCTAACAAACAGCTCCACATAGTCCTAGATCCATGCTGCTGAACCGTCCCAACAGCAGGCTTGTGATTCAGTGAATGACATTTATACACAGATAATAAGCCGTCAATATCCCACTTACAGAAGAGACAAAATCTCAAATAAAAAATAAACAGTTATGCTAAACTCTGCAGAAAGAGAACAGCACCTTTTCTTACTCACCGAGAATTTCATCAAAGATTTTGTAGAGTCCAGGGACGTAGGTGATCTCCCTCTGGTTCATCCCGATGTCTTCATCAAAAACCCACATTTGCTGTGAAGAAAATACACAAATGATGAAGTCCAAAGTGGAAAACACAGTCAACATGTAAAATAAAAGATAAGCAATTGAGGAACATGGTCACGTTTCATTTTATAAGCAGTAAAGAATGCACACCTTTAAAGGCCGATTTCTGTGTTTTATAACTGAAATCATTACCAATACACTAGGGGAGGGGGGGGGGAATCGATTTATGTAAAAATCAAGATCTTCTGAGATTTTAAATAGATTCACTACTTAGATTTCAAGAAATTCAGCCAGTCCCACAGATGACGAGTAGATCCTGAAGTATGTACTAACTCAAAAATAGATGTTAGAATCCATGAATCAAGAATCGTTTGGAAATTGAATATAGATTCTGAATCTAACCGTGATCCCAAGAACTGAAATCGGGGAAAAAAGCTGAAAAGGCTAAACAATAGTCCTATTCAGATGGCCATTTCAAGCTGATATTTACGTCTCAGTGATGTCTTGCCTTCAATCTGAACGTCACGGAGGTGTAATGAGGGAATGAAGTGATCCCCCCCCCTGTACCGTCTTCAAAAGGTAATAACAGAGGCGTTACAGAGATGAGATGGGAGCAGCGGATACTATTCATAATAATTAAAATAACAGATATTGTATCATTTTAAAAATAATGATAATTAAAGTACTGAAGTGTCAAACAATTTGAAGACCTTCTTGTGGACGTGATCTTAGTTTGTCACTCAAAAATGTGTAGCTGTACAATCAGCTTTACTTATAAATATCCAGTTTTATCATGATTTCTCAATTTATAAAAAACAATACTTAATTAAAAGGGAAATTTACATGTTTGAATCACGGCTTCCTTCAGTCGTGTAAAATTAAGTTTGAGCTTAAAAACATTTCCCTCCAGTTATCCTTTTAAAAACTAATACCCTCCTCAAACATGTAGTAGCTCTATTTTTTTTGTTGTTGTTGGTCAGGTATCACACGTTGACATTACTGCCCATCTTTATACGACTCCTTTACAGCGTGCTGTGGACTCACCTGGGTGAGGGGCTCCACGCTGCCGATGTACGTGTCCGGACGTAGAAGAATGTGCTCGAGCTGGGTCTTCTTCTGGTACACCCGCTCCACGGACATCTTGGAGCCGGCCTTGTCCTTCTTGGCTCCTTCCATCTTGCCGCCGTCACCTCTGCCATTCGCAGCCTCCTGTTTGGCAGAGTTGTTTCTATCATTAATACGCACATAACTCTTTTTTTTTTTTTTAAAACGCCACGGCCTTGGAGGAAAAGAGCGTGCTGAACAGCGCTGTTGACAGCAGATTATCAGGGCCCAGCACCACACAGTCCTCTCTGTGGCTTTTTGACAGGTATCTAAGAGAAGCAAACGACTGGCTGTAGGAGTTAACGCTGCAGGTAGGAGTGGATCATAATGTGTTTATACTACAGCGAGCTTCAAACCTCCTCACTTGTATTTCAAACTTCAGAAATGTGTTGGCAAGTTAAATACTTCCTTGAGCTTGAAAAGAAAAAAACAAATAATTTCTCAAACAAAATTCAGTCTCCGATATTGCATTGTCCCACAGCTTAGTCGGTTCAGGGAATGAATTAAATAGAGATGGGACAGATCTGATCTTATATCGGTATCTGGTCAGACATTGACACATTTTACTTAGCAGACTGACGGCGCAGAGCCACGTCACAGATCAAGAAAGATTGTTGGGCACTTTAAACATTTTCAGCTCGCACAGTCGTCTCGCTTTGAAGACGTATAGACTGAGAGTATACACAGTGAGAAGTGCCCACAAATGGTCTCCATGACGACGTTCAGACGAGATGGAGCAGCTCCTTATATGTGATCAAAACTTCAACTCAACCGCTTCCTGTTTGTTTGTGAATGCCGTGTTTACTACAGGTGTGCGTAGCCTTACACATAATACCAACAACAACAATAACACTATTAATCATGGCAAAAAAATATAAACATCAGAATCAGTATCGTATCGGTAGACCTGTATGGGAATCAGATCGGAACTGAAAAAAAGTGCATTGGTGCATCTCCAGAAATGAGCACCTTTAAGCTGCCAAACACAGGGTTAATGTCGACTGATTTATGTGATTAATACATATAAAAGTCAGAAGGCAATTCTTAAGCTTAGCGAAATAGTCAGATAATAAATATACTGTGGTAGACACACAGAGTGAATATTCTTTGTATTTTAATGTCTTATTTTCGCTCAATGTTATTTTTATTTATTCATTTTAAGCCCTACATTTTATATTTTAAAGTCTTGTGTTCGCTCAATGTCATATGTTAATGTTATTCATGTTATAGTTACTCTAGCACGCACATCTCTCAGAGGCTGCTAGATCAAAAAAAAAAAAAAAAAAAACACAAACAGGTAAAGAGAAGCAAAACAAGATCCGCACACCAAGAAGCTCCCGTTTGAAGGATTTATTAACAAGTGACGTTTCCAGCCAACATGCTCTTCCTCGAGAGCTTCTGAGTAACTCTGTGAAACATTTTGAATCGCTCAACGTATCGATGCTTTATCGATACGCCTTGGCTTGAAATATAACTAACCCAGTGTGTATAGAATAAGAAAGTGTTTTTGAGTGACTGATACAACTTTTCTGTGATGGAAACAATTCAAGGGCCTGGGTGGGGTTAAAGCTACAGTATTCAGCAGATTACCTGTGATTAAAGCTTCATAACAACGATGTATGCTAAGCAGGTTTGACATGAGTTCAGTAGGCCTGCACCACAGGAAAGTCTGCTGGATGAAGGGAGTAAGACTGCATTAAGCTTTTTGATATTTTAAGAAAGTCGTACAGATTCATCCTGTTTTAAGACGGACTGATAATCCCTTACCAAATCAGCTACCGTGTTACTGAAGGTGCAGATAACTCAAATGCTTCTTATACAAGTAAGTGATGAGTAAATACTGTAAAATCAACACCTGATACACTAGTTTCACTTCATGAGTCTGCCTGCAGGAACCTCTCAAAAGTCAGTTTGTATTGCAGTGCTATTAGCTTTATTCAACAATGAACTGTGTGCACAGGCATGAGGCGGACCGGCCTTTAAAAATGCATCATGTATATATAATTTACCTCCTTTGCTGATTCCTCCTTAACACACCACGAACCATGAAGTTTGCAGCAGATTTTCTGCATTGTTCAGAGAAGGGACCTCAGACTCATAAAAAAATGTGTGGTTATTATTATTAATCTTGTATCAAGTCTGCCCTCAACGAAATGTATGCTCACTTAAAGAAGTAACCATGGCACATTTATTCACTTAAAGCTCACCAACACTGGAAGAGATGGGCACAGCAGTGCAGTCACGATAAACAAGATTGACGAGACGTGTGTGTCCCTGCATAACAACAACAACAACAATGACTGATTCATGCAATGCACTGTTTAATATCGTATTTTAGATCAGTACGGTGATTATGAATGCAGGAGGCAACTTGAAAGTTTTTGTCTTTCCCGTAAATATCTGTAAACTACAACTCTCTGCACTACAGACAGGATGTTGTGCAGCCTCTGAATTCATTTTATTACATCTCTGATAAAAAAATTAAATTAAAATAAAATACTCACATGCATCCACTTAATTTAAATAAACCTTTACCCTGATAGTATTTAAATGCACGCTTGCAGATGGTCTGTTTCTTGCATGGATAGAAGAGCCCCCCGCCCCCCCACATACACACACACACACACACACACACACACACACATTATGGACTTAAATGCAGGTTAAAGCTTTAAAGCATGCTGGTTTTCACAAGTATTTAGACACTAAAACGACAAGTTTTGTTAGTTGAATCACAAAAAAAAGTAACTCACCAGCCAAGCCAGACCCCCTCCGCTTCCTGCAGCTCCGTTGGACATGTTCCTTTGTGATCTTGTTTTCTGTGATGCAGCTCGCAAAATGTCTTCAGCAGCTCCAGCGAAATTAAAAGTCCGTCTGCATAACAAATGTCCTAGTCTCTGGAAGGAACCCAGGCTTGTTTATCTCTCATGTTCTTCCTCCTTATGTTAGTTTAAAGACAAACCTTTGAATGTATGGAGGTGGAGGAGGAGGAGGAGGAGGAGGAGGGGAGTGTGTCGGGCGGCTATTGTTAAACTCGACAAGCGGTGAGCACAGCTAGGCCTGAGCTTCCAACAAAAGATGCTAGCCGTGCTACTTCCTGCTAAATAAATACTGTACAAGGCGCACACATTTAAGAGACTTACAATTCCACGTGGAAACACGGCAGATAAAAATATCAGTTTTACATAAATTATCCTAAAACGAATTACTTAATTACTTTTCATTTAAAAATAAAAACGAGTATCGGCTTAGCAGTAGCATTAGCATCCGCTGTCCGGCTCCTCCAGCTGTACGATAGACGGTAAAACCCTTTTTTTTCCCGAGGACGAACGGACCAATCAGGAGGCAGCTTTACGAAAGCGCCGGTATTTCGACCAATGAGAGGGGAGAACACACAGTGGCTTAAATGCTCCTGTTTTCAACACTAGGTGGCTGCAGGAATTCACTCACAGACCACATCGTGTTCAATTTAAAGCCCCCTGTCAGAAGTTTTACACTGTTGTGAAATCGACTGAAATTAGTTGTGATGCCTCCTAACCACCTAAAAAGGCAAATTACACAATCAGTGATAAGACTTTTAATATAGTCTCATTCTTAATGCCTGTAACCACTGCCAGGGGGTAAAGTGTCAGACAAGATGATTCACAGCGCGTCGTAGAAAAAGCCTTTGTTTTACATTTCCCACAGCAAATATTCACAATGAGTGATACATTTGACTGTTAAGAAAGCAGGGATGATTTCTCAGAAGAAGAACACTACCTCCACCTGCACGGGACAAAAATCAGACAAGAGATAAGATGTCCCACTTGGCCACGGGTGGTGCCAGCACGACACACACAAAAGGTTCCTCAGCAGGAGCTTTAATAAACACCTTGTCTTCATAATATATTCATAAATTTTCTTTAAACCCACACTAGCAAAACTTTCTGAATTTATAACACAATCACCAATCATGTTAGTTTTATTACAGGCAGGAGAACAAGAGCAACCTGGGCCGACATCGGTATCAACCCTGGTGTGGAAATTCTCCATGCATCACAAATAACAGACACATTCACAGTGTAGGAAACATTTTCTTTTACAAAAACTATGGCTTTATGGTTGAACCTTTTTACACATACCGCAGACTGCCTGGTTCATAAATCAATTTGGCCCTCGGTCAAACGACAAACAAACAAATGTGTGGCAGAGATCTGTACTCTGTGGTAGTTACAAAATACATGTCTTCAATCATGTGCTATCAGCTCATGCATGTTCTTCGATATCTCTTAGTGTGTACATGATCAGCAGCTTCAAACTGAAATTGGTCCTAAAGATATCCCCAGTGTTTGCATCAGACAGGCTACGATTGTTATTTTAAGTGTCTGACAACATCACAGAAAGGATCCCGACAGAGATTTTCCTTTTTTGTTTAAGTCTGAGATCCTATTTTGAAATGAGAAACAGCCAGTATAGTGTTTTATCTTTCAAAGATACCACCTCCATTAACAATAAGTGTTATCTTTAGAGCACAAAACTTTCTTGCCAACCAATGTCTCCACTACTCAAGTTAGTGTTTTTTTTGTTGTTGTTGTGTGAGAGCAGAATACACAATATTTGTGCATTTAAAATGTTTTTTAAAAAATCCCCTAAACCCATCATGGAGAACAGACACAAGTTCAAATATTGCACTGATTTGTCATCAAACAAAACTATCATCCAAACCTTTTCGTTCTGAACTTGTGAAACAGAGAAAAAGAATAAGTGGGTCCACTTTGTCTGAGTAACACATATTGTTAAGCATCTTCTAAGTGGACCAGGACTTCGAATGAAGACTCCTCCGTCTCCTTCAGACTTTGTCTAAAGATCTGAGCGTGCTGCCATGACGCATCCCCCTCTCCACCACTGAGTCCAGCTACAACAAGGAACTCTGAGGAGCCGGAGAGACTCTGGAACGACTGCATCTTCCCGTCTAAAGATTCAAATACACAAAAGGAAATTATAAGAGAGAGAATTGAGAGTCAAATTGCAGAGTGTTTCATAAAATATCCTTTACTTAACCCCACCTCCTGAGAACTCTGTAGTAACCGAGCCCGCCTGCAAGTGCCAGCAGACTTCCCCAGAGTGGAAGGTCTGGCTACTGGCCATGATGGAGACCGACTTTATCTTCAGCCCTGCTGGAGCAAAGTCGAACTTCCAGCTCATTTTTCCCTGAGAGGAGCCTTCTGTTCGAGCAATGTACACCTGAGGACAGAAACACAATCAGGTCAGAGCACGTATTGACGCTGGTGGCTTCAGGACTTTAAATGCCTCCTATGAACACAGTTTAATAATTGTTTCATATTAGTTACAACACTGTAGGTCTGTTTGAGGGATGACATATTTCCAATATGTTCCTTATCTTAGAAATTTAAAACTTGCTCAACTTGTATAGCTATGTGGAAACATTTTTTTCTCATCAAAGGCTAAAAAACATAAAAGAATAAGGATTTTATTTGATAACTTCCAAATGTTCCATTAAAACTTTTCCTTTTCGACCATCTATCTTGAAAAGAGGACCTGATTGGTTAATTACAGAACTCTATTTTTGTCAGGAACAAGCATCAGCATCAGCATCAGCATCAGCATCAGCATCAGCGTTTATTTCTGCGTTATGACCCACTCGTTGCAGATTTCCCTTCACATTATTAAAGATGCATTATGAGAAAAATGTACAACGCTGATTTTTGGTTAGTGCTTCAATTTCCCGTCTGATTGTTTTACAATCCAGTCGTTCTCAGGATAGAGGCGAGACATTGTTCTCTAGCTTTAAAGTACTGGGAACAATCTTGTTCAAACTAAAAATAAGTATCAGTAAGTTCATTAAATAATAATAAGCGTACCATCTGCCAGTCGTCCTCCAGCTTTCTGGACACAGACTCCTTCCTCCACATGCACTGATCCCAGCTCGGAATGAGCTCACAGTCGTTGGACACTCGACAGTACTGGTCTTTGGAGGCATTGTAGCGCACGTGCAGTAACCTGTCGCTTTTCTCTCTCTCAGTGGGAGTAAACACAAAACCTGCAGCCTAGGGGGAACACACACACACAGATATACACACACACACCCTGTCAGTCTGCGCTGATGTGAAGCAGGCTGCGTTCACACTGCAAGCTTTGGCGCTAAATTCTGACTTTATGTTTGTCTTTTTTAACGTGGTCTGTATCAGACTCCTGTTGGAAGTAGCACAAATCTAATTTGAAAAGATCTGTTTCCATGTAACTTGTGCGGTTCATGCCGCCATAAAAAAAATCTAATCTGAGTCACATAGGTGCAAAATAAATCAGATTTGGGTCATTTTTGCCTGCAGTGTGAACGCTGCCTTAGAGCGCACTCACACTACTTTCCTTGTACAAGAAGCATGATTGCCTGATCACGGCTAACTCTGGAACAGCTTAGGTGATCATGAAGCGTGTTTACGTTGACAAAGACAGGCGGATTAAAAAACAAAAAAATATTATAAATAAATCAAATGGACGTGCGGTTGAGTCCGCGACCGCACATCGAAGAACAACACAGAATACGATTGCAACTACGGATTGCCTAATTTGAGTGCGCCCTTACACTCCATGCTTTCACAGGAGATCTGCTAGAAAGTCATGTTGAATGCAGGTGTGGTGAAATATTTGTAAATATAAAACACACAACTGTGCAAAATAAGATTTAAGGAGGCAGGATTTGTTTGATGTGTTTTGATGAAATATGCTGTACCTGTGTGGTGGTTGCTGTATCGGCCCCTCTGGTCTCCCCGCGTGCTTGCCTCCAGGCCAGAGATCCAGAGTTACGTCCCCCGAGCTCTCCTGATTTTGGTTTCTTCGGGGAAATAAACTCGACCAGCTCAACAAGCAGCCTCTCTGTAAGCACCTTCTTCCTGTCCGGAGTCAGGGCCTGCTGCCTCTGCAGCATCAGAGCAGATAAAAGCTGGTTAACATCAAATTCACTGCAGCAGTGTAGTCATACTTGCAGGTTTTGAAACTCTCACTGATTGATTGAGCCCGTTTATGGTGTGCAGCAGCCAGGCCTCCTGAACCCTGGTCCTCCTCGTCAAAATCTCTGGATGTTTGCAGGAGTACCTCCAGGTCACATCAACCACCTGCAACAGACACACAAACACGAATACCAACACACATGAACTGTCTGTTGAACCAGGACCTGATGAAACAACATTGTTCAAAGTGCAGCTGTTTGGCCAAAAGAGGGCGCTAATCATTCCAAGATAAAAAACCAACACAGGAAATGGAGACGTCACAATATCAAAATTTTAGACTTTGGTTTGAAAGAAGTAAAAGAAAAACTTTAGAGATACCTAAACAGTAAAAGTAGAATAGATTTTAACTGTTAATGATAAAAGTACTTGTGGCAGCAGTAGGATGTAGTGTCTATCTGTCTTACCTGGTCCTTAGAGAAAGCCAGAACGTAGGCCAGTTTCTTCCCCCAGCCGACCTCGTACAGCAGAGGTTTATCACAGGCGTTCTCACAGGAGTCACAGTGCAGCCAGCGACGCTGAGAGGACGAGTAAATCTCTGTCCACACGTGGTCTGAATCAACAGAGAGAGAGTAACAAATTGGATTTCACTGAGTCTTTCTTTTATTTTAAACACACCATGAATATTTTTAAACAAACCTGGTCAGGTATGATAGTACAGTGTTTGAAATTTGACTGATACATCATATCATTGTCTAAAGACACCAGTACAATAAGCATTAAATATCCTTAAAGGTTTGATTGCAATAGAAAAAATATGGAACTTGTGCTTGGAGCAGGAATTATATTTATAAAGAAAGAGGAAAAGAGGAATTATAGGTGGGCCATCAAGAGAAAACTAAAAAGTTTGATCACGTAAGAACATTTATAAGTTTGTGAGTTTAACGTCAGGATTAACTTAGAAACTCTCAGAAGTTATTTCAGGACAGACTGAGATGTTATGGGAAGCAGAAATCTCAACTCAAGATGCCCTTACTTACTTTTCCAAAGTGTTCAGTTAAATGTTATGATCTTCACTTTTAAGATGGCGCTCAATTCTTTGTGAGTCCTGATTTAAGCCGTGACTAACTGATTTTCTTCAATATGAATTGATGAGCCAAATTGTTGTTGAATACTTGCATCCAGAGTTCAAGGGGACTCTACAGATTCCTAATTTTGTCAAAATTACAGTTCTTAAACTTCAAAGATATTCAATTTAACTATGGGTAATAAAAACAGTAACAATGGCCACTCTTTAGGACTTGAAGTTCCTCCTGATATATAACACTGCATGCCTGTGTTATATTCTCTGCAGAACGTTTTAACGTATGTTATCTTATTACATGCAAAGAGTGATTTCTGTGAGTGATGTACACACCTGTGCTGTCCCAGATGTATCTGGCCTCCAGGCCCATGGCTCGGCAGCACAATGTGAAACAGTTAGCCCACTCTCCACAGCGCCCCCTCCTGGTTTCAAGCAGCTTTTCTGGATTGTTGTACCTGAAATTAGCATAATGCAAAAAATAAGCATACAAAATATATTTTCATTAATGCAACCCACTGCTCTCCATATACAGTTACCGTGTTCTCTTGACAGTATGCAGGCAAAAATGTTTAATTTCTCACTTTCTTGAAACTGTTTTAACAGTGAATACTATGAAATAAAAAATGTAACAATGATTTGTAGAATTAGTGAAAAAAGATATTCATCATTGAACATTTTTCTGCAACTAAATCCAAATTTTGATGTTGTCTGTAAAAAAAAAAAAAAAATGTTCTAACTCCCTCACTGCAGCTATAAAATGTCAAACACACACAGACCTGGGGAATCTGGTAGAGAGCTGGCAGCTCTGACAGTAGTGGTTCTCCACTCGCTGGGCCCCCCATCGGAGGTCATCCGCAGTGGGACTGAGCGAGCTGGAGTTCTGCGTCTGGCCTCCGCAGCGGCTGCAGGGCAGAGAGTCCACCCAGGAGAAGAAGTCCTTTTTGAACCAGCTGAGCAACTCCAGCGCCAGGAAGTCCTCTATTCCGAGTTTACATTCTGCAAACAGGAAAGCAAGCAAGTTTAGTCATACAGTGTAAGACAGATAAACAATGTGTTATATTGATTTAGGGGACTTTACCTGAATCAGCGTCTTTGGCTTCCTTCAGCCTTTGTTCAGCATTAGAGGACATTTGTTGGTGAGGGATGTGGCTCCTGGCTTTCTGCTGCAGCTCTGGGTTTTCATACAGCATCACATGCTGGAAGTTCGCCTGGAGAGTCACTAAGAAGCTCATGCTGCTCTCCTGACGGACAGAAAGACAACACAACATCAGGGTTACTATTCTGTCCTCACGATTGCGTTTCTGAGCAAGGCTAGACAGATAGCGAAACAAAAACTCCAATAAAACCGTTTTCTTGAACAGAGTGGTTTTAGTGGTGGTCGTTTCTGTAAAACTGAAAATACAGTACAAATATTGTGTCAATACACTGCACATGTAAAGCACACACACATGACATGAAACTGTAAATAGTTAAATGTATGATGTACATTAATAGCTTGAGATGAAAATATGAATCAAACTTCTTTTTAAATCCGTATGAATTGTAACCCCATGTATTCACATATAACATCGCCGTATAACATTCTTACACACATTTATTCAGCAGCTAAACAACTCCGGAAAGTGTCAGTACTCTGTAGTACACATACAACATGACACAATGCTTCAGTGTTAGCTATTTAGCGGATCTCCGTGTTTACGCACAACTGGAGGCTTAAAGAAATCTTCATAAACAGAAATATCTCTTCATAAAAATGCATTCAAACAATATATGACATGTTACGGACATATCAACTCCAAAGTTTAAAACGTAAGGAGACAACTGAGCTGCAAGCACACTGAAGTCTGCTCTTTGTGTACATGAAACTAAACTGAGGGTGAAAATGAAACTTAAAAAAAACAGAAGTGAAACACAAAGTGTGGACCAGCCATATCCTCACCAAGGATGATGGCTGTGCTGCAGGTGCTACGACTGGCTGGCTTGACGCTGAGGCGGAGCTCTCTGGCGTGGAAGCCGAGGGAGAGGCCGCAGCAGGCTGAGCGGAGGGTTGCACGGGCTGCAGCCTCTGATCCCTCTCCTTTGCTATGGATTCCCTGATGAGCTTCAGTTGATCCACGGATGCAGACTTTGGGAACACCAGGTGTGTCTCAGCCTGGAAAGAAGTGGAAGATGTTATCACAATTACCCACAGTCAAAGACGGATAACCGAGTAAGACACTTGGGATGTGAGCATGCACCAGCTTTGGCAAAATAGTAGTTATTACCTCTTCAAATCCCATCTCGAAGAGGCACTCCACAGCACCTTTGATGGGCAGCAGCTTGGTGGAGAAAGTAGGATTGCCTATGCGGATCGATCTGTACTTTTCCTCATTCGGATACCTGATGGAAGGTGATATCAAATAAGGAATAAGAGGCATTAAAATAAAATAAAAACCACTTTGTTCCTCTGTGGGAAAGTACACAACAATGAGTTACATGTTTACAAATGAGAAATGTACAAACATAATATCCACATGATTAATCGGCATGATTAGTTAATTAATTGGTGTTGTTTTTCAACACAGACGTGGCAGAAACACCCCATCTAGTATTTAATTTAAAGCCAATGTTAAATAAGATACAGACTCATATAATCATAATTGCTTTTAATTGGTGGTTTCAATTGTACGCCGAATTAACCAGAACAGCCTTGACATCGATGCCAAAATTGAAAAAGTGAGCTCCCATGTGTATTTGTGAGCTTAACAACAAAGACTCGGAAAAATAGCAGATTATTTAACAGGGTTTTGGTTGGGCGCACAACAGACGTGCGGCGTGTGCAGAAACTGCGGCGTTAATCACGACGCAGGTGTCGTTTGGTGACTCATCACAGATGAACAAAGTTAGCTACTGTTGGATGCATTCAAAAAAAACAAACCTTAAAAAGAAAACACAGAGATTAGATGTTACACAATCGCGGTGAGGCTAACACGTCCATGTCTGCAGAGGCATTGCTGCGTTCACCAAGTTCAAAACATTACCTTAAAATGTTGTCGGCGTAGGTGAGTAACAACTTTGAGGCGTCAAGAAACTCCTCGTTTGAATTCTCGCACAATGTAGTGACCGCTGGGGATTCAGACATACTTAAACCTCACGAACAAACTAAAAAAAACAAAACCGTGACTTCAGTGTTTTGGTAGCTGAAGCTAAAAGTGCCGTATGGGCTGAGAGATGTCGAGGAAGCTGCCCTCACACTGCCTGAGTTACTTTTTACAGCCTTAAAAATGTGAAACATGCATTAAGACTGTAATTTTCACCTTAATTATGTTTCATGGAACATTATATTTTAATATTGTTGCTTTATTGATATAAAGGGAATTTTTAAATTAGGATTTAATTGTTAAAAAAAATCAGGCGTTAGAAAGAGCTGACTCTAAGGTGCTTTAATGATTCAATGATGGAGTCGTTTTCTCGTTGCATGGATGTGTTGACAGCTCAGTTTAAAGTGCTTTTAAGTCTCAAACTAAAGTACAGTTTCATCTGAAGGATACTTTTTTTTTTACATTAATTCTCTTTTATGACAAGGGAGAGATTGCAGCATGTCTGCTTTATCACCATTCGTTTGGACTAATTTCAAGTTGAGATCACAGATTATGGGGACACTTCTTCAAAAGAGGGTCTCTGTTTGTCCAAACACAGACTCAAAAAGGCAGCACAGCTCTGGACCCCACAGAAGGAGAGTTGTTATTACTGGGATAGGGTTGGTGTGTCCTCTGGGAACTGGGACTGCACTGCCCTGGGACCGGCTGGTCAAAGGTCAGTGTGGGATTGTGTCTCTGGACTCAGAGGAGTATAAGACAGTCCCCTGTAAAGTTGCAGCACTGGTGCAGAGAGGAGATGGAGCGGGTCGCTTCAAGGAGGACAGGTTCGCCTCTCGTGGGGAGATCAACAGCATGTCACCAGCCACTGTGATGGCCCTCGGCGCCGCTCAGCTGGCTCTGGAGGACTCAGGGTGGCACCCAGAAACCCCAGAGGAGCATCTCAACACCGGGGTGGCTGTCGGCATGGGCATGGTGTCTCTGGACGAGATCGCTCGCACCTCTGCCGCTTTCAAAGAGAGAGGATACAACAGAGTCAGCCCTTTCTTTGTGCCTCGCATCCTGGTCAACATGGCGGCCGGCCACATCAGCATCAGACACGGACTGAAGGGTCCCAATCACGCGGTCTCCACGGCGTGCACCACCGGAGCGCACGCCTTGGGCGACGCAGCCAGGTTCATAGCTCACGGGGATGCGGTTGCCATGGTAGCAGGGGGAACAGAGTCATGCGTGGGCCCTCTGTCCGTGGCCGGGTTCGCCAGGGCACGGGCCCTCGCCACCAAGTGGAACGACAGTCCCGCGCGGGCGTCGAGACCCTTTCACCCGGAGAGGGAGGGCTTCGTGATGGGGGAAGGAGCGGCGGTGCTCCTCCTGGAGGAGCTGGAGCACGCGGTGAGGAGAGGAGCGAGGATGTACGCGGAGGTGCTCGGGTACGGACTCTCGGGGGACGCCAGCCACATCACAGCGCCCGCTGCGGACGGCGATGGGGCGTTCAGGTGAGTCGTGGAGGATGGTTGATGAAGAAAGGTGGACAAAAACATATTTCTGCCACAGTCATGTTTATTAATCATTGTCTTCCTTCCGTCGACTTTTCTTTGCAGGTGTATGGCTGCAGCACTCAGAGATGCCGGCGTCGCGCCAGCGGAGGTGACGTACGTAAACGCCCACGCCACCTCCACACCTTTGGGCGACGCAGCTGAAAACGCCGCCATCAAGAGGCTCTTCTGTGATAACCTCGAACACCTGGCTGTGTCCTCCACAAAGGGGGCCACGGGACACCTGCTGGGGGCCGCAGGAGCCCTGGAGGCAGCTTTCACTGCTTTGGCCTGCTACCACAGGGTCCTTCCCCCGACCCTGAACCTGGATCGCACGGACCCAGAGTTTGACCTGAATTATGTTCCCTGCACAGCTCAGACCTGGCAGACTCCCGGCCGACGGGTCGCCATCACAAACTCGTTCGGATTTGGAGGCACCAACGCCTCATTGTGTCTGGCCAGCGTCTGATGTGCAGCCTAAATCTCATTCCTCGGTTATCGAGTTTCACTGACTGAATGTTTTTTTGCAGGATTGGTCTTCTCTACTTTATGTTTGTGTGTGGAAAACGCTTGACGTGACACTTCAGAATTAAAACGGCAAACATTAAACTCAGAGAGAGTCCGGCTTTTCTCTTCATGTTTAATAATTGGCTCTTTTTTTTTTTAAAAAAAGCAGTCTGGGTTCTTTTGCAGGATCTGGCTCGTGTGTTGCTCTCTCTTTATCAACATGATTGTTTTTTTTGTTTTTTCGCAACTTGTGAGTGGCAGGATGAAACTGGATGGAAAGTAACTCACCCGCTTAGAGGGACGCTGTGGTATTTTTAACCTATTTTGGATCTATTTTTGGATCTGAGAGACAAATAGTTACAAAGTGTTTTGCTATTTCTCCAGCAGTCTGCAGCAGTACACCGGGTTAAAAGACTGAAACATCATTCCAGGGGGCAACTACAAATCGAAAAAAAAGGTCCAATAAAAGGAGCTTTTGTTATCTTTGTGTCTGAAAATATCACAAAAGGGACTTTTATACTGACAAAAAAACAGCCATTACAATCTATATTTAAAGCCAACACACTCGATAACATACAAAAATAACAATTTTAGGAAGAGCAAAATAGTTGCTGATCTCCTGCTGACATGATCTGTTAGTTTTGATTTTCTAATGTCAGCTTTTTTTGTTGTAGATGCTTAGTTTGGATCCAACATAACCTCATTACCAAATGAGGTAACTGTAAAAAAGCATCTGCTGTGTTCTGTTCTGCAAGGTCAATGAACTGTTTTTAGAAATGAAGTCTGGTGGCTTTGAAGAGAGAGAGATGTAACTTCTGTTCCAGATTTAAAGAGGAGCTTTCTCTTTAGGGATTCTTTCTGTAATGTTGTTCATATAAGACATCAAAAGCATCATGACTAAAGGGGAAAAGAAACACTTTCTTAGAAATAATTTGAAAATGAACTTTAATAAGCACATATAATAGGCCTAAAGAAATCTGGCAGGCGTTTCCTTGCAGACGTTAACAGCTTTTCTCAAGCTCAGCTTCATCAAAAAGACATTTTGTAGTCAGAGAAAAGTAAAAGTAGTCTTCAGATTTGAAGAAAAAAATAAAACTCCAAGCTACAATATAAATTTAGTCAGGTGAAGCTTTTCTACAACCCTATTTCCTTGAATGTTGGCATGTTGTGTATAATAATAATAATAATAAAAACATTTGCGACAGACATTCACTTGTTTCCCAGCGGGTGGCGCCGGCTCACAGCGAGTCATGCATGTTTTGCTTTGAAGCACATTTCCTGTCCAGTTTTCACTGAAGGCATTCGGTAGACCCCCTCAGTGCAGCAGAAGCATAAACAGCACCACGAGCATCAGAACAGACTGAGTTTAATAAAGCCTCCGTGATGATTACTTCATCGCCAAGTGACCTCAGAACAACCAGGAGATACAGGAAGTGCATTCAAGAGACAACAAGGCAGACATGTGAGATGCTTTTACATCCATTAGAGCAAACAGAGAGGAAATGATCTGCAGGAGGGAGATATGAAGAATGGTATCAAGAAGAGAATAAGCGCTAATTATCACTAACACTAATACTGGAACTCCGAAACGCTTGGCCAGTTTATCACAATTAGAATACGTGATGCTGAAGGTCTGAGCCGAGCACTTATAACATCTAACGGAGGTATGATGTCTCTGTAGAGCCTTTTGGACTCACTATTTGTTTTTTCACACATGCACACAAATCCTGACTTCCTGAAATTGTAAGGGTCAGCCCCCTCGTAACATTTCCACAGCTCACAGGGGCGAGCCCCTTTTGTAAACTTAGCAGCAAATATTCAGGAACATTCACTGCGAGCGAGTGGGCCGGATGATGACATTTAAATCCCACCTGTGTAAACTTCATAGGCTTTTTTTTTTTTTTTTTTTGTTGCATGCAAGACTCTACTTTACCACTCATTTGTTAAAACTGTGAATATGTCCAATTACATCAGCATTGATGTTGAAGGCAAAAACTGTCATTTTAGAATTCGACATAATTGTTGCTTTGTCCACCATTTTCAAGTCGTCCTTTTTTACCTTTTTACCTTTTTACGTCGTGTCCTGCCTCCTTAGATCGCTCCAGTCCAACAGTAAAAGTCTCCCGCTCTGAGATGTCGGAGCGAACAGGCAAGTCAAGAAGAAATCAGGGGCGGCATGTGCTGAAATTTTCTGAAAGTGCACGTGTGAAAAAAGGTTTAAGAGACTTCCTCCTCTGTGAGGATTCGGCCTGTTGTGGCCTTTAATGTTATTAGTTGGGAAAACAAGCAAAGGATGAGCGGAGCAGAGAGGATGAGTAAGACGGGTAAGTGTCATTGTGTCGGGTTGAAGTGAGAGTTACAGGATAAATATTCCCCTTTTGGAAAGTAAAGGACACTTTTCATTGTTCGAAGTATTCTTCAATAACGTTTGAACGATAATTATCATTCTCTTTTCCTCTGGCAGTCATCTGGCTGTGACAGTTCTCAAATAGAGAATATAACCCTGACGTTAAATAAGCATAAAGTCAAACTTGCAGCGCCTATAGACTCACAAAAGTGTAAACAGAGTAAACAACTCATTGTACGGACCTTTTTGTTGCTCTTGGAAGCGTCTGACATTTTTGGAAACGTAAGCATTATCCTCTTTATCGAACATTCAATAAAAATATCAATACCCCTTCTTGTCTGCATGTTAAGTACAAGCTGGAGCCGGGAGACAGTACGATTAGTAAAACCTCGCAGGGCATCTTTAATTCATGTGTCTGTTTCTTCTTTTAATGTAATTACTCATGTTAAGATATGAGAGTAACACAGGAATAACTTCAGGATGAAGCACAGCCCCGATTCCAAGACGGATGCCATTTATAAACATGTATTCTTCATATTTCTCTCCTTGTGTTTAAATACACTGGAATAATACTTCAACTGCAAATACATTACTCTTTGTTAAAACATCAAAAGAGATGTCAGTCAATGTACCCTCAACCAACAGTTGATATAATATCCTAAGAAATGTAATAAACATTTTATTTCGTTCTGCTTTAATGGACCCTTTAGTATCTGTTGCCTCATTCATTATGCCACAGGCTAAACATGTAAATGTCTGCTGGGTAGTCTAGACCCCAATCTAAAACCAAACATCACCATGAACGTTGAATTACCTTTCTTCAGGGTCAGCAGACTTCCCACATGCTGGAGTGCTGAAGCAGACAGGCTGGGATTTACTTTGGAAAAATGACACCTGAAGAAAACCCTGCAGTGCCAAACCTTGTACACCAGGCGATATATATGTACCTAAGGTGAGACCGAAGGATTGGCTTTTTTTATTATTAAATATAATGTGTTACTTTTTGCTGGTTCCAAACTTGAATGCGAGCCTAAAAAAAAAAAAACATGAATGTGTTACGGATGTATGTTTCCCTGTGCTGTGTGTTCCTTCTCCACTTTCTGTTCTCCATTCCAGGGTGAAGCTACAAATTGCACAACGAGGTACACCTGGCCTCAGAGCTTAAAAGGTCAGTGCTGGCTGCAGAAAGGGAGGCATTTTGGAGCTGGGATTTTGGAGTTGGGATTTTGGAGTTGGGACTGCTGTGCCTCTCAGTCAGGGATTGTCTGTTGTCTTTTGTTTCTCATTTGATCTTTGTTATCATTTAGTGTGTCATATTGTAACAAATCCCTTTGTTTTGGCTTTGTTAAGGTATTTTAATGGGTCAATGTGTGGATTGTTGTTAGCCCCATAGACCCCCCCATAGCCTTATGGCGGGGCGTGACACATGCTTAATTTTGTTTAAGCTGCAAGTAGTCTTAAAAGTAGTGAACATATTTTTTGTTTTGAATTTGAAAAAAATCGAAAAAGACCAAGTACTCTGAGTTTTCTGTTGTATCTTTCATCCCTAGAAGTACACTAATTTACAGAGGTCAGAGCACTTCTAGGTTACCGGTGCACTAATTAACAAACTTACCAATGCAAACAACTTTATGATATGGATAAATTACATTAGAAATACAGATGCAACGTTTATTTTCATGAATGATCTAAAGCCTCTCAGTCGTTGTGCTTTCTGAAGCACACTCAGTGTTGGAAGTATGTCCACTCTCATAACCCTCGTTTCCCTCCTCATATATTGTAAGGCTGGACCCCTTTGCTCTGTATTTCACTTGGTGAATAATTGTACTGTCCCTGCTGAATTAATAGCATGATGTAAAGCCTGACCCATATGATGAATTACTGTACTGGGGGAATTTCTGTCCAACCCATTTTTGGAGATTACGTATTATTAACTCCTCTGGATGTCACATCCTGCTAATGAATGAATCAATTATTCATCCATTTTTTAATTTGAAATCATTTGACAAGGATAAATGGGTTATGAAAAGGCTTTTTTTTTGTGTGGGTTGGAAAGGAAGACCCAGCATTTACATGGAGATTATTTTGTCCCCGGGTCTTTCACATCACTCTCTGTCTGACTGTAGTTTCTAATGCAGGGTACTGTATGTGTGAGAGAGAGTTTCTTACTCCCTGTAGCGCTTTAAATGCAACTTCATTTTGTTGTGTCTCAAGATGTAGTAAACCACTGACCCGCTACATGGACAGAGATCCCCAACTTATAGAAGGGAGTGGAGCGTTTGGGAAAATGTTTTCCAGGTTTTGTGATTCATTTGAATGAGACTGTTTATTCACAGTGGATACAAGAAGATACCTGTGAACCAGACTAACAGAAGAAGAACTCAGCGGGGGCCAGGAAGTGAGTTATGTGGTAACTAGAGGACAAGGGAGATCCCAAGTTACCCTGTGGTGCAGGGGTGTAACAACAGCAACAACAACGACTATAACAGCACATTTCTGGATCAAAGTGTCTCAGCGGCTCATATGACCAGAGTCTGCATCGCTCACCATCCACAGTTTCCTGTTGTACTGAAGGCCTGTGTTTTACAGGCCGTTTTCAATTTTCCAAAGAGAAAGCCGAATGGGAGTTTTTCTAAAATGCAAGTTTTTGACTTCAACTGTTATTTACATGATGACAATCCATAGTCTGCATGATGTGTGGTCAAAATACACCACGTGTCAGCTGCTGAATATGATAACTGAAAATACTCTGTAGCCGAAATAAGGTTTAGCATTTGTTGCTGTATGAGATGATCTCAAACAGGAATGAAGTCATATTAGAACTCAGCATATAGTCAGTCGACAGTACTCAGCAAAAATCTATTTGACTTGTACATTATAGATCTCAACAGCCAATCAGTGTCCTGCAGGCCCCCATACATGTTATGTCGCAAATTAGTGTTACAACAAAGTGGCTCTCTGACAGCAAAGTAATGATCTGAATTTTCTTTACATATAGCCGACAGTAACTTTGTTAAGATTATATAAATTATGTGGAACAAAGATCCATTTATAGCCTATAGCGTCCATGCCGGTACTCACGCTGGTTTCTCATTTAAGGGGCCGCTCTGGTCGGCTTCTCCTGTTGGTAATATACATTATGAGTACATGTACCTCATGCAACCACACTTGACCAAAAAAAAAAAAAACTATTCCCCTAGGACTCTTCAGTGTCTAGACTTGTCGTTTCATAAATGTGACATTCATAGCAGGAGATTGTCCTCGTCTGATGCATTCTGCAGGAAATCATTATCGGGTGTGCAGGAGGAGGTAGACACTTCCGTTAGACTGACATGTTTTTGCATTGATTTAACAGCAACATGTATTTGGATGCATCCACAGTACAAGAGGGGAGGAAAAGCACACAGGCATGAAGAAAAGAGTGCATAGTAGAGGAAACAAGCAGCAATGTTATCAACACGATCACACAGTATGTTTAGATACAGTCAGAAATTTTTTTGGGGTTGTCTGCGTCAAACTGGACTTTAAAATACATGTTAACATCCAACTGGAATAAAACTTAGACTTACTCTTGTATGCATACACCTCAATCAGACCCAAACAGGCCATCGCATTGGACGCTTTGACCAGGAAGTCGAATGGCATTATGAGTAGAAGAAAGACGAGAAGAAAATAAGACAAAGGTTTCAAAATCCCCCCCCCCCTCCCCTCCCCCCCCCTCCTCCGAGAGCTAAGTGCACCAGATCCTCCTCTCGATATCAAGAAGCTTTACTGTGCAGGAACTATTGATTCCTTTTAATGTAAATGGTTCATCTCATTCCTTTTCTTCTCCTTTTTCTTTTTTTTTTTACATCCTTGCCTCATAATTAGAAGACACATCCAAGCTGAGTTATGATCGCCATGGCAACAGAGTCAGCATGCATTCCCCTTTGATATCACCCTGTCCCATATGAGGCCTAAAGCTTATCACCAGCTTCTAAAATTAGACCTCTGGCTGTGTCTGCGGCTCAGGATGGCCTTCACACCTCTTCTGTGACCACGAATTATGTCCAGCTATTTGCCTTTTTGTTATGTTATGGAAGTACTGAATTACAGCCTTAAGGGTCCACTGTTTTTTTTTTGTGTGTGCTAGCAATGCCTTTTTTTTTCTATTAAAAACCATTTGCAGTTCAGCACTTTCAGCGCTATAACTTTTGAAACACCCCCGTGCGTCTCAATATAACTCAAACTTAAAAACTAGGAAGGCGAGACCCTGGAGGCCTGCTGGTTGATTGGCTTGCCAGGTTCAAGTTCAAGACCTGTGGCTCCTTTGCTGCATGTCATCCCCCCCACTCTCTCTGTCTCCCTGATGTCCGACTCTATCCGCCGTCCTGTCTCTGAACAAAGTCATAAAAAGCCCAAAAATAAATCTTAAAAAAAAAAAAATAGTCGAGCAGCTGTGGGTGGTCTGATATAATCCAGATGCAGATGGTTTAGGCCCCGAGGTAACAGACAAACTCTAACATAAAAGTTAAACAGAGTGCAACCGTACCGTGGGGCAGCAGACTGAAGACATTGTCAAGGAGGCAACGGGTTTAGCACCAGGAAAGTGGTCAGTTAATAACGATGAATCCAACAGGGACAGGTGGAAGGCATGTTTTAACCAGGCAGAGGGTCTTAGCCAGCAGGTAGGTATCCATACTGGCATGGCCACACTCCAGAACTCACGCTGTGGGATCTGTGCTGAGCAGCTCAGGAAAGGAGCAGACAGGATCCAAGGACACAAAGGCAGAACCGGAGGTCAGGGACTGAAGGCTGCAGCGTTTACCAGGAGAGTGGCGAGGCTCGGTGGTCAGAGGAAGGCAGAGTCTGTACCCAGTAATCAAGCCAAGGTGAAGGTGAATGCTGGAAAGTCTTGCATGAAAGCGAAAGGAACAATCAGGCAGCGTCTGAGAGAACAGGAGAGGCTATTATACTGGCTTGATTTCAGATGAGAGGCAGCTGTGTGCACAGGTGAGTTGAGCTGGCTGATGAGGAGGGCGTGGCTGGCAGGCCGAGTGGAGCAGAGGCAGCGTGAGTGGAAAAGAACTGAGTGATTGAGTGAAGGCAGTGCTATAGATACATTTTACATTTTATTTGAGGTTTATTATTTAGTGTCAGATAGTGTCAGAAATCAGGGAGGGAGACAGTAAACAGAGGCTCAGTGCAGAAAAGAGTGGTAAAGCAGTGTCATATTTAATTCTCACTGAATGTAAAAAAAACAAATTAAGGATAAACTCTTTCTCCTCTTCTGGTATTTTTAGTCCCCGTAAAATCGACTCTTCAGATCTTGTTTTGAAAGAAATGTCACTCAGACTGGGGGTGTGATTTTATAATTAACACAGTTATAATGAACCAGCAGCTTCCTTGATGAAAAGGTTTATGATCCCTTAACGAGGGATGCTAATAACTGAGTCCACGCGTGTTATCATTAATTCTCCTTTATCCAGACCCATCTCGTAACAGTGGAGAAAGATCAACAGGCAGGGAAAACAAACTAAACAGAGTCCTTTACATGTATTAACATTCATAATGAGTTATTGTGCAGAATAAAAGGGTTCAAGAGCTGCGTTTCCTCCGCCTCACTCGCTTTAAGTGCGTGTGAAAAACTACTCGAATGAAAAGTCTGATTTTACAGTCGAACACAAAAAGCTTCACAATGTCCTGAAAAAAGCAACAAAACGGCTTTTACAGACAAACTCAAGTGAAAACCGCATAAATGTGTCTCCCTAAATACTCTCAACATCATGCTGTTAATGAACTAACAGGATGATAATGACCAGTCAGGAAATAATGGATCATTGGGGTGACTGCACACTCATATCTTTTATCATTACTGGTATGAGGCAAAGCTTTGATCGTTGACATTTTATTTAAATTGGTGTTTTTACACACGCACAAAACTCCTGAACAAGTCCTGAAATTTCAGAGTTAGCAACCAGTGTGAACATGTGCATATCTGCACAGTGAACATTCTCGAAACAAGAACGTTTGAGCACTTTGTTACAAAAAAAAAAGACGATTGCTCTTCCCCCAGTTTTTACAGGAGGATGCATGCATGACGTCCATTTTCATCAAGTTAACTTTGAGTGTACAATATTGAGAAAGTGTTGCTCTGTGAAGATGAACGTCGTCTGCTGATGATCACTTTGCCACTTTACTTTTAAGCATAAAGAAAGAGCAGTTTTATAATCTCACAAGCAGTTTGAAGGACCGACACAGCTGGAGGAAAATGAGAGTTTCAGTCTGATGGCCCTGAACTTCAGAGGGTGCATGCTGTGCCTGGGAGCAGGTTTAAATAAATCCATGACAGGCTGACATCAGCTGATGGTGAAAGTATGAAAAACTATTGAAACCTGAACGCAGTCTGCATCCTCAGCTTTTAAAGTCCATGAGAAAACTTGTATAAATGATGTGCATTTATGAAATCAGCAGACCAGAAAACATGAACAGGACTAGCCTTCCTAGATATCAGGTGTAACTCAAAGACAGGAAATATCAGTGTGTTTAAAATCACAGGAATTCACTGTTTATGATATGAAATTGACTTAATATGGACACTTCATCTAGACATTAATGTGTCTTGAGTGCAAAATCAAACTGTAGGCTGTCTGAAATATGTGTGTCTCTGAATGGGACTTGATAAATGATGAATCTTAAGAGCAGCTCTCAGGGATTGATTCTTCCATTACTGTCTTTACTCTTTCAAACCGGAGAGGGTTTTTATCATCAGTCTCCAGAGTGAATTCCCTCCAGAGGAGAAAGTATCCGAGAGGGTAAAAAGCCCACTTAAAGGCAAGTGTTTTATTTCCAGCGTGGAGTAATGGACCTCTGTGGGGAACAGGGCTCATGGAAGCCACAGGATGCCTGATGCTCTACAGTTGCTGCAGGCTACAACACAAAGGCCCCTCGTGTATGCATCCGTTTTAAATACATTTGAAAAGTTTTAACTGTGTGTTGTTCAGAGCTTCTGCTTCCTGTGTCCACTGCAGCTGGGTGAGGCATCACGATCCAGTAACATCTGTGAATCAGCTGAGGGTAAATATGCAAAATCCTTACCTGCTTCCTGCTTTGTGGTAAGGCTCTCGTCTGATTCTCGCTTAACTAGCTGCTTTGTTGCTGGGGACGGCTGTGGATCAGTGGTACAGTCGGTCTTCTCTCAACTGACAACTCCTCAGTTTCTCCCTCCCCTCAGGTTAAGAGTCTGGGTGCCATCCTAGACAGCGCACTATCATTCCGAGCTCACATCAATAATGTCACCCGGTCTGCTTATTTCCATCTCGTCAACATTAATCGCCTCCGCCCGTCCCTCACTCCCAGCAGTACTGCCATCCTCGTCAACACCCTGGTTACAACTCCCTTCTCTTTGAGCTCCCTCCCAAGTCCATCCACAAACTTCACAAACGCATCACCTTCAAAATGCTGCTCCTCACCTTCAAGGCCATCCACAACCTCGCTACGCTTTACCTCTCTAAAACTCCTGCACGTCAACACACCTACCCGCACTCTCAGGTCTTCTTCTTCCATTCAGCTCACTGCACCACCCGCCCGCCTGTCCACCATGGGGGTCCAGGGCCTTCAGCCGCTCTGCCCCCCCCCCCCCCCCCCCCCACCTCTGGAACTCCCTCCCACTACAAATCCGTAATACCGACTCTCTCTCCATTTTCAAATCTCATCTCAAAACACATCTTTTTAAACTGGCATATTCAGTCTGATCATTCTCCATCCGGTCTCATAAATCCTTTACATCCTGTACATTTGTGTTTTTTGTGTTTTTAATGTTAATTTTATCGCTGTGTTGTTTTTATCTCTGCTTTGTAAGGTGACCTTGAGAGTTTTGAAAGGCGCCTTTAAATAAAATGTATTATTATTATTATCAATTATCTGTCTATCAAAACACAAGCGTGTGTGTGTGTGTGTGTGTGTGCGCGCATGTGAGGAGCAGAGTAGAGCAGCAAACAGAGCATTATAATGAGCGTTAATTAGTTAATGATGGCCTTCCTATTAGTGACTAAAAACCAGCCAGTGTAGTGAAACAATCACAATCAGTAAGTTAAAGTTAAAGCCAGTGGTATTCCATTAAAAGGAGTCATAATCTCACATTTCTGCATTTATTAAGTCATGGGAAGCTAAACTCCACTTTTTCATGATCTAAAATCTGAAATGAAAAACAGCTTTCTGTGGCTCATTTTCAGGAGCTCTTCGCTATTTGACATCAGAGCTACTCTCCTGAAATGTGCATAACAAAGGATTCTACACCGAGTGCAGCTGACAAAAAGCGGCAATGTCCTGCAGGACAAAGGATTTTTGCATTTAGGAGTCATGTAATTGCTTCTTATTCATTCTTCTCTTTCAAAGCTCATTCCTCTAACCTCAGCAGTTGTGCCATATCATTACAACTTCAATTACAATCTTAATGGCATTCACACGAGCTGTTTACAAGCTTCAACCATAATGGTGATTATCAGTCATTATAATGCACAATATGCACTGTAATAAACTGATTAAAAAGTGTTTGATACTGTGCTGCATTCTGCTGAAGTCTTTGTAATTACCTTCCGGAGGAGAGTTTCTGCTGAGCACATTTATAGTCGAGGAGTGCAGGGAAATGTCTATGCATAATGTGATGAGCGTCTGCAGCTGGTTAGAGGAAACCGACTCATCATGGGAGCACAGAGAGTCCCACTTTGCCCTCACAAGTAGCTCACATGTAATCTGCACATGCTCAGATTAGCATGTGCGATAGCTTGGAATAAAAGCAGGACATTTCATTTCATGCATGTTATTTTCTGTTCTCTCCTTTCACCATCTGCTGCTGCCAGGAGCTCTGAGACCTCCGCTACGTCAGCGCTGTACCGTGATGTAAACCAACACAAGAGATTTGACGCCAGATATGATCACGAGGTGAGCTCCACAACAACTTCACATCATGAGGTTTAACATTGTTTACAGTAGAAAACAGAGGTTTAACACAAATATCTGCGCTTTTAGCTATTTACAATTTAAACAGGTTTGTAACTTTAGCCTTACAATAACCAACATTTTTCAGTAATAATTAATATTTCTACTTTATTCGCTGCCTTCCTACGATCAAGACAATTAGGATGCTGTCAAAGGGTTTAGGCAAGAAGTGTTGATGCCTTTCCTATTATTCCAGCTGACACAGGTGTAATTACCCAGTGCTCAGGTTCATTAAATAGTAGGCAAACATGCGTCCCCATTAAGCCCTGAGAAAACTTGCTTTAACTACTGTTAGTAAGCATGACGTCCTCTTTTTGTTTGTGGCTGGCTGGTAGTGGGTTATTAATTAACTCAGTGGCACAGGTGTGAAAAGTGTGTGACATAAGAGTCGAAGCGAAGCCGATGTGGGCCCCGACATCCAAGCAGCAAGCAGACGGAAAACCACCACCTCCCGATTGTGGTTCTTTTTGGTTTGACCAACTTGTAAACAACAACAACAAAACTTGAGAAAGAGACTGTGCGTGTGCTGGCCGCTTGTGTGAAGCCTGACGGTCGGAGCTTGCCGCTGACTGCTGACCGGAGGTAAGCCCACACACTACACCGCCAGCCAGCCTTTGTTTGTGTAGCCTATGTATCTTTGTGTTGGAGAATGAGCATCCTCTAGACGCCAGTCATTCTCATAACACTACGTGCACCCAAACACATGACATCAGCCAATTTGTATCCTGTGGTGGTTAGGAGCATTAGATGTGCACGCTCCATTGCTATTCAATATGCATATAACTGCTAGAGACGCTGTGTAGAGTTGAATGGTGATCAGACCACAAATGACAACCCCGGAGACACCAGAGAGCCACTACAACAATGATGGAAAGTTTAGAAGAAAAGTTCATAGATCCAGTCCCCAACTCCCCGCCCGATGATGTGTCATCGCCGTTGCATAGCAACAAACATGCGTGCCAAAATAGCTGCCGACAGATCATCTCTACTTTGGTGTTTTACGCCGTCTGATTGGTGCTCCCTCTAGAGGAATCCTTCAGTAACACACGTCGTACACAGGCAGGCATGTGAACGTTTACGTTCAGGACGCAACAGGTTGTCTACGCGTCCTCGTGGTTCTGGAGCAAATATTTTCGAGCCTTTAGCTCCCAGGTGTGTGTTTAAATAGAATAGAATAGAATAGAATTACTTTATTGATCCCAAACTGGGAAATTGTGGCGTTACAGCAGCAGGTTATCCAAACACACAATATGAGCAAAAAACAAAATATAATATTAAATACAAGGTAAATAAGTACTAAAAATATAAAAACTAAGAATGAGAATATATACATCCAGGATTTAACATTACTTCTAGATAGTGACGACGAAAAATGCAACAAAAGGCATCAAAACGGAATTCCCCAATCAGTGAGGTCACTGTCTCACTTCTTTAATGATCACCACAGAATGTAAAAATCACTGAAAATGCTGTTAGAGGCGTAGTTGCTGTTTCACAAAGACTGTGATAACATCTAAAATACTCTGACACAGTGTAATTCATTCCTCTATTAAATGAACAGATGGTAGTTGAATTTATTTGACATCATGTGTTGTGTTAATGTTTGAACCATATCACTGAAGGTAAAGTAGAGGTGAAGCTCGTCGTCTGTTCAGCTGAAAATAACCACATCGACATGGATTCTCTCACTTTCATTATCCAAACCCTTTACTCCAGGGAATACCTGTTTGTCTCTTCATTAAATTACCCTGATAAAACATGACGAACCAGCTGCAGAGTAAACACCCTTTATGAAAAGCATAACCCGGCCTAATAAATCCTTACAAGCTTTTCCCCCTGCATAATGTGAGAGCCTGGATCATCTGATAGCATACAAGAAGGACGGTGCTTCAATTAGAGTGAGTTCAAGGAAGGATGAAACAACCCAACCGTCTGCTTTTCTTTCATTTTTGGAAGATTTAGATTGTTTGAGATGTGTCAGTATATTGTTCAGTGCCACCCATCGGGTCACAGCACAAGTCTAATTCTCTGCATTCAAATTAAACTTTGTGTGTTTGGTTTGAGTGCAAGTGTTTACTATTCATCAAGGTTTTTATCATCAATGCAAGATGCCAATGTCCCCTTTCTTGAATGACAAAAGCCTTTTACTAACAAAGACCACACCAAGAAAGATAATGATGAAGGAGATCGAAATGATGAGCATGCTCGGATAATCGGAAGATTGAGGGTGAATAGATGAAGGGGACGAAAGGATGAAGGTTTGGGTGGAGGGTAGGAGGGATAAAGGTTAGGGTGGAGGGATGAATGTAGGGGGGATAAGAGTTGAGGGATGAAGGTAAGGGTTGAGAAATGAAGGGATGAAGGATGGAGGGATGAAGGCAGAGGTAATAAGAGTTGAGGGATGAAGGGATGGAGATAGGGGGGAAACAGGTTGAGGGATGAAGGTAAGGGTTGGGGATAAAGGTAGGGGGATAAAAGTTGAGGGATGAAGGTTAGGGTCGAGGGATGAAGGGATGACAGTAGTGTTGAGGGATGAAGGTTAGGCTCGAGGGATGACAGTATTGTTGAGGAATGAAGGTAGGTGGGATAAAAGTTGAGGGATGAAGGCAAGGGTTGAGAGACGTGGGAGGGGGGTAAGGGTTGGGAGGTGAATGGAAGGACGACGGACTGGTGGCCAGGTGATGTAGATACGACGTGAGGAAACCAGAGAGGTTGAGACTCTGGGTGTGGGAGCCTCCCTGTATTTAGACAAAGGGGTTTGGGAGGGGGGTGTGAAATCAGCGTCAGAGGAATAAGAGTGAATAAGGCGTGATTAAATATGTACAAAATGTGTGTGGTCCATGTTCCTGAACTAATAAGTTTTAAAAATATGTTTAGTCAGTGACAGTGTTAAAGACGGTGTTAAGAAACTGTTGGAGCAGCTACGTTGTAGTGTGAGAGTTGAAACGCCTCCATGAGCTGTAAGGAATTGGAACAGAAGCTTCTCGCTCTGCACAGATGGAAATATTTCTCAAAACACTGAACCAGGAGCCAAAATCAACCAACAGGAACCATGTTTTCACTCTACACACAGCAAGGACTTTGTGGCTTTCGCTTAGTATTTCACTGTGCAATATGCAGAGCGTCTATAGCCGTTCATATGAACTTCTGAAAATATCTAGATAATGTCTGGAGGACTGTTCCGGAGATTCTCCTGACCTGGCTGTTCACATATGCTCCTCACAGCGGGAGACTATCCCTGTCAGACGGCAGGGGGGGGGGGGGCGGGTGGGTCTCCTGAGGTAAGGCGTGACGTCCCTCCCACCTCCTATTGGCCCAAGGTGAATTCTCCTGATCATATCATGCTGCATTCTCACATCAGCCCACTGGGACTCGCTGCTGAAAACATACTAGGCTGTTTGCATTCACACAAACAGCTCGTCCTGCAAATATCAGGAGTTTTTCAGAACTTTTCTGCAGGTGTGAAAGCTCTGTGACTCTAGTCCGTGGCCGACAATGGCATCTGACCTTCCAGCCAAAATCATTTTGGACAAAGTTTTTAGGCTATGAAGCATTTCAGTATAATCTGACAAATAACAAAATAAAAGCAAAAATACCTTTGTAGGCACTGAAGTTTCCATTGAGTTTTAATGGCACCAAATATGTGAAAATGAAGGCAAAGTATTTCTACAAGTTATTCTGTGCTCACTGAAGTTATTAAGACTGCTTGTTAGGTACAGTATGTTCAGTTTAGAAGCACTCAAAACTATGCTGGGTTGTAACAATACGTTGAGTCATGTAATGCGTTACACAAAGGCAAGGCTCTATGTCTCTGCAGAGTCCATCATCCCTCGCTCATCTCCACTTGAGAAATCACACTGTGTGCTTGACATTGTCCCTGACATTGTGTCCTGAATACATCTCAATAAGAGCTAAATTGTTATGGCGGGTTTATGACAAGAGAACTCATCTTCCAGAAAGGACCGGCAGTATTTCTGACTATCTGACATCATTTTCACCTCAATCTACCAGGTTTGTAAAGACAAATGCAAATTTAAATCATAAAATGAATTTCATAAAAAGTCTGAAAAAGCCCAGAAAACATTTTGCTAAGCTTCTTGTTCTTAATTAATTCCCAGAAAGACCCAGAATGCATGTGGAGTAAGTCAAATCCAAAATAGACTGCAGTTTCTGTGTGTAGGAAGCAGCTCATTATAACGCTTTAATAATAATCGTTATGATACCCAGAGGCCATATGTGTCAGCATTCGACTTAGCAGGTCCACATAGCCTATGGGTGTGAAAAGTGAAGCAATATGGTGAAGTGTATTAAACCAGCATTATTCCTCATGACCTGCACGTCATATTAAAAATTCTGCCAATTTGACTGTCACGGCCAATAATATCTTTCCACACTAATTTCCACCTGGTTTTGCTGCAGCAGGCAGATTTTGTTGAAAAGTTAGCAGCTAGGTGGTGAAAAAAAATGAAAGTGTTGAGCAACTAAACAATCTTGGAAGCCATTTGCTGTTGTCTGGTGACAATGTATGGCTGTGGGAACGCTGACCAATGACAAACGACTTCCAGCGAAGTCTTCCTTTTCCATTGGCTGCATTGTTCACAATCCAGTTAACATGTTGAGTATAGTAACAGCAAAAGTGAGGTGCCCGTCAGCAGTGCTCATGAAGTGAACTTGCAACTGTCCAACTACCAGACAAATTTACAGACTTGTTCCGCACTGAGACTTGAAACGGCGACCCTCCGGTTCCCAAGTCCCTACACCTGAGCTACTGCCGCCCCTTAATAATGGATGATAATTACCATTGAACACTGATCATTTAATTGCTCTACTTTTCGTCTTTTTAAAATTTGATGAACTATAAATAGGAATTGCGCTGCTGCTTCTTTCCCTTAAAATATCTGTGCAGGGTGATTACAGAGACTTTAAATGCGTTTGAAGTTTCTTTAAAAAGACTGACAGGAGAGCCTGGTAAGCTCTCATATTCTTCAGAGCCGATAAGATGACAGTCTCTCCTCTTTATCCTAATCCTGGAAACATCCTGCGAGCATAAGAGTGCAGGATTCAAAGTTAAGATTCTGCTGCTTTCATTTCCTCCTATAAATAATACAAAACTTCACACTTTGATTACTGTCAGGTAGAAAGTGTATTTCTTTAGTGCTGATATGCAGATTTGAAAAAGTCAACTAAATTACCCTGTGATGTACATCATTTGTCACACAGGCTCCTGGAACAACTCATTGATCTGATGCCTCAATTAGCAGAAAGAAACTATTTGTCTTTGTCTTCTAAAATCGTTACATATCACCGTTGAGAAATGAGACTGTTTCATGATGTAAGAATATCAGACACAGACTGCAGGGTTAGATTCAAGGACAATTTGGTGGATTTAGCCATCGTGAGGTCACCATTTGTTTTGAATCTTTAAAGAGGACATATTATACTCTTTTTCTACCTTTTCAAACAGTCCCCTGTGGTCTAAATGAAACATCTGTGCTGTGCTTTGGTCAAAATATAACATGAATCAAGCACCAGAGGAGGTTTGTGACCCTGTATAAACCAGCTCTCTCTGAACGCTCCGTTTTGGTGTGTGTGTCTCTTTAAATGCAACGAGCCCCTCCCTGAGTTTTCCTAGTCGACATCACTCCTTCACTAGGGAGAATAAAAATGGCAGACCTGCGCAAAAGTTTTCCTCTAGGCAGGGGGTGGAGTCCATGGGGGGAGATACCAGGGGAGACAAGGGTATTTTCTTTTTTCCAGAATCCCACTGTGACATCAGAAGGAGAGGAAATTTGAAACGAAGCATTTTTCTCTGTGTTGTAAGACTTATGCAGACCACAAACAAAGGACTGGATGGATTTATTTCACATTTTGTGTGTCGGTAGACGTTCAGGTTACCCAAATATATGTTCAAAAACACTGTCAAAGTGGATTTTTTATAATATGTCCCCTTTAAGTTTAGAATTTTGCTCACCTCCACCATCAGTGTCTAGACTCCATAGGGGGGTATCCTATCCTGCTGTCTGCCTCATTACCCCTCCTAGTACATGAAGTGGTCATGACGGAGTCTAATCCCCAAAGACTTTGCACATTTATTTTCTATATTGTTAAATAAATGTTCATTCTTAATTAAGTTGTTCCTGATTGAAATACTGTTATTAATGCAAAAACAGTTACTCAAACATGTTGAGACAACAATATCAAACTAATCGATTTTTAATTTAAGTGGTTTTTATTTTTCATCTTGAAGATGATCTGGTCCAGTTGTAAATTAGTAAATAAAATCTTAGAGGACCTTGAATTAGAAATATTTGTCCCAGCGGTGTTGTTCGAGTCCAAGGAGCGACCACACAAGATAAATTCAGCTCCGGTTCTCCCGTATGTCTTCATTTTCCACTGAAGATAAATGGAAATGAGATGCTGCCATCAATAATGTAATTAGTTCACTGCTGCCACCCTCTGTGTCAGAAAGGATTAACTACAGAGTCTCCTCTCCTGTATACACACTCTGCTTCAGACCTGATCCCAGACTTTATTCACCTCAGAGATCAGGATAAGAAGGCAGAGGGAATAAGAATGTGAACATTTACATTTACATCACATCTTAGTTTGCATCCTAGCTCATCAGAAAGTTTCCCATTTCATCTCAGACTCCTGGATTTGGCTGCTTCACCAGACAGAGGAGGGTAACACAGGTTAAAGTAGGACATACAATCTTACAGAAGATAAGAAACAAGGAATAATAAGAACCCAAATCCCAACAAAAAATCACAAAAAATACAACCCACAGAAGATTCACCCAACAAACAACGACAAAACCCAACAGTAAAGAACCTAAATAAAAACCTGACCAACATCAGAATTCAAGCAACATAATAACTCAAGCTACACAGGAACTCAGGCAACTTGAATTCAGATAAATTGTCTCTTTATATGCCCATTCTGAAGTTTTGCTAAATCGGGCCAGCAGTTGAAATCCCATAGATAAAAAATCTCATCCTCAAGACATTTCTTACGCAGCTGGTCAAAATGTGATTGGTGGTATCAAGAGTTCTAAGTTTCAGTCCGTGTCAAATGATTGATCAATGAGTGTTTGAGACGTGGATATTAAGATAATCAAGCGTCAACCTCTTGTCTTGAAAAATGAAGATGATGTGGAAGTGCAATATCCTGCAGTTGTTCGAGTGTCCGCTTGAGGCTGGCTCCAGGAACGCCAGAAGACAAATACACGTGACGTTGTTACAGCATAAATAAACATGTTTACAGCCTGGTAAAAAAACTAAATAGGTCTGATTACTTATTGTCATCACTGGCACACACTGTACAGCTCCGTTTCAATTTTAAGAACTATACGTGCTATCCGTAGTTAGGCGTGTAGCTGACCTGATTGACAGGTGGGCGCGATATAACGGTTTGTCAAGAGTCTTAAAACCCGCCTCAGCTCCAGCTCTCAGCCTGTTGTTAGGTTGACTGAAAGTCAGACTGAGACAGGATTTCCAGCATGGCGGCTGCTGCCGATGAGCCTCCAGAGCCCCCTGCAGGAACAGACGGCTGACATCACTCAGGCTTTGTTTATTAATATTTACAGCCTATAGTATATATGCTTGACGTTTCTTACGATGTAGAGATGATAAAGCAGTACACTTACTTCTGTACGTACTTCATACCAACCTTGGGTTAGTAAGATGAACTTCATCATTAAGGTCCCACAAGCTTTTTTTGACGTTTCGAATTTGGCTCACCATAAAGCTGTCTTTATGTCCAAAAAATCTGTTTACTTTTGTTGTTTAGGGAGCTCTTGTGTATAATACTTAATACATAATTTAATTTGACTGTTTTCAGTATTACCAGCTCAACATAGAACAGAAGAAAGACAAAGACGGCTGGTAGATAAAGCTGATATTTTAGACACTGAAGAGCCAGGAGTTTATAACATGTCATAGAAGGCAAGCTGTTTAATTACAGTTCTTCAACAGTACACAAATTTATGAGCCAGTTTGGACCCATGTGCAACAATGTTGGAGTCTATCAGTGACTGCCATGGTCACAGGTGACATAAGGAGATCTGTGAAGTCTACCTGCAGAGGCATTAGGGGGAAATGGACCAATCACACAATGAACCTTTGAGCAGGAACCTTAGAGTCATGTCCTTCATGAACCAAAAAGTAAAATTAAAGTCAGTTTTTTCAGCCACATCATGGATTGCATTAAGTTAGTTTAAATCACAGAGAGGCACCCAAACCAGACTTGAAGGTAATTTAGTGACTAAAGATAAAAAGAAAAACAGACAATGCCATCAGGTGAAGCATCTAAAGAAACATGAAAATATCCAGAACTAGAAAACACAAAGAAACACAAAGGAATTCAAATGAAGAACAAAACAGAACAATGTGGTTGACTGACAAAACAAAGTGACACAGACAACAGGACAAAGCAGGAGAGACTGTTGGCACCCAGGTGAAAAGCAATAAAGGCTTCACACAGGCAGATACAAAAAGAAAGGAAGGTAAGCTATGTACAAGGAAATGAAAAGAGACAAAGAAGAAAATGAATTAATAGGCACAGAAAAGGAAATGCGTATAACAGAGGTATTCCTAAAACGAACCAAATAGAATATATCACAAAATCGTTAGAAAGAAAGGAAATATGCCTCAAAACAGTTGTAAAACAAACGCTAAGGAACAGGTGGGCTTTGAAAAAGTGTTCCTATTTGCAGGCTTTAAAAAGGTGTTGAACATTCTTAGCTTTTGTAAGATATCATTTTTGTTCATTCATTTGTTAAGTTCAACATTTCCACCTTAAAAAGGATAAGTCAGTTTTCAAGATCAGAGTAATCCAGCGCACACCAGGATTGTTCAGATTGACTTTGAAGTTTAAGGCATATAAAACAGTGGAGCGAGCAAAGCGTCTCACATAGCGGCTTTCTCAGGTTCGCTGTGGTGATATGTCAGTGTTGGATTTGCAACTTTATTTTCTACTAAAAAGGACAAAAATCTGTTTAAAATAGATCACCAACTGTGGTATTACTGGAGCTACTTCAAAGGTAGAGTTTAAACGATGTGGTAAAACCAGTAAAATACATTCAAGCAAAGAGTGAATTAAGAAAATGATGTATGACATTGGATGACATGGAAATGTGACTTGACAGAAGGTCTTTGGCGCTTGGACTCTATGGGGTGGTTGATGTGTTTTGAGAATGACAATTCGGAGCATAAATCCCCCCCATGGAGTCCAGACCCTGTGAGACCGGCTGGGTGAAGAAGAATTGATGGATGATGATTCTGCAAAGAGGCCTAAAAAAATTCTTCCTAAAGGCAGAGGAAGAATCAAATTCAAAAGGGGAGCAGACGGGTAGCCATTGGTTAGGTGAGTACGGCTGACGAGACAGCTGATTATCCAATGACAGCCCCAGAAAATGACAGCTCGAGACTGACAGCGGCAACGTGAGTGAGTGTGCAAAAAGGGGTGAATTAGAGAAAGACCGGATTGTGGAGGCAATTATTCTTCCTGACTGAACTTGAGCCAGAGCTTCGTTTAACAGCTGTAATTAGAACAGAGTCAACAGGTTAAACAACAGATAAGGAGTGGAAGTCATCGCGCACATTTAAGGAAAATCACATTTTCACACACTTCAATGCATGTTTGAAAAAAATCAAGAACGCAAGTTGCGATTTAAGTTTTGTTCAAAGAGTCATATTATGTCAATCAGTGACATTTGATCCATAGTGGAAGTTGACAGAGCTGATTCTTTGCATTACAGTTAAAATAGAAACACTGAGCTCAGTATGTTGTCAAGTTTAATTCTTGCATTAGTTGCCATTTGACAGTTTTGGCGACCTCTCCGTGGGGTTTTTCTTAGTGTGTTGGCTCGTGGTGTGCGAGTGTGTCAAGTGTTATTATTGTCTGCCCGCCGACGGCAGAAAGAAGACCACAGCTGCAGCTGTCAGCGCACGAGATCTCGAGGTTATTACAGCAAACATCAGGGGAAACAGCCTGCCCTGCTCGCACTGACAATCTGTCAGTCCTGACCCAGCCGAGAGGATCCCCACGCCCGCTGTCCTGACCCTATTCGACCCTGAACACTGAAGGATTCTGGGAAATATCTGACATATCTGACTGTTCAATTAAATACAGTCCATTTTAATGAACATCTTTTTAACTAATGAGCTAATTAGGCCAGTTGCCAGGCAGCAGAGGTTTGATTATCACCTCCTCCTGTTTGTTTGTAATGACCTCAACCTGAAGCTTGAAATCTGTTGAGAATCTAACTAGCGCCAACTGCAGGCAAGTGTTAAACCAGAGGAACTGAGGTGAGTTTGACATTCAGATAAAGACAAACATTAAAAATAATCAGACAGGTCATTGTTTGGATTTTATATTTTTTTTATTAATTCATTTATTTATTCACTTTTGAATTTGGACAGTGAACTTTAATCAGAAATATCAATCAATATCAACATGTTGGAATAAACACTACAGCTAAGTTTGATCCCTAGTCCCTGTTCAGGTACTACATAAAATACATGTTGTTGTTTTTTCACTTTAAGAACACCTCACAGGACAGCAAACAGAACAATAAAAGAACAATATGGACACACTTTGTATTCAATGTCTATTACGAAAGGTGCTGCCAAAACCGACCAAAATTTGAATTTTAAGATTTAATTGAATTCATGAATGGTGCATTTTAACATAGACTTAACAGAGAGCATGAAACTGATGTGTTGCAAAGGGAGCTTCCACACAGGGGTGTACTAAGGTGGGGTGCATCGCACTCACTGGTGCGCCGATGCCTGAAGAAAATGCAGTTAAAGTGCCCTCTCAGTCGCCCTCCTGATGGACCAAACGTCATATAGTACCCTCAGGTTCCCTCTCGATTGATAAAGCATAATGAAGTGCCCTCTCAGGTGCCCTCCTGATGGACAAAACATAATTAAGTGGCCTCTTAGGTTGCCCCTCAGTGGATAAAATGTCATAAAGTTCCCCTCTTGATTGTTATAACATCATTAAGTGGACTCTTCAGTTTCTCTCCGGATGGATAAAACATCATATAGTGCCCTCTCTCAGGTGCCCTCCATTACATACAGATGGTGCACTTTATATATTTTTTGCCCCTATCCTTCAATCAGCCTGAGTACGCCACTGCTTACAATTTACAACTTCCAACTTGAGATGGGCCTTTGAGTACACAGAGTATAAAAAATATACACACAATCTTCTAGGAAACAAAACAGACTGATATCAATACTGGTGTCTCAGAACTTTTTACCTAAATTTATTTTTTGTGTGTGTTAAAGCTTGGTGCCCAGTTGGTGTCAGATGAGATGATTTAACACATGCAACACTACCTGCACATGTACATGACAAAATCATTTAAAAAATTAGGCTAACCATTCTGTCCACAGGGGGCGCCAAGATAGACACAAAATGAAAGTTCCTCACAGTAGTTTTGAGATCCAGGTAAGGTTTTACTGCAATGTGACCCTATCTTTTAAAGGACGTCCGGCCTCAACCACCGCCTGACGCCAAGCCACCACCGGTGGCCATTCTAGAGTCTATTGGGGCCCTAGGCAAAAATGTATTTGGGGGCCCTCCAATCAGTGTTTATCACCACCAGTGTCCCAACGCTTACCCCTCTTCCTTTTTGTTACTTTTCTTTGGTCTTTGGTTTTCAAAACAGCAATGCATGCTATGCTTATAAGGGCAACACGAGTGAGTGCTGTCAGATGGGGCCCCCTCAGAGAGGTTCCTACTGTCATTGGAAAATGTGCACATTTTGAGCGAGGGGCCCCAAGCAGTTGCCAGTCATGCCTGTTAAAAATCAACACATCTGGCCACCACCATTGGACTGTGTCGTCCCCACAAACCACCTGTCACGGGTGTGGGAAAATAAGGGAGGTGGACCCAAGTGCAGAATAACAAAAATGATTTAATTTATCAAAAAAGACAGAAGGCAAACACAAACTTACTATTCAAAAAGTCCAAACTGAAAAAAAAAACACAAAGGGTAAAAAACACTGAGAGGCACAAGGAATTACAAAAACGACAGACGCTAAGAAAACCTGAGAAACACTCATCCAAGAACAAACTACAACCTACAAACTACAACCTACGACAACCTACAGTGAACTGACACAGAGGGGAAGAAACACAGAGACTAAATAGACATGGGGTAACAAGACACAAGTGAGGACAATCACTGCAATCACTAGAACCTAAAGAAACACTAGGGTACGAAGTTACAAAATGACTCACGAATCACCAAAAACTTAACTAGAAAACACACAAAGGAAGAATGATAACTAAAACAAGGTAAATACATCTAAACTCAGAAAAATTAAACTAAAACAGACCAAATCATGACACCACCGCCGTCATCATTCATGCACGGCATGTGTGGACAACAGGAATACAAGGAAAACAAAGAAGAAAACCTTCCTGCATATTATCCCACATGCTCTTTTGTAAAGCGTCTCGAGATAACACTTGTTATGAATCATCGATATACACATAATGATCGATTGATTGATTGATTTAATAGACAAAAAAGTGACCTTTTAATCGAACGTCGGCCGTATTATTTCTGTTTTTACTGAGAGGAACTTTACAGTTTGATTTTGTGCAATCTTTGTCGTCTCCCTCTAGCTCAGTTTCCCACCATCATTATCTTTTATGTGCATTATTCAGTCTGAAACAAAGACATTTAGAGTTGTTTCTAAAAATAGACCGAACTGTCTCCCAAAGAACTGTATTTTAGTTTCTCTTGCAGCCACGGAGTTTGGACTGTATATATGAAGTGTTAATGAACTGTAAATGACAGAGCAGGTGTTCCTCTTTCTTTCACACCAAAGTTCGCCTGAGAATAAATGTGAGAATCTCCCCACAGGGACGAGATGAGAGGATCAGAGGCTGGGATGGTTGGATAATCATGCCCCCTTCATATTTAATTGCTGCATGAAGGCAGACCATTTTTAGCTCCTCTTTCAGCAGTTTAGCCGCAGTGCCTGTGTGGACATGTGTATTCACTCTGGTAGCTCATGCCACCATTCATTAATCAGCAGTGATTGTGATGCACTTCAACACATCAGACAATGTACCAGCTTCAGTGTCGTTACCTTAAGCCTTAAAATTAAAAACAAAGCCCTGTTTTGAAACTATACAAGCGAAATAAAATGCAGAGATGAACGCACCATCTGAAACTTTTCAGGTAACAGTCAGAGTTTGGGCAATTATAAAGTCTAAATTCTGCAACAAAAAAAAAGGTGGCAGTAGCTCAGTCTGTGTCTCGGGTTGGGAACTGGAGGGTCGCCAGGTCAATTCCCAGTGCACACCAAAAATTGAAAATTGGTCTGGTAGCTGGAGAGGTACCAGTTCACTTCCTGAGCACTTCAGAGGCACCCTTGAGCAAGGCACCGACCCCCCCCCCCCCCCCCCCCCCCCCCCCCCCCACCGGCTCAGGAGCGCTTGCTGTGTGTAGCATGTTCAATAAAGGAGTGTAAAAATTAATTTCCCCTTGTGAAGGCATTAGTGCATAGACTCATTGACAGCAGAAGATAGATTGAGAGAGAGAGAGAGAGAGAGAGGGGATCATTTGGGTCTTAAATGGCCTAACAAAGCAAATAAAACACATCTATAATTAGAACATGATTCTATTCTTTTTTATTTCCTTTGATAAATATGGTGTCTCCGATCAGCGCCAGTCAAAGAAATCCCTCCATCTGTGCGCCGCGCTAACACTCCTCCATCAGTCTGCATGTATCGACTATCATGACTCCGCTAACCCGCTGCATCGGCATCGCTGGCCTTTTCAAGAGAGCTCCACGGATCGATAAAACGTTATTTGATGGTCAAGTTGATGTTCAAAGAAACAGCGAGGGACCGTTTTTTTATTGGTAACATTCAAGACCATAAAGATTCATGAATAATTTATGAGCAGTTGGTGGTCCTATGAGCATTTAAAAAAAAATAATAATTATTGGCTCCGTATCACAGCGAGAGTATTTCTTCTGTCAGGCCTCTGTGTGTGGAGGATTCAATGGGAGAAATTTGTAAATGAAAACATGAGTCACGGTGTGACATTTGAACAGGAAGCTTGTGTTTGTGCTTCACACCAGGTGAACGGTATAATGAGCTGTGTATCGAGCAGATAAAAGCCTCTCTATCCTGTGGCTCCAGAGACGTTATTATCTCCATTGTACAGGAAGACTGAGCACTTAGTCCAGAACAAGTCATGATCTATTTTCCTGTAAGTCTGGTGGAAGTACTCTGACGGAGACCTGGGAGCGCTGAAGCTGCCGGTGTTGGCTCTCACTCTCTGGGATAATGACTCATCTCGTGTTAATGAACCTCTCTGAGACGTACTTGTCTTAATAAATGAGCAGTGCGGCCAAGCTGAGTCGCTTCCTCGTGACAACAGAGCTGCCAAGAAATTTAAAAGACAAAACTAGTCAGCATCACAAGCGGCATGCGGTCTCCTTTTTCTATTTGTGATAGAGTCCTCACCACAGTTGTCAGAACCTTATTAATATTTCTTCTAATTCAAAAATAAAAGATCAATTAAAAATAAGAAAATCTTTTTCTTTGTACCAAAGCATGAAACAGTTCAGTTTAGCATGTTCCCGCTGCGTGTTGGCCCTTCATCACTGATTCTGTTTTTGGTTTTCATGGACAGGAACTCAAGACACAGCCTGGAGGGTTTCCTGTTTGGGGGCCTTAAAAATCTCATCTCTGCTTTTTATTGCAGATGTGGTTCTATTGGCTTCTTCAGGCTGGGACCGCCAGCTGGCATTGGTGCAGTTGGCAGCAGAGTGCAAAGCTGGGATGAGGCTCAGCACCTCCAAGTCTCAGTCTATGGTTCTCTACCAGAAACGTTGGATTACTCCCTCTAGGTGGGGTGCGAGTCTTTGCCCCAAGTGAAGGAGTTGAAGCATCTCGGGGTCTTGTTTTGGAGTGAAGGGAACAGTGCAGAAACACTGCAGAAATCCAAGGTGCTATCCTCAAAGCATTCTGGGATCGCAGCGCTCACCAGGTATGTGGTGGGGAAAAGGGAGTCGAACTCTGTTCCAACCATCACCTATTATAATGAGCTTTGAGTAGTGACCAAAATGACAAGCTCAAGGATGCAAGGGGCTGAAATGATTGACTCAGGAGGTTGGCTGGTCTCTTATGTGGAGGAGCTCAGGCACCAGGAGGTAGCTAAGAGAAGAGCCACGACTCCTTCACATGGAAATGAGCCAGTTGAGGTTGGTTCGAGGAGCCTGATTTGGATGCCTCCTTGACGCCTTCCTTTGGGGCTTTTCCGGGCATGCCTAACTGATAGGAGACTTCGGGGTAGACCCTGAGCTCATTGGAGAGATTATATTTTCAATCTGGCCTGAGAACGCCTTTAAAAGTTCCCCAGGTGGAGCTTAAAAAACGTTGCTGGGGTGAGGGACGTCTGGGTTGATTTTCTTTCCTCCTTTTCTTTTTAGATTTGATTCAATTTTTTGCCAGGGATGATAATCCAATCTTTTGTTTTTGCACGCTACAGCTTCTACTTTTAAGAAGAAGAAGTTACAAAAGTTACGGATGTTTTCATCTTTCTTGAGAACAGTGAAGAAGGCTCGGTGTACTTGTCGACTGCAGCAGACACTCACTGTGACCGTGTCAGTGTGCTCTGCTGTAATAACTGTCTCCCCTTTGTAAATCCATCTCTCATGCTCAGACTCTCCTGCCGAAAAGAGCCATGCACTCATCGCTGTTATTGGATCTTGAGATCTTTTATTCAGAAGCTGCATTCACTTTTTCACTTAAACTTTAACTGTCTCGGTTCAGCTTGAGACTTCCACTAAGCAGCTAATATGCATCCTCCATACACTACTATTCCTTTTAAATTCTTGGCCAGACTAACAAACACAAATGTGATAAATTGAATGGACCAGTATAAAAAAAAGCTAAGATACTGGCAGTGTGTGCTAATAAAGAAATACGCTATTAAGACCAAAAACATTCTAAGAACCAAGCTGGAAACATGTACATTTCTACCACATAAATTGGCATCCATAAATAATGGATGTTAGACTGACTTCCTGGGACTAACTTTTGCAGTTAGACTCAAACTGCAGCCTCAAGGGACTGCAGTTTTTTTACACTTCCAACTTGGCTTCATTTTCATCAACACCCAAGGTCGGCGCCTGTGGCAGACACAACATAACAAGAAATGCATGATTTGGAAAAACAAACGAGTTCATCAATCAGTTTCCAGTTTGGTTTGTCCTGCTTTATCTAATTTTTTACATGTTTACAATGAACAGATGTGTCAAATTTGAGTGAATCAGGTGAGTTTGGTTTAAACACTACAGTTTTTCTAATTGCACGAGTACATAGTCATTGCAAAGACAATTAAGAACAAGACATTTCTTCATTTGAGCTGCCTTGAGGACTTCAAGTTTTGATGCCTTGGTATGGAAACAGGAATCAATATTGTTTGATTTTTACTAGCACAGTATCGACGTTTCATGACAACCCTACTCTAGTTATTTGTAAAGCATGTCACTGCTGCCACTTTGTCAGCGTAAGATTAAAAGATTTACACGACGCTAATGCAGAAGTTCCACTGTGAGTAATATGTTTCACTGTTAAAAGGAAGAACAGTGAGATTTTTCATCTGAAGACATTAGTTACTTAAGTACAGGCAATGATCAGCAAAGTGGTTGGTCACACCCCCTTTGTCCACAGGGGGCGCCAAGATAGACACAGAATGAAAGTAACTCAGGGGCTTTAATTAAAACTCTCCTGAGCCACTATTTCCAACAGGCAGTGTCTTTGACTGAGGGAAAGTACAGAAACATTTCCTCCTGAAAGATATCAGTTATCATGTACGAGGAGAGAAGCCATCGCCGTTTTTAAGATGTGTTGATTGAACAGATGTACAAACAGACGGAGGGCCAGATTGAGGCAGACGGAAAACCTCTGCTGCTGCTTAAAGGTGAAAATGTCAGCGATCAAACTGTGCTGTATGACTGTATTCATGAAACCAGAGGTGGGAGACACTCGGCTGATCGCTGAAGAAACATATGTGCGTGTCTTTTTACTGCGTTTGCTGACTGAAGAATGATTGGCTGCCAGTCAGATGGCCCTGGCCTGGATTGGTAGGAATGTTGAGCACTGTGACCTGACTCCCTTTGGGTCGGTGTGACCTGTGGAAACACTGGGACGATTACATGAGCAACAAATTCCTCAGGGTCATTACTTTCACGACACGGCATCGCATGCAGCAACGGGAACAAAGCTGCAAACATACAAGCCTGTAGATATCACTAAGATGTCCTGGTACTTGTTTAAAATGCACAATATCATTAACATAAATAGATAAATAGACCGACCTATGTTTATCTGTCTGCCCAATGATGACTTCCCATTCATTCATTCATTCAGTCTGCTCCCTACATGGTGAACTGCACAGCTTTATCAAGCTGCTGCAGGTTTTCACAACCGTAACAGGAAACACTATGAGGGTCTGCTGTAGAATAAAAGCCCAGATAGAAAGTACAGCTATCCCATATTATTATTTATCTCCAATGATGGGTGGACTGCCACTAATTCATGGAAGGAATTTGCTTCCTAAGTTGATATCAGCCACTGCGATAGATGGTGCATTCATGTGCTGCTCGGGTGGTCCAAGTTTTCGAGATGGGAAGTCGTTCTTCCCAACGACATTTAACATTTAACTGTTAAAAGTGATATTTGAGCAAAACATTTATGTGCAATACGTGAATTAATAAAAAGTTTGTTAACATTAACAAAACATATTTTGCAACCCCATGTGACGACGATTCTGACGTCACTGAAGGAATGCTACCTTCAAAATCATGCTCGTTTTTACTTAAATTACCAACCCTGCTTTTAAGCCATATATGCGATTACATTTGTGGTGGTACAGACCGGGGCTCGCTTGCACACATCGTCCGAGCTGTGTGTGAACCAAATGAACCAGAAACTTAAAATAACTGCTGTTGTCCTCATAGTTGTCATTTTCCCAGGGGGGGCGCGGGGCAACCACAAACCCACTCCCATGCATAGCCGTCACAAATAAATCAATGAATAAGAAACACTGAACGACCTAATGAGTCTCTTCGGTCTCAACTATAACTCTTGTGTGCTTAAAATAGGGCCTGAAAGAGGCGGTGACATGCTTTGCATTGATCATTTATGGTTGAATGTGGAAGAGTAGTAAAAGAGAAGCTGATCGACAGGAACACATTTCCAGGTGGACAGTGTCAGCAGACCTTTCTGTCATCGTTTTGGAGATGTCTGCATATGCACAGTTTCAGTGAGAGCCCTGTTTAAACACTGTTTTATAAATAACACCCCATGGTGTGGGGAGCACTGTAGACGCACATGCTTGCTAATAAGTATTAACACAATAAAAACAATAATACTAGATTTTTATTTTGTAAAAAACAGGAGCACGGACCTCTTATATTTTCTGTAGGAACAAGAAACTACAGTAAGACGGATAGTTTGACAACAAGGCTCCAACAACACAAAAAGGACAAAATGTTTAGTTCATTGCACACACCTGCTACTCAAAGGCAATGCATCTCATCTTGCACGATTTTAAAGTATAATGATGATTAATACACAGTCTGTGGAGAGGATAAACAAAGAGATGAGACATCCCTTTCCGCACATTTGATTCCAGTACATTTCTGATTAAGCAATTTTACAGTTTTTTTTTTTTTTTAAACATTTTCCTTGAAGGTCTCTCATTGGAACTTATTCTGTTCCAACAAAAAAAAAAACTTTACATGCATTTTAGTGTTATAATTTTAATAAACTACTTTGTCTGTTTGTTTAGTCACCATTATAGTTATAAGAAACCATGACGATATCCACTTCATTTATCTCTCTGGGAATAAAACTTAAATACATCATGAGTGTTTGCAAAATTGTTTTACACTCAAAGTCAAGTCCGGAAGTGGTGTCGTCTTTGCTATCTCGTGCCTTCACATCGACAGCCCCTCCCTTTCTCCCCATTCACTCCTGGGCAATGTTTTATACTGAAAGGTAAAGATGCGAATTCACACTGCGCCTCGTGCAACAGTGAGCGGCTCCACGTGCCGGCAGGCTGTCTTCTCAGCCGGTGTGAACGGGCTTCATGTGATGTGAACGTTTCATTGAGCAGCTGATGACTGTGTGTGCAGGTGAGACGCTGGTGTCGCCTGTTGCTCCTCTGCCTGTCGCTGCTGTGTTATGTCTGTGCAGTCTGTCTGATGCGGTCGCTGCCTTTATGAAAGTGTTGCATGGAGGTAGGTTACTGTTGTTTTTAGAAACATGTTAAACGTCATTTAGACATTGCAGGATTCAATATGAGGACTTTTGCATTTTGTGTTATGGATTTTTTTTTCTGCACTGTTAGACAACAAAGCTTTGATGAGCAGGTAGGCTGGTGCGTGATGTTTTCACTGGCTCCATCCTGCCAGACGCCATTTAAAACTAAAATTATTTAATGTCTCTTTGGTTATTACCGAAACGACACGACATATTAAACGCAACTAAAGACGCATGTTAAGGGGTTGGAGCCAGAGATTAATTCGGCGTATAAATATCCAATAATCAACCCTTAATTTAATGGAAAATCTATACTTGTGCATGCAGTTTCTTAACAGTCTTTCACAGTAGAAGGCGCCACGGAGGGCGGTAGCGACAAGTACGAACTGTTGATTAAAGTTAAATTCCTACAACCATTGTCGCTGCTAAGTGTGTTTAATGTATGCCGATATATAAAGTTGTTCATATAGATTCAGTATCTGGGTCTAATTTTGCAGCACGTCTAATTATTGCGTGCCACCTTCATAAATGCGTATAAATAGATTTTTTTTTTAAATAGACTTTTGCGTGACGTTGTTTAATTCCGAGGCGTATCGGGGCCACAGTTGTGGCAGCCTTGGCGTTTATTGGACTGGAAACGCTGATAACAAATGTGTGTTTGTGGAGCCTTTTGTTGTGTTATCTGCTGCTGTTTGCGCAGGTTGTAAAGACAACAGGCTGTGTTTGCACAGGCATGTCTGTCATATGAGAGCACAGCGCTGAATGCATCAAATGCATGCGGCATTTAAATAGCTCTTTTAAGGCGGTGGGGGTTTCCAAACATGGGGGGAACAGCTGGAGTCCCCGCAGAGCTGAGGTGCATCCCGGTCAGAAGGGTTTTTTTTTTTTTATGTTGATTCCTTTTTCGGGGATTTTAAGGCAGACTCCTCCCAGACGAGGAAAACCCTGCAACAGTTATGGAGTCCTGTCTCATTTGCATACAGACACACTATAAAAAAAAATCTGCTCATTTGGTGTTAATGCATTGGTTTTGCAGACTGTCAATGAATGTTCAGCTCATCGGTAGCCTTAAGAAATTACTCTTTTTTTTCTCTCAGGGACCCTGGTGTCTAGTCTTGTGAAATGTTTAAGCATGCTTTTCCAACGCGTGTGATCCTGCAGTGTGTCTAATGGGCAGTATACTTATTGGATTGATTATTTGCAGGTGTTGGAGCACTGCAACTAACAAGTGTTTTCACTAGGCTATGGATTATCTGTTTGCCCTGGGAATCACAAGCCTATACTGTTTCCGATGGATGTCATGTCTTGTCTGAGAATCGGTAGACGCTGACATTCATTTGTTTTAAAACATCTGGAGGAAAGAATTGAAGAAAATGTAAATAAAATGATTAAGCTAAGTATTCCAGCCTCTCCCATTAGCATGCATGGCACCCACCTGTGTGACACAGTTTGTGCAAGAATTGATTAAGTGTTTGCAGGGAGACCACCGCCATCACTCTCTATAAATAGCTCCATTTTCCATCTGAATTGATGTCGATTACTTTCCATAAATATGCCTAAATGTTTACCGTGTCATGCCGGCTGCCCAAAAATAGCAAGAGGCAAAGTTCAGGGAGATTTTTTTAACGTTTGTGCGTTCGGTTAATTCTTTGATTACGTTTCCTGTGAAGGTAATTGTGCAACATTATGGATGAATGATTTAAAAAACTTTCTCCAATCTATCTGGGATGAAACGCTTGTAATAGTGCTCGGTGAAATTCAGTGGCTTGTTTACCTCCTCTATGATTAGACGTTAACCTCTAAAGGTTTAGTGTTTATTCTACGTCAACAGAGCGCTTTATTTAAGAGGGATCAATTGAGCAGTTGGCTGAATAAACATAAAATTGAAAAGAGTCCGTTTATGTTTAGTTCCCCAAAATTAAGTGTTGTATATAAATATTAAAACCCTGGCCCAGGGCATTAACTTTAATTAGTACTGCTGTTCAAACAATAAGATGAAGTGTTAGATTTTAAACCTCACACTCTCTTGTTGTTGTTGTTGTTGTTGTTGTTGTTGTTGTTGTTGTTTTGGCCATGAAAATGGTCAAATACAAAAGTAGTAACAATGAGTGACATGTAAGAATGAAATGCATCTACGATACTCGGTATAAGGGAAACCTATAATCCAAAGGTTCTTAAAGGTCACATGTTCTCCTCCTCTTCAACCAGTGTAAATAAGTCTCAGAGCTCCTCAAAACATGTGTGTGAAGTGTCTTGTTCTAAATCCACTCTGATCCTGTATTTGATCATGTCTATAGACCCCTCTACTTCAGTCCTGATCAGAACAGGCTGTTTTTGTGTCTGTACCTTTAAATATGTAAATGAGCTGTGTCTCACCACGCCCCCTCTCTAGAAGGACTTGGGTGGCTCTGGCTTTCTTGCTCCATTTCCTATTGTTTACGGTGAGAAGGCAGTCTCAGAGTGCAGAACAAACACCTAGCTGTGGGAGTGTCACCCACCTGGGGGAGGGGTTACTGCCCTTTGTGATGTCATGAAGGGAAAATCTCCAAACAGCCTGTTATAGCACACATTTTCTGAAAAGTGGAGCAGGCAAAAAAAAGTAGAGGATGGACTTTTCTCATAATCGGGGGGTTTTTCAACAGGCTGGGGACACATATTAGTGTTAAAAAGATGGTGAAATGGATATGTGACCTTTTAGCTGGTCTATCACCAAGACCTGAAACCAACTCTTTAGAAATCACTATTTCTGATACCCTTTCAACACATCATATTGTTTTAATGAAAGTTTTTATCATGTCTTTATTTGAACTCAAATCATTGAGAGCATAGCCCTCATTGACGCCGAGCAGATTGAAATATCAGAAGTTAATAATTAAGGATCTAAAATGGCCACAAAGAAACCAGTGCCTTGATCTTTAAAGTGCTTTGTAGTGAACTCCAAGCGGATGATGCAAAGAAGCCAAAAGCAGATCTTCCAAGCTCAGAATGAGCTCTAGGAACCTGGACCGTAACCATTCATCAGACTGATTGTAATGGATAGTGTAATCGTCCAGACGATCTGACTAACATGATGAAATGTAAGGAGGTAGAATCCCAATAAATGCCTTATAAATGAACAAGTTAGTGCAAATTGGACCTCAGATAAAAAAAAACATCTGAGAGAACAAAGAGACGGAAAAAAACATGTTTAAACAGCACCTCAGACTTTTTGACACATTTGTCTTTTGCGAGGCACAAATTGAGGACTCACTAATAATTGCTACACGACCCACTTTTGGGTCCCGACCCTCAGTTGAGAACCGCTGCTTTACAACAACCGACCATTTTCGTAGTTACGAATAAAATGACTGGTGTAAACTCTTCACAGCCAGTCATATGTTAGGAAGAAGTTATTGAATTAAAAATGAAATTGTCTGATTAGAGATATTGTGTTTTCTGATCACCTCCCGCTGCTTTCCTGATTGTGAAGATTTATCAGCTACTTCCTTAGTAAATCTTACATCTTAATAGAGACAGAATGAGATTTTTAATTAGAGCAGAATCGCTCCTGATGATTTCAGTGATCTTGATTTCTATCCAGTTATCTTCTCTCTTGATGTGCTGCTGATTTTCAAGCTGCAGTGATTTGATTTAACAACTCAACAGAGACTCGATCACCATAGAAAGTTGTTACAGTAAATATCTCCTGAGAAAAATACCTTTTCTCTTGTTGGCTTGTAACCGCTTCACTTTGTTCTTGTCACTGTGTTCCTCTGCAGTGTGGTGTGAGAGAGGTAGAGTATGTTTGTCACTCACCAGAGGAGAAATCAACAACTCGCTGGAGGGACTGAAACACATCTCTGTCTTTGTGACTTAATCCCTCCCTTTAAAAAAAAAAAAAAAAAAAGAAGTAATTTTCATGTTACAATATTCAGTAATCTTTGCAGATTTTTCTCATATTTTGCATAGCTGCAAACTGAAGTAATCTCTTGGAGCAAATCCAAAACTTTTTAGAAATTGTAGTTATGAAAAGCCCAAAATGATATAACAGAGCCGACGTTTCAAAATGAAGGTATTACCATCTAACTTCCAATCTGCAAATTGATGCTTATTCATGAGCCGTCTTCATACCTAACGTGCATGAATCTTGTGTATCATGACCATGAATTTACTTCTTAAAACTCACACATAACGGGCTGTTCACACAGATTTGAGTACCCGGTCTGAGTGGATGTGAAACACCTACAACTGTGTGTGTTGCCAGAAGTCAGGGTCTGTTCTACAGGCGTTCAAACGATGAAAATCTTAAACAGTGTCAGATGAGTTGTGCTCAATTGCTTTATTAATACCTCACAGCAGCATTGTTCTGTTCTGTCTCTGTGCTCAGTATGTTTTTAAATTTTTGCAGCAAAAGTGTTTTGAGGAATTGACAGATATTTGTTTTTCTTTTTCTTTCTTTTTTATTTAGAAATCATGTACTTTCATTGTTTGTTTGTTTTCCTTTAGTCTTTACAGTTAAATGACTTCACACATCAGCTTGTGTTCTTCGGATACTTTAAAAAATGATCTATTAAAAAAAAAAAAAAAAATGACAGCGCGTCCAGAGGGTTAAACAGGTTCGACCCCGGTGGATTCACAGAAATCGGCTGCATGTTTAAGCCTGCTAAATGATACGCAGAATGAATTCCCTTGTATTCACAGGTGAGTTGATGTGACCTCTCATTACTGAACCTGTAAGAAGAGGTGAAGCAGGTCACAGTACGTCTGCCCTGCCAGTCTCGCCTCTTTACGGCGAGCGTTTCTCACCAGCAGACTGATGATTTCTCTGATTGCGAGCTCCTCACTTCTCAGGAAGAGCAAAACTATTCTGATTGCAGATCATTTAGATGCAGGTAAAAAAAAAAAAAAAAAAGCATCCTATTTCTGTCAAATCTGCATTCTTGGAAAGACTGTACTCATCTAATATTACCCGCAGTGACAAAACGTACAAATCCATGCAGACTCATACCTGCAGATCTTTGGACATACGAGGTATTTTCACACTTTGTCATTGTCTTGTGTGAGTTACGATGAATGCTTCAAGGAGGGGATAAACGACCTCCATGCAAGAAGGTGAAACAAATGTATGTTAAGTTACCGGATGCTAAGCTTTTGACATTTTTTAATTGATTGAGTTAGATCTAAAAACCTGTGATACAGCTGAAGTAAACAGATCAGCCGGTCAGTTTTTAGACACTTTGGGTTAGGTGGGCATTTTCATTTGAGATGGCACCGATCCGATCTTACATCAGTATCGGGTCCCATATTGATGTAATTTACGGAATGGATATTGATCTGACGGCGGCGATCCCGGCACTCATCAAGAAAGATCGTTGGGCACTTAAAACATTCTCAGTTCGTACAGTTTTCTCGCTTCGAAGACGTTCAGACTGAACTGTAAGAGGAGCCTACAAATTGTCTCCATGACGACGTTCGGACAAAATGGATCAGCTCCTTCTATACGATCACAAGTACGATTCTTAAAACGATTGTTTCTGCTTCCTGTTTGTATGTGAAGCCAGCACAGTGCAATGCCGGGTTTACTACAGCTTTGTGTAGTCGTATGATACCAACAACAACAATAATACTGTAAGTTCTGATCATTCAAAAGATCGGTATCGGATGTCTAGTTTTCATCTGCCTCTGAATATCCCCATGAGGAATAGCATGTATCTGATACGTACCAAAAGTGAAGTGTAGAGCACGTCTGAAATGTACAGAGCTGTAACGTTGTCCATGTTTTAATCGTTTAACACACAACCCGTTTGCCGCTTGCTCACTTGTTCATTGAATGTTTGGTATGTGACGTAATAGAAGGTGTGAGTCACACATTCTCCCGTCGATACATCGTCTCTCCCTCGATGCTTGCCTTTTGGGACAAGGACAGTAGTCCAATTAGATGAAATAATCGAGCTGTCACCATAGCTCCTCTTAACTGTGCATGCAAATATACTGAGTGTGTGTCGCCATAAGTCAGGATCTTTCCAGCATCTATAGATTGCACCGACAATAATGGCATTTTTAATCGCAGAAGAAGATGAACGCCCTCCTTGAGGTTGCTTTTTAAATTGGTTCTCCCTCTGGGATTGGGACATTTCATTCTTCTTTCTTTTTTTTTTCTCCGTGTCAGTCTTGAGCCATTAGGCGCCTTAATTGACTGAAACATTATCAATGAATAACAAATGTCAGGTTTTATAACCCAAGCCGGAGAATCCTTGAAATCCTGAAAGAGAAAAATTGAACTCTTGAGAAGGCGTTGTTGGAGAACCTGTGACCTGACATTGGAGATGTCTGAGCTGCTCACACGGCTTGATATTCTGTGTAGGAACACCATTTTCATCCTACTTCCAAAAGACCTGAGAGTATTATACAAATCCCTGTGTGTAAAGAATCCACTGTATCCTCCTGTATTCTAAAAAAGGTTTAATAAATGCTGGATGGAGGATTTTAGATGCTGAAACATGGTTCAGTTTTAAGACACGGGGAGACTGTGAGTTCAGAGGGTTATGAAGATTTGTGTCTCTCGGGGAGGAAGAGAAAAGAACAGACGGTTCTCACTCTCAAATTAAGAAAGGGCTTCTTTCTTTTTTTCAGCAGGCACAGGCCAGCTCTCTTTTAATGTTTAATAGCAAATGCAGAGTGAGAGAACCGAGGGAACAGAGAGGTCACACCTCCTCACTCTTGGCTGGGATTTTTGAAGATTTCCCCCGCCTGAATCCTTCCTGTACAGGAGAGTGCGAGGAGGAGGAAATCTATTTAGCATTTTTAAAATGAAATCCAAATGGCAAGCAAAAGGTCAGACTTTCACAATTTGTGCAAGGTATGATGAGAAGAGGATTTTTTTTAAAAAAAAATTTGCATTTTGAGAAGGTGGTTAAAATTAAAGGGGATAAAAATAAATATTTTCCACTTTTGTCTGAACATATTCACTTTAACCTGAAGTGCAAAAATAGAAGAAACAGAAAAATCCTCCTCTGATTTTCCTTGATGCTGTTTTTAGTAGCTACATGGTTTTAGTTGGCTCATTACAAGAGTTGAATGTAATTTTTTTATTTAATCTCCTCTTATCTTTGGTAGTCCTCGTCAGAAATTGCAAGATGAAGTATAGGACTCACACATGCACAAGCAGACAAGAAACGGGTCTGTGACTTTACTAACCAACCATCAGGCTGAGCAAGACGTGGACTTGGACCAAAAATTGCTGTGTATAAAACAAGCGGCAACCTCGGGTTAGCTGATGCGGAAGTGCAAAATCCACTCGAGGTTGACTACAGAAGCCCCAATAGTCATACACAGTCATTCAAAAAAAGCCTGTTTCTACAGCTGAAATTAACATTTTTACAGCCTGGTTCATGATTAGCTCATGTCTTGATTGGCACACATTGTACGGAGGTTGCTTTTTTTTGATAACTCATGGTTACATGGTTAAAAGACCTGGGAGATTTTCACATTTGGTCAGTCAGCGTATAAATCAAATGTGCACTCCTGAAAATGTCTACAAACCAGGATCAGGAGGACTGCCCCGGAAATGCTCCTGATCCTGGTTGTTCACATGTGCACTTTGCAGCAGGAGACTCTCCGTGTAGGACGAGAGAGGGGACAGAAGGGGTATCCCGAGGAAGAGAACGACGTGGAAGTGGTGGCTGAAGCAACAGAGTCCGCTATACGACGCTAAAATGAGAATATTTGCCTTTACATCAATGCCATGTGTAGTTTGACGGGATCACACCGTCAACAAAAGAGCGGAGGAGAACATACTGGAGAACAGAAAACATCATGCAGCCGTTTTACAGTCGTGTCACCACCCCCTCCCCACCTGCTGAATACATCCTGCTGCATTCTCACAATCATGGCGGGGCAGCAGGAGAAACTTTAGATAAAGTTGGAGTTAAAGATTGGGTTGTCTGTGTTTACCGCAAGACTTCAAGTGATTTTTGCACATGTGAACAAGTCTTGTAAGTGACCTCCTCAAAGCGATGTATTCTGAAAATCTGCTGCAAACTTTGATGTTAGTTGTGTATATAAGTAGGAATCGGCAAAGGAGGTAAATGGTACCTGATGTATTTTTAAAGGTCTGTCCCTCTGATGCCTGTGCACACAGTACATTGTTAAATAAAGCTAATAGCACTGCAGTACAAACTGACTGTTGAGAGGTTTCTGCAGGTAGACTCATTAAGTGGAACTGTTGGATGTCACTTACTTTTGTGACGAGGAACCCCCGCTTGTGCTCAAATTAAACTCTATGGAAAGCTTTTAGGCGGGTTACATTCGCTTCATGCAGAGCTATTCAGCTGTTAACATTTCCGTGAGGATTTTAATGCAGTTATCACAAGTATTGGATCATGAAATGTGGTCACTGGTCAGGAATGGTGATACGAGTTGGAATCAGCAAAGGAGGTAAATGTTATTGGTTTTTATCAGTGGTCAAAGGATACACCTCAGGCCCCGATAGTGTACATTAAAGAAGTCCCTGGAACATTTTATGTAGACTGGCTATTGGAGTTGTATAATTGATAAAAAAATAACAGTGAAATGTTCTTTTAGTTATTTTTTAAAATGTTCTTAAAGTAGTTTTGTCAGCATGGGTTTGAAAAAGAGAGACAGCAGAGAAAAGAGATGATGGGATATAAGAAGCAATTAAAGAGTTTAGGTTATGAATTTTGTTAACCGTTCAGTTCTTACATTTAGTTCTTAAAGTAAAAGATAAATCTGTTATTTTCGTACTTTTTTCCCCTCTCTAGTTCTGCTTCGGTTAAGATGTCATCTCTTGTCGCCCCCAAAGGACCACCCGTCTTTACATACTAGAGTGTGTACCGTCGAATGCAAGTACATTAAGTACACATCACAGCAAATACTCATGGATTTAAATTTATATGAGGGAACCTAGCAGGGATCTTCTTTGTTGAAACACTATCTGCCTCCAGGTGTTTCTGTGTGTCAAAAAATGTACAATTTTCAGTATAGTGTAACATTATGAAGTATACTATATGTAGTATAGTACTCTAACTTCTCCAGGCACCACTAAACCACTGGTGACACCAAGTGGCAACCTTCGTTGTTGAAAAATGAAGCCGAGGCTGAAGTGCAAAATCCTGGAGTTCTTCGAGTGTCCACTAGAGGCTGGCTGCAGGAACACTGGAAGTCACATAAACACAACATTCAAAAAAGCCTTACAGCATAAATAAACATGTTTACAGCCTGGTACAAAAAAACAAATAGGTGTGATTAGTTATTGTCATCATGGGCACACAACTTGTTTGTAAATGGCTCAGTTTAGATTTTATGAACGATACATTTTATCCTTAGTTAGGCGTGTAGCTGACATGATTGACAGGTGGGCGTGGTGTAACGGTTTGTCAGGAGGCTTAAAACCCGCCTCAGCTCCAGCTCTCAGTCTGTCGTTAGGTTGACTGAAAGTTAGACTGAGACAGGATTTCCAGCATGGCGGCTGCTGCTGATGAGCCTCCAGAGCCCCCTGCAGGAACAGATGGGTGATGTCACTTCAGGCTTCATCCATTATTATTTACAGTGTGTGGGTGGACTCTCATAAACTAAACAGGGACATGCCTAAATCATAACATTGTATTTTTAATTAAAGACATTCAGTTATTATCTAAAAACAGCTGGTCTTTGTAATGTTCAAATGTCACTGTAAGAGAAAGAAACAGTGCATTAGTCAGAGACTATTTTCACTGATAGATTGTGTTGTTGCAGCAAGTCTGTGTGTGTGTGTGTGTGTGTGTGTGTGTGTGTGTGTGTGTGTGTGTGTGTGTGTGTGTGTGTGTGTGTGTGTGTGTGTGTGTGTGTGTGTGTGTGTGTGTGTGTGTGTGTGTGTGTGTGTGTGTGTGTGTGTGTGTGTGTGTGTGTGTGTGTGTGTGTGTGTGTGTGTGTGTGTTTTTGAAGGCAAACTACAGCGTGTGTGTTCATGGTGATGAAGGACGTGTCACGCAGTGCAACAGTGAGTCTCATTAAGGTGTTAAATAGTTTTTGGAAAACAACGGAGCTCCTCCTACACAGAGCGGAACGGTATCAGGCGTGAGAAAGTACATTGACTATTTAGATGTTTTTCTCAGCAAGGACTACTTAATCAGACCACACCTTACCAGACTTACCTTTTTAAATGTATATAATCCTGTAATAGGTTATCATATTAAATACTCAAATAAAAAAAGGGTTTTAATCTAGATGTTAGTCAAAGGTTCATCTCCTGGCTCTGAGCAGGACTAAGACGTCACACACTTGACATATTCTTGTCGTCTGGAAGACCCCTCAAGCTAATGGCTTCAAATTCACTCTGACAGCTCTTCTTTTCTTTTTTTTTTTTTTTTTGGTCATGCCGGCTTGTGTGACTCTGGGGAGGGGGATGTTTTGTCAGTCCATCACTTTGGTCCAGACTGAACGTCTCATTTTGTTTTTGATGTTTTGTTCATCCATGTTGACCTAAAGATGACTTCTGTCGCTCCTTGATATTTCCTGATTTTCACTTTTCCTGTCAAGAGTCTATCTCAGTGTTTCCAAAATGGGTTGAGACAATATTTGTAGACATTCATGGCTCAGAGAGGATGCACTTGGTATATTATATACTCAAGGCAGATATCAGCAAACATTTTATGCACATTTTCTAAACGTAGGTCAGTCAATGGACATTCCTGGAAAGAGTACAAACTATTGCTTTTAATTAACCTTCAAAAGAAAGTAGAATGACCTCCATTATTGTGTGTGTGACTTGTTTAGTCGGATATTATAGACATTTATGGCAATTATCGATGCCGTGAGGGTTGACATTCAGCTTTCATTAGACCCATTATGCTGCATCTCTCATAGTGAACAAATCAGTGGCTAAGGAGATTTACGAGAATAAACAAACACAATGCAGCCGTATGTCAGAGGATCAGGCCTCTTTGTAAATACAGGGCAGGTTTAATATACAAAACACACAGCCTGTTATTATACTACAACAGGTTTTTCCTCAGGTGGTACTGAGCAGCAGCTGGATAAACAGCATGATGTGAGAAAACAGACGATCCCTCATTTGTCCATTTGCTCAAATGTTGTATAAGATGTTATTGAACTGGCCTGTGTCAGCACAGAGAAATGGATGGTGCACCTCTCAGAGTCACTTCCTGGAATGTGGTATAGAGAAAGAGAGATGCTGTGTGGATGTAGCATTGCTGTATATTTTCATTGGTCTTCAAGGTCTCAGAAAAAAACTCAGTTTCTGCCTCTCAGTAATAAAGAGGAAACATGAATGTGAAGCCTCTTCTGTAAAACGGATTATGAGAGCCAGTCCTCATCTCCAATTCGTCTTGATTCAGCAGCTCGTTCAATAAAACCAACTCTCAACGCACATTCATGGCTCCGTTCTTTTGTCATTTCTGGAGGGTGTCCTCTAACTTTGTTATGCTGAAGTCAGTCCACTTAGTATGAAGTGCACTGAAGTTCACTTGAGTTTGTTAACTTCTTTAAAGTTACACTTTTCTATACAAAAAATGTGTTTGTAATGGGTGCTGCTTTCACACTTGCAGAAAGGCAAACACCTGAATTTTTTTGGCTCGGACTTCACCCGGAGTTTCTCTTTCCAGACCCCTAGTATTTTTTCCGCTGCAAGTTCGAGTGAGCTGATGTGAGAACGCAGCAGGATATTCTCCGGAGAATTCACCTCGAGCAGATAGAAGGGGGGAGTTACGTTTATATACAGCGTCTGCATAGAGTATATACATGCAGCCACTACGATCTCCGTGCATGTAATTAAATGGCTGCATTATGTTTTCTTTTCGTCAGTATGTTGTTCTCTGTTCTGTTGTGGATGTTGTCATTCCATTGGACTACAGCATTGATTTAAAGGCAAATATTGTCATTATAGCGCCGTGTAGCGGACTCTGTTGCTTCGGCCGCTACTTCCGGGTTGTTTCTTACACGTCACATCTTACCTCAGAAGATCCCCCGCTCCCCCTGCCGTCTGACGGGGATAGTCCCCGGTGTGAGGAGCATATGTGAACAGAGAGGTCAGGAGAATCTCCGGAGCTGTCCTCCTGAAATGATCTAGATATTTTCAGGAGTGCATGTGTGAAAACTGCTTTGAAGTTAGATACAGTATAAAAGATGGTGATACGTTACAAGGAATACAAGAAACGAGTATTTGCACACAGACAGTACGTCCTTCTTTTTTAAGGCTCTGAACTGTGAAAGTGAACCGACCGTTTTTCATGTTGTCTGTTAAGGCTCTTCATGGTGTCTTTTGATGTGCTGTGAGACTGTGACTCACTTAAACAGTCTGAGATCAGCCTGAGCCAAATGAGTCACCTTTTGTTAACAACCTTTTATTATAAATCATCAAGTGCAGTAATGTTGCTGTTCACAGTTTTTACCATACTTGACACAAGAAGAAGATTACAATCATGTTTATTTAGCATGCATTAAAAAATCATGGACAGGGATGTTTTAATTATAGGCCAGTTAGACGGTCACTATGATGCAGTGCTTCCCCAAAGTAAGGGTGGAACCCCTAAGGGGAGTTGTGATTGAAGAGGGGGGGGGGGGTCGAAATATGCCTTTCAGAAAATACAATACAGATGTTAAATAATTGTAAATTTGACCCATTATTGTAACACACTTGACAAAGGTTCAGAGGGACCGAAGCATTGTGATTTTTCTAATAAATTGGTGATACTTAGCAAGAGTAGTGTGTGGGATTTTTTTCTTTTCAAGTAATAGTTTGTCACCCTACGCACCTTCTTTATGAGAAAATTGGATCGAACACCTCCTTTAAAAAAAAAAAAAGACCCATTATTGTAGAAATATATACACAAAAAGTAGTTACATTTCTAATAATGTTATATTAATGTAAGTGTAATGAAAATATGTTTAAAAAAAAATAATACTTTGCACATGACAGCAGAACAGTGTAGGTGTCTGCTGCTCTTTCAGGATGAACACATCTGTGTGTCTGGTATGTTTTGTATGTCCACTCAGTGCTAAAGTCTATTCTTTGAAATAACTACAGTATTCTGATTCTAGCCTTTCTTACAATAAATTAATATATTAAATTGTTTTATGGTTTTCAGGCTATTGTATTTTTTATGCAGTTCTTTTTGTTTTACCAGTAAAATAGGCCTAGTGTGTGGCTGTGCTCTAAGTTATGTGCCTTAACCACCTCCAGGGACAGTTGGGGTCCCTAGTCTCTTAAAGTTGAACAGTTTGGGAAACCCTTGACCTAGGGCACCATCAGCTGGAAATGCTGCAGAGGAGAGGAATGCATTTCATAAGCCTTTTTTTAGATTTATTTTTGGGGCTTTTACATTTACTTAGATATGACAATGGATGGAGTAGGAAATCGGGTGAGAGAGTCGGGTATAACTCGTTACAAATGGGCCGCAGGCCAGACTTAAACCAGGGTCGCCTGCTTGGTGGACTATGCTTCTGTACATGTGTAAGGGCTGTCCACCTGATGCCTGTGCACGCTGTACATTGTTCATCAAATACATTTGGAGATTTCTGCAGGTGGAGTCATGAAGTAAAACTGCTGGATGACACTTATTTTGCAACAACCAACCCAACTTGTGCCTCCAATAAAACTCTAGGAAAAGCTTCAAGGCAAGTTATAATTGCTTCATGCGGAGCCATTCAGCTGTTTCACATTTCTGAGTTTCTTAAACAGTAGGCCAGTGTTTGCTGTAAACTGTATAAAGCTAAAATGTTAATGCAATTACCATCATTACCATTTTGCAGGAGGGTGATACACTCGGCGCCTCTGTAAAGAAATAAAAGATAGTCATTTAGTGAGAGGGGAAGAAACTCTTTCACAGATGAGCAGGCTGAAGAAGTGACATTGACCTCAGAGTAGAGCTGCAGCTCTGTCACTTAAAAAAAAAATAGTCCTCTGAGATGGTTTTCGCATTTTAAAAGGAAGCCACTTGTGTTACTCCAAAGGAAAGGGCATGGCGATTCCCAAGTGGTAGGATATTCAATGGTAGACCCCAGACTTACTGGAAGGATTTTAAATCTCATCTGGCCTAAAGGAACACTTTGACATTCCCCAGAAAGAGCTGGAATACTGTGGGGGGAAAGAAAAATGGAATAACTTGCTCAGTGTTTGGATGGATGGATGGACAGGCTGTACTTATACGGAGTCCTTTTAGTCTTCTGACCGCACAATGCACTTTTACACTTCATGTCACCGTCACCCATTCACACCACATTCACACACTGATGGCAGAGGATCTGTAAAATGGCAATCAGTACTTACCAGTCCCATTCATACCCATTCAAACACCCCTGACTATGCCACCAGGAGCTATTTGGGGTTCAGTGTCTTGCCAATAAGTGGACTGCAGTAGCTGGGATAAAACGCCAACCTTCCAATTGGCAGACAACTCTACCACTAAGCCACAGCTTCTAGTAGATGGATGTATGAAATGCAAGAACGATTTTCCTCACTGTCTTTCTGTTTTCTTTTGTTGCAGGCTTTAAGGCAGAATGGTAACATCTGTTCCCGTTCCAGTATCTCAAGTGGGCGGAAAGTGAGGACAAGTCGCCACCATGCGATGTGTGTAAGAGACCAGTGGGGGTGTTGTGGCCCCAGGCGGGATGCTGCTGACGACCAGTCAGTATGACTCTGCTGGACTTGTGGCTGTCGCGCTCTATCCCCATGTGCCTGCTCCTTCAGAGCCTTGTCCTCATGGCCCTGTGCTTCCCCTCGGCCAGCATGTGTCCAAAGGGCTGCATGTGCCACCGCGACCCCCACCTCCACGGCCTCAATGTTTCCTGCAGTCAGTCCCGTCTCAAAGAGATCCCCCCCAGCCTCCCGTTCGACACTGTCCTGCTGAGGCTGGACCACAACCAGATAGGCGCCGTGCCGGATCAAGCTTTCCATGGACTCAGGCTTTTGAGGGAGCTCAACCTTTCTTACAACGCAGTGGAGACTTTAGGGGAAGGCGCCTTCAGTGGCATAGAGGCAACTTTACAGGTGCTGGACCTCTCCCACAACCGCATCACTAGCGTACACAAGGATGCCTTTGCTCGGCTCAAAGCACGCGTCATTGTGGATGATAACCCCTGGCATTGTGACTGTGCTCTCCAGCAGGCCATTGGTGGAATGGCGCACAACCATGAGGCTGCTGCCCGGGTCCTGTGCAGGAGCTCGGAGCTTCGTGACCAGGAGGGACGACCTTTCTTGGCCGTAGACACTGACCTCTGTAGCCTGGCCAAAAGGACGACAGACTACGCTATGCTGGTGACCATGTTTGGTTGGTTTGCTATGGTCATTTCATACGTGGTATATTACGTCCGTCAGAACCAGGAGGATGCCCGACGTCACCTGGAGTACCTCAAGTCTCTCCCCAGCAAGCCCAAGATACCGGACGCGGCTGACGACATTAGCACTGTTGTCTGACAGCAGTGTCAAGTGACTGTCCTAAAATAACCCAATGAACAACAAAATGTGTATGTAAAAGGACCCATATTTGTAGAGTTTACTAATTCAAACTTTTAGCTGATGTGAGCATTAGATCTGCTGAGATGTCTTTGTACTTTTGGAATTTTGTTGTTTTTCCATACTGAGATTTGTTCCGGCTGGTCTGAGATGTGAAACGATGTGAAGGGAGACAGAAAGTCTAACACTAACATAGATTTTTCTACAAAACTGCATTGGGAGTTTTGGACATTTTAATCTCAGGTTTGAATATGAAACGATAGAAATGGGTTTTTTAAACACAATTTGGAATAGCTTATAATAAAAAATAAATATATTTGTAAGACCTTGATCTCAAATTCCCAGAACCCTCATTTTGGTATCATAAAAGCCCAAGGTAAAATGCACAGTTTCAGTTTTGCTAAACCAACTGCATCTTTCATTCCTTGTTAACATTTTATGGGAAATGAAAATATCTACATAGACAAATATTCAGCATTTAAGAATCCATGGCTTGTTAATGGAGTCTATTGGAGATTAGGTATGAAGACATGGTTCAAAGTTGAGTAATCCTGGTTGCCTTTAGCTGTAGTGGCCTGTTTTTTGACTGACAAATCACAATGAAGACTAGTATGACAGCGACAGGTAGGCAAAATTTCTCTGAAACAGGATATTTTACATTACAGTTAGGAAAACACTGAAATCTGTCTGCCGGTTTCTGTCAAGAAAATAAGTTTTGTTTTTTTTTTCAAAAAGGGGATTGGAGTGATTAAAGACCAGAAACCAATTTGAGATGGCATACATTTGGCAAAACTGTTTTGGCTGTCTAGGTTAAAATTAAGAGAAACTAAGTCAGTATTCATTAACCCGGTAAGTACAATTATGATAAACACAGTGTCGCAATACTGGGATTCAAAAAATGAAACTTCTTAAAGGAGCAATAGTTAACTCTGACACCTAGTGTTTAAAATGGGTACTGCAGTCCAAATTCAAGACATTGGAGAGAGCTCATTCCCCCTGCCCCCTCCTCCCTAGAGTTAATGCTCACGCACAGGGCCTTGTTGTGAAGCAAGCAAATTGTTCATACACTTAGGATGTTGGACACAAATGGGGATGTGTTTAGGGTGTTTTGAGTGATTCAGTAGAAATCTGGGTTTGCTGAATGGTTTGGAAAAAGTGCAGATTCCCTGTGACTTGAATACTGGATGGTCTGGTAGCTGGCAATTCAGGGATGTGATCTATATGTCCTGCTGCAAATTTCTCATATTTTACTATATCTTAGTTGCAATGACATTGGGCTGGGTGATATTGCCTAAAAATAAAACCTCAGATTCAGTTTCAGGGTACAGCAAAAGCAGAGATGAGGCAGAGCAACTAAAACTTGTGTCTGGGTGGCACATACCTGGGGCCACCCAGACACTACGGGAGCCCAAGGGTCTGTGGAGTAAGTTAAAGAGAAAATCTCGGAGTCTTATTTTTTAAAACCTGATTAATGGATAAAAATATATATTTCCCAGCCCTACAGTGACATTAGGTTTGGGGAAGTTTGCAGTTTACATGGCAATATCAACTGAAGCAGCTTTTAACAGTACTGAAACAGAAAGCAGCCTTTCATTGCCCTGACCGCTACAACTTTACTCCTTCTTTCTGTCTCGCTGCCTTCAATTTCAACTACTTTCTGCATCAGCACTTTAATTTTATTTAATCAGTGTCCTTCCTTGCCTCATCATAAACACTTCCTGCGGGCACCAATGGGGGCGCCTGTGTCATAACGCTATCGTGTTATTATGACTGAGCCAACTCCCTCTGCAGATAAACACTTTGAGTTGATGAAAGTTCTGGGGAAAAAAAGCTAGAAAGCAGACTTTGAGTTGGAATTATTCTCTCAATAATCTTGTGTCACTGAGTTTCTTCTTAACCTTTTGGAATCAGAGGTTTGTAGTAAAAGTTAAACAACTGTGGATAAACTGTTTTAGTGGACTTCGTCCTTCAGTTTGTGAAGTTAACGTTTGTCACTGTTGTCTTTATTTCTTGTCTGTCAGAGTCAGTCTTTGTATATTTGTTTTAATCAGAAGTTTCAGAAGTATATGATGGCCAACAAGAAGAGCTGACCTGCAGTGGCTGAAACGCCACACGAGTCGATTAGCACGCAGGTTGCCATGTCGCGGACACTTAAGCTTCAGGGTGCGTTCGAATTGTCCCTCCTACCTCCTTTCACTATCCACTTTACCTTAACCCCGGAAGCATTTAAGTGGCGGCCATGATAAGAGCCGTTCGAATTCTCTAAAAGTTAAGGAAAGGTGGGTCAATGCTTCCTTTATAACCTCCTTTAGCTTAGGATACACTGGACCATCCTTTACGAAAGGAGATGAGATATGCCGCCCCACAATTCCTTGCGGCCGCAACATTTAAAGCGAGTCGCGCATCCGACCGTTCACGGAAATGAACGATGATCGTAAAGTGACACAGATCATGTAAGGGATAAAAGATAAGAGACATTTTTATCCAGATGATGTTTTATTCAACATATTTAATTCACTTAAGAATGCTGTGCAGTTGTACATTTGTATGCTTTAAACATTATGTGTAGGTTATATCTTATATAAATGTAACCAATTAATTTCATCCAATCATATTTATGTTGATGTTGATTTCTCACTGGACTGGAAGCTGATGGTTTCACTTTTGTTACTTGTAGCTTGGTAGTCTATATTTCTTTTATTTCAATCCCAACCTTGTGGTAATTAGGATTATTTCACCGGTAAGAAGGCACAGGGGAAAATTTTTTAGATGCGTTTTCTGTAGTCCATTTTCTAAACATTGTAGTTTCAACACGGCAGACTCACGTCATTAACCTCCGCCGGCCCGTCGCATTTAATGACGTCGCCTAGTGGAAAATGTGGTCGGGTTGAGCAATGAGATCGCCTTTCCCTAAGTCCTTCATGAATCCTCCTAACATCTTTCCTTGACCTCATGACGTTTTCGCGGGGTTAAGGTAAAGTGGATAGTGAAAGGAGATAGGAGGGACAATTCAAACGCACAGTTTCGAATCTTAGGAGGACATACTGGCTGCTGTGTTCTGGCTGTGACAGAAAAGCCAGCCCTTCAACCTAGCATGTTTCCATAATTTCTGACGATATAGTAAGGTCAGTTTATGTTTTAACTCAGTAGGTATCTTACATATTGGCCCTTTAAGTCGTTACATTTGATTTGGACCATGCATTGCTTCTAAATTTTCCCCACATCCCCTATTGTAAATCCTTTTGGCCATTGCCGTTCAGTCGCCCTTCTTGGCCACCGTAGAAGAAAGCACAAGACTAAATGTCAGTTTTTGTAGACTCTTATTGCTGTTGTTCTGTGTTTGATTGCTGTTTCTTGTCATTTGTACCTTTTCCCATCACTGAATTTCATCCATATCAAGCCTTTTCAAGGGGAGGACAGATTTCTTCAAACATGGGGAAGATAGGCTACCCTTTCATCTCAACGTGACATGACAAATCAACACAAACATTCCCAGTCAAGTCAAGCTGCCAACGCATGCATCATTTCCCTTTAATAACACTGTGTACAGTAATGTTACTGGCAGCGGGCGAAGAGAAAATTGATGCTGTCATTTTCTCAAATGGCTTTCCTGCCACCACCGCCGCGGGAGCTCGTTTAATCATAGGACCAGAGAAGGCCAATGAAAGCCACATGAGCGACAGGATTGAAATTAAGAAGTACAGGAAATTAGATTTTTTTTTCCCCAAAAAAGGTCATTTTGATAACCACTACCTATTCTACATAATAACCTTAAGAAATACTGCACATAATTGGTGACATTTTGGATTCTGAGTGTTGCTGGTATCTGATAAAGTCTCATGTTTCAATTGTTTGTCACAGAAACTGTACAATAATGGTTGTTAAAATTATGTCTTAGGGGATATGCAATGGGTAGAAAATGCTAGAAAATCTTGTAAATAGGAACGTAGATGTTGTGTGAAATACTTGAAATCCCTTTAATTAGTTATTGAATGTGCTTCACCCCTTAGCCTTGTCTTGTAAAGGTAACCTCATGCTCCTCACAACAGGATCAGGATAGGGTGTAAAATGCATGTACAATGTAAAGAAGCACAGTGTAGCCAAGGACTCAAGAGTATTTCTAAGTGCCTGAATATTTCTCTCATCAGTTAATTTCTTTTGTTTCATGTCTTCTTTCTCCACGTCTGGTCTCTATTCTAGACATATACGCCTCTCTTGGTTTAGTGAATATGTCAATTTAGGTTTATTTTGCAAGTTACAACAACAACAAAAAGAATCAACCATTGCTGATGTAAAGAGCTGTTAAAATGAAATATACTGTACCATATCACAGGTTTCCATGCACAGACAGGGTGTGATAGAGCAACTCACACAGCTGAGAAGGAAATGTTAGCACTGACTATCGTGGTTGTGTTGTAACGGCATGACATACAGAAAATGAAATAAAGAAGGTATGCATTGGTTTATGGTATGTTTTTTTTTCTCTCTCTGTGCATATAAAAATGCACCGCTTTGGGCAGTAAATTAATTAAACATTACAGTACTGTGACAGCTTTGTTAGAATGAGTAGGATAACACTTTAGTTCTACAGGAGATATATATGAGCTGTAAGAGATCCTTATATTTGCAAGGACTGCTTTTTTAAGTTGCTTTTTAAGACGTAAAATATTCTCTCTTTAGTGACTAGATTGGAAAGCAATCTTAAAACCGGTTGTCTATAATTCAACAGTTTCCTGTGTAGTCGGAGCCAATAATCTGCTTTGATAGCTTTTTTCTGACAGAGACATGCATCATATTCAAATTACAGCTCCGTATTGCTGGCCAAGCTAGCGCTATAAGTGACTTGAGTAAAAAACTAAAATACGGCTCTCAAAAGAGGAAATAAGATGAGCCCAAAGGGGAAAGATTTCAATCAATCCATTTTCTTCCGCTTTTCCGAGGTTGGGTCGCGCTGGACGCAGGCACAGTAAGTCACACAGACTTTCCATTCCACAGCAACATTCTCCAGCACCTCCTGGGGGTTTCCAAGGCGTTCCCAGGCTAGAAGGGATATATAACCCCTCCAGCAAACTCTGTGTCTACCCCGTGGTCTCCTCCCAGTTGGGCGTGCCTGGAAAACCTCCAAAGGGAGGCGCCCAGGAGGCATCCTAATCAGATGCCCAAACCACCTCAACTGGCTCCTATCGATGTGAAGGAGGTGAATCTCCTCCGAGCTCCGCCTGAATGTCTGAGCTACTCACCCTATCTCTAAGGCTGAGCCCAGAAAGATTTCTTGAGATGTAAATACTGGCAGAGCTTTTCAGCTTTCATTGTGAATACAGATTTTTTTGTTTGGCCATAAAAAAGGGGACCTTTTTACTCCTATTGGTGGTTTTGTGTCTCATGAAACCAAAGTTCAGTAGCAAACATTACTGGTTCCAGGTCTTCACATTTTTTTGGCAAGTTTAGTTTCATCTGGCTTTATTTACATTGATAATTATAATTGAATGTCACCTGCATAACATAGGAAGATTTATGGAGTTCTTCCTGATAATATTACAAAGAGAAAGAAAATAGGTTATGGAGTTCTTTATTTAAAACCAAAAAATATTTAACAGAAATTGAGATCACATCAACACAGCCGTTGAAAGATGTTTAAAAGACATAAATACATGCATGAAAGTACATGCAAATGCATAGTGGGCCCACTTAACGTACAAGTACATACAGACAAATTAAGTTAGGAATCAGGAGCTAGGGGAGGTATAGGATTAAAAGGGAGTCTTCAGGCTTTTTTTTTAAAGGAGTCTATAAATCCTGCTGCTCTTATATGTAAGGAGAGACCATTCCTGAGCCTTGGTGCGGCTAGAAAGAAGTCTCTCTGACAAGCATTTGATGTGATGGAGGACATAAGAGTCTGGCTGTGGCATTTTCAACAAGTTGTTGGCAAACTAAAGGGGCCTGGTTGATACCAACATACAGAGATTGTTGGCAGTATTAGAGTCTGGCTGATATTAAGGCAAGCAGAGAAACCTAGATGGCATTTGGCAAAAATAATCGGTCCCAGTACCAAACCTTGGGAGACTCCGTGGCTAAATTTGGCTGGCTGCTCTTTCATATGAGAGGATGTGTTGGTCAGTTGTGTCGAATGCAGCACTAAGATCTGGCAGGACAAATACACAGAGAAGTCCTCGGTCCAAAGTGATTAGGAGATCATTTGTCAACATATACAGTGAGGTCAGGGCCACAGAAACTCAAACCTTTTAAAGACTTCACTGCCAGATGATGAGAGTGGTTGACCCTGACCCTGAGTGAGAAGGAGATCCAGCTTCAAAATGTGGTCTGAGTTTCTCTGCATTATAAAGAAGCCAGAGAGGACCACAGTGCTGCCCTCACTGCCTCACCTCACTGTCATTAAGCAGATCATGCTGTGCAATTAAGTACTCGCATGCCCTTTCAGAAATAAGTCTTCCTTAGTGTATGGGTCCTCAGCGTCAAAGCTGCATGTTTAATGTCCTTTTTATTTGATGGGTTCTTTAAAGCATTTGCTGCACTCTTTATGTCTATTGTTATTTGATGCATCATATATTCAGTAAGGGAGTTAAGAGGGCTTTTGCTTTAAGTTTATTTTGTACTGCAGTGTGATTTGTTTAATCGAATTTCATGCTTTGGCCTATCTTGAAGGTTTTTTATTATGAATTCATAAAACTCCACTGTCACCACAGTGGGTACAGAGACTTTTTTTCTTTCCCTCTTATCTTACTGGCGTAAAACTGAGAAGGAAGAAAGACGCAGAGTGTTTTTCTACTAAATTAAGGATAACTGAAAGCATCCCTTTCATGTATCTCAGCCACACTGTGTGGAAACCATCTGGTTTGGCAGAACAGTCTCTTCCCCCTGTTGTAACCAAAGCCAGCTCCATTGAAGAATTATTGAACTACGATCTGAAATTCTTGATTGTAAATGATCAGAGAAACAAGCTCAGCTAACATAAGCCACAGCTCAGCCTGAACCCCCTGATGTCCTGCGACAGTCAAAGAGTGTCGGAGAAACTCTTCTTCATTTACTTTCATTGACATTTCTCTAGATTATAAAGAGGCCTGAGAGTTTGGTGGAAGTTTCAGCTCCATAGATATATCTTGTAAATGATGAACTCTAATGGAATCCTGGCCAAAAAAACATGCAAACAAAAGCGACATGCTTAAGCCTCCTTTATACTTTTCCGTTGAATCTACCCCTGTAGCATATCCCATCATTTCATAGCCCTGTATGTTCGTAGTCTGACACTTTGTAGTCTGAAACAACGCAACGGCAAGCACTGTGACTGCTGGGTAACATTGTATTTCCTGCATCAGAAAAATGTCCAGTTTCAAACCGCTTTAAAAATGCTGCAGAAGGAAGAATGATGCGGACACACTGCACAAATTAAAATCGCCTAGGGACGTGCCGTCTTACTTGTCTTGAATTGAAGACTCTTTTCAAATAAGTGCACTCTAATTATGTGTATTGACAAAACACTGCCACTGTTTTCTTTGAATGGATGATTTATGTGACATATGGTCACCGCCAGCCTGGTCCACGCTGCAAGTGATCCAAGCGTGCTTTGAAAGTTGCACGCGAGGCGTACCAGGCGGTGACACTTTTTTTAACAGCTTTTCTCCCTCATTATGTCACATCATCCACACAGAGAAAACGGTGAAATACAGTTTAGTTAATAAACCTCATGAAAGTGCAGTATTTATTGGAAAGACTTGGTCAAGAAAACAAGTGAGATGCAAGGCCAGCTGGAGGATAGGCAGAGCTAGATGGTGGGTCTCTAGGTGATTTCAATTGGTGCAGTGAGTCCAGTGGAACGCTACAAACCAATATGATCAACAGCTGCCCAATATGTTTTAACTCCATTTTGAGCGTAATACGCTCAGTTTCAGTCGTCATGGTTTCCTGTACATAAACAAGCATAGAAATCGGACTGCCAACTTTTAGGAGTTGTAGGTAGAGTATTGCAGAGCTACGCAGAAACATCAAAGAACACTTGTGTGGTGCTCACAGCGACTCATGCGACTAGCGAAGTTTCAACGCAGACGTATAAACCAGGCTTAAGCTTGTAGCCCCTCTTAATTAGCTTTTTCTTCAGAACTACATCTTCTTTAAAATGTCATTTGTTTTGATAGGATTTAATATTTTTTCCATGCTCTAATTGAGGGGCTAATCAAGCAAGCTCCTGCATGAATACATCAATAAGGATCAACTTTTTATCAAATCCATCCTTTGATGTAGAATAATCTATGCAAGTGAGAGGCGTGCTGCAGCATAGACCGTATACAATATTTATGTGCAGTCTATAGGCTGCAGCATCGAGCCACTCTACTTTTTAAGGTTGTTCGGTATGTTAGGACACGAAGGTCAGCACAGTAAGTGTAAACATCTCTATTGAGCTTCAAGGGAGTCCTCAACATATTGATTCTATAGAAATGAAGGTAATGCTTTTTCACGTCTCTATTGTGGCCCTTCCCTTTTATTCAAGGCATCTCAGCCTTTTGCCTCCACTTGTTTCTGCCATTTTCTGCATTCAGAATCGCATATACTGACAATCCACATTGGTCTATAATAATTGACCAAACTAACAGTGTTGAGTGTTAGATGTTTTACTATAAAGACACCTGAGCCTCATGATGGCCTCATGAGTAAAAGTCTATTTTTTCTTTATTTTAGGGGAATATGAATGTGCAAAAGTTGAGGGCAATCCTTTCCTGTTATAATCTAAGACAGTCTTTACATACACTCATGCGCATACACACATGTACACTGTCAACCCTGCATACCCATATGTACACGACCACACCCAGTTGAAGAACACTAACTGTAAAAACATTCTGTTGTGGAGGATTCAAACATACATTTAAAAAGTCTCTACATGGTTATGCTAAACTTCTTTTTCCCCATTCCTTTTAAAAACGCAAGTTTCATTTCTTAATGTTAGGCTTTGAATGAAGATAGATGGATCCCAGTGGATCAGCATGCAGGAAATGACAAGTGACTGTTCTTGTAAAAGATCACATTACCTCCTTGGCTTCTTATAAAGTTGTATTTTGAAGTGCAATTAAGAGAAGATAGAAGAGCATATTCAGTTTCCCCTGATGCGGCGAAAGAAAATTAAAAACAGGAGTCGGATTTCTCTTGAGAGGTGGATGCGAGTCTTTATCTTGTTGGTGAAGGACGGAAGTTTCTGTGCTTTAATTTCAGAGTAAATTAGAGGTAAAGTCAGGAGCTAACACTCAGAATAATGAGTTGCTGTTTTTTTAAGGCCATCATTTGTTCTCTGATTCTGCTTTTGTATCATTTTAACACAATCTGAGGATAAATTATAAATTTTGCAATTATTATTGTATTTTTTTTTACAGGCTACAACAAAAGACAAGAAATGCTGGAGGAGAGAGCGGGGGATGACGACAATGCAGCAAAGGGTTAAGGTCAAGGCTCATGCACAATGACACATTGAAAGAAAATGTTGTGTTTTCTCCTTCCTGATTATCATTTCAATAAAAAAGAAGGCAATATGACTCTTTTAGCGTATTCACCCTGTTGCTTGCAGACTGTTTGCATGTGGAGTAACTGCTGCCATGATTTCTATATGCTGTGGCTAAATGGCTACACCGGAGAAAGTCCTGATAGCCTGTAAGGTTCCAAGCTTATAAAGCTAACCTGAAGATCGACAAGCAAAGAGAACACTTTTTGTTGTAGGATGGATTTACGTAATTATTTTTATACAGAATTGAGACATAATAATCACAATCCTCTTCCTCTTGGCTTCAGTCCAGAGACGGGCTAACTGGCTTCTCTTTGAAACTATAGGCTGGAGTGTGCACTAGTTTCATAAAGCCGTACAGCTGTACACACTTCTTGCGAGATGACCTCGGCCCGCTGCCAAAGATAGTGCAGTTAGACACCATTCTCCCTGAAACTACTATTTTCAGGTGGAAAAGTTGCATATTGTTGTTTTAAAGTACATTTTGTACAAAGTACAAAGTACAAAATGTAACTTTGCCTTAAGACCTGTAAGACCTACCATATTTTGCAAGAAGCTTGATTTTGGTTTTTGCAGGAGCTTTATTATGCACCAATTTTGGCATTTGGGCTTAAACATAAGTTTCTGTTTGAATTGCTAAAAACATTATTTCCAGTCTTTTTAAGCTCTCTTTTCATGTCCCCATTGTAAGTGTGCTTACAATTAAGTAAGATTTCACTCTGAAAGCAATAAGTTGAGGATGAAAGCACTGAAAGAACTCTAGTGGACGTAAAGCCAATACTTTCCTGAAGAAATGTGCTTCAACGAGAATGAGAATGATCCTTTATACTCAAAAGGTGATGATGTTTTTTCTGCTCAGAGTTGGACTAAATTACAATTTAGGGGACAGACTTAAAGCATGTTCAGACCTGACGTGTACTCTGCTCCATTTACCTCCGAACCTGTGAGCAAGTCAGAAATTCAAATTGCTACATCGTACTTCAATAACCAGAAGAGGGATGGGATTCAGAGCTCTCATTGCTTTTAGTCTGGCAGCCTGGATTCAGACGACACAGTCAAAAGGTTCAAACAGCTTCGAACACCTTCATGGTCTTACGTGAAAATACGATTCTGCCTCCATCACGCTGCATTCTGTCTCAGAGTTTTGTGTTTTGACATGGCCTTTATGTACTGGTTGTCTGGTGCAGTCTGCCTGTCTGAACTGTCTACAGCGATGGATGAAGCCGAGCTCTGCCACACAGAAAGACAATACGGACCATCTGGAAATGTTTTTTTATCTTCATAATGTAATGAAGTGAACTCATTTGACACCAATCATTAACTCGTTACTCCCCTCTCATAATGAAGCCTCTAACGGGAAACATTCAATTCAGGACAAAACCAACAAAACTGAAATCTTCTTATGGAGTTCATCTTCTTCAAAACTGACTTTTATATCCTGAGACCAACACATGACTGTAGACCAGGGAGGGGCAACTTTGGTCACAGCAAGGGCCACATTCATTCAATTCTCAGAAACAGGGGGCCAAATTGTAGAATACAAAAAACGATTACACTCAATTATGTCTCAAATTTAACTCAACATACACCAGTGATCATATATTATTATAGACATATTTCTGTTTTTCATGATTTCATGGCAGATTTTGATATTTTTTTCTTCATGTTTCCAATTAATTTATATGTAAAAATTGACCTGAGGGCTACGTTGAGGGTTGATGGGGGCCGCCAGTTGCCCACCCCTACTGTAGACTATGCACCTGACTGGTACGTTCTCTATGCACGTAATGGAACGGCTTCATTAGTTTTCCGCTTGCTGTGAAGATGTAGAACTTCATGTAGCACTGATATGCTTCGATACAAAGGCAAAATGTGTCATCATAGTGTGGCACTCTGTTGTGTTGTCTACCGCTTCCACATCATTCTTTCTACATCATCACAGCCTGTCATGGATCTCTTCCTTTACCCCCGAGATAAACCCTGCTGCTAATTCCATGCTGCACGTATGGATGTTGTCAGTTTTATGTAAAATCACATCATGATTCCTGACCTTAAGAAACATCTGTTTGGAGAATTCAACTCCCACAGAGCTTCTGTTTTCCCTCCGCTGCTCCTGTAGTTGTTTTTAACACTTGGAACACGTTTTGTGCTGCGTGTGAGGTCGCAGCTCTTCTTCTTTGGTGCTGTGCAGTATGTGGGTTGACCTGGAGGAGCCTGCGCGTTGCACCCCTTGTGAAGACAATCTGTTTTTAGTCGCTTTCACACCTGATGATTGTCGACACGCACTTGTTTCTCGCACTCCTTTAACATTCATTTCCTCAACGCCCCCGAGGCTGCAGGTGAGCTGGGAGGTGTGAAACCTTTATTAAGAGGAATACAAGCAGAAAGCAATGCCTTGGCTGTGTGTTAACTTGATGAATAATGCACAACAAAACATTACGTGTGCACATGCACAACGATGTGTAGCGGAAGGAGACAAGTTATTTCCCCTGACTCCTCTTCTTTATTAATGAGGAAAGATTCAGAGTCATGGATGTCACTAATTCAGGAATGATTCACCTCCCGACTCTTGAGGAAAAAAACATGTGTGTTTGTGTGTGTCAACCTTCAGATGAGTCAGAAGAAGAAATGTGCACTTTCTCCTTTTGTTGTTTCCACAATAATAAAAGTCATTGTGCACCACACAAGCAATACAGCTTTGGTGTTCCAGCACTGAAATCTGATCAAACATGGCTGATTTACATTTCAGAAATAACACAGCTAATGAGGGCTCACAAGTGATGAAGAAAAACATTAGATATGTGTAAAAAGAAAAAAAGAAAAAAAGAAGGCTCTCTTACAGTGTTTCCCTGTCTGTGAGTCTCCAGCTGATTCATAGACGGAATAATCAAAGCTGGCTTTGACTGAAAGCCTCTTTGTTTATCTTCAGCTCTGTGATGCCTCCTGCTATAATCTTGAAAGTTTATTTGCTACCATCTCACCAAATCTCCAACCTGCAGCCTCCTCCCCTGTGTAGGACTGAGTAGGTGGTTTCAAAGAAGTCCCACTTTTTTCTGCAACACTCACTGCGCTCTGCTTGTGTTTCTGTAGCTTTGAGAGTGGAGGAAGTCATGGACAAAAGCCAGATACTCTCAGATGGAATAGGATGTAGAATACAAGCAGGGCTGTGTGGAGGGCCAAAAACATTTCAAAACTTTTTTTTTGCATTTCTTCTGTTGGAAACAGGCTTTTTTGTTGATAGTTATTTCTGCATCCTTTTGCTTGTTCATGCCATTAAATGATGCGTAAACATGGTTTATTATGGTTTGAATGCAATGGATATGTGACATGCAC